>NW_024340849.1:26170438-26882451 GCF_902729225.1 Pteropus medius | reverse complement strand
TGTGGTCGGACCTACAGTCTCAATCAAAAGAAAATTTTTTGAAAGGGCATACACACCTCTATGTCTTGCAAATATCTGATGTGCCCACAGTGACAAGCTTTAATTTGCTATTGTACTTTTCACACTTTACTGAGCCCACTCTCCTCTCTTCTGACGCCTGCCCCAGGTAACATCCTACTGAGTAATTTCCATTCTCCCACTCACCACATCCCCAGCCCTCGTTCTCAGGCTCATAGACAAGCAGCTCAGACACTGGATCTGATCTGAACCTTTCCTACCCCTTCAGGCCCTGTTCCCATTTCTCCAAAGTACAGTCACTCTGAGCACAGACTGAGACGATGCCACACCAGCAAACATTTTCTTCACAGCTATCAGAGGCCCCAGCCCTGCATTCTCTCCAGCTGGTGACAAACGTTATAATGATAAGACCCTTCTGTTCATTCCATTTGACTTTACCTTGACTCTTAAAATATCCATCAAGAATGTTTTTTCTTTTTTTTAATGAGAGTGACTTAATGCCTTATTCTTAAAGGTGAGTGATTCCTGAGCCAATGGGAACTGAGTAATGGTGAGGAGGAGAGGGTACAGTTGGAGCTCATTAAAACTATTATGCATTTGAAACTATTTTGCTAAGAGTGATTGGAAATTTCTGGTTGACAAGGAGTCAGTGCAGGGTTCATTTTCTTGCCGTCTTTGTCTGACTGTTCCTAGTCTCCCGACACTTCTGCAATGGGATATAATTCCAAAGCTGTTATGTTTGATCATGTTTGTTCCCATATATATCCAATTATTAAATTCCCCCAGAGAGGTTGATCTGAGTTTAAAGTGAAATGTGGATGACTCTATCCTTTAACCACATTCCCTATTGCTCTCAAATTAATGCTGCTGGCTGCCAAATAACACAGGGCTTTCTGGTGGTATTACAGAATCACAGATTGTATTCTATAGGAGACCATAAGAATTACTGCATCCAATAGCAGCATTTCTATATAATGAGAAAACCAAAGCCTAGAGATGCTGAAGTGTTAGACCAAGGTCACATAGCTACTTAGTGGTATCCCCAGGAAGGCATGTACCCTGACCCCTAAACCAGGGCTTATCCTATCACATCTCTCTCTCTTTCTATTCATTTTATTTCATATCACTTTCAATTCAAACTGTCACATTCATCTGTGATGACAATAGAGGGAAGGGCAAATTAAACACTTAAGATTTAGTCGAGAAATATTAACTTATGTCTCACCTGACTTATATATGAGGAGAGTATTTATTATATGCCTAGTATAATGTAGTTAAGATCACAGTCTATCTAGTCAGGCTGCCTGGCATTGCATCTCAGCTCCATCAGTTACTAGCTATATAATCCTGGGCAAGGTGCTCACCGTTCCCGTTTCCTCATCTGTAAAATGGGGATAATAATAATACCTTCCTCATGTGTTATTGCTGGGCTAAGTGAGTTAATCCAGGAAAAGAGTGAGAATGTTTGGCATATGGCAAGAGCTACACAAGAATGGATTATTATCTGATGAAGACTTTGCACTGAGAAAACCCTAAGTGGAAAAAGTCAGAAGGAACTGGAAACATCAGAATTTCACTCAGTGTCTAACTCTGTTCTGGCACTTATCCACCTCATGCTCTTTTACTGTTATTTCTCTTTAAGTAGATTTGAACCTTGGCATACGTGTTTGTTTTATTTTTACCTGCTCATGTAGTTCGGGATCATGCACTGCTGTCCCATAAAGTGCAGATCCAGGAGATGCTTGGTGAATCAGAGTCTATGGCTGAGGAGAAGCTGGACAGACGTGAATGATTTAATATCAGTAGAACAGAGCATTGGATAAAGAATAAGGCACTCATCCTGTTTTAGCATTATCTTTCTGTTATAATGATATTGGAAATTCATTCATTCAACAAATATTAAGTGTCTGGAACATGTTTGGCACTCTTTTACATTATTGAAAAATGCAGATAAAAACTCTGCCCTCATCATACTTATAGTCTATTAAGGGATGATGCACATCAAAATAAATAAGAAAATTAGATGTGTGGGACAGGGTAAAAAGTGCTATGGAAGAAAATAAAGCGAGCAGAGGTATGGGAGGTACTTGAGGAGGATGATTTAGCCAGAGTAAGGAGGGAGGGCCTCACTGCCGAGGTAGCACAAGGTCAATGTCTTGCAAGAGTCCTATGGAGAAAGGAAGTGAGGAGGCCTGGATGGGAAAGAGCTTGGTATGTCTAGGAGCAGCAAGCAGTGTGACTGGGACTCAGCAAATGGTGGTGAGAGAGGTCAGTGGTCTGAGTGATCACAAGGGGCACCAGGAGCCCAGGTCATCTTGAGACTTGTGGGCCCAAGCAAATGGGATATTTTGACCCAATAAGAGATGTGATCTGACTTTCATATAACAGACTCACTCTTGTGGCTATTTTGAAAATATACTGTGCTAAAGACTTTATGAGCAACATTCCATTTAATTACATACTCTACAGGTGGATTATTTTTTCCAAGATGAAAATTAAGGTTTATAGAGACTCGTAGTGGCATATCAGAGATTCAAAATCAAATATGCCTTGTCTCCAAATTCTATATTCTTAACCATTGATTATTTTGCCTCCTACATTCTTTGAAAACTTAGTCACATTACGGTTCTGAAAGAACTTTTTATTTTCTAGCAATCTCCTTTTCTTTTGTTCCCTTAACATTTGTGAGTTATTGAAGATCTAAATATTTTCTCTATGCATATGCTAACCTGGGGAAAATGTGTGTGGAAATGTGTGTCAATTCTTTAGGCATATGTATTAGCCTGACAAACTGACATGAATCATGTGGGTTGATATGGGCAATGCTGAGATTATCCCCAATATAATATGGATCGATATTGTGAGAGCAGGCTAAGGCAAAATGAGGACTTAGGGACATATCAAATCCATCTTCTCCACAGAAAACAGCCCCATCTAGAAACAGGTTGTACTCTAAAATCAGTTATTTGCTTAGAACCTAGAGGAGAATATCCCATACAGAAGATGTTAGGTGCACGGACTAGCACACAAAATTGATATAACTAACGATGTTCTTTGCACTATAACAGCCTCCACGGTAGCTTTTTGAGACATCTTCTGTCCCTCACTCCAACAATCTATTGTCAAGTAAATTGTTTTGCTCTTGAACATTCTTTAAATGTATTTTCTAATTTCCTTTTCTTCTATCTCCGTTCTGCTATAGATGTTATTATTTTTACCTAGACGTTAAAAAAAACCAATGCTTTTTTTATGCCAGTCTCTTCTTGCTTACAATAGATGATTATCTGCTGCCAAAAGAATTAAGTGTGAATCCAGTGCTAACATTCTAATCTACGACCTTTTGTTTATTACCTATATCTCACTTTATTCCTGTCAAATTTAATTGTTCATTTTGTCCCCAATGAAAACTATACTTTTTTACTTTTTTATGATTTTACCCATGCTTTTTTTTCTTTAAAAATTTTTCCTACTTCAACTATTCACCATCAAAATCCTTTTGCAAACAACACCTCACAGATACCTCTTCTGCTGTTTCAGATCAGACAGTTTTACACTACAGACAAAAATTTCAGTGGCTAAACACAACAATTTATTCTTCACTCATGAGAAGTCTGCTGTGTGTCTGGGCCATGCTCCAGGGCACTGTCCTTCTTGTGGCTCAGGATCCAGGAAAAGCTTGTGGAAGTGGCACCTCCATATGGCTCAATGTTGTCAAGGAAGTCACATGGGAAACTCCATACTCTGGCCTGGAAGTGACACATCATTTCCACCCAGAACCCATTGACCAGAGACAGCCATGTGGCTCTACCCAAATACTAAGGTGGGGTGGTCTCAAAAGTGAGTCCTTGCATGTGTTTGAAAAAAAAGAGAAAACCAAATATCAGTTAGCACTAAGTTTCTATTTCATTCATGGAGGATTTTCATGTCTCCTTAGATGATAATAATGGAGTTATTTGTAAATGTGTCCCCTACTAATAGGAAAGCAGTACCTTTTAATTGCATTTAAATGAATCTCAAGGAGGCATATCCAGAATCATTAGAAAGGCCTCACTCTGTCTCTGACCTCACCGGATATGCAGACTCTGCTTCTAAACTCTCCTTACACCTGTTACCTGGATATGCTCATGGCCTTAGAAACTGATAAGGGGAACATGATCAATGGTGGGTCTTCCAAGGATTCTTAAAGACATTTTATTAATCAGAGAGCTCCTTGTAGCCTCTTATATGAAAATAAGAAAATACTTTTTTCTAATTTTTGCCTTGATTATGAATTGTGCAAGAGCCCAGCTTTCTGTGATATGGTGGAGAGACAACCTTTCCTAAGATACAATCTCAGAAATTCCCAGAAGTAACAGAAAATGAAAATGTACCATTTTCCCATTCTCCCAGATAACTGCTTAAAAGGCAACATCTATAATTCCAGAGCATCTCTATATGGAGGGCATGGAGGAAAGGCAACTTTTGTCTGACTATTCTAAAAATTATACATTCAGCTAGATTATTTCTGGAACCCACTGTGCTGAGGGCATTTTTAGCAATGTGAGCTTTTGAATGAGAGAACGATGAGACAATATTGAGCCATATTCCAGATATAATTTCAAATGGAAGCTTCCTTATCCTTGTAGCATCTTGAATAGAACTCCAGATAAGGACATCTGGTTCCTGGAGCACAGAATATTTGAGATTTGTATTGCTTTTGGTCCACTAAGTTATAACCACTTGTCATAGGCCTCTTCCCAATGAACTAAACTATGAATCCTGAAGTCAAATTTGGATTTTGAGAGAAACTTTCAAGCAAAATGTCAACAGAGTTTACTAGCAAATACTCAGTCCATAAGTGTTCTCCACAATGCTCTCAAAGCAATTAATGTAGGGTTTGCGTTTACCCTGCTTCCACAGTGCTCTGACTTATTACAGAAAAGCATAATGGTCAGAAAAAAAGGTGTGACCACAGACTCTTCAATTAGTACATATATACACACACACACACACACACACACACACACACCACATATAATATATACACACACACACATATATGTATATACATATATGTGTGTGTGTATATGTACATATATATATATATAATATATATATATATATATCTTCCCTTGCCACTTTAATTTTATTGTGTCTCATATAAAACAGTGGCTATGGTTTCTGTAAAGCAAATAAGACTTACTGTGTCTACATCAATTGATTTTCAACATTTAGGGATCATAGCTTTTTTAAACAACTGATGAGATCCTTTTGGATTGATTTTTATGGATCTTCTGATAAGATCTTATCGATCTTTTATTTAGAAATATGCAGACAAATTTGAAAACATTTTTAAGAGGTTTATAACCATCTGAGGTACCAACTGAGGATAGAACTGAGATTAAAGATGTTAATATCCATCAATAGCCAGATTCTACAATCACTCTCATGATAATGTATATGGAAATAAATCTATACTGCAAATAGTTATAGTAGGTAGAATGAGGTCCTGATCTTCCCTAGGCTTCTCTAAGATCCCAGAAGAACGGACAGTATGAGCCCCAAGTGTATATCTCTCCCAGCTTCTCACAACTAATGCCTACAATCTGTGGACTCAGAGTCGTTTCAAATCACTGATTCAAATTTAACTGAATCAGGAAATCCTCTAATGGGACTTAGCTAACTTCTAGTTTTGACTATTGATCTTCTGTATCTTTTTTCAAATCTACTTCATCACCAATCAATTCTGGGACTTGTTCTCTGAGGACTTGAAATTATAACTCTCATATCACCCTTAAGCCATTGTTTTGTTCTGGCTTAATTCAATAAGATTGGACTTTTGCTTTGGTCTCAACTTTTTAAAAAAATTTTATTATTAGTTTCATTAATTTTATTATTAGTATACAGTACATTGGTTAGACATTTACATAGTTTAGGAAATGATCCCCCTGATTGCTCTTTCTCTCCTCTGGCTCTCCTTTTATCTCAAACCCTATATTGAGCTTCAGTTATTCTCTGGTGTGTAGTCTCTGGAGTGCAGTCCATTGGTGAGATGCAGCTAATTAGTCCCCCAACAAGGATGTGCCAGCCGAGATCTAATAATACCAAGCTGTTTATTGTGCCCTAAACACACCTCTAGGCCTCTGTCTACATTGTAACTCTGTCTGGAATGCACTTCTCAGCACCCTTGTCTTCAGAATCATACTCTGTTCCCCCTTAATTACATCCAAGAGTAGCTAGGGGATTTAATTTTCCCTGACATTAAGTCATCAAAATCAGTTTGGATCTACCTCTCTACTCTGATTTGATATCTGCACACCCTGTCATAGCACTTACTACGTCATCTTTAAATGACTTCTTTATGCGTCTGTCATTCCTCTAGGTGATGTCCTCCCATGTGCAGGAATCATGACTTATTCTTCCTCTGTACCTACACTTTTCACAATACTGGGCACTTCTAGATACCCACAGGCATGACACTTTCAGGTATCTGCTTCTTATAGTTCCAGCTTTGTTTCTCTATCCACCAATATAAGCTCTTTGATGATACAGTCTCAATTAGTGATGGAGATATTGTGATACTTTATACACTGAGACTTTTGCAGCCAGCACTTCCTTCAGAGATCATCTTCATAACTCGAGAAGTTACCTAAATCGTGAAAATTGAAAGTGGCTGCCTTGAATGTGTGATGAAAAAGGCTAAGAAGAAAGAACACTTTTGACTGGTGAACAATATCATCTGGGGCCTTTATAGTGTGAATCACTAAGGCACATGTCAACATGCATTCTCCAATAAAGTAAAAGAGTTTTATGATAATTTCAAGTCTATTTCTCTGTTCACTTCTTTCGCTACTATGAGTAGCCCAAACTATCCTATATGAGAATTATCTTGTCAGTACCTTGGTGAAAAATGTCCATGTGGTAGAACCAAAAGCAGAACATGGTGAAGCCTCCAGATTGCCACTGCTCTGTTATTCTCTCACAAACAGTAGGCTTATCTTCATAAACTTTGACCATCATTAGGGAGGCCTGGGGAAGGAGAGGGCCATTCCTACACTGCATAGTTCTACAAGGTGCCATTCAAAAATGTGGTCATTAGAAAATAACAAAATATTCCCAAGTAGCTGCTTTAACATAAGGCTTATAAGATAGAGGTTTGTTAGTTAGGGATTTCCCAAATACCTTAGATAAGAAACCTATCCTGGGGCCTGTTTCTTTTCCTTCTTATTCTCTCCAAACCTCTCTGGAAATCCAGTCTCATCTCATCGTATCTAACTACTCTTCAGAAGATCAGTGATTCACTAAATATTTACCCTATGCGAATCTAGTTCCTGGTCTCAGAGTGTCTTTTTAAAGACAAGGCATGTAGTTCTTTGTCTGAAATAGCCTACAGTCTCATTATAAAGTTGGTAGATACAAATAAAACCACCAGTATAACATAATGGCAATATACAATGAAATTATAATTTTGTGTCACAGACTCTTATTACTATGGGAATCCCAAGGAAGAAGGAAACCAGATTTGACCTGAAACTGGAATACAAGAGAGCATTGCCCTGAGGAGGAGTACCACTTCTCCATGTGAGGCTGCAAAGGCATGTGTACCTATATGACTGGGTTCAAACTTTGGCTTGGCTCCGAAACTAAAAGCAAAGAACAAAAAGTCGTGTTTTTATTATCTGAAACATGGTTCTAATAATAATATAAAGTGACATATTGTAAAAATAAACAGCGTATGTAAAGTTTATAGCATAGTTTCTAACAAATAGTTAATGCTCTGTTAGTATAATTCCTCCTATTTTCCAGGTTTTTTTGTTCTTTTTTAACCTATGAAAAAAGGCTATCATTAGCCCAAGGATACCCCGGGAGTAGGAAAACATTAATTTACATTGGCAATGAACTATAATTATTGATATTAGATCTTTTTTTCATAGCAGAAAAGATGGTAAGAAGGAAGAGTATGCTGGCACTGAGCACCCAAAGTGGGTGAAACATCACGGAGAGAAAAAATGATATGAGCAAGGAGAGAATACTTTCCAGTATTTCCTGCAGCCAACATTTCTTAGAGAATGAATTGTGTTCAGATAGAAAGAAAAGAGATTAAGAGCATTTCTACCAGAAACAAAGCCCACAATGCTTAGAAGTAGGCAGTTGGAAGACTAGTTGGGCTGAAGTAAATGGTTTCTATTTAGACTGTTTTGAACCAAAATATTTAAATAGCAATAAAAAGGCAAATAAAAAGCCCTAACTCTAGGCAAGACACAGAAGTTCCTAAAGTGAATAGTTACCTACTCATTAGAGCCAAGCGGGTGGAAGATGGAGCAGTTTGGTACAGTAAGGAAATTTAAAATCCCACTGGAAGGTTGAGTAGTTTGCTCAATATATTTATAAAGCCAGGTCATGCAAAGTTCCCCAAATCAAGGCCCCAAACTCCAGAAAGCTTATGTCAAGAAAATCAAAAAGAGAATCATAGTTCTTGAAAGGAAATGAAAAAGAAAGGAAAGAAAGAAAACAAAAGAGAAAGAAGAGGGAAGTAGGAAGGAAGGGGAGAAGAGAACAAAAAAGTTTTTCCAGTCAATAAAACTTACCAACATCGTATGAGTTTTTCTCTCAAGTAAGTTTACTTATAAGTGTAAGAAACTCTTTTACTCAAGTATCCAAAGATTGCGTGGAAGCCAGTGAGCACCTCCCATCGTGAAAGGAATTCTTGCCCTCACTCCTACAAAGTCACAGACTAATTTTACAACTGCTGGGAACAGAAATAAGGAGAGAATGTCTTCAGATCTCACAACCTGTACTGTCATTAGTGTGCCAGCGGCCCCAGTGGATGTCTCTGATAGGGTTCTGTGGGAGCTCTCTGCCAAGTCCAAGCTATGGAACAACACAACACTGTACGTACAAGTGAAGGAGAATCAGCTCTTGTTAGAAGATTTTACCTGGTCTAAATCCCCAAGCGACTGTTGGATCATTGCATTTCCCTCTCAGGCTTTGGCGATACTGGAATTTCTCAATTCGAACATGGCAATCGTACAGTGATTACCAGGGAGACGGTTTTGTGTGGCATGCCCATTAATAACACAAATAGTGCCTCAAAAAGAACTAGGGATATATGTCTGGGTCAGCCTGGATCTATAGGTATAACAAATGCTAAGGCTGGGATGAGACAAAAATCTTCAGTCCTTATATAAGATCATGCTCTGACAGCGAGCAAGAGAGAAGAAGTGATTGATCTTGTTGGTCTTCTGTTGTGGATTGCCTGTCTTCTCTGTTCTATAGGACTCCTCCATCACTAGATACTTTGTGAGCGACTACTCTAGGATAAGAACTATGTGAGGCTTTGTGATATAGAATGAGACAAAATAGACAATTTCCCTTTCTTTTAATGACTTTATTATCTTCATAGTTTTGTTTATTTGTTGCTTGCAATTAGTAGACTGTAAGCAACTACCCTTTCTGAAATGTTTTGTTCTCTAAAACTTAATTTTATCCCTGATGCTTCTCTGTATAACATTATTCACATTTCAAATTAAATAGTCAGGCAAGTAACTATGTATGAAGTGCCAGAGTTCCCTGGTATATTACATATTTCCTGAGGGCAAGGTTGAGCCTGTTTTGTATCCCCAAGCTTGGCACATACAGATTTGCTTCTTTAATTAAATATGGGAGTGTTTGACTGATTGATTGAGTCTCTAATTAAAACTCGACCATTCCCCATACGAAATTTGTGCAGCTATGGTAAGGAGCACAAAGTCTGGGAGCAAGAGTGACTGGATTTGAATTCTGAATGACTCAGAGCAGCTCTCTAACTTCTCTGTGCCTCAGTTTTCTCATCTGTAAAGCAGGATTAAAAGTAGTACCTACTTTATAAGCTGTTCCCAACATGTAGTTAGTTAATCCATATAAAGAACTTGGAAGAGTGGGCGGTGCATAGTCTCATGTAAGTGATTGCTACTGGTGGTATTATTATTATTATTATTATTATTATTATTATTATTTTTAATTATTTGCATGGCAGCCCCTCTTTTATACAAGCTGACGCACACAACTTGAGATGCATGTTATCTGTACTTTTAATTTTTTTTTTTTAGAGAAGTCTGTTTCAAATAATCTGGTCACCTATCTCCTTTAAATATATATCATTTTATGTGTTCCAGTATATGGCTGAGAAAGTGTGGCATTTGTCACCAAGTGACACAGCAACAGTACCTTCCTGTTTTAGGTCGTATTGCCTTCTCTGTACAAATGTTGACCAACTTTTGACTACATGAGTATCTCCAAACCATATTTTCAGAAACAGAGGGAGAGTTATAACAAACAAACATGACAAGTGATTGAATGAAGATTTTATATATAACTTCTGATAGGAACTGACTATAGCTCTGGAGTTATTGTAACTTTAAGCCAATGATTTGATCCATTTCCTGGGTGGAGACATTGAGGCATTCAAGGAGCATAGAGGTAATCAGTTCTTAAAATTCAATTTTTCCTATACTTCCTTTTAAAAAGACCAAATGGCAGAGAACTGAAAACATGGCCATAGGACAAAACTGAATATTTCTCTGGTCTTGATCCAAATCACAGTGAAATGAATTTAATTCCAGTCTTCCACAATCAGATTTTATTTGGCACAGAAGCGGTCTGTCACTTTTGTTATTTTATCAAACAGTAAATATAATTTTGTAGATAGTGAGTGATAACGGAGAGTTATAATTTTTCATCATTTTATTAAATGTATTATTAAATTCTCTGTTTAAACATCAACTCTATATCTGTAATCCTAGAAAATGGATCAGATTTTTTATTTCAACTCCTCATCCCACAAAAATCATAGAACACAACCTTGGAACCAATGTGTACTCAGAGAAATGTGAATTAGAACTCAGATATCGATGTTCCAGAAAACTTTCTACCTGTGCTTTTTCTAATTTATACTAATATTCTAAGATCATTTAACTATTTAAAACATATTAACATCGTATGTTTATATTGAACTTATATGCTGGGCAATATTTTGAGAACTGTACCTACATTAACACATTTAACCATGTAATCCTCATAATGCCTTTATGAAGTAGATATTAGTATCTTATTAGTATTTTATGAACAAGGAAAGAGAGACATGGAACAGTTAGGTAACATTCCCAAAGTCACAGAGCTCGTAAGTGGCAGAGCTCGGAGACAAACTGGCCATCTGGCTCGAGTCTGTGCTTTACAATTGTGCTTTACTACTTCTCAAAATAAAAATCAATATGGTCATTAACTACATTTTGATAATCATTTTCAGTATGTTTTACTTTAGAAAAAGTATTTTGAAAAGTTTAAATTGACCCATCTTTTAAATAACCTACAAATTGGATTACTTGGATGATAAGCTTACCTTCCTGAAACAGTTGAGTTAAATTCAGTTTCCTGCCCTCAATTATCACTCCTTTTTAAAGAAAAATTTGCCTTAATTTACCCCCAACATTTACTTAGGCTTCTTGCCTTCACTAATGTCCACTGGTGTAGATCCCAGACCTGTAAATTAATTTCAGCGTTAACCTACACAAAACCACAACATGAATGGTAAACGACTCCAAGGGTGCATGTGATGGAACTCCAGAATAGCCGGCACAATACAAGACTTTCTCATTCTGAAAAAGGAGAAGTGACATAATCTGGCATGCTTTGAAAATGCTTCCTGGAGGAACCCAGATGTATACCAAATCCTGAGCAGTGAATAGGCTCTAGATTCTGGAAGAGTGGGAGAAGGTGTTAAATAAAGAGGACAGATCCCAGGTCTGCAGACCATTTTTCCTAGACACTTGTATGAAAACTGGGCTTCTGAAGCTGATGGTCACTATTGAAAAGTAGTGGATAACTTAGCTTATATTTTTCCCTCTGTCCTCTCAGCTACTGTTTCTCTCCACAACATAATCAAGAAGCTTATAATGCATGTTCTTTTAACCTAGAGTTGCCTTGCATTTTAACACCAACAACACTGTTAACCTAGGCCAAGGCCTACTTTTCAAATTAAAAAACTAAAACATTTCTGAAATTCAAAAATTAGAGATCATTTACACACTGAACCAAGTAATGCAGTAATACTTTTGAATTTGTTGTGGGCATGGGTAGTAGCAGTGGTGAATCCATCCTTGGCTTATACTGGTAATCAAAACTCACATCTCTAAATTCTCAAATAAATGGAGGACTGAAGTAGGCAGAGGCTGACAAGGTACAGAATGCATGCAGGGAAATTCCATAATTTCTTTATTACAGAGAAGCCTTGAGTCACCCAGAAGTTGGAGCCATGTGCCAGATGATTTTCTGAAACACTCCCATGATATATGAGTGGTTCTGGTGGTCTATTCTTTGCCATATGATCACTGGATTTGGATTGGGGTTCTTTTAGAAACTCTGGGTGCTGAGAGTAAAGGAAGTTGGCAGCTTAATTCATTATAATAATTCATGTGTTAATCTTTCTTTTTATACGAGCTCTGTGGTCTGCAACTGGTACATGCAGTATTTATAAATACAATTAATATGGTGTCCACTTTCTAGAATAAGATCAAATGAAACAACAAAAATAACATTAAGTCAGCCAAAAGTGGCTGGCTGGACTCTGCAGTCAACTATTTATGAGCAATCATGGCTTTGTTGCCCTCATTCAATAGATATATAGGGTCAGAAAATCATAGAGTTCCTGAGCTGAAGGGACCTTCAGGTCTCAGGTGACCCAGATCTGTATTTTTAGATTGGTGAATGATTATCCAAGAGGAAAACCCTGGAGTTCCAGCCATGCAAATATTATAAACTTTTAAAGATAGAGCTGTCATTCCTTCACAGATCAAAGGAGTATTTTATACTTTATACGTGAATGGGATTGAGTGAGTTTTGTGGTGAATAAATGGAATTATACATGTATCATCATCCTTTCTTTTGAGATGCTTAAAATTTAGGATGTGAAGTATGTTGAGAATGTAGTGTATACTCTTGTATGTCACCCCAAACCAAAAGGATGAAGCAGAAATATGAGTTGTTCACAGAATAGCTAGAAAAGTCATTTTACATGTTGGAAAGGCTGCAGGTGCCAACCTGTAGAAGGGGACAAAAAGCAGGCAAGGGAGAGCTGTCATCAAAATCTTAGTCTGGGTGCAGTATAAATAAAGCCCTAGACTTTTGCCTACCATCTTCCTAAGCATGCATAGGCATTTTTTCCGGCCTGAACCAGCAGTAGGTATTTCAAAATTACCTGGCTCTACACAAGCTAAGTTTTAAGCCCCACAGAGAGTACAAGGACCATTGTATAGGGAAAAAAAGGTATGGAAAGAGAAGAACAAGGAGAGAGAGTAGATAGTGATGATAGCTGGGCAAACTACACTCTTGATCTCCATCCACCTAATTTCTTCCAAAACTTGCTCATCTTCAAGAGAAAACACTTTATACAAATTTTTGAAGTATGTGTAATCAAATGTCAACATACGGCTAATGCCTCACAAGATGTATTTAGTAGATAAGAAGGAAACTTTTAATGCCATCATGGATAGCCATGATAAAAGCATCCGTAAATGAACAAAATAAATGAACAAACAAATAAATGAGCAAATAAATAAATAAAAATTTTATAAACAAGTTACACTGACTTTGTTAAGCAGATAGGCATAAATGTAAGCATTTTAGTTTGATAGCCACCATTTCAGCAATAAAGATACTTCTATACCTAACAGTTGAATCATTTAGAATAAAGATGCAGATTAAGAGGCCACCTTTAAATGTAAATTTTGAGGGGAATATATTTAATAACCAACAATTAAATACTTAAAACTTTATTTATAAAGCAGACAGCAGTTTTTTGTCTTTTGTTTTTTTTGACCAAAGAGCTTTCTACTATACCACCATGATAAGCTAAGAAGCTCTACAGGGGGAATTTAATGAAACAAGAATAATTTGACCCGGAAAATGAGAAGGAGTGGTAAGAATAAGGAATATTGACTCACTTTTTTAATCATTAAAAAAATGCCCCTTCATTACAGTAAGAAAACTTTGATCAGATAGAAGGCAGTTGTTTCTGGGAATAAGAATCTGCAGTAAATATAAGCCATAGGAATACATTTTACGTAATAGAACTGGTTCTCCAATTGTTTGTCTAAGGCAGTTAAATCTAATCTTGCTTAAAAACAAGGTGAAGAACTGGTTGAACTTTCAACCAGAATCTACCCAGTTCTGTCAGATTAAACTGCAAAGAATGAAAATGTATGACTTTCATGAAAAATCCTGTTTCTTTTCCCACTATTCGCTGGCAATGGGACCCTGGAGGACTGGGCACATGTTGTTCCAACAGAGGTCATGCTGATGACATTTCTGTAAATTTTTTTCTCTTTCTCAAAGGATCACAGATAGAAACACGAAAAGACCTATTGCACCCTTCTTCTGTTCCCCAGAGGCCCTGCAGAATTGCTTCCAAAGTTCTTTTCTGCTATATCAAATTTCAAATAAACCTATAATTGAAGTATGCTTCAGGGCCTTTGAGAACTCTTTTGTAATCTAATGGATCTTCTATTTAGAGTATGTTTCTCAAAGCAAACCCATTGCAAAAAAAAAAAATCCCATTTCTCTTACCAATTTCCTCTGAATTGCTCCTAACTTCTTCTTCTGTGTCTTTGGTCACTGCTACCAAAGAACCTAATCATGTTGATAGCTATGTCAACCACCCAGTTGACAAATAGAGTTTTGTCCATTTCAAATTTTCAACCATCCTATTCAGGAGGCTTCTTTGTCACCAATTCTCTGAGGTGTTTGAATTCCTACAACATAACAAATGTCATATAATAAACCTGGGCTGTAACCTGAGTAGATTATGAGAGATGTGAGGAGAGAGGTGATACACTTGGCACCCAATTCTCAGTTTTCAGGTAGATGACACACTGACAACTTCACCTTTCCTCCACCCTCAGGGACTGTAGCTGTTGCTGAAAACCTGTGTCCCTTTAAATAAATATTTTGTAATAAGTAAGAGAAAAGAATCTGTCCTATTAATTTCTTTGTGCTCAAATGAACCTAGCTGATCATTACAGCCTGTGTGCATGTGTATAGCTGTGTGTGTGTAGTTATAGTTATATAGTTATATATTTTGTTTCTTACTAAAGGAACGGTTGAATAGAACTATCTGGTTTAAAGGATGAGCCTGACTGATTACTGTAATTCATAGGGCCTTAATTAGCTGCACAAACCATTAGCTACAATTAGACTATTATAAAACACTTGATGCGCTATGTCAACCATGGGGCCTCATTTATTCTTGTGGCAGGGATCAGGAAGGGGGAGGGCAGGCACACTATACCGCCAAGCATGCTAATAAAGAATGATTTTTGATTTAAGATGTTGCCGATAGTGCCTCAAAATTAATCTCAATAGCTGTCTAATTTGTGTCGGTGGATGGTATATTTATTGTAAAATGACACCAAAGCTAAATGAGTTACCTGAAGCAGGCGTGTTAATGTCAGCCTGAAGATTCAACTCCATATGCTGGGATACTGTGAGATGCTGGTCCTGAGTGCTCCCAGCAGACTACTTGGCCTTATCCGTCTCAGAAAGCTCAGCAATCTGATTTCTACTTAATGAGTCTTAGATAATAATAATACAAGAGAAAGAGGGCGAAATGGAAAGACACTATCTAGAACAGGAAGAGACAAAGAGAGGTGAGAAAAGGAGAGAAATAGAGGGAGTAGAGAGAGAAGAGACTGCAGAGAAGCATTTTATAATATAAGGTTCCTAGGGCAAAGCTTAGCTCTAGGTAATTATGGAAGTTACAAAGATAGTAGAGCCCAAGGTGTCCTTCAAGCAGTTCTTCATTAAAGAAGACATGGTGTTGGGTAATCGTCTCCTAGGAGGCAGAAGTAGAGCAGGAAACATCTTCTTCCACTCTGAGACCATTGATAGTAATATTTCACATTTACAAGAGCTTTGAATCTTTAAATCTCATTCATGTTTATTGGTGCTTCCCACCAAGTGTGGTGAGGAAGCTTTGATTCGGGAGGCTGGGGAGAAGTATGCATCCACTGTCCCATGGTCAGTTATACAACTGCGAGATTAGAATTCAGATTTCCTAAATTGGATCTCTTTTCAGAATGTATTTTCAAGATAGTCTTTGAATTTGGCTAATCTTTAGAATTCTTGAAAATAAAAGCATAAATAAAAAGATTTCTTGGCCTTTCCCTAACTTTCTCGTTTAGAAACTGGAAGTAGTAGTGAAGCTGGGTAATTTTTACTTTCAGAAATCTCCCCAGATAATTCTGATGATCAAATTTGGAAACTACTGCCTAGACCAGTGGTATTTAAACCTAGGCATGTCTCAGATTCAATCTATTACTGGGCCTCATCCCAAGCATTTCCAATTCAGCAGTTTCTGGGGTCTGAGAATTTGCATTTCTAATAAGTTTGCTCAGTGACAGATGATTACTACAATTAGTGTGGTGATCACATCCTAAAATATATAAATGTCAAGTCACTATATCATATACCTGAAGCTAATTTAATATTGTATGCCAATTATACTTTAAAATACATATATAGATATATAAAGGTTATTTCTTATTATCTTAATAGTTCAAGCAGGTATTGCTAGTCAGCATGAAGCCTTTCCTTATTGAGGATTCAGTAACCAAGGTTCCTTACAGCCTGTGCTACTACCATTCCCCCTAGGGATTCTGTAGTTTCTTCCTCGAGACAGAGGGCAAGAAGGCAGAAAGCAAAGTGTGTGGAGGGGCCACACCCAAGCCTTGGCCTAGAAATGGCCCCACACTTCTGTTTACATTTCATAGGCCAGAACTCAATCACATACCACACTCAACTATAGTAGGGGCCAGGAAATGTCATATCACATTGTGTCCAAGATGAGAAATAGATTTTTGATGAAAAGCTTTTAGTTGTGGCCATAGTCAGACACTTGGAGGATGTCATATGCAGTTGGAGAGGATGAGGCAAAAGTGAAAAGAGAAATAACTCGAACAAAATCTTTTGACCTCTACGAACAGTCATGTTGAATCTAGAACTACCTTCAAACTTCAAAGTCACATGAACCATCTTTTTTTAAATGTAAGTTAGGTTGAGTTACCTTTCTGTCACTTAAATGATAACTAATAAAAGGGAAAATAAATATTTAGTTCTCTGGGAAAATGGTATAGAATATGAATCAATGATATAAAATAACAATCAATTTTTTAAAATTTCCTTTTCTGTTATTCTGCTGCTAATTATGATAGATGCTCATTATGGCAAGACTGTCAACTAAACAGTCAAAATCTCTTGGAAATTTTCTCCACTCTAGATGAGACCGAGAGAAGATAAGCCCCAAAGCCAAGATGATGTCCTGAATCTTCTGGGACCTTGCATGCAATTCTGGTCACTGTTCTTAAAATAAACATAGCGGAACTAGAGAGGTTTTAGGAAAAGGACATGCAGATGACTAAGAGGGGTTTGAGGGAATCATTGCTTGATAATGACTAAGATAGTTAAGGAATATTTCCATAGGAAAGAGAGAGCTATATGGAAAAGGGCAGTATGTTTGGAGCCATAAAGTCATGAAATGAATGCCCAGCAGTTCACCTGAAATTCAAAAACATTTAATGGATGTCAGGCCAGGCACTTGGGGATACAACAANGCTTGAGAGTTCCAGCCTGTCCTTCTGGACACTCTGCTCTACAGATATGGTACTTGCCTAGCCAGGCCCCACAATCACATAAGCTAATTCCTTATAATAAATTTCTAATGTATATGCCCCACTTGTTCTGTTTCTCGTTAAACTTTGTTTCAAAACCCATTGCTACCCTAAACTGCCTAAAAACTGCTATTATCAGGAAATAATTTGTTCCTCTTTACTTTGACATCTGGGCATTTATGAAATTAAACTATGTCCTGTGTAAAACACAATTACAAGCAGCCATGAACAGATAATGGATGAAGGAAAGAAGGGGCAGGCATTACATCATTCTACCTCCAGGTTATGTCGTATAGGCAGCCCTCTAATTTGTTTATAGGTCAAGCTAGACCTGAAATCATGTTTTTAAAGGAGTTGCCAATATTTTATTATTTTTCTTTCATTTTTCTTTTTCTGGGATTTTCTTCTTACAGTAGGTTCTGGATTATACATTTGGCATTTGAGATTATTTTACTTATATATTCCTTTAGGTTTTAGCCAAGGTTTTAATATACTAGTGGTCAGATCTTTGACCTATAAAAAGAGCCTCTGTTGAATTATATAAACTATACTAATAATAAAGCAATACATATTACATGGTCTAGGTTTAAGATATGTGGTTAGAATCATTTCTAGGTTTACTATCTGTGGTAGATTGGTTTATTCCAAATTCTTCAATTTTTCTGTCATAAAATTAAATATCTTCATTCTTTGTCATGCAACTTTAGAGTACCTCTTACCAGATAGGCAGAGTATATTTTCCCACCTGTTGATGATGAGTGAGATAATGTGACTTACTTTGGCCTATGGAATGTTAGCAGCTTTGACAGGAACAGAGACACTAAATGAGCTTTTTTAGGCTTTACTTTGATTTCTTATGCTTCCGTGGTCTATTCTGAGAACATGTCCCAGGTCACTGTTTGTACAAGGAGAAGAAGAAAGCATATGTAAGAGTTCTGTATTTTCTCTGTAGCCTAGTCAAGTCTAAATGAATTTAGCTGAGTCCAGCCAAGCCCAATTGAGATCAGGTGCTCAGGAATGAGGACAAATTTTTTTATTGGAAATCAATGAGATTTTAGTATTGTTTCTTATGCAGCATTTTCCAGTAGCAATCTTGACTAACAGACTATGCCCAACCCACTTTTCTTCACACCATAAATTAGAAAAAAACATTTTCAATCTAGTTTTGTGTTACTATTTTTGTTTTCTCAGAGTTTTTAGTCAGAATTTGGCCTCTAAGACCATTTTAGAATACATTGTCAGGAAAAAAAAATAGTAGAAAAACAATATTAAGAAATATAATTTTACAGACTTTAAATGAAGGTGAATGGCAAAATAAGTTAGAGTAGCTCATCTATTGGAAGTTGAACCTTAAAGCAGTGAAATATTAGGTTAGACAGACGGATCTCATTGATTTCCTGGTCAAGAGGCAATATTCAGTTGATGACTTAAACACCTTAATGATTTGACTGAAACTCACACAATGATACAAAATTCTGTGTATAACCCTGTCTGGCACACTTTTCTGCAGCCATTCTCCTACTTAAATTTTAGCCTAAAATGGCATTTTCTTACACTTTTCATAGGAAGGCAAATCGGTTTTGCCTATTTTTGCCAAGGTTTGTCAAAATGTAAACTGCACATGACATTTGATACAACAATACTATTTAAAACTTGTTCTATAGGTTCACTCAAGAAAGCTACCCAAATCATAATGCCTATCAAGACAAGACTGAGTAAATTAATTGTAATAATATTTATATTGGAATACCTTGTGGCCCACAAAAGAAATAAGTAATGCTATAGTAACATTACCTAAATATAGTTATAGATAGGAAAAAGCAGTGTTCATGACAATGTGAATAATATGGCTTCTTAGATGTGTGCATATATTTCATACATATGTATATAGAGAGTTATGCACATCAACTTTTCATTCTGAAGAACTCAGAGCAATCTCATTTGTGAGTGCTGCTGGGAAGAATAACATTTTTTTCACTTTATATCTTTCTGCACTCATATTGCCTCGTCCTTCCTTTTCCTTCCTACTTTTCTTTTTTCCTCTTCCTCCCTTCCTTCCTTGCTTTTCTTATATGGGAGCTGTTTAGCGGAATGGAATTATGACTTGATTGTTGTTATTATGTCTCCTTATATGTTTGTGTTTCATAAAAACGTTCATGGATAAAATAAAAGGGCCTCTCATCTTGAAGAGTTTTTGGAGCCACTTCTGTGCAGAAATGCTCTAACTGGCCAAAGAAGACAGTTCTCTCTTTTCCTGTTGTCTCTGCTATTATTGCTTGTCACCGATTACCATGTTTTCTTCATTGTTATTTGGTAGACGGCATATTGGGGTTAATAGAACATTTTTCAGAGGATTTAAAAAACACCGGGAATTGGTTCTGCATTAGTAGACAACCTACTGTTTGACCTGGTAAAATTTTTCTACCTCTCTGAGCTTTAATATTGTCACCTAAAAAAGAAAAAAAATACAATGGTACCAAAAAAAGTCTTTATAATACAGTACAAAACTAAGGAAAGTAGGATGCATTGAGTATCTACCATATGTCAGATACTGCCACATATATGAATTAATTTAATGCCTTTATAAACTATCATCTGCTATTTATAGATAAGCAAATTGAAACTTAGTAACTGTCAAAATTCAATCAGGAAATAAGGGCATAGGACTGGGTTCACCCCTACATCTGTTTGAATCTTATGTGCATGTTTTATCATGATACTCACTGCCTTTTTCATTATAATAAAAAAAAAATGGGCTTTGCCCCTATTTAATGTGATTTAAGGCATAAGTAAGTGGTTTAGGTGGAATTTGGAAATACGAATGGGAACCCTGAATGTCACTGGGCATTAGGATATTAGTAGTCTCCTTTGGCCACTTACCTTTAATATCCACTGTCAGTGACAGTAGTTTCCAGCCAATTTACTCAATAACCTACCACTTTGAAGTATGTCATGTGCCTCAAGTATAGCATCTGGCTAATTCAGATTCTATACTCGACTATACCATCATTAAAATAAAAAATGTTGATCATTGACAGATCCTTAGGCTGATCATTCCTTTCCATCCCAATGTTAAAATATACTTCTCCATGGACAATTTGATGGTTAAATTGCCTCCAAACATGAAGCAAAGCATCTCTAGCTGCTCTGTAAGTTTAGCAATTAACTCTCACTTAGGCTAAAAGAGATAACTTAAAATTTTACCATCTAAAGAGTTGTATGCTATTCCAGCATTTTTCATCTTAACTCGCAATTTTCAAGGGCTTCATGAAAAGTAGCCTTGTACCTCTGCAGCTAGCATTTTTTTTTTTCTGGAAGATCTGAAACTTCAACAAGTTTTAAATCTTTATGAACTCAGAAAGCAATAAAGTTTAACCCCCAAAAAGACAGTATGGGTTATAGATAGACCAAATAATATCAAACATTTATTTTTCTCCTAACAGTACTCATCTATTCAAAATGCTGATGCACATTGTGGGAAAAATAAAACTGGGATTAGTATCAAAAACAAAAAATTTTGTGAAGGCTCCATCGCTTATATTTCTATGTGATATGGGGAAATTATTCCCTTCCTGAATTCCCAATCTGAGTATGATGGCAGTTTCTTATTCATTTCAAAAATATTGCTTAAAGAATAAATAAAATAATACTTAAGATCTAGTTGTCTTTGCAAAGTACTATTATAAACATATAGAAGCTCCATTTTTTGTTTGTTTGTTTGTTTCTGTTTCAGAAGAACTGTAACTCATAGTCATTCAAAGTTTTGTCCAAAACCACACCCAGAATTAGTGATATAGGAAGAATTGAACTCCAGATATGCTGCCTCACAGTTGGCGCTTGCCACATAACCCCTGGTTTTTCTCACCTAATAGACACCATTTCTTTCTTTTGTATATGTTCTTGGTATATTTATTTCCTTCCCGAGTTCTTCAATAAAAAATGAGAGAAGGAAGGCTTTAAGCCAAGAGTTCCATAGCATCAGTTCATGTGTATTTTTTAATCTATCTGTTTGATCTTTGTCAGAATATCAGGATTGTCAAGCATAATGCAACTCATACACTGTGAGGCAAGTTGCCCTGTCATTAATCATCCATAATCCTGTTTCTTCCTTTTGTTCTTCTGACAGGGATGTTTCCCTGAAAAGATATTGAAACAGTAGTTTATAGCTTTAAAGACATCTGGCCAGTTCTCCATTTCACTCTTGAAATGATCTGCAGATTACTTACTGCTTTATTCCAAGGAGCCAAGAAGAGCTCTCCACCAACATAGGGTCAACTAAAATAATTGTGGTCTCTTTTCTCTATATTGAGAAGATGAATAGGGCTTCTCAGGAGTTTAAGGAGAAAAATGCTAGGCAAGAACAACTTATTTAGCTTGGTAAATTGAGGAGAAAGAAGTAACTTTAAATATATATTTAAAGTACATAAACACTTATTATCAAAGTGAAAGAAGCCCCCTTTTTTCCATATTTACTGAATCTGATGCAACCTTAATTCAACTTTTTATTTAATAGGACCAAGATTATCATGGGATTTTATTAGTAATAGGAAAACTATAATATAAAATCTTAAAATTGAGAATTTGATACATAAAGATGCAGATGTCTCATACAAGAGAGATGCTCAGTATACACTTAATACCCTCTCTGTGTTTTAGCCACAAAAGGCATCCAGAAATTCTTTAGTCAGTGTCATTTTTTTTTTTAATAATAGGAGACAATAGAGATAAGGTGGCCACTCTGAGAGGCGGCTACTCTGAGAGAGATAGGTGGTTACCTCAAGCCATTATCAACCATTAACGCTCCAGCCAAAACTATTTCAGCCACTGCTTGCAGAGGAGAGCAAGACAGAATAAATAGGTCTGATGGGGAGGTTAACTGATTTGCCAGAGATACAAGTATGCAATGTTGTGACCAGTAGTATACCCTTGCCTTTTCCCTCCAGGGAGTTAACTATGGAGTTAGACATAAATTTCAATCTTTTCTCTTATGAAATCTTGAGCAAGCTATTTAACATCCCTTCACCTCAATTTTCTACATCTTTAAAATTAGTATAATAGTAATAACTACTTCATAAGCAATAGAATTTAAATAAGGTATAATGTGTGACAAGTGCTTATTATAGGGTATGGCACCTCATAAGTGTTCATTCCATTGTAGTTCTTAAAATTTATCTTTGTTTTTTTTTTTAACTGTCCCAGGCCAACTCAGATGATTCTTCTAGCTTCTCACTCCATCCAGCACACATAATCATTTTATTGCCTATCTTTTCATATTGCCTGTGTCCTCAGTACCCTCAAGGCTGTTACTTACAGGCAGGAACCATCCCTGTTGTTCTTCATATTCTGAATAAGTGTTAGAGTCCTAGAGTTGGATGTATGAATGCAACAATGGTGAGATATATGCCTCTTCAATGAATGACTCTCAGTTTCAGATACATAATAGGACTCAATACAAGTATTTTTATACATAAATCGATGAATGAAAAGTGACATATTTGCCTTGTAGCCCATACTCTTAAATATAACTTCGCATTATGTTTTTTACCTCATATGATTGGCACATGGTAGCACATTAATTAATTTAATTAATGTAGACCAAATAACTGAATGAGTGAATAAATTAATTAATGCATAGCATCCATAGCCTGCTCTCCTTACTAGCTTTCTTTAGGAAAAAAAAAACAAACCACAAGACAATAATTCTTACGCAGAAAGAAAAATCTAGAGACAAAGCAATGCATCCTATGAACTTTTTCTATTCCAATCCTGATATACAGTACTTCAGCAAATGGGTAGTATATGAAAGATGAAAAAAATAAAGTTAGGCAACACTTTGTTTTAAAATACTTAGTTTAATTGAGTGTTACTGTAACTATAGTTCTCAATCAATGCCTCTTAACTAAAAATAAAATTCAGGTGACCAAAATTTCCCTATGGGGAATATTTATGAAAGGTTTGATAGATTTCAGAGGGCCCTGGGTTATCATCATCCATAGAACATCTCGTGCTAATGAGTGGATATGTCAGAAATATTACATAAAGTTATTTAATCCTGTTCTACTTCATTATTGATGACACTGCTATACAGAGCCATGAAAATCCTTAGCATAGAGAATGCATATGGACATAGAAATTGAAATTATTTTTGCTCTTTGATGTACACTTTGTTCTTTGCTACCACAATTTTGCCACTACGGCCAGCAGTTGATCGAAACAAGCAAATTGTCTCTCCACAGTGATGGATTCTACCACAATTTTTCACATTTTAACTTTTTTTTTACATGCAGTACCAGAGCCACTCATATTCAGAATAGTCAGAAGACTAGTGACAAAGTTTGAAATAATGCCCTACTGCCAGACATACCAGCTGGCATTACTTTAGAAAAAGTCCTTAATTTTTAAAGGCTTCCCAGGCGGGGAAATACCCTCTGTGGAGACATGGCTACTTTGAGGAGGGTTAACACCTCAAGCCATTATCAGCCATTAACACCCCAGCCAAAACTATTTCAGCCACTGCTTGCAGAGGAGAGCAAGACAGAATAAATACCACTTATGGGGAGACAAGCAAGGGCAAAGAGCTTGCTGAATGCTGGTGGGGCAGAGGTGTCCTAAAGATTCTGTCTGATTTGCAATTATGCTGGAAACTGGCCATATGATCGAGATTGTTCTTGACTTCTCAGAAAGAGGATTTCTGAGTCACATCTTAAATAGAAGCTTTAAAAACACATAGTCTTCTGTTTTCTCAGCTTAGCCTTTCCAGGTTTCTAAATAAGAACTTAGATTTCAACTCCACAGCAAAATAAGAAAAAAGTTTGATGGAGAGATGAGGCAATCACACAAGTGACTAATGATGCCAGGTCTACATCGTCTGAATGAAGAGGAAAACACAATCAACTAAACCAAGTAAAATGAGCCAAAATCCACTTTGTTTTTTGCTTAAAACACATATTTGATATAACCTATTAGATAGTCTGAATTATCTAGATAATTACTTTTCTCCATTTTTCACTTAATTTGCCAAGGTATACAAGGCCTAAGGATGGGTACACGTAAGAGTATTTTCCTTGATTAAATTCTCTGCATAACTACTCAACTCTTCAACTCCTTTTGGCCTGCACACATTGCCTCTGCATTCCTCTGGGGCACCATTATTACACTGGAGATCTTTTCTGTAGGTTCTGTTCTCATGCAGAGAAAGCATAAGGCAAAACAAATCTACTGGTTTATAGAGACTTTTGCAGAGACATTTTAGACCAAACTTACCTCTTTCCTGTAGTCCGTCTTAACTCTCCAAATCAGCATTAAATTTTCCGTCTTGAGACAGCGTAGGGTCTGTGTTCCAGCATGGAGACAGCCAAGGGCTCCCCTGGTGAATAGAACCATCACACTTTGGTTTTATTGAGTGAGATATGCAAGCTGAGGGCAAGAACTGGATAGGAGGTAGCTTCCATACAATAAAGGAATTTTTTTTAAAGTGGACCGAGGATAAGTTTTAATAAAGTCACGTTGTTGGAATGATTGAGTAACTCTGAGAACAGAGATGTCAAAAGGTTTTCTAACATATGTGTTGCCGCCCCACCAGACCTTATACAAAACATCCATTTTTCATGAATGTGCCATAGTCTAGGAACTATCCTATCACAGTGTTGAAGCACTGAATCTTTTTGTAGCATGAGCACTATATAGCACAGATGTTGCCATTTCCAAAGGTGGTGACAATTGAAGTTGCAAGTAACTTCAATTCTGGGTCATTTTCACCTCCTCCATATGCCCCACTAAAAGTGCATATTTTATCCATCTTTATAACTCCCTTGTGCGTTGCACACTTATTTTCCAAACTGTAAATATCAAGTGGATTTTTGGTAAAAATTAATCTACTAATGGATAAGAACACCATAATCTGTATATAAACTTCAGTTACATGGAAATGATAGGGTAGTGTTTTCTGGATTAAGTTCTACATGTAGTAAGTGCTCAATGAATGTGAGTTAATAAAAGTTACCTATCTAGTAGGCCTTTGATTGCCTGCAAGAGGCTTCAACTCCTGTTTCATTTATAAGTGCCACTGGGAAAGCCATGCAGATCACTTATTGTACAATTTGAGGTGGCACCATCGTCAAAGACAGTGAGGTGAGCGAGACTCCTTGGAGTTAGCCCTCACTAAATAATGTGTTAGCCCTGTGCTCCAGAAAGTAAATGATGCCAAGGAAGTTATAGAAAGTAATAGTTTCAATCTCCCAGTTTCTTAATCTAAGGCATCCTTGGGATTCACTTGTAGCTTCATTCATTCATGTATAGAATTTCCTGTCTTTTCAAGATGTTCCATCCATATGCAGAATCCTAGAGCAGTAGTATCCAAAATAAAAGCACTTGTGTGGCAGCAGGTACACATGACTATCCAGAAGGGTTGCAGAAAATAGAACCTCTTTTTGTAAGCATCTCAGTTGATAAAAAGAAAGATAATCAGCTTTGCAAATATTTACTATACAAATTGCCACTTGTTCACTCAGTCTGTCCATACAGCAGATGGTCACGTCATATAGAGTAGGTGATGTGTCCCGAGGGAAAAATGGAACTTCTGCATCTCAGCAGGAATGACGGAGACCTCCTTAGTGCCTCACTACTTTTATCATACTGTGATGAATTATGGTTTACATCTATCGGGTTATATGGATTTAGAGATTTTAGTTTTTGATATTAATTAAACAAAGTTTCACAAAATGGATGAAAGGCTTAGAATTCAAAAAAAATAGCTGCAGACTGAAGATAGTATAAATGCACAGACTGATATCTCCATGCCTAGTGCAGGAAATTCTTCTTATATATACAAAAGAAGAACAAAAAAAAAAGGCTAATATTTTAAAAAATGGGTCCAAACTTTGAAATTATCCTTGACTATTTAAATATAGATATATTTCTAATATTATTAACAAAGAAGCTTACTCTAAGCATATTTTGTCTTCTGAGAGACTAACAGGTGATCATAAACTTGAAAACAAATCATCCATAACATGAAATCAAACCTGTAATTTTTCAGCAGTATTTTAAACTGCTTCACAAAATTTCTTTTGAAGTACTCAAAATAACAAAAATAAATGCTTGTAAATAATAAAAAATAAAAACAAATGAATAAATAAATAAATACATACAAATAAATCTGCATATATTGGAACTGCATACTGAAAAGTGTTTAAAAATACTCTATTTTGCTTTTAAACCAATCTTAAGCTCTTTCTCCCTTATGTGTGATAAGGCATGTTTAACAAACATTACCTGAACTACTTTTAATCCAAGTTGCCCCCTCTATAATAATGTTCCATTATGACTTTTTAATCTTGCACATTAAGGACTTTCATTAAAGTAAGCTCAGGTTAGCATTTTTTAACCTGCTCTAAAATGTTAACATGAGCCACAGTGGGCTACCAGCTCAATAATTTTCCAATTGTCCCAAGCTTCAAATAGCCCATTGAGGCTCTATTTGTTCCAGTCTATTGGTTAAATACGTATTTGTGTGTTTTTAAAAAACATTTAGTTATTTACCTACAAGGCCTGAACAGCTGGCCTACTAGTAAAGGCATTAGGAGACAGTTGAATTTTAGACCCATTCAATTTAAATACATTTTTTTATTAAAAAAAAAAATATATTTCAATAGCAAAATCTCTTATTTTTGGTTCTGTTCTCTCTATTGTATAAATGTAGATTGTAGGCACATGCTTTGCATATTAAAGTTTGCTATGAAAAGTACTTGTTAAAAATGATATTTGCTTATGCTGTGGGTCAGTGACCATATCTAAGGTATAAGATTTCAATAATATTTATTATTTATTTTTCTTTTCTTTTAAAATCAAAAGTAGTTAGACCATATTACAGAGTTATTCCAAACCTATAGACACAACTTTTTAAATGCAGTATGTTTAATTATATATACATGTGCGTGTGTATATATGCATATATATATATATATATATATATATATATATATATATATACTGATAAAACTAGGACAATCTAATAACACATATGAGCTTTATATATTAAATATGTGTAGCCAAGATATTCACCGTAGATGGCTATCACTTTAGCCATTACTTTTTAAACTCCTGAAATAATTTAGATTTTTATGTTAATGCATACACACACCTATACACAAACTTAACATTGCATATTCTGAAGACATTATGTTGAACTAATCCTGGAATATCCTCAAAAGAAAACCAGGAGGAACTAGTACCCGGAACAAAGTATTCCTTCAGGATCTAAGTAAGCTACATGACATGATAAGAATTCTTTACTTATACTGAAAGAATAGAATAAATTGGTATCTAATAGGCTGGATTTAAAGAACTCTGATTTTATGCTCCTTTAGAAGCACAATGAATATTTTATATGTTTTATTTCATCTACTGAAATGTAAACTTCTTGTAGACAACGACAATACTTTTAGAGCCTTCAAAAAATTTTATTGGCCAAAGGCAAGGATACAACATACCTAATGTCTATCATGTATTTAAAAGTTATAGATTAGGCTAACATAACGTTAAATGAATTATTATATCATACAAGTGTGCCTTTATAACAACCTGGAAGTCTAAACTGGATTTAAAATTCTCAGACACCTCAGAGCTCTGTCTGAGTGTGGAGGTGTGGAGAAAGTGGCCTCAACCTAGGCTCTCAATCACCTGCCTTTTCTTCCCATCTTTGTTAGTCACACACTGTAAAGAAATCCCCCAGTCCATATGCCTGACCTCTTAGAAACTTTTTACTTAAATGACCCTTGGCTATCCTTCAAGTCTAAGGGTTTGCACACCCCAAATACTATCCAGCATCATGGACTTGGGAAAAGGCCCATGCAGTACCTAGAAGTAGACTGAGGACCATTTAGAAAGGGAATTCCATGGTCTCCAGAATCCAGAGCAGGTCTAGAAGGGAGCGCACAATCCATGTTGGCATGTTGCTTTAGCCCTGTGGCCTCCCTATCCTCGCTCAGGCTTAAAGTCTTTGCTATTTATTTGTGTTCCTCGTGGTGCTCAACATGGAGTCTTGCCAAGTATTACTTGGTAAATATTGATTAATTACCGATTACCCGATTAATGTTAAGTGAAGTTTTTCATTTATTTACTCACCATAACCACCACTCTAGAAAATGAAACCCATGAGATAAATATTGTATTGATGTAACCTCTCTGCAAGCATCTAATAAAATGAAAAGTTCATTTTATCTTATTGTTACATGTTAGCCTAATCATGATGTCCTTTTAGAATAGACTTAAAATTTTCAAACAGTAAATATAAAAAGTAACTCAAAATAAAAACAAGTTTCAAGTTTAGATGCAACTACACTCTTTGGGAACTTCAGAATATTGGTATTGCTGCCTGGCCACTTACATGGTCAGAAGAATTAGAAAGGGGCTCCATCAGTCAGTGTCTGATGGCTTGTTTGAAACAGCTGTTACCATATTGATTAAAATGTCACTACTTTTACATCTCTTTATAAACATAACTCCTAAAAGGATATAAGTATCCTTTAAACTACGAATTTAAAAAGTTACTAAATTTCATGTTTTTCTTAAAAAAAAAGAAAGAAAGAAAATTTCAAACTCGAATATCTCTTGTCTCTGTTTGGTCTAGCAGCTGCCTTGGACATTTTTCAAAAACATTTTTTCAAATATGATTTGCAGTTTTAGACACTGGATCTTTCCTATAAGAATCAAACATTTTTTTTTGAGTCTGAGTCTCTATGCTCCAGCTTTTACTCAATCTTGTTCAAATCTCAGCATGAGAGATATGTGCAAAAAACTAAAACTAAAACTCCTCTACTGAAGTTAAAACAGATCATTCAAACAGCAAAAGTGTGTCAATTTGAATTTAATGTCTTTAAATCGATGGTTGCATTTTAATGTTTCATATGATTATCACATTATAGATAAGTCATGGTAAATAATTACTACTTATTAATATCCATTTCTAGGAATCTCGAACAATTAGCAATTCTCCATGCATGGCGAATTCTAATTCTGTTTACATTTATATTTCTAATCCTGGTAGTAAGGTGCAGGACAAATTAATAAACCAGTAGCACAGACTGTGGAGTACCTAAAAGATGCTGTATGGAAAACTACACTATCACCGTAAGTGACTTAAACAGAATAAAAACATATAAATTAGATGGAAATAAAAAATAAATACATAAAATGAGAGAAAAAATATTTAGTTGTTGCTATGAGTCAACTAGGTTATACTAGTTTTTCACTATAGTAAGTTGTTATGCTTCAAGTAGAACCACGGCATTTTTCAATTTAACAGAATCCCATTATAACAACATTTAAGTAAAAACTTGCATCTTCATTATGTGTTAGTACCTCAGTTTTCTTCTTTAGTCTCATACCTGTGTTAAATAGAAAACTTGTATGAATTCAAAATTACTTGGATTTTCTAATGCCTTTAAAATTGTTATAATCTTTTTCTTCCAAATAGTTTTTTAAGCTTTTTTGAAGTAGGAGTATGTAAAAGTGTGATGCATTTGTTATGTTTTTCTCCACTAAGGAATATTAGAAACATTGATTTCACACATAACATTATTTAAGAGTCTCCAAGGTAAAATTTTCTAACATTGAAAAACAAAAGCAGTCACTCCCAGATGTTTTTAAAAATGTACACTTACTGTTGGTTTTAAATTTCTCATTGGCACATGTCAATTCTTTCATTTATGTGGCTTTGCATGCATCCAACTTTCTCTACCATCCTCTGCAACATAATCATTGTTAAAGGGTTTCATGCAATCCCTAGCATCTGAAAGAAACATTTTTTTCTCTTTTCCCCATCAGCTCAAGAAGCTCAAACATTTGACCATGTTCACACATTTCCCCGGGGATGCTGCAAGCTACAGGAAGATGAGATGGTTTTGTCTTTTGTTGCTGCAAGTGTGGCAAATCCCTTTCTGGCAAAGAAAATGAGTGGAAAGATAAGTGAAATGTCAGGATAACTTGCTGCTTAGCTCGGGTCATATGTTGAGAGAGAAGGAGAGAGAGAGAAAGAGAGATAGACAGGGAGGGAGGGAGAGAATGCATACATTCGTAAGCTCTGAGTCTTTCCTGAGATTTATATAAATACTTATATAGTTATTCCGTTGCTTAGTTAAAGCTGTTAGTGATATGCATTTTTTGTACTTGAGAAACAACTCAGACCCTTATTTGGCTTCTATAGGCTATGAATTTTTTCAATTTTCCAGGTCAGAGAATTTACTTGATAAAGGTGAAAGTGGCCTTTACTTGACCTGAAATCAAGAATGACTGCCTTTTGACCTACCCACGAATAAGGGCAGGTCATGCAACACTGTACTCCAGCTCAATTCCATTATTATAAACTTCTTTGAAAATGAAAGACCACAACTTAAAGAACTACCTGCTGAGTTTTTTCCCAAAACATCCTTTTCTCAACACTGGTTCCAGTAAACACTAATTTACCACAGGCTCCAACTAATTTGATCATTCTCTGGATACAATTTTCCTTTTATGTATATGAATTTCTGGTTAAAATTGAGCAAATTAAGCACACAGTTCCATTTTCTATGCATAAAATAGGCAAAAAGACGAAGTGCCACTTGTGGTTCTGGGCATAGGTAAATTATGTGGAAACTATGAGATGGGATTTTTGACTTATCTAAGTTTCTGTTGCCCCAAATTTTTCTATCCACTTATATCCAAAGTACATATTATTAAACTTTGGACGGTAGCACTATCTGGAGAAGACAAATCCTGTTAAAATGTAATCTTGTTACTCAGCAATTAACTCATTACTGCCTTTATCACGCATGAGTTAATTAACATGGATATGTTAAAAAATATAAATATTTATCTAGGATAACTAATGAAAGGAAAACAGTTGAGTCTGACTACTGCACACTGGACATGTGAGAGACCCAGGATGTACCAACCATAATACAGGGGGAAATCTCAAGGTAGGAGGTGGGGAAATAGAAGAAGGGCAAACATTTTAGAGCACAGGGGAACCATCTTTGCTCTCTTAGGTGAGTGAAGGTGACTTCTCAGGAATTCTAGCCTTGGGAGAAGTGACCTCAGTATAGATGCCATAACAGTGGTGAATCAGAATAGTGCTGCTTGCTTTGAGGGACCAGCCCTTCTCCAGGGGGAGGGGAATCAGGAGGGTACCAACTACAACAGAGGAGGCAGCAAGGAACTAGAAGTAATAGCATCATCATGCAAAGCTCATAAAGATGAGGCACTCAATAGCGTGTGTGTAGGAGTTAAAAAACGTTAAGAAAAAGTTGTTGAGTATTTCTCCACCCTCAGTGCTCTGTTGGAGAATAGGACCAAGAATGGGCAGAGCTAAGAGTTTAGTAATTGTGTCAAAGTGGAACTCTCTATAGAGAAAACAACTTTAAAAGGGGTCTAGTTTATATCAACACATATGGAAAATCAGACACAATTCCCTTCCTGTTAAAGTTCACATGCAAATGGATGAAGCATACAAAAACCAAACAAACACAGGTAAACTCCTAAATTGTTAAAAAGAATTTTAGATTGAAAAATAAAAAAGGAGACAAAATCATAGAAAATTTATTTTAGATGAGATTTTCCAGAAAGCTTTCATTGAGGAGGTGACAGATAAGATTAGAACCAAAGAATAATAAACATAAGGAAAGAGCTTCTGAGTCCCTGAGTCAGCAGAGAGCTTGACACAGGTGGGAATGGAAAGAACAAGACAGTGGAAGGTAGCAAGGAAGAGAGAGAATGCTGCAGGCAAATTTGGAGATAAGACTACAGCTCTAGGTAAGAGGTCTGGAGTCACACTAAATACAAAGTCACCGTAAGTGTTATAAGGGTGTGGCAAGATCAAATTTACATTTATAAATAAACATTTTAATGAGAACCCAGAGCAGGGCCAGGAAGCAGAGGTAGGGAGGGGCCAGTTAGAGCTATTGTTATCATCCAAGGGAAATGACATGTCTTAGACTGATATGGTGAAAGCAACAATAGAATTGGCTGACAGATTAGAATTGGCAGGTGAGAAAGAAGAAGTCACTGAGAACAAGAACTGATTGAGCCTGTTGTAAAGAACCAAAGAGGTGAGGACAGAGAATGAGGAGACAGGCAAGAAATTGGGGGGAAATTATGAGTTTTAATTTACACATGTTGAGATAGAAATGTAAACCAGGCAGTTGCACATGGAATTCAGGGGGAAGGACCATAATAAAGACAGTTTATCTGCTTAAATCCCTTTGAATTTTCTTCTGCATGTTGATGGCCTTAAAGAGGCAATTTTTGCTGTCACTGTTACTCATTCACACAATTATTCATTTATTTATTCGAGAAGATATATTATTCAAGGCATGAGGCCAGTTACTGTGAGGGCATGAAAATGAGTTATATACACTTACAGGTTAGATGATGCTGGACAGAGAGCATTCCTGGCTTTCTGGCTCCAGCACTATGTATACACGTCTGTCACGTCATTCTGGTTTCAGCATGACTTTGGCCAGTAACTGGACTTGGGCCATTTTCTTAATGTCATGTCCTTCATCCTTAAAAATAAGGACCCTAACACCTTAGTTTATGGCACTTTGGGAAATGTTAATGTGGTAAGCCTGAGAGAATAGTGACCAAAACATGGTCAGTTCTTAATAAATCAGTTAGTGTTGTCTGTAGCAATATCTGGTTATATAAAATTTAAGGTGTGACAAATGAATATGGACACCAGAAAACTGGAAATTACCTGGAGGAAAAATGATCAGGATGACAAAGAATTTTCAAGCATAGCTTGACAAAGAACACAAAGCAGACTGGATGTTCAGCTTTAAAGAAAGGCTTTAGACATGTCAAGCTGTATTAAAGTGAACTTCTGTAATAAACGAGATTAGATGCTCTCATTCTAAAAGCAAAATTAAGGCACCTGGATGGTTTGCTTTATTGGTTAGTGAATTGCACAGTAGGACTGTGTTCAAGCTGAGCCTAAATAATATTTAAGTGAAGATAAAGTAGAAGGCCAAATACTCATCTAGAGAGAGGCTGAAAAGGATGACCTCCTGGTTCTTTTACTTTAAACCAGTGTCACTTCTATCAAGGAGTTTATAATCTACTAGAGAATTTAAGGTGAAGGAGAAATTAACTGTATTAAAAGGCAGCAAGGTGTATGGTGTGTTAGAAAATTTTCTTTCAAATACAGCAAAAATCTTTTTTTCCCCTCCAGGAATTCTTTCGAAAACTCAGTGTGCTAAATTTGAGCCCCTTTGATAAGTCTGGCCAATGCCAGATATTTAGTCCTATCTAAATTGTGATTTAACTTTCACTGTTTTAGTATTGTCTTCCTAACTAGACTTTTATAGTTGGAAAGGATTAAATGATGTCAATAATTCAGTCAGCCATGTTCTTTGAATTTAATATTTGAACATGTGACCTGACAAAGGATTTTTGCCCCTTCCAGTTGCTAAGGGGAACTCTTGAAAGTGCATCATCATAATTAAATTTATAGGATATGTCATGGCTTATGAAGTTATTGGAAATAACACTGACATTGAGATCTTTCAGAATATATGTCCCACATTCCACATACAGACAGACTGACTGTATGAATGAATCAAGTTGGAGTGTGATTCTAACATTAATACAAGCTATGAACTAAAAGTCCCTGTCAATTGTGAAAGGTTTTCCCAATTCCATGCTGCAGAAACTTACAAGAGGACCAACTTATAATGAAGTCCCAGTGCTCCCGCCTCTTGTCCTCTAGGAATTCAGATCCTGGGCAGAGGCCATTATCTTCCTGAACTATCACCCAACATTCAGAATAGAAGGTTCAGGGCATATGAATAATGCCACACTATGAGAGGAGCATCTGTGTTCCCAAGCTTACCAATTCCCACATGCCTCCCTGTCTACCCATTGTAGCAGGGCTGCAGCAAGTAGCCAATTATTTCAGAAGGCTTTTGTTTTGAAATAAGGCAGGTTTGCTGACTGCTGCACATTAATTCCTGGCTGTGGATATAATGGCTACCTGGTTAGTTTTGCTGCAAATGTCAGCCCACAGCAAAACACCTCTAATTCATAAAATCTACCACTATTAAAAAGAAAAGAGATTAAGGCTCCTGTTGGATCTGATTTAAGAGTAATTATAATTTAACCTATTAGAATCTTCATAATAAGACTATTTGACCTGCTTCCATGGTGCAGATGGAAGAAAAACCTTGTAGAAGGAGAATTCTAGCAATAGACAGACTTCAATGACAAAGATACATGTGGGAACTCAATGGTAGAAGAGAAAGGGCCTCTGCTCACATAACATCTTATAGAAAGAATGCTCATGAAGAAGGGTATGGGGTTTCAGAATCCTGAATAAAAGGAAATATAGGCAGTTAAAAAATATTTTTAATATTATAAATGCTCCAGTTTGTTTTCAGCCACTAATTTATCAGGCTCTCGTTAGGAAAACTGAAAGCACACCAGTTATTTCGATAGTAGAATGTAATAGAGCAAGTTAGTTAAAGAGATATTGGAGGACTGAAAAAGTAAAAAAACCACTGAGACAATGCAGAAGTAGACACTGTAGGAAGCAGTTTCCACTCCTGTGCCCCAGGAAAAGAGTTTGGAGTTGTTAGAACCCAGAAAATGGAGGACCCACAAATTTAGAACCAGACTTCCAAGAAGGGATCACTGTCCAGTTGCTGCCTCAGAAGCTGCAAGGGCAGGGGTGTGGCCTGTACAGCTGGGAAATAGTAGTCTATAAAATGCTGGGATGTCTAAGGAGGTACAATGGCGCTGGTCCTGGGAGTGGAGATAAAATTTTTCAAGTTGGAATCAACTGCTAATGGAACCGAAGAGCACTGCTAGAGTAAGAAGCTTCTGTGAACAAAAACATAAGCAAGAGCCTCTTCCTCTTCCATCCTTTTTGTCCCCTCCTTCCCAGGTGACACCTGGGAGAAGAGAATAGGAAGATGTATTTAGAGCTGAGAGACAGTATCTTAATGACCAGCACAGTCACAGTGTTAAATTTACTCTGAAACTTCATATAACAATACTTTAGATATCTTCTGACACAGGCACTTCACTTTACCCATGTGGAAAACAAGGCAGAGAAATGTAAAGTGACTAGTTCAAGGATTCAAAACTTGAGCCCTTATCTCCTAACGCGAACCTACAACTCTTTCTTCTCATTCAAGCATCTTTTCAAAACCCTTTTGTTCAGTGGGAATTTGTATAATAAGATTCAAGAAGAAAGCTTGCATTTTGCCATCAGATGTCAAGTCCTAAAGCCTTCTGCTTCTTTTTCAGGTACTCTACAACTGTTAATTTAGCACCTTACATCCTGCAACAGTCAGTAAGAATTCACTTTCCCTTTTGATAAAATAATTTTTTAAATGATACCAAAATAGTCATTAAAGTGTTTTCATGCCTGTAGTTTTGGATTGTTGAGGCAGGAGGGCTAAGAGCATCTTGCCCATTTGATTTGATAAGTAGGCAACTTGGGTCTCTAACACTTTGGCCACTTACATGAATCACCTAGCAAGTGTATGAGGAGATGGAGAGTAAATAGCCTATCAGAGGATCAATCCATACGTGTAGTTCTCATGCCATTTTACTAAAATTATTCTTTTATTTTTGACATTCTATTTAAAAAGTCTATTAAATCATTTTGCTCAAAGTAGAGAAAAATATTCTTCTGTGCTCTTGTGTAAAATACAGGAAAAAACAAACAAACAAAAAGTGTTTAAGGTGTCTGATGGATTTTTCCCTGATTTTTGATAGAAAATTATATAAAAAGTTTAAAGATATTGAAAAAATTTACCAGAAAAAAATATGACAGACACATTGGAAAAGAAGCATATAAATCCACTAGCAAGAAATTTTTTTTTTTAAATCTGTTTGATCTTTCCTTCAGGTTAGTACTTAGTACTATTTACATATTCACTAATTTTACAATAGAGACCTTTTAAACATATCAGTAGGTCTATAAATCCATAATGTTAATGGGGCTGTACTTAACATCACCTTTATGGGAAGGTTTCCTTGGATGATGTATTATATTGCTATAAATGCTATTACCAAAGAGATTTGTACCTATAGATTGGGACTTTTAGCAAGTTGATCAGTCAAACGAATAAGGAATCTTTGTAGATATGTGTGCAGCCTGAATATATTCAAGGTAAGGAATATGATGAGATAATAGCTTTCTGATTTTCTGAGATTCAAACCATCTCTCTCGCTATTTTCTCTTTCCATGCTTTCTGGGGTGCTGGTTTCTATCGCTATGCCTTTTTAACTTTTCTCTTCCACCTAGAATGTCTCCATTAACACTCTACCTAGCAACAAATTCACCTTTTCAGAAGTCCTACCTTATAAACCAGTTCATTTATAATGTCCTCCCATACAATCCACTGTTTACCATAATTCAAATTCTTTCCTTTTTTAGAAATAGTTAAGAATGATACACTGTCACTCATTGTTACTATTACTTCATGGCTGTTTAATGTGTCCTGGACTACGAGCTCTTCAGAGAAGGTTTCCATTCCATCTACCTTCCATTGTACCAGCTTACCATCTATCAAGCGCCAGGTGTATTCTGAATTCTTACTTCCTTGAATCACCAGTGTACGTATTCATAATGTGAGCAATTTCCTACTTCTGTAGAGCAGTTTAAAAATTCCAAAGCAGTTCTATAAACATTATTTATTAGAATAACATGAGAACCACGGTTGCTAGATAGTGTCATTTCTCTATAATTAAATATAAAATGAACAAACAAAAAAACTAAGATCTGATTGGTTAATGGAACATCTCATAGTAAGAGTCAGCAAATGCAGAGCTCGGGCAAGATACTAGAGTCACTAAAAAGTAACTTCAAAAATCTTTTGGTTAAAAATTTTAAGATATTATCCTTTATCCTAGGAGAAATTCACTGAATCAATTCAAAATGAAAGTAGAGTGGTGGAGTAAAACAAGGCTATAATTATTCTCAAAACATGGTTTCTCTGCTGTCTTTAATCCAAATATTTTAGGTTTTTGTTGTTGTTTCAAATTTATATAACCATGGCCCTACTGCAACCTGATGAATCTGATCTTTTGGTGGAGGGCCTAAGAATTAACATTATATTTCAAAATTTACTAATATAGAAAACTGGATAATTGAGACAAACTATCCAGGTGGTTATATTTTGTTGGCTTATGGGTCTAAAGAGTAAAAGAACTTTCTCCTGTGAAGCTCCAACTCTTAGAACAAACTTTCTGAATTTTTAGTTCCTTAATATTCCATCTCCTCTATCATTTACAAGTGTCGTTTTCATGTGGTAGCTATAAAATAGGTATAAAACTCACTTAAACATCCATTAATACTTTTAACTGTAGCTATCAACCCCTGGGGTGTGTTTAAAGGTGAGAGGTTGGGGCAGGAAGCCGTAGGTGGCAGAATATTATATTTTGCCAACACCATTGACAGGGAAAGGGCATTTCATTTTCAGAGCACTTACTCATTTCTAGCTGTTCTCTAATTTTTCTTATACTTATGTGCAAAGGCAATTTGGAACAAATCTAGTAATGTTACTAGAAATATAGTTCCTGAGATGTGGGTAGTCCTTTTGTCTGAGAACAAGTTCAGAAAGAACTCTGCCACCATCATTGTGCTTGGAAGTGTCCCATTTGAGCGGAAGCAGCTTGGGAGTATATGGGATGGAGCACATGTGCAATAAAGAGAGTTCAGGTTAACACACTGGGAGGTTAGGGAAGACAACACCAGGAGAGAAATAGACCAAGGCTATAACAGGGGTCTTTGGGCATCCTGAATATCTCAGTGTAAACAAATTCATCAATAACACTAATCTTCTAGATGAATGTATTTGTAATATCTCCAATATGCCATCTTTCTATGTGTCTATATATATATACACACACACACACATAAATGCATGTATAAATGTAATTTTATTATTTTAAATGTTATAATTCATTCAGCAATTATTAACTGAATGCCTATAGAAAGCCACAAAAATATAATTTCCTTCATGTTTTAGCCCATTCTCTTTCATTTATTTCCCTTTTCCTGTTTTGTTTCTGAGTCGTATGACAAGCTGTATAGTCTAACGCAGGTTGTATTGGACTAAATAACTCATTCTAGTTCCCATCCTGTGTACAATGCTTATTATTTGGGAGGGTTCCACCCACTAACAACTCTGGCTTCAGAATATATTGTTTTCAGAGCTCTTGTGACATCACTCAGGCGTGCTGATTGTATACAAACAAATATGTCTGGGCTTGATAAGGCTAAATTGCATATAAGCTCAAGTTCTTCTTTGGTATTATGTTTAAACAAAAATAACCATGTTATTTTCAGATCCAGTCAGACCACAAGAAAAGCTACCAGCTCTTGCCAAATAACAAAGGACAGATTGGTAAGAACAGAGGAGAAAAAGACAAAACTTATTTTCCTTCTTAGAATAAATGAAGCAAAGAGTCCAATTGGAAGGCTGGAGGCATTGTTTGATGGACTGGGCTGGGGCTGAAGCCAGCTTCCCCATGCCTTGATCCCCTCTGGTCAGAAAACAGCACTTTCCAAAAAAGACAATGCTGACTGTATTAGAGAGAGAGAGAGAGAGAGAGAGAGAGAGAGAGAGAGAATATAAGGAATTGGTTCTAGTGATTATAGAGCCCGACAAGTTCTCAAGATCAGCAGTTAGTAAGCTGAAAATCCAGGAGAGCTGATGGTGTAGTTCTAGCTCAAGTCCAAAGGCCTGAGAACCAGGAAACCCAGTGATAGAAGTTCCAGTCCAAAAGCTGGCAGATGCTAGACCCCAAAAGAGCCAATGTTTTAGTCCAAGTTCAAATGCCAGAAAAGACCAATATCCCAGCTCAGCAGTCAGGCAGGAAAAGTTTCCCCTTACTTAGCCTTTTGTTCTGTTCAGGTCTTCAACTGATTAGATGAGGCCTGCCCACATTAGAGAGGAAAATCTGCTTTACTCGGTCTACTGATTCAAACGTTAATTTCATCCAAAAATATCTTTATGGTCATACCTAGAATAATTTTTGGACGAATGTTTGGGCTTCCCATGACCCAGCTGATACATAAAATTAACCACTGCACTGTGCTTGAAATCAAGGTCTCTAGAAGACTGAGAAATTGAATGTCATGCAGTCTAAACCCCCATTCAGGACAGGTATCCCTTTCTCCATTTCCTTTAAGGAGTGTCATCCAGATTCTGCATATGCATTTCAAATTATACTTTCCCAGGTGGCCCACTCTGTTGTTGGACTTTCATACTAAAATAGTTATTAGTCTCTGACCTAGTCACTTTCTTATTTCTACACCTTCGTTCAAATACTTCCTCAGCTCGGAATGTTTCCACAGGTAGTTCTTTCCCTTTGAGTCTCCTCTTATGTTGTCAGAAAGATACCTAAATTTCTTCAGGAAGTTCACTCCAGTAAGAAAGGGCTAACAATCACACTACAGGGGAAAAACTATTAGATGTGTAAATATGTATAAACAGTAAATGGAGGGGGGGGTGATGATTATAATTTCTATGCTTAGCTCTTGCGATAAGCACACTGATTAGTCATATTACAGACTAACACCCTCTGTGTATCTTATATTACATTAGACACTGTACAGAAACATGAATTCTGAACTTAGATTATTACAATGTCGATTGAGAGACAGAGATAGGACATATTACAAATGTAGTGGAAAGTACAGAGCAATATATGAGAAGCAGTCCGTGGGTGATCAGGCTGAAGGAGCTCAGAGGAGGAAGTAATCAGTGGAAGCAGATGGTTGAGATGGGCTATATGTTTTCATCCTTAAGAGATGTGTATTGTTTATCTTCTCCTAAAACGAAGGGAAGAGTTCTTAGGAAGGGGAAGGGGTACCTATACGGGAACAAAAGTAGGAATGGGCAGTGCTGTTCAAGAATCCTTGAATGGTCACACTCACTGAGATGCAGTCCTCTGAGCTTCTGAAGGTAAATTACTCACGATTAGAAATTGCATTAGGCCTGACACAATTAGGCTCCATAAGATTAGGAGAAAATCCTGAAGAAGTTTGCTGGTTCTAGGGATTTAAGGTTTTTATTTACTCAAATTGTAGGAGCTGTTCAGACAGATATGAAACTTGCCTCCTAATGGGCTGGTGGCTACCTCTTGGGATGAACCAAAATTTCGATCTCCTTCTACACACCAATTTTCACACCCCAGCTGCCAAGAAGGGGGCAATTAATGTTGCTGCTGACAGTTATTCCAATTTGGGTCCAGGCTCTTGGTGTCAAAAATCTCACTGGGATATCTAAGAGTTGTATCTGGATTTACAATAAAGAGCTACTTTAATAAAATAAAATAATAAAATAAAATAAAATAAATAAAATAAAATATAAAAATAGAATGCTGCTAAGTGATAATGTGCTAGAAGATCTTTAGGATTAGAAAAAGGCTACCTCTCTTTACCCTTTAATTTATTTTAGAATAATTATTGCATGCATAACATATGCCCGGGCATGTACAAATGCTGTAGGGTGGATGGAAGGGGCAAACAAAACAAGACATAGAGTCTGACTGCAGGGAATTACAAGTCCAGTTTGAAAAACAAGTTACTGATTATGGTGCAGTGCCTCAAACATGGTAGTTGATCTATAAACCTTTGTTAAATCAGTCATCAGGTAGAATACAAAAGAAAGAAGGGCAGATAAAACTATTTGAAAGATAAAAATGATCAACAAAAATTTATTTAATACCAAAATAGTAACATTCCCTCCCACCCTCTGCCATATCTTTCCTGGTATTGTTTCCCTTTTATTGTACAAATCTTTAAGAGAGCAAAATATGGCACACATCCTTTTTATTTCCTATTGTTGAACCTCCATGCATGCAGTTTTCGCTATGAGAAATAGTTAAGTACAATTAGTTTGTGCCTCACGTCTAGTTATCACTCAGCTGAGCTGACTGCTGAAGCTTTACATTTTCACGTTACACTCCTGTACATATCTCCTTTTTAATTATTTCTACAGGTTTTAATTTGTAAACTGTCATGTGAGATCTGGGGTTGCATTTTGCCAGAGTAACTGATATGATTGCAGAAGCAAATTACAGCTTTACCTGAAGCTTTTCTCAGACAAAAAAAAAAAATTACATATTTCTAGTTAGTGTTGGGGGAAGAACTCTCTAGAACAAGCTTCTGAGCAAACACAACAATTCTGGTCTTCTAAAAATTGATATATTCAATTAAATGCTCACAATCTGGGTAGCTTTCAATAAACACTATTTAAAACTGAAAGCCTCACTGTTATAATCATGACACTAGGTAATGAAGCTTGTATCATTATTGCTCTCAAGATTTTCATCCAGTAATATGCAGCTTCCAAACTCTTATCTTCAAGATCAGAAAGCAATATGACTCATAGGTCTCTTGAAATAAATATCATCATCAATTTATCTTGATATTCCTTATAGTAAAACATTTTAATTCAGATCCCACCAAATTAAGAAGAGGTGGGACTGAAATTTGATTTTTAAAAAATCCTGTTTTATGTTGTAGAGAGATCAAAGATTGTGACATATTTTTAGAAGGCATCTTTAAATGCACAAAGAAATAAAGTATTTTAAGAAATGTTAACAGTTAATAAGCTCTGTAAAACCAAAACAGGCAGTTACGAACACATATAGTTAAAAATTACTTTTAGCAATAATTATGAATATAGGTTTACTATAAACACAATACACATGTTTATATATACATGCATATGTATATATGTGAATTTATACATGTATGTGTACATAAATATTTGCTAGTTACAAATGACTTTTAGCTGATCAATATCATATGCACTAAATGGTACTAATGATCTCAGTGTCGGAAAGATTAAGGTCTAGTTATCATAAGTACTTGAAAGTAATAGAATTGAATCAAACTGCCCACAGATCTGACTTCATTAATTCACAATGTCTTGCCCTCTAACTAGAGTAAATTGATGTTTTCATTCTAGTTCATTTAATCAAATACTAGAGGAGCAAAAAGAGAGGATGGAGGAGGAAGGAATGCAGGCAACTTTTACTTAATATTTTAAATGAGAAGTCACAGCTGTCAATTCTCATTGACATTTCCCCATACTCTGCTTAATTAATGCCTTTATTGCCATAAACTGAGTCTGTTTCTGCTTGCTAAGTACAAACTGGAAGAGAAGGCCATTTAGTCTGAAATTTTGCCTTCCCAAGATGTTAACCAACAAGTTTAGCTAGCTCTCTTTTCTGATCACGATCTGGTAGGCATTTGAGCATGTAAATGCCTAGTCTGGGTAAGGTATCATGAAAGAACTTGAATTTCATATTGTGGAATTGGTACCAAAGAGGAGCCACTAGAAATGTTAAACAGGGTCATGAGTCGGTTTTGCTGTCACTTTAACAAGACATCTCTGGCTACAACATGGTGAGAAGAATGGATTGCAGTATAAGACTACCTGGCATCAGTGACTTTTTTTAATAGGTCAGAATAGAACCGATGAACTGAGGAGTCCAGGGGACCCAGCAGAGGATATTAAGGATAATGGCGAGGAAAGATCTTCAATGTTGATTTAAGATCTATAACTAACAAAGTTGTGCTTTAGTGTGTACTGGGTGCAAGGTTTGGAACGCTATTTGTGATGTTTCTGAGTATCCTACCTTGACATATTACATGGATATCAATGTCTTACTCATATGAGGAATAAGGAAGAAAACCCTTCACAGATTTGTAGGGAAGACTACCTAACTCCTTTGTCCCAACAAGATTACAATGTAACCCTGGACGCAAGTTCAAGTACACATTTCAGCCATCGAGTACTTATTATTTGCTAGGTAATGCATTATGTAATCACTTATAAAACAACAGAGACCAGAAGATGTAGACATTTAATGAGGTACTAAATTATATGGTAAAAACTAAAAGAATTAGAGAAATTCATTGGAGGGGTGCTAGATTAGAAGGAGCTTCACTAAGAGCTGAGATTTAGTTCTCACTATGCTTACAAGTAGGAAGCAGCCTCCTGGATAAAGGTGGGGCCCTCAAGCAAAGGCAGTGGGGGGCAGAGGATAAAGCAAAACTTTAGAACAGGGCACAATGGAGCAGAAAATCTGGCTGTTACTCTCTGGGTACCCATGCCCTGGTGGCTGTTAATAGCAGTTCTCCAAGTGGAAGTGAGACAGTAGAATTGTTATTCTGGTTGTTACATAGAACACCCACGCCAGATGGAAGAAAAAGTGAGTTGGTCCTTTCAACAGACACATTGGTAAGACCATGAACAGAGGAGAAGAGAAAGAGCCACAAGGCTGTAAAATTACGATATATGAACTTTTTGGTATATTGATTGTACTTCAATAAAAAGATGAGGAAAAATCCCAGTGAGGATGATGAATCAACAGGTCTCTCAGGAGAGCAGGGACTGACACTTACAGATCACCATATAGTTTATTACTTAATGGAATAGGCTAAGTTTTACAAATTAGCACGTTTCCCACCATTTCTAATCTCAAATGCTCTGGAATGTCTGTCCATCATAGTTCAAACCATTTTCTATGACCAGAGTTCAGTAAATGCCTACTGAATTAAATTTTACTAGTTAAAAAGAAGAAAAAAAAACACTAGATAAATAAGAAAGATAGTAGATAGAAATATACTAAAAACAAATTAATTTACAATTTAATCCAGGGAGCTACTTTTGCAAAGTGCTGAATTTTGGAATTTTTCTAAAATGTCCAGGAGATGGTTTTTTATTTCATCCATGTCCCTCTGCTTATATCAACAGTACTAGAAATGTTTCAAAACAGTGCATTTTGTGAGTTTCCAATGACTTACTTGCTCACTCATCTCATTATCTGGCAGGCCGTTTGTCTTTCTTTTTTCCCTCCATCTAACAAATGTAAAACCTCCAGGGTTTTCTATACATATCCTTTTTGAAAATGTTTGTTTCTGTTTGTATGTGGGTGTGTGTTTCTCTAAAATATAGCCAGAACCCATTAGAATATGCTGTCAGAGTCAGTGGTAGGATTTTGTGTCATTTCCCTTTCGACTTGAAAAATAGCATTTTGAAAAAAATATTTTTCATACACGACATTTTTCTCCCTATTCACTTTGATAGCACCACCTGCTTCAGGAAATATATATTTTCCACAAACCACTCAAATGAACTAATCCATTTTCACTATGTGTCCTTTTTGGCAAAATATCTACAGAATTTGCTTTCATAAAGATAAATTCTGTTGTTTGCTTCTGTCTTTCCGCACCCCCCGCCCTCTCTTTTTATGAAAGGAAAATGACTGCTTGTTTCTTCCTTGTGGGGAAATGCATACAGAAATGAAATTCTAAAAACAATTAAAACCAATGAGTGAAAGTCTGATTTGGACAAATTTATTTTAATCTCTCTGTTACTCATTTTTCTCATCTGTAAAATGTGAATTTGGGAGCAAAATGTCCCTCGAGTTTTATTTGCTAAAGTTTCTTGTCTGTGATATTTTCACCTGGAACTAGAGGTAGTTTTACTGTGGGCTTCTTGATTTTCTAATACTGGTACAGTCAAGTATCATGTGGTTTATGGAATTAGGGATACTGTCAAACCTGGCAATAATTTTCTCATGTGGAAAAGAAGAGGCTGGAATCATCTTTGGGATTACATGTATCCTAATCAAAGGCAAGAGACCAAGAGAAGGGTAGGGCTCAGGTAGACTTTGTTTCTTACAGATCACTAAGAGGTGTTAGTCATTAAGAAACTCCTTTGTGATGGAATGTGCAGATACATTCCCTGTAAGCCTGCTTCCCAGCCTGGGTTCCCAGAACTGAAGCTTTGCCCAGGGGTTTCCTGGTCAAATTGGCAGGATATGAAAATGAAAAGAGACCTGAATCTCAATGTGGACCTTACATCTCTAAGCTTTAAGTCTTGTGTGTAAGAAAAGGGCAAACATCTAGAGAAGCTAGAGATTTGAGAAGCTCAATCAGTATCCACAAAACTATTATACACAATATATGTGTATGTGTATGTGTGTGTGTACACATACACATGTGTATATATATGTGTATATATATACACACACATACATGTATTTTTGTATTTATATATATATATAAATTTTAATGCATTATCTTTTGATAAAGATAATGAGAATAGACATCTTCTATGGATATATGGCACAAATTGTAAGATCCAGACCAGCTTAAATTGAACATATGATGTTAGGCTTGACAAATCCATTTTCAGAATCATGTCATATTGTAGAGCTCAGCATCTCATAGGCATCTGGATGATTTTAATTCTGGAATCCTAACCAACGCTTTAAAAATGTGTCCATCATAAGTGCCCATCTTGAAATCTAACTTACATCATGAAGGTATTTCATGACATGTTCATACCATCTTTAATAGTGTTTCAGTTTCCTGGGAAGGGTGGCAGAGAGGAAAAGGGTGAGGAGAAGAAGAGAAATGTTCATTGAGTGTTTATTACATGCTAACCTATTATATGCATTGCCATTTAAAAATATTACTACCTCAAGAAGTAGGTGTTATTGTTATTCCCCACGTCAAGAACAAAGAACTTTATGCAGGCTAAATGACTTACTCAAGGTCACACAGCCACTAAATATCAGACCCAGGATTCAGATACATGAAACTTGACTGCAGAACCTGAGATTTTAACTGCTTCTCTAAATAGCTTCTCTTTCCTCTATTTTCTAAGCCAAATTCAGTGCAAGGGAGAGTGACTTCTAACCAGGCTTTTAAAGCTTATTTCGACATGGGTGCCATTAATCCCTTCATTGGACAACTTGTGCCCACTTGCTCACTCAGTGTTCTTGGCAGCCGGTGAAATAGGACTCTAGCTGTGGTACAAGCCAACTGTTCAGTGGTGGGGCTCTGACTGAATCGTGACATTGGTGTATTTAAGAGAACACTGGATCAGGCATTTACAAGGCTGAGACTCTGATCTCTTTATACACTGAGCCACTTTCGTGAAATTAGGCAATCCATTTAATCTTTCTAAGGTTTAGTCTTTTCATTTGTAGGATGTGAATAATAATATCAGTCCTATTGTTCTTTTTTAAGTGAGATACTGCAAAGAAATCACAGAGAATGTGCAAAATCAAAGATAGCCATTACTATTAGTTATGATCCCTATTTTACCAATAGGATAACATGTGGCCAGAGAGATAACTGACATACAAAGTAACAAAGCTAAAGAATGACTTTTAATCCAGTGTTTTGCCAACACGTCATGGTACTCCCTGAAGCCTGTTTTATTTCTGTGGTTTTAAATAAGAAAATTCATAAAATCTGTGTCTTGATTAACTATTACCAGTCCACTCCCTTCTCAAAATAATTAACAAATGTTAGGAGATACTACAAATACTACATGTCTAACCCCAAACAGCTTGATTTAAATTGCTGTATGTGGAAAGCTCATGGCATTACTAACTAGAGCTTACCTGACCCATTTTTTTTTTTTTGTCATACTCTTTTGTTCTGGTTGGACTACAGTTACTTCTGATATGAAGAAGCCATTCTACTTGCTGTTCTCGAATGGCCTTCTGAGCAGGATTTTCCCAAGAGCTTTCCCTTGAAGGAAAGCAGAGCAGAAGACTTGTTTTAGAAGTGACTGCCACATGGGAGAATCACAGCCTCTGGAGAAAGGTCTCACCACAGGCTATTATTAGATTGGAGCTCTGAGTTTGAAGTGAGACTGGAAAGTGAGACTCCGCTTGCACGTGCATGCACAATGTAGGTGCCCGGGTGCCAGTGAGTGGAAGGACTCACAGCCGCCTCCTCAGACAGCATCTGGCTTCCTCTGTTCACTGGGAAGGTGTGCAGTCACGCTCTTCTCTGTGCGCACTTGAGAAGAAAATCGTGTTGGAGAAGGCAGTTGCTGTGATGCCAAAGTCGGATAGGAGCAGGAGCGCCTCTCAAGGTGCATTTCCACTGAGGTCAAGCAGAAGAACGATGAGGTGGAAAGATCATTGAACGGGCAGCCAGGAAACCTGGGTCTTGTTCCTGGGACCATAGCCAAATGACTAAGTCTCTGGGTCTGTCGATTCTGTAAATCAAAGTAGATTTACAAAACTCTAAGTTCCTTTCTAAGGCTAAAATAATAAATACATATATTCTCTCATTATATATCAGTGTCTTTATACCAATATCTGGACTTGTACCTACCGATAGTGCCATGGAGACTCCTTGGTACAATACTTAGTAACCCAATGTGTCTCTTTATCTTACCATTTATATAATTTCAATGACTTTAAAAGTCCCTTCCAAATTTAGGATTCTAAGACTCTTGAGTCCACAATTTATTAATTATGCATATGTTTCATTTCTATAGAGGCAGTTTTTTCTTCCTCTATATTTCTTACTTCATAATGGTTGGGTCTCCTGGGTTCTTTCAACTGCAGGCTCAATCCTGTCTCCCTGAGCTTTCAATCTCCCTGTAAAGACTCTCCATCTTTGTTGCATTAATGGTCTCTTTTGCATCAATTTAACTTACATCAACAAATTACGGTATATAAGTTCTTCCTAAAAGTCTAAGAATGTTAATTGCCACAAATACAGTCGTAATAATAATAGACAATAATCTACATTTAAAAAATATTTCAAGAAACTATTGAACTTTTTTTGAATCTATGTCTGCTACCCATTAGATGTGTGACCTTAGGTAAACTACCTAACCTCTCTGGACTTCAGTTTTTTTTTCTGTAAAATAGCAATCATGAAAATACTTAATTCACTACAGATTTTAGAGTACACAATTGCACATGCTCATAGACACACACACCCAATCATTACTGTATGCCTTGCTTTTTAAAAATAATTTCTACGCGTGTGAGCACATGTATTTTCTTAGACAGGTTTGGGAGATAGAGAACTCTATAGTCATAAATGTGGAGCATAGAGTAAGCTAAAAGCTACATCATCACCACTAATAACATCTAGCTATCAGTAATGCTAATTTTAAAACAAATATTTGGCTAAAAATGAAAAGTAATATTTTATAAATAATATTAAGAGATACAAAAAAAATGAGAGAAAGTGGAAATCAAATAAAACACTAACCAAAATGGCCATTGACTGATTTTAAACAATCAATAGTCAGAGACATATCCATGTACCACTATCCAAAGAAATAAGGTAGGCTAAGCCAAGACCTTATTCATGCAGACTAGAAAATTATTGTTCACTCATTCTCAGAGCTAGAGGGGCTGTTCAGAAGTCACAAGGTTCAGTGTCTAGCCATCATGAGAGAGTTGATTGAGAATGATGCATGATGATGATGATCTTGATGATGACTAGCCAGATTACTCATTTTATGTTTTCAACAAATTTTCTGTTGATCGTTGTCTTCCCAAAAAGACCACCAGAAAAACTGGTTGATCAAACAAATGTGTATTAGATTTACTAAAGCAGAGGCAAACATCACCTTTAGCGTCTTAATATCAGCACGATACTCTCCAAAACCACTCTCTTTTAGATCAGGGATCCCTAATCCTTGGGCCACAGACTGGTATCAGTTTGTGGCCTATTAGGAACTGGGCTGCACAGCAGGAGGTGAACAGCAGGCAAGTGAGCAAAGCTTCATCTGTATTCGCAGCCACTCTTTAGTGCTAGCTAGCATCAACGCCTCAGCTCTACTTCAAATCATCAGGCATTAGATTCACATAGGGGCGCGGGCCTCTTGTGCCAAAAAGGTTTGGGACCACTATTTTAGATGACTCGAGTCCTTTCTGGAGAAAGGATTTGAATTTCCACCTTTCAGTGAAAAGAAGAATTTGTAATTCTAAAATAAGAAGATGTGCCTTTGAGTGACTTTAATGTTGAAGTGCTGTGTATTCACCAAGTGATGAGGAGAAAATAGTCACTTTTTGGATAGTTCTCCAAAGGACCAACCCAGATCAATGCTTACTAGCATAAGATAGGTACATTTCTTTTTAAAAAGGGGGACAGAAGAGCTCTAGGGGGCACATTTCAGACTCTTCCCAAATAGAGGCTAAACCTCATTTGCCTCAGTTTCTCCATGTTGTCTAGGCCCTAAAATAGCCTGTAAACCCTAGGAACACTGGATCAGGAGGCCACCTTCCCAGCTCAGGAGTGTGAAGAAAGCTCATCATCCCAGACTGAACCTAGGACCCAGGCTCCCTCCAGCTAATGGGATTCTCTGGGGTATCCTATCCACATCTGACTTGTCTGATGATGATGGGAGTTCTGGAAGGACAGACAATAGAAGGTGGATATCAGACTCCAGACCATAGAGCCTATGAAGCCTCTAGAGGCCCCTGTCTGCCTGTCTGATTATTATGGAAGCATGGGAGGGCGGAGGGGATGACTATATATTTATCATCACCTTTCCTTCTTTACTGTTGCTATAATAAATTCAAAGGGTGTCCTGAATCCACAATACTGACCAGTATGAGATATAAATACATAGCATGATTACTTATTATTTTAAAGATGCAGATCAATCTTGTTATATGCAAATGAGTATTGTCCTTCAAAACAGTCACATTGAGAGGGCATGTACTTAATTCCAAAGATGCCGTCATTCTCAAGATATGTTTAGTACCTCTATAAAAATGGACTCAGAATCATGTTATGATCCTCTGGAGAAAGTGCTATCCTATTATTTTATACATCAGAGTCATTCCCTCCCTTCCCCCCAAAGACATTTTACCTAAGTTCTCCAAATTTGTCTCTAAAATGATTTTTGGAGGGTTTATCAAAAATAAATCCATCCTACTGGATAAAGATTTATTAACATAGAGGATATTCTAGCAAATGCGACACATTTTTCCAGAGTAAATCTCTCTAAACGTTTTGCACAGGAACAGCATTTTTGGAAATTGCATATAAATTTTCATAGTGATTTTGTTGAGATTTTCTTTGGTTTATGTGTAAGTACTAGTATAAGTGTTGGATATCAGTCTTACTTTCTACTGTAATAAAATTTGGTAGCATCTATCTCAGCAACTAGTATATGAGTTTTTCTATGAGGATTGCAGATTACATCTAATAATATATACTATGGTATATTATGTAAATAGAAATGTATTAAATACTTCCCAACTGGCTTGTTGATAACCCAGTCTCTCTAAACTAGTATCATTCCCAGATACACACTGTAGGAGTCATCCAGATTCTGATGTGATAGGTCTCTGGAACCCATTCATCAGTATTTTTAAAGAGTGTCCCAGTGATTTTAATACGTAGCCGGAGTTGAGAATCACTGCTCTGACTGTCCATAGAAGTTTATTTTCAATGTCTCAGTCCCTCGGATGGCTCCTTTCTAAACCTCTCAAGGATCTTAAAGTCTGCAAGCCAAAATTAGAGCAACCATTCCTCATTATTTTAAACATGAGAGTATAGAAGGATAGTCTTATTTGATCTCTTAACCAATCTCAAAAAAAGTATTCAATAAAGATTTTTAAGAAGTTGAATAAACATGGAAGGTAAACAAGGCCCAAAGGAGAGAAAACTAACAGAGGAAGTTATATTAATTGAGGAGGGAAAAAGATAGTAACAAAAAGCAGTATAAAACGACAACTTCAATGCTCTAGATAATATACTGTATATATCACCTCTATATATGCTTACATATACTAGTCATAAAAAATACTTTTTGCTCTAACATTTGCTCTGAGCTCTAGTCTCACATCTCTAACTACTTATTCATCCTTCCTATTCGAATGTCTAAGAGGCATTTCAAACTTAACATGTCCTTAACCTCACCCTTGATTTCACTCTCCCTTAAACATGTTCTTCCCAGGGTCTTCCTACTCTACTATTTAGCCAGTTTTTTTGGTCATAAAAACAAATAACAATGTTCACCCTCCCTATGTCCAACATATGAGGAAGTACTGTCAACTCTGCCCTTAAAACATACATTGAATCTGAACAAATTTCTACACAACTCTTCCCTACCCTATTCCCAAATCCAAGTTGAAATTCTCAACATTTAGCCAGAATATCAAAATAATTTTCAAACTCATCTTCCTGCTTCCACTAATGGTCGTATCTCTCTTTTCTTCACATAGCAACTAGTGATCATATTAGGGCACACATTGTATTATCTTACTCCTTTGTTTAGACATTACAGTGGCTTCCTAATACCCTTGAAATGTCCTGTAAGCCCTGCTCTGTAACTCGCCTAGATATGTGACCGCACCTTTTGCCACAGTCCCCTCATTCACTATATTGCTCTTGATCTTGTTGCTATTATCAATGTGACCAATTCATTCCCGGTTTGAAGCTCTTACACTTGCTGTTCTCTCTCCCTGGGACAACCTCCCACAGGAGCTTTCATGGCTCCTTTCCTCTCTGCTCTAAGGTCACCTCTTCAGCTAGCCTTCACAAAGATAATTCTCTGAGCCCAGCCACTTTCTTCATATCCTTGCTCTATTTCTCCTTAGCACTTATTACCATCTAAAATAGTATCATTTACTAGCTTAGTTCTTTATTTTATGTCTAGTTTCTCTCACTTTCTCATTTGAGTAAAGCCCTGAGGTCAAAGATTATTGAATACACCCTCACTGGCTTCCCATTGCCTAGCACCAGGCCCGGCTCATGGTAGGAACTGAAGAATGTTTATTAAAGTAAATAACAAAAGGAGAAATTAAATGTATTTATAGTTTTGAAATTCAAATCAACTAAGATTCCCGTCACCCCTAGAAACTTCCCAGTCAAACTGTAGAGATGGAAATGAGAGATACTCCAGGGATAAGACCCAGGTACTTGCCTGGTCTGTCTTGCCATGTTTCTCAGTCTTAAACCCGTCTCTTTCTTGTTTCCACCTCTGTGAAAAATTGTTTTCACTCTTTGTCATTTGCACTGGCTTTCTGTCTCCCCACCTGGGATTTTAGTTACTTCACAAGAACTTAGTTCAATAAAATGCATTGGTTAGAATACCAGTTTTTATTACAGCTTGGAACTAAAATCAACTGGGCCTCTCTGGTTCACCATTATGAGGAGATTTTAATATACAGAATTTTGGGAAAATTGAGCAAGTTTTCCTAACTGGCACCCTTAATCTTCATAATAAGAGCATATCCCTAGTACATTCCAAAATCAGAGGCTGCAGGGAAAGTATTTGCATAATTCCAGCAACTCAGAAAACTGTCATATTATCACTCTAATATTGCCTTAGATTAGTGTTTTCCTTCCGTGTTAAATTTATTGATAAAGAGAGCACAAGGAAAAGTAAATTGTATGGGAATGGGAAGAGTTTATTCCTAAACTAAAAAGATAAAATAATAATTAATGTGTGTGCAATTAAATTAATCTAATTTCTCATCACATTGAAAGTTTTCTTTTATCTAAATTTATTTTGACAATCTGGGTATTTTAGGCCTACAATTAATTTACATATAGGCTTTCTTTTTCTTTACAGGATATACCCAGGGCCGATATTGAGCCTGTATGAACAGGTATGGCATTATTAAATGTTTATGACCAACATCTGTTTTGGTTGGTTTAACATCCCATGTGGTTATTAGGTATTTTAAATATCACCCCTAGAAACACCAATCAACAAGTTTCTGTTAAATATCATCATGTGTAGAATACTGGGCTAGTCACAGAAGTGACTATAAAATAGTTTAAGGCCTGGCAGCTGCCCTTGATGAAATGAGAAGTGGACGATGGATATAAACATGTGCACGCATCATATGTGTGTGAGTGTATGCCCACACACACAATGCCATGAAAGACATGTAATAGCATGTGTATTATCTAAATAAATGTGATGACAGAGTCAGTTCAATATTATTCCAATATAAAAATTCTGAGCCCTTGCTAAGTGCAAGGCCCTTAGGATAGTGTTCTAGGGACATCTGGAGGGTGAGACCCAGTCCCTCTTATGGAGCTCAGTATATAATAGGGCAATAAGAGGATAGAGGCTGCAGAATGAACACAGCCTAGAGAATCAAGCATAGCTGAGTGAATGGCAAGAAACTTTAGCTGAGTCTTGAAGAATTAGTGGAAATTACATGAAAAGGCAGTTATACCTAAAGACTGCCAGACAAAGAACAGCTTAATCAAAGGAGTTAAAATAAAAGTATGAGGCTTGGTTGGATAAAATGGCTATTTAGATTACAGCAGGGGATCTACTCTGGTATCAAGTAGAAGATGATATACAAGGGGAGGTCAGTGCACAGATAGCAGAGGCTCCTGGAAATTAGGCTGTTTGTGTTTGAAAAGGGAAACTCCTAGAAGATAGAGAAGTGAGAAACAGGGCCAGATTTGAGATAAAAAAACAAACAAACAAACAGAAATATTCTCAGCTGAAAACAAACTCGGTGCCCATCAATGGCAGACTGGTTTAATAATTTGTGGTGCATCAATAAAATGGAGCTTTATGGAGATATAAAAAAGCTATAAAAATAATGAAAAATATCTCTTTTAAATTTAATGAAAAATAATCGTTAAAAATCACAATAAATTTTAAGTGAACAAAAGCGAACTGTAGCAATTGAAGTTTGTTAAAAAAAAAAGAGATCATTTGTAAAAGTTGTGCAAAAATTAGTTTTAAGGAGGTCGATTATACGGTGACAGAAGGAAACGACTTCAGAGGTGAGCACTGAATGGAGTTCACAGGTTCATATTATAAAGTTTTATCATGATATTAACCAATGTTACTCCAATAAATTTAATTTAAAAAACACAATATTTTTTAAAGTTAGTTTTAGCATTCTTTTACTAGAATAGAGTCCTAGAACTCTTCACACAATGATCACTGAAGTCGGCGTGATGAGCTCCAGATGGCAAGAGTAGAGAGATAGCAGTAACTGCTGTGAGACTTTCATGTCTGGTTTTAGGTTAGTTGGCACATCACTCACTGAATGTGCTAATGTTTAAATTGTCATTTGCTATCCTTAATTTTTAAGGACAAAATGGGGATCTGAAGCAGGAGATTTTAGGTGTAATGTGTGGAGTTGACAGACAAAGAAAGAGAACATTAGCCTGGCATGGATAACTTATGTATCACAAGTTACATATTTTAAGTAAATGTTCACTGGATCATTTAACTTGGCATTTATAACTTGTGTCAAAAATAGAAACTTTGTTCACCGTGCAAGGTACAAGACTTATCATCTTCTACAGAGACAGAGAAAAACCTCATCTGAGCAAGAGCAGAAATCTGCCAAACTTCTTTGACTTTGAGAAGGTTATAGACAAGGTTGACAGTGTCAATGCATGCAGCATGATTTATCGTGAGCTTCAGAAGGCCCTCAATAAAGTTCCACATGACAGCCATCCACTGAAAGCAAGAGCTAAGGAGATCCAGGGTAGAGCATGGGAGTGAATAAAGAACTAGTTAAAAAAAATAAATAAAAAAGCTAAGGAGAGAGATGCTGCTGACATGATGAGCTACATTGCCTTCCAGATAAGTTTAATAATGGCTAAGCTTTTTATATAATTGTGTTAGTTTTCGGAGTTGAGAGCGGCATCTCAGAATGTTTATTGTGATAGAATTGCAGAAACCAGAGAACTAAGTGCTTAATAGCCTAGATAAGATTAATTTCAAGTTAAACTGCCCCTAGCCTGGTTATGTTTTTACAGATTGCCGCAGTATTTGATCAGGAAATAGGCAAAAAATAAACACTCTCGGTGAACCAGCAAGTTGGCTTTTTTTAACAGTAGAAATAGCTTCGACAGCTAAGATGGAGCTAATGAAACTGAAGATATGGTGGAACATATATTAGGCTAGGAAGCAAGGATACCTGAGTTCCACCGATCTGTGAGCATTTAAGCAATTCACTTAAACTTTTGGGCCAACTTTTAATCTTTAAATGAACAAACTGGAAAAATAATTTCTGAGATTTGTTTTAAGAATAACCTTATATGATTATGTCACATAACCTGTGATGATAATTGTGACTAAAAGGTTCAGTATTTACCATGAGTGACCAGGAAATTTAGAGATGTCGAGATAATTTAATTTAACTGAACAGAAAAAGACCCCTTCTAGTCCCAAATTCACATAAATTGCACATAATAGAAATAATAATGAAAGAAATCCCAAGTATTTTCTGTAAATTAAAGTTGTTTTTACTAAATTATTGGGCCATATTTTTTGGATGTGTGCTCTCAAACAAATTAATACTGCCTGTAAGGAGAAAAAAAAAAGGAGATGCAAGTGTCTCAAATATATTGGATACATAAAACTGGAGTATGCATAATCGTCTTGCAAGAGTTCTTAAATCTCTGTATATAAACTGTTTAAAAGTAAATTAAAATTATTCCTTAATGAAATACAAATCTGAAGTCACTTGAATAACTAATCATTTTATGACCCATGCAGTGAATTTTTAATGCCTGCTTCTACCTGATTATTTTAGATATGTCTGTGTTGTAAATTAAAAGCTACATAAATCATTAATATGTTGATACAGATCAGTGAACTGCTTACACTATATGCAATTCCTTAGGACATACAATGTCTGATTCACCTCCCTCCCTTTCAATTATATAGCTACCAGGCTCTTTTCCTCTGTTCATCTTCTGCAAGGGCTTATTTGGTAGAACTGAATGTTGAAGCTTTTAGCAACTTCCCAACATAGTCTGATGCTTCCAGTCAAAGGGATCTTACAGTATAAAAGTGAATAGGTCCAAAATGCAAAAGTGTGGAGATAGAAACTGTGAGGTGAGATACTTCTTCTTTTTTAAACTATGTGTTCCCAGGACACTGAGGCAACAAGACATAATCTCCATACTTTCCTGAGGTCATTGCACCTACTTTACCTTCCTTGAAAATGCCATGCTCTTTCTGTACTTTGAGTTAAAGGGTCCTTGTTGCTTAGTAGGAGGGCTCTCATTTTCTCCCTCTATCAATCCAATAATTATATTTCCTCAGAGGCCAGCTTAAGGTCTACATTATCTATGATGCTGATTAAGCTCACCCATGATTAAAGAAGTACAATCCACTTTGGAGTAACTATATTGAATTAATTTTGTGAAGTCTCTGCTATGAGAAATGATTTCTTTGAGATGCTATAGAAAGATAATGAAGAGAAAGACATGGCCACTGGAGTATAATTGGAACAGCAAAATACACACACAAAAAAATTGTCAAAAAGTAGTAAATGTCATGAGATAACATCAAAGAAAATGCTATGGGTATTTTATTGAAGAAGAACTAATATAGAATTCAAAGGATGAATGAGAAATTAACACAGATATATGGAGGAGTAGAAATAAGTTCAGATTAAGGCAGGTAGTCAAGTGGTCAAATGTGACTCCGGTGTAGGGTATAGTCAGAATACGGTGGAAATATAAATTTTTAAATGTTGGGTTTGAAAAATACCAAAAAATCTAAGATATTGGGATTTACAATTTTTCTTAATCTGAAAGTAAAATGGTCATTTAAATCTTTTGAGCAGAAGAGTAATTTGCTCAACCACGGACAGTAGAAGAATTGTATTAGATTACAGACTTGAAATGCTAAGAACAATTAGACTTAGAGGCAAATCGTCCATTCTATTTTCATTCAACATTGTCTAATAGACGTCTATTAGACACCAGATTCTAGGACTAGTGCTGAGTAGTTAAAAAAAAAAAAAGTCCTTACATTAATGGAGCTTCATTTAAGTGAATAAAAACAAACATGATAAACAGAAATAGATAATTTATGTAGTGACAGTAAGAAGAAAAATAGCGAAGGGAGCAGAGTTCCCTGGGTTTCCTATTTAAAATAGAATGGTCAAGATAAGCATCTCTGAAATCATTTCATTTTAGCAGAGTCACAATTAAAGTGTAGAAATAAGTCATGCAAATGCATAGAAGTTTTGGTGCTTGTTTAAGGGATGTCTGGTTTTACTCCGCAGTATACTCTTAATTCTTTTGAGACAACATCATGTGTTCCTTTACCTCTACTTTTTTTAGCAGGGAAAGGAGGGAGCAGAGAGTGTCTCAGAGGGTGACTAGCTCATTGGACATGCTGCAAGAAGCATATTATGGTAAATAGAAAAAAAAAATACTGAATTCAGAATGCTTGGTTTGAAAAAGAAGTTCCTTTTACTCAGAATCGTATAAGAAACTTTAACTGTTGCGAAAAAGCTGCCAGATTCCTTGAATAAAAGAAGCCAATGATGAAATTATTTCTAGTAAAGTGAGGGAAGATATAACCTCATTAATCAACACAAAACCTAGGAAATATATTTTTCAAATGAAGAAACAAGAAAAGAAGGGAAGTAAGTTAGAAGTTATAGGAAAAAAGAGAGGCAGGAAAAAAGACAGGAAAGTGGTATAGCTTGGGAGGAAAGAGAAAATTATTAGAGAATTAATGACAATGTGAGGGATGATGAAATAAAAGAAAAGCCATAGGAAAGTAGGACCATATTTCTACTTCTAGATATTGGGCACTACTGGTTTAAATAATCTGTCTTGCTCATTTGCATACTGATAAGCAAAGATTAATGAAAACATGAAAGCCTCAAGAATTTTAGTTTGATATTACTATAACTTTTATAATAAATAGATATTTTTATTAGGGATATTGCCATCCAGAACCAAACATTAGAGCTCTTTGGGACAGGGGCAAAAGATGAAAGGAAATTAAGAACAAATTATTGCCACAGAACGGAGTTTTAGAGTGGCTAAAGAGTAAAGAACTTCCAAAAAGGAGGAAACTACAGAGGGAACAGACAAAAAAAAAAATTGCATATAAACTTTATACAGTAACTAACCTGACTCTTATACTACGTATGAGCAGGGTATATTTCAGGTGGCCTGGCAGAAAGCAACATCGGGCTAAAAAAAAAAAGCGGAATTCATCTGATTCTCACTACTAAGAGGTAGATTTTGGAGTTTTAGTTAAAGAAAATAATCTGTTATGAGAACAAAAGTAAATTTCCTTCAGAAAATATAATAGAAAATAAACAAATCTCCCCAAATTATCAATCATAATGTCTATAAGAAATTTAAAAAAAATTTAGTAGACATAATAAAGAGAAAAAATAATCAGTAGAAATCAACTACAAGATGACTCAGGTGTTATAACTAGCAGACAAAGCTTTTAAAGCAGATATTACAAAAATGTTAAAATATTAAAGGAAAAAGAAAATGAAGAATAAAGAGATGGGGAATATCAGCAGAAAAATGAAAACATTAAAAAAATAAAATTCTAGAAATGAAAAGTATAGTGTCTGAAATAAAAATTTCGCTGTTTGAATCGAGAGCACACTGAATACAAGAAAAGAACTATTTAAAAAATAATAAAGTTAGCACCATCTTAGTGACCTGTGGAATGATATCACCCAATCTAATACAGAGGAGAGAGAGATGCTAAGAGGCGATGGGCAGGCAGGAAGAGCAGCAAGTTGCATTATTTTGAAAGTCTGACTTTGAGAACAAATTTAATTAAAGCGAGTAGTACAGTATTTGAAGGTAAGATAAAAGAGCACTGCATGGAACAGGAGAGTGCAAATCAGACTTTTTTTTTTTGAGCTGATAGATCTGTTTCCAGAGAGGACAAGATCGGCTACTATATCAGTGTTTTCTCCCATGGCTTCTTTCTCAGGGAGAAGCTGATCCAAACAATCATGCTGTCTTTGTCTTCTTCACTCTATCATGGAACACTTGCCCTTCAAATTATCTGTTTCACATTCTCTCCTTTATTCCTTACTGTTGAATTAATCAATCTTCGTTTTGTGGTTGTCATTACAAAGAAAGAACTGGGCTAGACATTGTACTAGAAACTGAACATTGAACTTTGAAGGATACACGAGTTTCTCTGAGTTCAAAACCTAGGGTTGGAATCAAACTATTAAGTAGGATTTGAGGGGATACCAAGGAGGCCTGAGCAGCCTGGAGAAACTGGAACATAAGTGACCAAAAATATGATGTTATTCTCTTTCTATTTTAGATCTGCCTCAGTCTTCTGAGTTATCAGTTTACAAAATAATTGTTGTCTATGGCATATAATGCCCCATGATAGATGTTAAGCTCTTTCTATTTCTTTGAATTCAAAAATACATGTGAATCTGTAGAAACACACCAAGTGCAATGGAATTTTAGCCAGGATGAGAAGGCGTGCCTGGTTCTTCTGAGAAGGTAGGCCTAATAGGACAGTTCTAGATGCAATTCTTTTTTTTCTTACAAAGAAAAGTCATTCTCAAGTCTTTACAAATTATAATGACATATAGGTGTTTGTTTTCACAGTGGATACTGACACTAATCTATATAAAATATGTTCTTAAAATAAGTTTAATGCCATGGAAGATATAACACAGTAGCCTTCAAAACAGTGAGAACATTCTAGAACGTTACAAACTCAATATGATGATTGTGTGGATGTTGGAGGTATATTAGCCTCAAGCATCCTAGATAAGGGAGTAGAATATTTAATAGTTTGGGACAGAAGTTTTCTGAAGTGAAAGAAAATGAAATAATTTTTTAAAAAGGAGTATAATAGGGAATTAAATATCTAATAAAAGAAGGGATATATTGCTCTGCTATATTTGCATATCTTTGTGATGCTTAGGGAGGGTCAGCCTGATCTCATCTGCAGACATCCCGTATTGCTTTGAAGGCCAATGCTGGAGATACAGGCGATATACGCTGAGCCTGGCAGCTAGCCCTCCTCCTCACTGGGAAAGCCATAGAGCCATATTTGAGAGTTACTGGAAAGTTCAGATTTCATCTTGGTGCTTTTTAGTGTTAAAATATAAAAACATGTAAGTAGAACTTCTATTTGGGAAAGTAGTTTGAATAATATATATTATTTAAATATACATGGATATACTAATTCTCAAAATCATCAGTGTAAGAAAGCAAGCTGGACTATTGTTTTCATTTCTTAAATGACAAATACAATAACCCTATTGAGGAAGGAGAGTACTATGAAGTCAGAAGGATTTGGGTTTAAAGTCACTAAAAGGTTGTGTAAACTCAATCAGGTGCATATTTTCTAAGCTTTAGTTTTCTGATCTGAAAAGTTAGGATATTGTCTGTGTGTCTTGCAGTGTGTTTTTGAGTTTTAAATGAGCTGCTATGTGTGGAAGTGCCTAACATTTTGCCTAGCAAATATTAAGTGTCCATGAATGCTAAATTGTCTTTACCTTGATTTGACTATTAACCCAGAGTTGAAGGAAACCAGTGTTTGCACGATGAGTTCTTTGTGTTCTGCACTTCATCTTCTCATGCTAGGCTTTTGTAAAGAATTTCTGCATAAAGGAAATCACTAGCAAGGGAGATCAAGTAGTTCTAGCTTCTCAGAATAAAACACTTCTCCTTCTGTATAGTAAAGTTAAACACGAAACAAAAGTAGTTTTCTGACATGGTCAGCCCAATTTCTAATATTTGAAGGACAGCAGGATTTTGCTTTCCTTTGACTCATTTACATGGTTATACAGCTTGAAATAACCAGTTAATAGCTTATATGTGTACCCATGTATACAGAACTTACATAAAATACTGAGAGCAAGTTAGTCGAAGGTATATTGAAATTAGAAGACCGTTCTAAGTTATTGGTGTTACTGACAGGATGTTATAAACTCTTCATTATAGATTTAAAGTTTTCTCTGATTTTCTCATTTCCAATTTTTTTGAATTCAAAATTGGATCATATTTTATGCTTGCAGGGTGTTTTCTCAATAAATACAGCCTTTCATATTGGTTTCTTATTCTATTCCTTTACGTCTGGTTGGTTATGTCCCCAATTAGATTGCATTCCAATTTTTCTTGCAATCGTAATAATAATACAAATTTTTCAGATCAAATAAAGCCTCCCCAAGGAGCTGTTTCTCTTACATCCTGTCTAAAGTGCAGCTCATTTTGAACAGTCAATAATGATTCGGATCCACTATGTTTTACTCATAAGGCCTAAAACTCATTTTTTTAAAAAGAAGAAGAAGAAAAAGAAAGGAGAGGAAGAAAAAAATTGCTGACATTAAAAATATTCTATATTGAGAGATTGACCAAAAAATTTATTTCAATTCTTTTATTCACTCATTAAACAAACACTAAAATCTCCTGTGCATATAGATCTTTTTGTTCAATACTATGGCATAGGAGTTTGGACCATATGATAATGGGATTTTTTTGGCATAGTTGATTTTGTTGTGTTTGTTTGTTTTTAATAAACACAGAACTTCTATATCCATGTGAATATTTTCCCTCCTAATCAGTCTTTACTTCAGAAGTCTTGATGTATTCCAACTCTCTCTTTTTTTTTTTAATTGGAAGCAAACTCCCAAGAATTACTTGGTGCCAAGCAGAGAGACACTGAGTTTTAGATCTGTAAGGGACTGTAGAAATGATGTTGTTGTGATACTTGATTATGTTGTAGATAAATACTACATTTGGGCAAAAATTCAAATAAGCGTGAGCAGTGTAAGTGAAGGAAGGGATAAGGTCAAGAATTAAAAAGAGTGACCTTGCTGGGCTTTGAAATTTGGCTATATCTAAGGAGTAGACAGAGGCTAAGTGAGCAGGACTATGGGGAGCATAAACAACGTAAGTGATAAACAAGGTAAGTGATAGGGACTGAAGAATGAGAGGATGTGGAGACTCTCTTGACAAATCTTGACAAATATTTTTGAGGGGTTGTTTGCTTTAACCATGCTCTGCAGAGCACCCTGAGGGCACATCCATGTCCAATCAAATCTAGCAAGTGTCAGTATTAGCAGCCAATTAGAAATAGAAATAGAAAGGAGAAAGAGACATATTGACCACACAGCTGTCTTAGCAGGTAGGTTGTGAAAATAAGAGTGGTCTTTATCATATCTTTGGTGGCTAGACTGTGCCACCCAGTTGTTTAGTCAAATACCAGTTTAGATGTTGCTATGAGATATTTTAAAGATGTTATTAACATTTAAACCAGTAGACTTTAGTAAAGCAGATTATCTTCCATAATATGGGTGGGCCTCATTCAAATAGTTGAAGTCCATAAAGTAAAGACTGATGTCCCCTGAGTAGGCAGGCAGTCTGTCTCCAGACCGCCATCAGACTCAAAGACAGATCTTGCTGGAATTTCTAGTCTGTCAGCCTATCCTGTAGATTTTGAACTTGCTAGCACTCTCAATCGCATGAGTCAATTCCTTAACATAAACACCTTTCTGTCTCTCTCTCCCTCTCCCTCCCTCTCTCTCCCTTCATCTTCCCCGCTCCTCTCTACACACACACACACACACACACACACACACACACACACACACAGATATATACATATGTATGTACTTATAGACAGACATATACACATATATACACATACATATATACATATATGCGTGTGTGTGTAACTGACATAATATTCAAGCAGTGACAAACACAAACATAAAGATGGAGAAAAGGTATGGGGAATGACTGCTAATGAAGTATGAGATATCTTATTGGGGTAATAAAACTTTTCCGAAATTAGATAATAGTGATGGTTACACAACTTTGTGAATATACTAAAAAACATTGAATACTTCAAAAAAAACTTTTATGGTATGTGAATTAATCAAGTTTTTTTAAGTGGGTAAAAAATAAAAATGTAGGATATCCCCATAAATATGCCATTCTCTACCAGCTCCATTAGTTCATTACCTGAAAAGGATTTCCTCTACTCGCTGGCACTGCGTTTACACAGATGCCAAATGTGATGGTTATCCAATGGTCACTGATTCTACTGTCATCACAAGAGCCTTCATGTGGAGCCCCTTCTCCGACAGTGAACCTTGAGGAAGACAGCTTCTACCCATTTTCAACAGAGAGAGATACTCTGGCTTTCTGCAGGCTCACAGGGGGTCATTCCAATCTCTGTAGTCAAGAGGCATCCTAAATTTCTACCAACCTTTATAGTAGAAATCCTCAAAGCCTGTCCCTGTTGATGAGAACCCTGTGATTTCCTCCATTCCTAACCTACTCTAGAGACCTCAGTGGAGCCTGGCATGATCACTACCTCATCTCCATGGGGGCCTTCTTGCCCCTAGAGCAGTGACTAGCATTGGTATCTCCATGGAGAGAGCTTCTGCTACTGCTGGTTTATTGTAGTTATGATAGCCACTAACATCAGGGGATGAAGGAGGGGAGCAGCAATACCAGTCCTGAGATGGTGGTTCTGGATCTATAACTCCATCCTTTCAGAGGGACCACCTTCTCTGAAAATTGTAGAGTCTAGAAACTTTGAAGGCCAGTTCTAGAAAATAGACTGTTTCACCTCCTGAGGGCATTGTTTGAGGTCTGGTAAGAGCTGGCTGGGGCTGAGGGAACAGATGGAGAGAAATGCCACCTGGCAAACATCCTATAGCATCTGGTTTCCTCTAGAGAGCTACAGACCCTGCAGTTGGCCTGTTACCACCTATCTCTCACTGAAGTGCGCAGCCTGTCCTCTGGAGCCAACATCTTCAGCAAAGAACAATCCAGGCCTGATTTGAGAAGAGAGCATTAGCCCAGGTCTGTGAGTCTCTCTATGAGCATGGCCTCAGCTTATTAACTATCTTGCATAAACCATTTTCTCTTCAGTTATTTATTCCTCTTCTGCCTTCACCCTCATTGAATTAAAAACCAATTTTCAAGTAAGCAGTTGACTGTAGTTTCAGTTGTTAGAGAGAGGAGTACTGAATGGAAAAAAAATAATAAACCTGGATAATGGAAGGATTTCATGTAAGGAAGCCAGGGTAAAGGGAAAGAAAGAAGATGCCAAGAAATGGGGAAACTTGGGACAACATGAGGATATTTAAGCAGCCGGAAGAATTAGTGAGGTTAGTGTGATGGCTGAGGCCACCCTTGAAGAATCTTCTTCATATGCTTAACTAACCAGTTTTGTGTGAGTTAGCAAAGGGCTACCTCACCTAGGATTAGACATCTGTGGCTTCAGGTCAGTGGACTGGAAAAATGAATTGAATATTATAGAGGAAAATGGGAAGTTTGGGATATTTTGTTTATGTCTACGGGCTTGTAAAGGAAAAGAAAGAGCTGTAAAAGCTGGCTATTGTTACTGTGGTAGTAATAATCGAACAGTGTAAAGCTTAGGCTAAGAGAATGAACAAAGATGCCCCAGGTAATGGCCTGAATACTTCAGGTTCAGCATAAAACAAAGCAGCAGGGAGACACCAAAACTTGGTTTGCTGGTTGTAGAAAGATAGACTTTGCTGACATTTTTTTCACATGTCACATCACGGTTTGTTCTCAGTCAAGAATTAATAATGTTTTATAATCAAGAATGTACATCTTGGAGACGATAGTTAATAATATTGTATTACCTATTTTAAAGTTGCTAAGAGAGTTGATCTTAAAAGTTCTCATCACAAGAGAAGAAAATTTATAACTACATATGGTTATGGATGTTAACTAGACTTATGATCATTTTGCAATATATACAAATATCAATTATATTGTACACCTGAAATTAATATAATGCAAGATGTCAATTTTACCTCAACAAAAAAAGAGAAAACTCAAAAGAAAAAAATAACTGATGATGTAAATGTGCCTGTTAAATAAGTTAATTAGTTTATTCACTCAATAATAAGAACTTACTATAAGACATGATTTAGTTGAAAATTCTAAAGAATATTTCTTTCTTAGTATGCCCTTCCCCATGCTGTTCAAAGATGTTATCAGGCACTCAGAAGACTTTTGATGAATTCTTGTTGACTTGCAATCTCTGGTTATGTAATAGTCATTTATTTAGTTATTCATTTATCCATTTACATATTGTTTGATTCATGATCCCAGTAGTGTCCTAGGTGCTGAGAATTAATGTCTGGCTGAGTACAGGCCATTATGCAGGTATATGCAACTTCCTGTTATGATTTTGATCTTAAAAATTTGTGTGCGAATTAAGTCATATTTAAATGAACTAAAGAAGCCTAATGTTTAGGGAAAATCTCTGAGGAAAATTCTTTTGTTATGTGGAGAAAATTATCATATTCTAATATGTTTGCTCTGTAAACCTATATTTCCATATGTTAGCTTTTCCTAAATAGGAGTGCCACCTGTATTTTATTCACAGGTTGTAGGGGTAGTAACATTTCAATTGCTTGCAGAGTCTTAAACTAATCATTTACTGTCTCAACATTAAAAAATGTTGAATGGCCAAACACTTATCAAAAATGTCAAAAATGTTTTCATTTTTGAAAAACTACTCTAAATGTTGAAGTGGCTTGATTAGGTTAGAGTGGTTTTTATATCATTTTCTATAACCACTTAACTTAAGGGTAACTTTTAATGACATCCTACCAAGAGCTTATAGAATTTTAAAGCAATCAGGATTTTTCCTTCCAATATAGCAAGAATAAAATTAAACCAATTTATGCCACATATAAGGCCTTATACCGTGTTCTGTATTTATGTTATTAAGTAAAGAATATTCAATATGGTTTTTTTAGCCATATGATGTTAACTTATATTAGTAAATCACTTCATATTTTTTCAGCGTGTTTTAATATCTATTTTGAACCTTGTCTAGCAACAACCTGGCATGTAATTTAGTTCCCTGTTCTAGAAATTCAGATGTAAAGTAACCCAAACTAGAACATATTTTAATTTTAATTTTATTTTTATGTTTGAGGCTCCGTTCTCTTTGCTTCATAGGACAAATTAGAACCAGAAGGTAGGAGAGAGGTCTTACCCCACTATTTAATTATTAGATAATTTTCAGTTCAAGGAAAGATTTGAAGTGCCCGCTTCTTTATAATATAATGCATATAATAATTTCTATTGGCACATATTTTTCTGAGGAGAGAGATCGTTAACAAACCACTCACGGTATGAGAGAATAATAGTATGATAAGGTATGAGGGTTCCTGTTTCTCCATACCTTCACCAATGTTTTTTATTGTCTTTTTGATTATATTTATTCTTACAAGTATAAAGTGGTATCTCATTGTGGTTTTAATTTGCATTTCCCTAATGACTAATAATGTTAAGCATCCTTTCATGTACTTATTTGCCATTCTTATATCTTCTTTGGTAATGTGAATAAAGGGTTCTTCGAAATGCTCATCTTTCTATATAATTAATTATTTTTCATAAACAAAAAAAAAATACTACCTGACTTAAGAGAATTCTTATTCTTGGGGGAAGTGGTATAACATCGGCTTTTTATTTACCCATTGAACTATTAAAAAGAACAGGTGGAAATAGTTACAGCTCCACTGGAGTAGAGACACAAATTATTTTTTATTTTAACTTAAAATTAACTGTAACTTCTTCATCTTAAAGATAAGGGAGACACATGGCAAGCCCTGAGAAGTTTTACAAAAACCTATACATTCCTATGAGAGTGTACATGAAATCTGTCTCTACTTCATAGCCTTTTTGTGGCTTCTCAGGAATGTCATGAAGATGACCAAGGTGGATAGAAAGCCCGATATCTGGAATTCCATTCATCACCATTCTGTCTCCATGAAATGCTCGCAAACTGACACATATTCTAAAATAAAGTAAGAACAGCCTAAAATAACCATTTCTGAATTTATCACTTTGTTAATTTTTGCCTGTTGGGCAGAACAGAATATTTTTCTCATTAATGAGAATATAAGGTTCATGCTCATCTAAGGAGAGATCTCATCTCACACAAAACCAAAACGCAAATTTTCTTGGAATGCTTTATAAGAAGAGAGAGAGAGAGAGATCAACATATCAGCTATTTGATTTTACAGGACCTACCTGACCTGGCCAGCCAGTTTTGTTTAATATTAAATAAAGCCACAGGCTTTGCAGAGAACCACTCCATGAGCTTATCCAGGAATCAATGCCATTTTCCATAATCTGGCAAATCTTGAGATAATCAGGGCTTTTTGTATAAACTATGCTTTAAAAATTGCATAGTCTATTTTAAAAATCTAATTCCCAAAAAGGGTACTGCCTTCATCCTAACCAGCTCCGAGGCAAACAGTGTGATTGGAAGTACATTCATAATTCAACATGGTTAAATGCCAACGGCCCAAGAGATAGCACCCGGCTCACCAGTGTGGAATGGGATGACATTCATGGTCGATTCAGTTCCTTGAAGCAAGCTATGTAATTGGAGAAACCTAGGGAAGTGACCCTGGCTGTATGTCCTGCTGGTATCAAAATGAATTCTCAACAGTATGACAAGTGGCCAATTTGGAGGGTTCTTTTGAAGTAAAAATGATGTCACAATTTTCAAGATTTCTAGAAATATATCTAACGTGAGAGAGGGAGTGGACTAGGAGAGAAGTATCTTTGTCTATAGTAACTAAATATAACTGTCTCTTTATGGTTCACTGATTTTTTTTCTCTAAATAATTTTATTTGAGTCACATACTGTATGTGGTAGAGTTGTTATAGGCATTTTCAGATGAGGAACCTGAAGTGAGAAGTATTTAAGCAAGAAGTAGTTTAGTCTGGTGGTTTGAAACAGAATCTCTGGAGTGAGACCTATTAGGCCGAATCCCATCTTTACTTCAACCTAGAAGAGTGAACTGTGATAAATTACTCAGAGGAATAAACTGTGACAAATCACCTAATGTCTCAGTTTTCTAATCTGCAAAATGTTGATTAAAGTGGTCACTCTGTAATCAAGTTGTTGTGGGGATTAAATAAAAACACTGCATGTAATCCACTTACTTTAGTGGACACCACACAGTAAGTGCTCGGTACATTTTAGCCTCTTCTACCAACCGTTAAGGTCACACAAGCCAAAAGTACAAACTTCAGATAGGACCCGCTCACATTAAGGAACTTGAATTTACTGATTCTGTATCTTATAGTCTCTTCTCTCCTTCTTGTTCTGTCTCCTATGTTGTATATACTCTTTACTTAAAAATGAATATTCAGTCAACACAAATACAATAATCCCTTGGTAAACACTTGGAAGATTTTTCAGTGATTAGTATTTATTCCACAAAACTTTGCAACTTTGCTTACAAGATAAGTCAGACACATAAGAGACAAATGCTATCATAAAGTACATTAAAGCCTCAGGTGAGTTATTCTGAGAATAGGTGTCATTGAGGTTCAGGAAAAGGAAACCTCTGTCCTAAAATAGGGAAGAATGGTTTTTATCATAGTTATTTTTATTGTTGTTCTTATTGATTTTTCAGGACATGAATAGACAAGCTAAGCCTTGAAGTTCTAACTTTGGTGAGTAAGGAAGAAAAGAGCGGCAGGATGGCTAGCATGAGAAAATGAACAATTCAGAAAAGAACTTGGAAAGAAAGGTAAGAAGACGGTGGAGTTAGGAGTGACAACTTAATATTGAAAGGAGTGGGAGACTGAACTGACAAAGCTGGGGTCAATGGGTTGGGAGGCTTTGCGCTAGTTATGGTGACTCTCCCAAAGTGTCCCTGGTGAGCTTCCATGTATCTGTGAATGGACTAGCTCAGGGTTCAGTGACTTCTGTGGGCCTGGAAGAAGCTTTATTCCATTCGCTGTTAACTGACATATAATACAACAAAATCTATGTCCATATCTAGCTCAGTACCTTACCTTAGTTTGAGCCTTAGCTACAGGTAAAATGTTTGTTTGCACGTGTGCATGTGTGTGTGTGTGCACAATGTGCATTTGTGTATGTTTCCTTCCAGGAACAGTTTTGACTCTGATTCTCCTATTTCCTGCAATTCATTGTTCATGGAGCTGGCCCCAGTTTAAGGAACAGCTGGGAAGCTGGCTCCCTAGCCTTCAGGCCCCTATTGACTACAAGTCTTTCAGCGCAACCAGATTAATGGGATTGGGTACAACTATAGTAGGTTGCACTAATTAATCAATTTTATTTTACTTTATATACTTGTAGTTGAAGCTTTTACACTTAGTATGCAAATTTATGTAAATTAAAATTCAAATACATGCAAACAGATATGCAAATATGTGTCCCTAGATTTGCAAGGAACAAAATCTGGTAGCCCTACTGTAAATTCCTAAAACGCAACTGGGGGAAGGGAGAGAGAACTTGAACTACTCTTGCAGCTTGATCTGCCTTTAATTTGTTAATATATGCAAGTTGAAAATGAAAATAAAAACATGTTTTACTTCAGCTGCTCCTTATGTTATAAAATAGAAAGCTGAAAATCTGCAACAATAACAGGAACAAAATCTGTGAGTCTTCTCATTGAAATAAGAATTCCAAAGTTTTATTTATTCCCAAATCATCTGCCTTTAGGCAGCGAATCTCATAAGAGTCGGTTTCTAACTTTTAATTGATCAAATTGAAGCTATAACTAAGCCCTGAGGAAATGCTCTCAGAGCCCTAAAACACAAGACCTTAAAAGCTTTGAGTTGTATATAAACTGCTTAGGAATCCACAATGGAAACTGAAAAAAAGTTAGAGGAAAATTAAATATCAAAAAATTACAATTTAATTAATTCATATTGAACAAATATTTTATTTAAAAGATTATCATTTCCAAGTGAGCTCAAGTTAAGGAACAGGAGCATTTTCCATGAGTATCAGAATGGAAACTTCCTAAAGAAAAACAAAGGCCAGCACCTTATTTGAGAATATATTGCAGTGGAGGAGATAGGTATCTAATACTTGTAATGTCACATATTGCAATTATTTGCAAACAATTCTAATCATTGGCAAAATAGTAAATGAGTGAGCAATAAATACTAGAACGAGCCCAGGCCCAGATGACTGAAGAAGTGAATTTACTGCTAGCCCTGACACATCAGTATTATGACATTTCACCACAAAAGCAATCAAGGCCTCAATTTTATCATTGTAAAATAAGATAATAATAATTGCTTGACCTTTTCAAAAGAATGCCATGCCTTTCAAATGAGAAACAGTAAAGTACTAAACAGATGTTAATTACTTTTACAAAAGTTTATCTGTGGTCACTGCCAAGTTTTTTTTTCTGGAAGGCCTTTAAGCACTCAAAACTTGGTTATGGATTCAATCTGATCAATTAAAGATTAGAAAACGTACATAAGAAACTTAATGTCTCAGGACAGATAATTTTGTAGTAAGTACAAGTTGGAGTTATGTTGGCAAGGAGACAGTGTAATGGAATAGTGAAAGGAGACTATTTCTTAAATTTGTGAATATTTTCTCTTCTGTACAATGAAACCATAATACATTAATTAAATGGTCCCCCAAACTCTCAGATTCTGACTCTTATGGACTCCTATCTTTAGTCGTCTATTTTGTATATCAGACCAACCCAGACTGGGTGGCTCTTTATGCTCCTGACATATATCTCTTTTCAGTTGACACCAATTCTTAGCACCATGGTCTTATTGTCCATTGATTGATGAAATCATTTGTGCTAAAGAATGTCGATTACTGAAAGTAATTTTAAAAATTACTTTGTTTATTGTTTGAACAGTCACTCTATGAATATTATTGGATATTCGGTATAAACAAGGCATGATCCTGAACCTAAATATTTAGTCTTATTGGAGAGAGAAGACATGTTCATATCTACTAAATCTAAAGTTGTCCTCACTCACTGGGTAAGGGTAGAAACATTTTCTGAGATCAGAAAGGAAATGTCTCCAATGGTAAGTTAAAAGCATATGGTCGGGGCAGTAAGTGCAAACCCTGACGTTTCCTGAGAGCAGACTTTCAGGTGACTGCTTTAAGGAAACTAATCTTGCAGCCCTGGCTTCAGGAACAGAGGTAAGGGCTTGCTTGTGCATATGTGATATATATGAGACACCTTTGCTATTTCTTAGGTGAAAAACCATAAAAAAGTGGCAGTGAAAATATCACACATAGGAAATGTCACTCACAGAGTCTTGGCAAGTGTTTTGTTGCAGTAGACAAAGAAAAAAATGAGAGATATGTATGAATTCAAAGTCTTCAGCCTATGTTTATAGTAGAATGGGGCTATCATTAACAGAAAAATGCCGGTGATTTTGTGATGAGGAGGTACTGGAGCAGAGAAAATGAATACAGTTTAGAATTTGCCTAGATGCAGAGGTGATTGAGTAGACATATTTTATAGAGGGAAAAAAAGAAAAGAGCCAAACTAGAGCCTGGAAGAGAGGAAATGACTTTATCAGCATTAGGAGTTAGTTGAAATCCTAGGTGAGAGTGATTTCAGGGAGAAGATAAATAGGTGAGCTGAGAGGAGGTGGGCTGCTGTGAGTGCCCCAATTTAGAGGCCCAGGAAAAGAGGTAGGCACTTAGCAATCTGGAAGTAGGTAAGACAGTAAACTAAGGTGCTAAGGAAACTGAAAGAAAAGAGAGTTTCAAGAAGGATGAGCTGATGGGCAGTGGATAGTTCTTTCATTAGTATCTAATAATGCAAGAGCGAAGTCAAAGATGAGCAAGTGTGTCAGGCAGTGAGATGATATTGGTGACACATCCTTGATGAAGTATTTTATTTATTTATTAAAAGTAATGCCATGGAAACGATGGAGCAATGTGGAAAATTTGCTGATAATATTATGCTCAATGGGAAAAAAGTCAGTACACTTATTTTAAAAAATGCCAGTGGGGAAGGGAGGTAGAGGGTAGAGAACTATGTGAAGACATTTAACAGTAATTATATGATTAGCAGGAGTATGACTGATTTCAGTAACCACCTTTGCACGTACATTTTTGATCACATTGGCTCTGCAATTGAAAAATGTTGGTGCTAAGTACTGGTACTTTGATTTTTGTTAATGAGAAGAGAATAGAGACTTTAAATGAAGCAATCATTGTGAGAAAAGGCCAAATGAAATCCTTGCATGTCCTTGTGGGAAGGAGAGTCTGCAGCGGGTCAAACCTAAAATTGCTATTTTATTTAACAAAGAAACAATTTAGCTTCAGCAAAATACCATCTATCATGTTGAAATATTTACATTTTGTTTGCTTTTTATTTATTTTGATATATTTTTTATTTTATAATTGTACATAAGCTAAAAGTATAAGAGGTTTATACCTAGTTTTAGGGTCGTGAAGGTCTATGATATACACACACACACACACACACACATACACACTCACACACATATATATATATACATACATATACCTATACAAATATATTATGTATATGTATATGTATATATATTTCCCCTTTAAAAAGAGGTCTTGTCTGCTTAGGTTTCACAAACACTGCTATGATCTTGGGCTACTGAGTATTTGAATGTGACTGGTTCAATTTGAACATGCTGTAAATATAAATACACTCTGAATTTTGAAGACTTTTTATGAAGAAAATAGTAAATATCATTGATTTTTATATTGATTATACATTGAAATTATATTATTTAGGATATATTGTAAAATTATATATATTATTAAAATTAATTTCACCTTTTTCTTTTTACTTTTTTAAATGTGGTTGCTAAAAATTTTTAAATCCTATGTGTGGCTCTCAGGATCTTTCCACTGGACAGGGCTGGTCTGCAGTGTGTATGTCCCGGCAGCTAGGCCTGCCTGCCACTGATAACCACTGTGTGTATGCTGCCAGATGCTACCCCTATTTACTTGAGATTAAGAGGCCAAGGAGAGAAAGGGATCTGGGCCTGAGATATGGATATATGAGTGCCTTCATATGCCTTTCAGGCCATAGCCTCTTAGAAAAGCACTTTGGTGCACAAATCGAGTGGGGTCGATTTGGTAATGCATGAAGCACTCAGGTCCCCAGCAAAGGGACCTGAAAAAGAGTGATCTGTAAATAAAGGATACAGTTTACATGATCTTAGAATTCCATCATACGTGTTGGGATGACACAAGAGAGTATATCAGACTGTTTTTTACGAAGTTCTCTTGGGAGCGTTCCTTTTCTTTCCAACATTTAGATTATTGCTCATGGCCCAACTAAATCTGACCAGTTCTCTAAAAGACATGTTCTAAGTCTTATGGTCCCCATGAAAGCTTCAGCCTTCACAAGTTCCACACAATTCAGTGGCTCATTTGTCCTCTGCACCAGCAATTCTAGCCTTCTGTTATATATAAACACTTGTGTGTGTTGGCTTACTCATCAGCTCACGCAGTCAGTGGAGGGATAGCTGATGCCTTGAATCCTCTAGCACAGGATTAGTTTTCTACTTGTGGTGACCACTCAGTAGTTGAATTGAATCAAATATATTTTTTAAATTGGGAGGGTTCATGCCACTTTCACACCATCATTAAATTGAACCATCGTAACTCGGGGACCCTCTGCGGTAGGTAAGGAAGAAGGGAAAGAGCAGAAAAGGAAGGGAGGGGAATCTCCTTTATTTCTCCTGTGTTAGTTTCTGTATGTGGCCAAGATGTGTGAGTATGTTTTAGTGAAGAAATTTCTAGATCACGCAGATGTCTATAGGCAGAAAATGTGGCATTCCTCATTGCTTTTGCCCTTGTGTCGTGGTCAAATTATAATCTTTACTTCTTATCTCTAGAGTTTGCAAAGATAATATAGGCTTTGACTTAGTATCTACCAATGGGTTCATCAACAAGTTTATGTACCTGGTTAATAAATCCACAGTGGAGAAAAAAGAGAAAAAAATTGAAACAGAAGATTAGGAAATAAATAGTGGAGTTACTGGTTGAGGCCAACTTCATGAACATCAACATTTTAATTTTTATTTGCTTGGAAGAAACACTGGTTGAGAATTTTTGAGGTTTGTTCCAAAACATAACCTGACTCCCCTTGACTGTAAGGAAAGCAGCTGCTGTGAAAGTTTATAATTAATAAACTTTAAATACAAAAAAGATAAAATTCCTTCATTTCATCTAGAAAAATTAATGAGCTTTTCTATGCAATTAAAGGTGGGTGATATAGTCTCGATTCCCTGCACATATGTTGAATTTCCTCATGAGATGACCCCGGGTCTTTGGACTTCCCTGGGATGTGCCATCAATGACTTAGGCAAAGTCTAGGTTTGTGAGTATGGCAAGAGTGGCTAGTCTTGCTCAATGAGAAAATAATTGGGTAATTCATGAAATGTTACCTGAGGCTTAGTACTGTGTGTGTGCCAGACTCATTCTCTAGAAAGCAGCTTTTCCTATCCTGAAGATACTAATGAATAAGATCGTAAAGGTAGGGTTGTTCTGCCTAAAATAATTATTCTTTTTTTTTTTTTTGAGAACTTTAAGGCCATTTTCAATTAATGAAAAGAATAAAACTATCAGTTTAACCTCTCTGAGGGAATATTTTATATATGCCTCTTACTATATCTTCAGAGCATAGTACAATGACTGGCATATACAGGTGTGGTGAATGGCAGACATTTGGAGTCTAGCTCAACTCAATTTCTTAGAGAAATTACTCTAGGCACACTGGGCTTTGTGAACTCATTGGGTGATGTGGATGGGTGCTGTTTTGTGGTTAATTGATATTTAATATCCATTCATTCCTTCTTCTGATGTGCTCATCTTTATTACAGACTCCAAAAACCTAAGGATAATATATCCCAGATTACCTAGAAGCTAAGGTTTTAGAATTTTTTTTTTCAACGAGATGCACTTGAGTAAGATTCAGAAGACAGAAATGAGGTGAGGCTGTCTTCTTGCTGCTTTAGCTGTTACTTCTGGTTAAGAAGGTTGGAGAGTTGGAATTTATCTGAAGCAGCATCTGAGTGTTATGTCTCTGATTTTATGGATGTTTAGAGACAGTTGGACCAGTGTGTTGGTGTGGCAATTATTCCACTGTTCAATCATCTTCCTCGAATTTAGTGAGAGACATTTGTGGATCAGTGACTTTCTTTGGTTTTCTGATTCTTTGATCATTTCGATAGAAGAATGTTCTGGAACTTGGTAGTGCTGGTGGCCCTTCCCCTTGCTCTCTTCCTTGTTGCTTTATTTATATAAATTCAACCCTACCTGATGGTCACAAGATTCACAGGGTGGTAATGATGAACACTTTACTGGCCCTATGCTGGGAGTCCCCCAGATCGGTGAGTTGTTGTGTTCATAAATAATGTTATTTAGACATATTCTAATTCCACAGATTATTTTTCAACAATGAATCCATTAAGCAATATATTTTTCTGGGCTCTTATTAATATGGTTCTGAATAAGATGGACAAGGCCCTAGCTGTCATGTAGTTGCATTTTAGTGAGGAAAACAGAAAATAAAACATTTTTATAAGTAAATAGGATAATTTTAAAGAAACATGGTAAAGTGAAAATCAAGCACAGTGATATAAATATATACAGAGAGAGAAGTTGTATAAATTGGGGATAATATTTGAGTTGAGATCTAAAGGATAAGTAGGAATTAGACATGTAAAGTTTTAAGCAAAAACATATCACTTGAAGGAACAGCAAATACAAACATTCCAAAACATGAAAAGGCTTGGTATGTTTGAAAAATGGAAAGGTGGCAGTGATGCTGGAATGTGGTGAGCAAGGGAGAGAGTTTTATAAGATGAGGTTGGAGAAATTGGTAAAGCCAGACTATATAGCATCTAAAAGGCCATGACTTGGAAGGGAAATAGTATCTAAATATGGAAAGCTATGGCATTACTCAGTAAAGGAAGTAATTTAATGCAATTTACTTTTTAAAAAGATCAGTGTGATTACTGGGTGAAAATGGACTGTATATATTCAATAGTGGAAGAAGGGATACAAGTAAAGGCATTCTTATAGGAATCCAGGCAATCTGTGATTGTGTCCTGAACCAGAGAATATCTGTGAATGCTGAGAAAAAAAAATCAGGAATGACTTACAGGTTGTTTAATCTAAGCAATTAGATGAATGGTGGTGGTGTGGTTTATGAGATAGAAAAGTCTCACAAAGCAAAAGATTTTGAGGGATAAAGAAAACAAGACATTTTTGAAGGGTAAAAATAAAAGAGCTGGCAGTAAAATAATCTAAGTGTTCTTGCAATGTCCCAGCATCTACAATCATTATGGACATAAGCTTGGAATCCAAGAAGCTGTGTATTCAAATTCAAAAACACTAATAGTTCTCTTACCTTGAGTAATTTACTTATCTCTTCTAACTTCAATCTCCTCTTCTTGAAACTATAATAAGAATATCTACTTCATGTGGATGCTTTAAAGATTAGAAAATACAACGAATATAAATCCCATAGCAAATGTTTGAGAAGTAATCAATAGCAAATTATCACAACTTTCTTTTCTGAGTTTATGATAGATTAGATTTTCTGAACAACTATGCTACCTAAAGCAAAACACATATATATTTTTTGAATAAAATATAAGTATAATCTTTTCAAATGCATTTTCAAATGCATTATTAAGCTGGCAAGAAATTAAGACAAGTTCAAAATGAAAAATAAATAAATAAATAAAAACTAGACTCCAACAAAGTAAGTTTGCTCACAAATGGGCATTTGGTGAACCTTGGTATCCTGAGCTTGCACTTTGATCTTCTGAGTAATGCAAGGGAAAGGAGACATTGACTAGAGACTATGAAACAAGGCTGGTCTATGTATTCTGCATAAAACTGAAACCCAAATATCTAGAAATAGACCAATTCTGCAGAAATGTGCAGCATCCCTCTCAGCTTCATTTTGAAGCTGGATTGAAGAGGAAATAGTAATTTCCCCTGAAGTTTGTGATGCCAAGGTAACCCTTCTGTGAGTTTATGGATTATGGTCCAAATTTCAGGTGCCTGTATCTTCTAAAATACCTCAAGTTAGACTTTATGTTAAAATGGTACCAAGATAGGGTAGCCAAAGGGATAAGAAAACAAGACCATTACATATGCTCCCTATGAGAAACTCACTTCAGATCAAAAGACACACACAGTCTGGAAGTAAAAGGATACTTCCAGAAAATGGAAACAAACAAGGCTGGGTTAGTGATATTTATACCAGATAAAATAGACTTTAAAACAAAAGCTATAATAAGAGACGAAGAAGGATCCGGTAATCCCACTTCTGGGTATTTACCTGAAGAAACTCAAACACTATTTTGAAGAGACATGTGCATCCATATGTTTATTGCAGCATTATTTACAATAGCCAAAATAAAGAGACAACCTGGGTGTCTATCATCGGATGAATAGATAAAGAAGAGGTGGTACATATATTCAATGGAATATTACTCAGCCGTAAAAAAGAATGAAATCTTGCCATCTGCACCAACATGAATGGACCTAGAGGGTATTGTGCTGAGTGGAGTAAGTCAGACAGAGAAAGACAAATGCCATATGATTTCACTTACATATGGCATCCAAAGGGCAAAATACACAAAACAGAAACAAACTCATAGATACAGAGAACATTTCGATGGTTGCCAGATGGGAATGGGGTTGGGAGGGGGTGAACATGGGGAAAGGATTAAGAAGTACAAATTAATAGTTACAAAATAGTCAAGTAAAGTATAGCATAAAAAAATATAGTCAATACTATTTTAATAACTATGTATGGTGCCAAGTTGGTTTTGGTCAACCTTAGGAACAAAAGCAAATCCTCTGAGAGCATTTGCGGTCAGCCGGCTTCAGGGATTTTTATAGGTAAACATTAAGTGGACGTGAGGTCCCAGTCAAAAATCTTAATAGGTGGTAGCTATTATTATCATGACAACAAGAAAAGATCTTTCTAGACTTAGCCACGTACACGGAACTGCTCTCTTGACCCTACTTTTCGATGTCTCTTCAGTACCACAAATGGAGCATGATTAAAACCTAAGCCACGAGTCCTTTCAGGTTGGTCTTCTTCAACTCACTTTGCTTTTCAGTGAATTCTCCCTACAGCTATTGAATTATTTAGCTTAGAAATCTCAGCTTGAGCCCTGCTACCCCACTTCCTCACAGGGGGCATTGTGAAATTCTCTCCAAAAATGTATTTCTTCACACCTGTTCTACTTGCTGTTGTGTACTGACTATTAGTGCCTGGTTCCTAAAATAATCCAAGACATATTTGCCAAAGATATAAAAAATATTTTTGAGGTTTACAAGATGAAAAACTAAACAAAACATGAAGTAAAAATCAGCATGTGACTATCCAGTGACCAAAATCAGTTTAACAGTAGAGACTGAGGATTTTTTAGAGAACTATGTTAGCTCCAGAGTTCAGAAGGTGCTATCTTGAGAGAAGAACTTCATTTTGTGCCTCTAAATATTCATAAAACCTGAGTCAATGATTAACTGATCCTTTACTTAGATTCTCTAGAGAACCACGTTTCAAGTCTTCCCTTGATAAGAATTTGCCATTGATACTCTCTTATTGTGGAAGTAGCAGCTCTGTCAGCTACAACTTGAGTTATGATCTGTCTTTTACTGACTTGTTTATGGAAGGAAAGCTCCTTGGGGCAAGAACTTTGTTGTTATTCAGCACTGTTCAAGCTAAACTCTTTTTGTGCTGAGTATACCAGTAGCATCTTACAAGGAACAACAAAAAAACATATCAGGTCACCTTAGCTAATTCATCTAAATATTTTCATTAATAATTAATTTTAATTTTCTTTAATTAAAGTTATAAAGTGGACCGAGCTGAGGATACATTGTGATTGGTTTTAACCAAAGGAGCTTTGAGGACCACGGACACCTGAGGTGCTCACAACTGCAATCCCCAGATGCAGTCATCCTTTATGAATTTCTTTAGCAATATTATTAAGCCATGCTTAATTTTATGACTAAATCACACAATTTCAAAGATTTTTGAACTTTGAGAAGTTCAAAAATAAAATATTGATTTGACTCAAAGATGAAAAACTTCTGCTCTGACACAGACTTGGACCTTTATCAGTATTATCAAGTGCCTGTGTCTAATTAGAAAGAAGGTCATTCCAAGGTAAGCTGGAATATGTGTCCAAACCCTAATGAATCACATTTTAAATGAAATGTGTATGTCTTTATTTATTCCACTTTTCTCATTGCAGTTTTTTGTATCTGTGAGTGGTCTATTTTTAGACTGACCTATACTAGTTTTTGCCAAATCTATACAGGGAGAAATACTTTTACATCTATGGAGATGTTATACTTGTGGTCAAAAATAATAGACATCTTCTATTTAACCATCGTTTTACATTTTCCAAAAGATTTTCTTCTTCCTTACATTAATTGTTCAAGAGCTCTGTAATATTTTTGGCTCTATGTAGTGTACATGCATGGGCAAAGAATCATAAAGAAGGTAAGTGGAACCAAAGCAGGAAGTTGCACTAGCAATTTGACTTTTGTGCTGTGTAAATCCCAGTCATACTGCAAGAATTGCCTCCTGCTCTTCTCCAAGGGAGCCCCAGTCCAGAGATGTTACTTTCCAAGGGTGCTTCTGTGCCCTTGCCTCAACTCTAGAGTTCCCATTTGTCTTCTTTTTCTTCTGCCAAGGTATCTGTAATCACTGGATACTAGGTAAATATGTTGCCTTCTTAGTTAAATGCCCATTCCACCTTTCTTCCCCACCAGTCTATTACTTTTAACTTCACCAGTCCCATACAAGCAAGCATATGTAAATATGCACATATACACACACTCACAGTTCTGGATGCACAAACAGAATTTTAAGTATAAGCTCCAAATTTCCCTTTTATCCTCCAAATATATAAATTTAATAAAGAATCCAGGAACTTTTGTTTACATAACACAGATATAGAAAAAGTGAATGCTTAGATATAAAATTGGGTAGCATTTTGTCTTTGCGAAACCAACTAACTTTTTAAATTAACTATTTGCATAGACCACTTTAACACATTGGTGTGAACTTGTGCAGAAATAAACTCTTAGAGGCTCTGAGGTGGGGCAGAGAATAAATTTAATTTGACATCACAGTCTTCCCTCTGTGATAAGTGGCTGCGTGGTTTCTTTCTTAGCTTTGGTTTTCTCTCTAAAAGGAGAAAAGAGGAAAAACAAAATAAAATAAATTTAAACTAGATGACTTCTAAGATGTATTCCAGCCCCAACATTCTCTAATCCAATAAAAAAATACTTTCCATTCTCCACAGAATGGAGACAAAGTCTTCAAGAGGCTCTCAATGTATCTGAATGTGGTTCTTGGAAACAGAGTCAGTATACTCACAGTCCTGCCCGAGGACAGAGCAGGAATTTTACGTTTTGAAAAAGGTGACTTTGGACTAAGCCAGCTCTTAAAGCTGGCACAGCCATCATACATACGTGCAGTTGGCAACTCACTTTGTTTCATGAGAAAAGAATTCCTGGAGTGTCCTCTTTAGTGTACTAGAATTTAAGAAATAAATTTCCTGATTTTTCAAAACTTGTCCTTTAAAGGAAACAAAAGTAAAACAATAGATCTATAATAGCTGTTTTCCAGTGTTGCAAACTTTGGACGGCAAGGCCCTTTTCAAATATTCTCCAACTCTACTGATTTTCCCATAGACTTGATCTTAATTTGCGAGCCTGATTTGACACAGTGGGTCCTGGACAAAGAGCAAATCTAATGCAATGTATGACAAGAAGAAGCACCCTTGACATTTGAGCAACTTCTTCACCCTTGGGCCCATTTCGACACATTTAATCATCTTTCAGAGTTTTGCTCTTTTAATTAAATTAAAGTCAGACAATGTGTTTAGCAACTTATTAAGTATTAGGTAGAGAGAACCTGGGGAAAGAAGTTGAAGGAGTGTGGGCCCTGCCTTCAAGAAGTGCATAGTCTATTTGAAGGAATAGCTTTTTTATAATAACCAGAATATAGGGTGCTATCTGCAGTGGTAGAATGATATATAACTCACATTATTATGGAAGTATATAAAGAGAATTTATTTTTTCCTGAGAGTGGTAAGAATTTAATTGAGATATATAAAGACTACAGAAAAGTATGATATTTGATCTCAGCTATTGATATGAGTATGACAAATCATTTAAATGAAATATGTTGAATACCTTTTGAAAACTCAGCCTAGTACCAATAATGTAGCTTAAACCAATTCCTCAAAGAATGAGTCGTAGAGGCGACTTGTAATTGAAGAACAGTTAGATTCTAAACAGTGTGGCATCAACTATGGTAGGGGTTTAGGCAGAGAGAGAATGTTCCATGCTGGGGAAGTAAGAGACTTACCGATAGAGCTAAAGAGAGAAGAGATAATAACTGATATTTACTGGTTACTTACTATTCTTTCTATTACTGCATACTTGTGTGCATAAGTGCTCGTTGTATGTGTGTATGTGTGTATGTGTAGTGAGGGAGCAAGCCTAATGGTGTCAGAACAGAGACAAAGGTGACCATTTTCAGAAGACTTGTTTGTTTGACAAAAGCAGAGGAAAATGTTGGGAGGGTTTAGGGAAGACAAAGTGAAGAACAGGGGGTTGAAATTGCATCTATTTGATAGAAGGAGTGCATGGAAGGTTCTTGAAGGGTGAGGAGATAATGTATCATACAAAGACTCTTCTGGCAAAAATATATAGGAAGGTCTTAAAGCAAAAGTCTGTGGGAAGAGAGGATATGTGGCAATAATTCAGAATTGGAGGATCAGGGGCATCTGATTAGGCTGTGGGGCATAGATGGCATAGAAATAGAAAGGGGTATTTTTACTTGTTTTCTATTTGACTCCAATGGAATGTAGGTGACTTTTGGCTAGAAATATGAATACTAACATATTTTTATCCTCACCACCTGCTTCTCTTTGTGAGTTTATAGCAATGAAAGATGGCATACAAAAGACAACTCTGAAAGAGATGAAAAGTTCAGTTTTTACCAAGGCTTTTTCCTGTGCCTTAATATGGTTAAAGAGTTGTAAAATTTGAAATTATCACAGGGAGAAAAGAGCAGTAACTTAAAACAATACGTTTAAAATTAATAATGAAAGTTAAACTGCTGACCTTCAGTAAGCTAATTATTGATGAACAAGGTTATTCTTATATCCAAGATCTGACTTTACCATCAGTGCACAATATGCCTGACTGAACCACTCACAGAGGGATATGGAGCTCAGAAGCAAGGTGTGGTGGTTAGGGATTTAGTGCCCAAACCAGCTACCTGCACGCAAATCTCACCACTGACAAGCTGAGTGACCTTTGGCAAAACCTCTCTATTAAGAAATAAAGGTGATAATAATATCCAATTCACAGTTTTGTTCCAAGGGTTAATATATGAAAATTGCTGAGGAACAGGGCCAGGCATAGGAAGAGCTGTTAAATGATAGCTGTTATTATTATTATTATTTTTCTTCTATGTAAGAGGCATTATCAGATATTGTTGTAAATCCCCTTAAGCCTTTTCCTGCCTCCATTCACTCCCACTCCTCTACTCCTTGGATCACATCTTGTTAAAATCAATGAGTAGTATTGAGCCCCTGCTATGTGCCAGGTATTTTTGTACATCATTTGATTTGCTTTATATGAATCTCTAATTCTTTGTTCCTGTGAGTAAACTTGATCTTGGGGATTTTAAATAACATTCTCAAGACCACACCGCTATTATGGGTTGAAGTATGGTTTTGAGCCCACTGCTAGAACATTCCAAAAAATCCTATTTCACTACTTTCCTAGGAGGAAACCTGCACCCAGAGAATACACTGGACATTAGATTCACTGTTGCTAGAGGAGAAAACTATACCAATCTCTGCTAGTGTATGCTATTTACCCTTTTGGGGAAAGACTAAAGGGTAAGATTCATTAAGAGAAACTATATCCAGGGATGACAGTCCTGGTGGGAAGAGAGGCAAGGCAAGGGTTGAACCCTGGGCCACTACTCTTTGTGAGTATGGCCGAGGAACTCTGAACAGCTGAAAGCAGGCAATAGACATGTTCTTAGTAACGATGCCCCAAAAAGAGAGGGAATGGGGAGGACATACTTTGTTTCTTATGCCTTTTGTCCCAGGCCAACCTGGCTTATTTTCATGTTCTTCTTTTTTATTCCTTTTTCACTTATGACTAGCCTCACAACTGGTGCCTTAAAATGCTCTTATTTTAAATCAGCATACTCTTAAGAAATGTTGATGACAACTACACTCTGTTTTTTTGTTCTTATTTACCACTCTTTCCCAAGCCTTAGTATTTTCTCTGGCTCCCATGCCACTAATTCCTTCCGCAGACTTGTCAACACTTCAAATTATCTCCAACTCTGCTGCCTCCCATATATTGCTTAGCCAATGTATACACACTTAGCTCTCTTAATCTCCCTCATAAGTAAATTCCTCAGCCCCTTAATCACCCCCGCTACTCTTCTCTGAATCCTTTCCAATGTGTTGACATCTTTCTGGCACAATGGTTCCCACAGCCATATGCCTTTGGCACCCGCTCCCCTTGGCCTCCCACCAGAAATGGAACTTGGCCGATGTCAGAACAGAGAGTAAGACATATTTATTTGATTTAGCTTTTGATTATGTTCACTTCTTGGGATGATGGTTGATTACTACTGATGGCGTTGGCCAGGTGTTGGGATTCAGGGCACGTCCGTGATGGAGGGGGGTTATGTGTGAAGAGCAATAGCTTGTAACTTGTGTTTCTCCTAGGAGTAGTCTCTTTCTAAAATAGATGAAATCAGGAGCTTTGGGAAATGGTCATACTTTAGATTAGCATCCCAAAGATTGTTTCTATTTCTATTGCTTGAATTTCAAAATTCATATAACCTTCCATAATCCTAGAATTTTGAGGTTAGAGAACCTTAAGATTTCCACAGGGAGGAGAAGCCTGTCATAGCAGAAACATCTAGGGCAGAGGCTGTGAACATATAAAGTTTACCCATCAATTCTAGGTTAGAAATTTTTTACTTCATATGATGGGAGCTGTGAGGCATTCAAATGTTGGCGGGGGCGGTGAGGGTTCAGTTTACATGTATTGAAACCCCCCCTGTGGATCCACATTGCAATACTAATTGTATGAACTTCACTTTAGGAGAGACTTTCCATTTTTACCGAGTTTTGTCAATGTTTATCTGAAATTTGTGGAGTTAGACTTACATTTTTATACTAGCAACATGATTTCTCTAATGATAAATCAAGCGATAGTCTAAGTTCTTTGAGAACAAAAAATCTGTTTGTAAGCAAGGTTTGTGAAAAAGTGTCAGTAAATATGTCTTTAAAATTTAAGAAGCCTCTGACAAAGTTAATTTATGCTTTCAACCAATATCCACTGGTGGCCTATAATATCTCTGGCACTGTCTTAGACACTGTGGATAAAATACACACAAGATATATATGGTTCTAACTACAGGAGTCAAATATTATAAAGGTAACTACAGATGGACTGATGCAAGAAGAATAAGGATGGTGAAATTCTCATGTCACAGGAAGACAAACCTGAGTGATTTTCTTCTTAGATATAGGACAAAGACACCTATGTCACTCTAAGTACCTGACTGATGGTATTCAGAGGCATTAGCCTGATCTATGAAGGATTGCACGTTACCTAGACCAGTATAGAATATACATGTTTCCTTGGTATAATGTGGCACAATTGTCACAATTGGCAAGCCAAATTCTGTCCCATATTACATTTGCTCAAGTGAGATATATTAATCTTGCCAATGTACAAGGCGGATGTTTAGACTGAGATTGGGGAAAGTAAGAAAAAAGAACTTGCTGTTAGTGACAAACTTGTGTCAAATCCAGCTGGACGTGATGGAGTGCAGGCAGATGGGCATTCTAATGAATAGGAAGCATGGAGAGATCTTTCAGTGGTCATCAGAAAAAATGAATCCGACTCTGAAGCTATAGAAGAAAATAAATGAAATAAGCAGCTTCTACTGCCCCCTTTTTCTTTAAGAATAGAAGATGAAGACTCAAAAGTCAGAAGAAAACCAGCAGCAGACTGCTCAGAGAGTAACCTCTTGGGCTGTTGGAATATAATTTCAAAGGGGATCCTTAATTAACCTGGAGTTTGGTTTTATTTGTTCTTGGTAAGGGCCATCTCATGTGGGTGTGGAAGACCTCCTGTGGTTGACTCATGAGGTCCACCAGCACTACCTTCTTTCCAGGAGATGGGACCAGGCCAACTTAGTTCCTCTTTGCCTAGGCTGTCTCCCTAGCATCTAACAGTTCAGCCTACCAGACTATAAGGAATGTCTTTACTGAAGGCGTAAATTGCTCTCAGAAGAGAATTACAATATAAGAAGAACAAAGGTTCAAAATCTAGTTAGCTTAGACTTTTCTATAGTCCTCCCCAAAGGAGATATTTCAAGGTTTAGCCTTTAGAAGGGTGAGTGGGCTTTGTGTGTTCCCTTCACTCCTGATGTAGTTAGCCTTTCCTTATAGATCAGCTCATATGAACCACCCCACCAGCCAGATCCTCTGTCAGAAGAAATTCCATGTCCCCCCACCTCTCACTATCAGAAATCTTCACACACCCCACAGGAACATATATTCATCCACTTTCCTGCATAATTCAAGAACAAAACAGTAGAATATAGTGCTATGAAGAGAGATTTTGTAGTAATATTACAAAGTGTAGTCTTCAAGTTTCATTCTACTACTTACTCGCTGTTGTTGAGTCAGGCTCCTGCTGGTGCCAAAAGGATGCAAAGACATTTTATTTACTATTCCTACAGGACAAGGCCAGAGGTTGCTATCAGGAAAATTCATTTCTCTAATATGACACTGCATGAAGAGTATTCCTAAAAGGAAAAGTAAAGTTTGAGTGCCATGATTGCTTAACAGGAAATCCTCTAAGAAGATCAGTAGGTCCATATATCTGTTTGTGAACTAAAATCTGAGAAGCCATTTTCATATTCACCTTTGCTTTTCTCCTAGAATCTAACGAGATGGCAATGAATATCGGGGACCTGTTTGGAATAATATAATTACAATTTATTGAAAGCTAATCATGTGTCAGACTCTGTGCTAACTGCTTTTCATTTATGAGCTCTTTTAAGCCTCACTTCTACCTTATGTAGTAAATATTATCTTCATTTACCAATGAGGAAATTGAGGTTTCCAGCCAGTAAGTAGTAGAATGAAACTTGAAGACTACACTTTATAATGTTACTACAAAACCCCTCTTCATAGCACTGTGTTCTACTGTTTTGTTCTTGGATTATGCAAGAAAGTGGATGAATATATGTTCCTGTGAGGTGTGTGAAGATTTCTGATAGTGAGAGTTGGGAGGACATGGAATATCTTCTGACAGAGGATCTGGCTGATGGGATGGTTCACATGAGCTGGTCTTTAAGGAAAGGCTAATTACATCAGGAGTGAAGGGAACACACAAAGCCCACTCAGTCTTCTAAAGGCTAAAGTCTGCTGACTTTGTCGTTGGATGCACCAGCTAAGATTCTTCTTGTTTAAGCAACTAATAAATGCAAATAATGACAAGAACTGCTTTAAAGTTCTGTCATACTATTACTTATTACAGAGTGTGTCATATCACTCTGAATGAAAGTAAAATCTCTGCAGGGCCAGTTTAAGTCATCTGATGGATGAAATCACATTAGAATTCCACTATTCCTTCATCCCTACCACCTTCATAGGACTCCCGATTGTAGTAATTGGAAATGAAAAATATCTACAAATTTATAAATTCTCTATATGTGCAGAGTATTTCACAGTTTACAAATTGCTTTCATTGACAATACTGTATTTGAGCCACACAAAAGTCCCTGTGTGAGCATTTTAATGTCTCCATTTTTCAGGTGAAGAGAGTTTCAAATTAGTTTTTGTTATTTACCTGAGATCATTCAGAAATGGAACTGTGAGTCCATCCCTTGTCACTGATTATATATATCCTGCTTACAGTAGGTTTTTAACTAGGCATGTTTAAAATGTAGTTTTTTTAAAAATTAAGTGGAATCAATTAAAAGAATATTAATTAGTGAGATCAGTCTCTTCTTTCTTACATGTCAGTGCCACAGTTTTTGTTTATTATTAGTTGATTTCTTCTTTCTGTGAGGTCGTTGAGTACTCTCATTAGTATCTCATCTAAGTACAATGATATGTGAATATTAAACTTTAAAAGAAAATCCCCTTACCTGACTTTAAATCAATAGCAATGCTGTCTCACTTTTTCATTATTTCCCAAGTGTCCAAATTCTCTTTATTTTTTCTAGTTAAAAACCAATTTAAAAAGCATTTCAGTAACTCTGTCATTATAGAATTCTTGTTGTAATAAAATTAATAATTTAAATTTGTTGGCATCAAATGCTAGAAGTCCTCAGGGCACTTTAATGAAAATAGAAAATGATAACAATACTGCATCATGCCCTGATTACTACCCCAGAGCAAGATTGGGCAAACCTGCCAAATGACTGTAAAAAGAATGATTCCAAATTAAAATTAAAAACAACAATCACATAGGAAAGACATTAGCTTTACCCTGAAGAGTAATGGATTTCAGGTCTCTAGCTATAGTTGATGGATTCAAGGGAAAGAAAAACATCATCTAGGACTCTAAGACTTTTGCTATCAAAATGTCAGTCCTTTACTGAGCCTTGGAAAATATCTAGTTTGGTCCCTTCAGATTTGTCACGAAGAAACTGACAAACTGAGCAGGAAAATGACTTTCATAAGGTCTCGTGACTAATTAAAGCAGACCCAAGCCACCTAATATCAAGCTCAGCAATTTCTCACTGTTTTATGCTATACAATCTTAGTCTGCTTTCAGTGTACTGAGGTCCACTAATTTCAGACTACTAGAACTGGTGTTAGGCCACTAATATATAAAATAGGAGGAAGGCAAAGTATGAGAGAATGGGGCCAGGACTGGGGTCAGACAAACAAGGAGAGTGAAACATTTGCCTTAGGTACAATGCCTTAAGTATTGGTCCTAGTAATTACTTTTCTTCTCCTTTATGGCCTGCAGCTAATTTGCCCAAATTCCAATGCTTTATTGTTGAGACTAAGCTTTACTCTTGAAATTCTACAGGGTAAGCCCCTTTTCTCTTTGAGAGGGTCAGAAACATATGGTAGGGTAAGGTCACTCCCTGAGTGTGCTGTTTTGAAAATGTGTCCAAAATTCTTCATCACTCTTCTCTTCAAAAGATGAAAACAATCTCTCTGTCCTTGAATGTGGGCTATGCTTAGTGACTAGCTTATAAAGAGCAGAGTGTGACAGAAGAAAATGTGTGATTTCTGAGCCAAGGCCATAGAAAGTATATAGCTTTCTCCCTGCCCTCCTGGATCATTAGCTCCAGAGAAAGCCAAACTCCCTTGTTGTGAAGACACTCAAGCAGACCAAAAGAGGTTCATATGGTTAGGGACTGAGGCCTCCAACCAATAGCCTTGTGAATGAGCCATCCATAGAAGCCAATTCACTTAAAATCTATTATACTATTATTTTTTATTACTTTGAAGGAGAAGTAAAATACCTAAATTTTGTCCCTATTAATTAATTTTAGTTCGTTGCTATTATTTTGTATTCTCTGTTTAATTACATAAATAATAATAGTTAAATTGTCCTGAAAAATATTACTTCTTTTTTTTTGAGATTTTTTCCCCCTAAAGATTCCATATCTTTTATATGATGAACAGATCACTTTTTTAAATTTAAATATAATTTACATTCAGTAAAATGCAGAAAGTTGCAGTACACAGTTGGATGAGATTTGACAAATAAATAGATATGTATAACTGACAACCGTGTGAAGATAGGGAACATTTACATCACACTAGAAAATTTCCTCCTGCCCCTTCTCAGTCAATATCTCATGACTAGTCTATCCCAAAGCAAGTACTATTCTGATTTTTATCAACATCAATTGGATGTACCTATTTCAAATAATTTCTTATAAATGAAAACATATGTTTGTTTTTATGTTTGAGTTATTTTGGTCCTCATGTTTTTGAGATTTATCTAGTTCATTTTTATACCAATTAGCATTTTATTAAATACTGCTTTATTTGGTTATTTGTACATTTATCTCTTGATGGACATATGGGTTATTTAGATTTTGGTGATATGAATAAAGCTGTTGTGAATATGTTGACACAATTATTTGTATGGACATAGATTGTTAGTTATCTTTGGTATCTATAACTAGGAGTAGAACTGATGGGTCATAGGTAAATGTTAGTTTACCTTTATAAGAAACTGCCAAATAATATTCCAAAGTAATTGTAATGTTTTCTAATCCAACCAACAATAAAAAGGGTTCCAGTTGCTCTGTATCACAAGAAACTTTGAAAGATTTTTTTTTAAGGTCTGAAGAAACTAAGAGAAGGATAAAATACAGATATGGCTTTTGAGCAGTGACTCATTTTGTTGAGAAAATTGAGTTTGTAATTTGAAGCAACTGGAAAGGGAGAAACACTGAGTAAAATAATTGGTGAGTTGTACTCTGTAAAGAAGATTATTATAAAGAAAACTCTTATCCTGTTAGTTGGGAAATATCCATATAAGTCAATATAAATTGTTTTCTTTCTTGGAAACTCAAGGAGAATGACCATATGTAAAATTTTTTATTGACTCAATTAGTCATATATTTTTTAATGTATTTCACAATTCTGAAAAATTTGGAGGATGAAGGGAAGCTGGTAGAGATTTGAAGAACATAGGGTTGCAAGATTTACTATGTTCTATGAAAATTTCATGAAACAAGTCAATCAATCGAATCCTCTAGCTACTTGTATTACACGTTCTATTTATATATTCATGAAATTAAGTTAAATATGTGTATCAATCTCCTAGTTTGTTCTTTGTAGATTATGCAAGGTTTTCATAAGAAAAGGAGAAAACCTAGCTTTTGTTTTCATAGTTTCAAAAGAGATTTGACACCTGTTATTGTTTCTGTTTTTGTTTGTTTTTTGAGTTACAATATCTTTCCTACTTTCATGTTTGGATAATTGTTATATGGCATAAAACAATGTGATGCTTTGGAAATGCTTTATTATTGAAGGAAGTTCTCGTTTTTAAAAATGGGATTGGCTGCAATACTTATACCACTCCAAGAATACTTGGATCCTCTGTAGCTTAGAAAATGTAAGTCATCTGTCTCTAGATATTTCTGCTTTTTCTTTTATTAAAAAAAAAGTGCAGGATTGAAAAATAATGAGCTAATCATGTATAGGGAAACACGACCCTTATATGAATACTTTAATTATTGAGTATTGAAAAATAAGGTTAAAATATTAATCTATTTTTTATTTGCTCTTGCAATATTAGACCCTGACTAATGTGTTATAAGACAAAGGGAAAATTGAAAATAAATATAGAAAGTGACAGACACTTTGCAGTCACAAGAGTTTTCAAGAGATGAGCATTTATAAGCCATATTGACCAAGCAGAAGAAATGAACAAAATCAAGAAGTAATGAGAATGATGAGGTTAAAGCAGATTAAATTAATTGAGAAGATCACTGGGTTTAACCAAATGTGTTAAGATAAAGGGACAGGGAACAACTATATTCATCTTCTAAGTAGATATGTGAGAAATGTGTGAGGTCACGGGGGCAAGCATGAGGTAGGCCTGGGAACTGACTACCCCTTACCTTGCTTCTTCAGCTCTGATTCCCAGAGGCCATAGCAAGACACCAATGGTAGGCATAGCTCAACTCCCAATGTAGTTGTCTGAAACTAGGAAAGTAAAAATAAATGGATGGGAAGAAGAGAGGATGCAAGACTGATTACTATCATATAATCATTTAATCTTAGGTACGAGAGAAGACATAGCAGATAGGCCTTTTCAGTGACAGAGATAAAGAGGTGAAATTTTGAAACACAAAAGTTTAACTACCAAGTTATTTATGGCCTTGTACATTCAAAGATACCGTAGGTTTGAGAAAGCAGCACTATATTTTATGGGTATCATTTCTGAAGAGTCCACACAAAGGAAAAACAAAATAAACTGAAGTGCATATTGGGAAGAGTAATGTAAATAGTAATAGTGTGGTAAAGAGTTAATTTCAGGTAAATATCTCCTCAAGGAAAGTTTATGGACTGGGAACAGAAAAAGAATTGAGATAGTGATATCAGTGAACCTATACAGAAATATATGTTATACTTGAATCTTTCTCTTTCCCACACTAAATAAGTCTCCTTTCTCCGAAGCCAAGATTACTCTGCCTAATCAGAAAAATTAGTGTGAACACTACCGAGAGAAAAAATAAATCACAGGATCTATAAGGGCTCAGTGAAGGTAGATTAGTAACTGGAGGGAAACCCAGCATTTTCTAGTCCATCCACCGGGACACTTGGGGAGGGCCCAAGACTGATTAATAATGGATAGCTCAGGGATAGGTGTATTTGCCCCTATCCTTGGCTCAAGCCCTCATTTGGCTCACAAGTAGCAATATGCTGGACAGGTAATTATCCCCATTAATCCATATTCAGAACACAAACCTAAATAAATGGATTCTATCAGAGAAAAACAGTTTAACTAACACAATATCTATAAAAAGCACACAGAAACTCAAAATCCAAGACTTTTGTTATCTATATTAATTTTATTTTCCCCTCTCTTCCAAGCCCCCAACATTTCCATTCTTTGATTCAATGAATTTGACTATTTTAAGTACCTTGTGTAAGGAGAATCCTACAATATTTGTCTTTTTGTATCTTGCTTATTTCACCTCAACTTTCATCCATGTTGTTGCATATTGCAAAATTTCCTTTTTTAAAAAAGTCTGAGTAGCATTCCATTGTATGTATATGCCACGTTTTCCTTATCCATTCATCTGTTAATGGACATTTAGGTTGTTTTCACATCTTAGTTATTATGAATAGTGCTGTGATCAACATAAAAGTACAGAGCTCTTTGACATCCTGATTTCATTTTGGGGGGTTACATACTCAAAAGTTAGATTACTGGATCATATGGTTGTTCTATTTTTAATTTTTTAATTCAAAAACATAGAGGCTGCATAATTTTTCATTCTCATCAGCAATGTACAAGGGTCCTAATTTCTCCATATCCTTGCCAACACTTTTTTATTTGATTTTCTTTCTTTCTTTCTTTCTTTCTTTCTTTCTTTCTTTCTTTCTTTCTTTCTTTCTTTCTTTCTTTCTTTCTTTCTTTCTTTCTTTCTTTCTTTCTTTCTTTCTTTTTTTATAATAGCAATTCTGGCAAATGTGAGGTGATGACTCATGATTTTGATTCACATTTTCCTGATGATTAGTGACATTGAACATTTTTTCATGAGTGTGTTGGTCATGAGTATGTCTTCTTTGGAGAAATATCTACTCAAGTTCTTAGCCCATTTTGAAAAAAATTTGTCATTAGGGGTTTGTTTGCTTGTTCTGTTTTGCTTTTACTATTGAGTTGTAGAAGTTTCTTATGTATTTTGGAGATTAACCCCTTATCAGATATAGGAATTGTAAATATTCCCTCCCATTCTATAAGTTGCCTTTGCACTCTGTTGATTCTTTTCTTTGCTGTGTAGAAGCTTTTTTAGTTTGAAGTACTCCTATTTGTTTATTTTTGTTTTTGTCGTCTGTGCTTTGCGTGTCGTATTCATGAAATCATTATCAAGACCAATGCCATACAGATTTTCCATTATGTTTCTTCTAGGAGTTTTACAATTTCAGGTCTTATGTTTAAGTTTTTAATCTATTTTCAGTTGATTTTTGCTTATGGTATGACTACCCAATTTTATTCTTTCATATGTGGATAGCTATCTAGTTTTCCCAATGCCATTTGTTAAGAAGACTTTTAGATGTCCTCTTTGCTCAGGTCAGATGAGGAAGAGAGAATAAATTTCAATAGAAATAAGTTTTGTCAGGTAACTGAGTTAGGAAGATTACCTGAAGACGCTGTGTGGCTTGTGATGGCAGGCAGGAGCTGTCACCGAGCCTCAGGGAGTTCCATATGAGCCATGGCTGAGTTTCAGAACCTTTCCCTTTGCAGGAGTGGTTGGCCTATTCAGACTTTTATTTGCATGGCATATTTACATGTAGAATTTTACCTATTGGCTAAAAGAGGTGAGCGGAGAAGTGAAATTGGAGGACATGTGATAGTATCTACCCCTTGCTAGCCTCTGGGCTTGGAAATGGTGACTTGATGTCAAGAAGATGGTGGAGTTCCTTGAGGGTTCCTCCCCTTTGAGATGTGCTGAGAGAGTCCAAAGCTGGGAGTAGCAGCAGCAGCAACAGGCCAGCAGAACACCAACAGGAAAGCATTGATATCTAGCAACCAGCACTAATCTCAGGGACCTGCCACTCTCAGAGAAAGAGGGCCAGTTCTGGAACATATTTAAGATTCCCTTAGGTCTTGAGAAATACTAAAGAGGGAAAGAGAGACATGTTGATGTTCTACAGTTATGCAAATATGGGTTCATCAGAGCAGAAGAATTTGTCAGTTGATGATAAGTCATTACTTGCAATGAGCCATAGCTACGTGAATGGTATATTTTCAGAATAAGTAGTTGGTATAGTTTGTAAAATTCATAGATCTCAAACAGAAAGCAGAGCTCTGGATTTTAGACACAAGTGGTAACACTTGGTGCAACTCTGGGCTAGTCATTTCAGTTCTCTAGACATTGTGTTCCTTATCTACCAACCAGTCAGTTAGAATAGAGAAACTCTAAACTCCACTTCATTTTTACATTTACCCAGGTTTTATTCTTTTCCAATTTAGTATATATGTACAAAAACCAACACTGTCAGCTAATTTTCCTGCTGATTAGTTCTTTCTATAACTCTTTATCCATGTCATATATCACACTGACAGATATTCACCCACACATATATTTTTTAAAATACTCTGAGGTCAGCCACATACTGCTGGCCACTTTTTCTTTCCTCTAGGGCCTTAAGGTACAGAATCACTTTAGATCCCACTTGAGACAGTTGCTAAGAAATGAGGAGGCAGGCATCACAGTCTCCTCACCTAGCAGCTTCAGGTTTTACTTTAGGAATAGACGGAGTCCTACCCACTTTGCTAATACTCTAGTGTCACCCTGACGCCTGGAAAATCTGAAACCAGCCCACGGTTATCTCATAACCTCAAGTTGTTAGCTGAATTGTCATGGATCAGATATCCACATAATATAAGATGAGGTTTCATTTAAATGTATTTACATTAAACATATCCAGAATAGCTATTTTCACTGGGCATTGATAGATCAGCCAATGGCAATTTAATGAGAATATTATCTGTCCTTGTAAGGGATATTCCCTCTCTGCAGCAAAGGTGGGACCAGAGCACACGGTATCACTCGGTCTTGTCAGAGGAGATGCTCTGTCACTGATTAAAGAGCTGCATGTCCTCTTTAGTCACAAAACATTTCATGGGATAACCTTGTTTCTGTCTTAATGGATTCAGGCAATGTAATGAGAGCTACCAAAGTGGACACGAAGAAACCCTTTGAGAGACAGAACATGTCACTTCTCACTTACTCACTAATGGCAGTCCCTCCCGGCTGAGCAAGCTCTTCTTGACAGAACTGGAAGAGTCATTTAAAATGCACTTGCATTCCTTCCTTCCTTCAAACGCAGCAGAAAGGCATCAAAGAGTGATATTTTTTTCCTTTGTTAGAAACACCAAATACAATCCACAGGTGTCTTAGCTTTATCAGAGCTGTTTAATGATGTAATATCAGAGCGAAAAATAATACTCCCTTAAATAATGTTCAACACATACTCTACCTTTTCAAAGTATTTTTCTATTTCTGAGTTCCCCAAACCCAGGGCTTAGAGGATTTACATGCTATCTTGATATCTATAGGATACACAGTATATGAACAGCTGAAGTAGAACCAGAACTGGGATCTTGCACTCTTTATCTCATATCTATCTCTCTCTCTCTCTCTCTCTTTCTCTCTCTCTCATTGGTGTGTGTGTGTGTGTGTCTGTGTACATGTGTATGATAATTTAATACCTGCCATGACAAAGCTGTGATGCATGCAAGACAAATAATTTATTGTTCAGGGAGAGTCAGAAAAAGAAGAACTGAGGGACTGAATTACCGAGAGTGACGTTTTAGTCTATGTCTTTTGCCAATTTAAAGAAGCAGCTAATTCATAAACTATATAGTAAGCACATTTAACTGTTCTAGGATTTTTCTCATGCTTCATGAAAACAGAGATCATAACTGGGAAACCAACTGTAAAATTAAAAGAACTAGATGTTGCCAATAAAGACCATCATTTCAAGAAATAAATTTGTTTCTTGGAAGCAGTTCTTGAATGTGTGCTTGAGGTGCCCACAAGAAAACTAATTCAACCGAGAAACAAATTGATCTTGCCTCACTGGTTTATATGAACAGAGTAAAATACACACCAAGTTATATCACTTAATAATTCCTTGTTTCCTATAATAAATCAATGACAAGATCACCTTGAATTACTACATTTTGAAATCATATGTACAAAGTAGCCTAGAACTACAGTTCATGCACCAAATTATGAGTTTCATTAAGAGTAGAATTAAGGTAATCACTATTTGTGTCATATCTTTATCCATTGTATTTGGAAATTTTGTGTCTTGAGGGTTTTTGTTTTTGCTAATCTAATGGTAACATTAATACAGTGATGAAATAATGCACGATTTGATATTGCAGTTGGTCTCTGGAAATGTGTCATTTTATTCTGTTAAGGCATTTTTTTGGAACTTACAGAGGAAAAAGGAGCTCATCTTTGCAAAATTCTTTCTGGCCTTGAGTTCTTCCTGATTATGGTTTCAAAAGTTGCATATAAGTTTTATACTAAAATGGTGGGACATGGGTATTTTCCATTCCAATTTGCAAAAGCTAGCATTCAGTGCATTTCTGTCATTTAATTTGGGGCCATCATAGGAGACAATGGAGTAAGGCTTAAAAATCTTCCTGTTAAGGATTCTTTCCAAGTTCTTCTCTGAATTCCAGGAGAGCAAAGCAAGTCTTCTTTGACCGTAGCCCTATGGAAATGACCCAAAAAGGAGAAATGGAGTGGAGAGAAGGGCATAGATTATTTCTTAACATTTTAACCCAATAAACGTAGCATAATAAAGGGGAAATATATGTACTATGCTAACAAATAAATGCATTTTGAACATTGTCATTCTAGGCTCCACTATTGGGAAATTACAATGATTTTGGAAGTTTACATTTTAATGTTCTAATAGCAAAAGGTATAATAAGCAAATCAATTATAAAAGTTCAATCTAAGAAGAATATTTAAATATTGGGTTCTTTTATAAGCTCTCTAATGCAACCATTTTATTACTCAGAAAACTAATGATAAATTTTAGTTTTGTTAAAGTAGCTTCCTAAAAGAGTAATTTGGAAAAAAATAACATACTATTTTGGCTACTTCTAGAATCATTTCCTTTAAGAAATATATCTTGAATTTATATTTATTACGATTTCAAATTTTACAAATTTAAACTGAATTTATGTGTTTGACTTGATTATATTTCTTTAGAAATATAACTAAATTCTCTAATTGTGTTTAATAAATCCCACTAAAGATAGTTCTCTTTATTTCAGAATTTTTAAAAATATTAGAACCACAAATCTGTTATTGGCACAAAATTGTGGAAATAGACCCTAATGTTCGTTTGTCAAGAGGTTTTCCATTATTTTACTTTAAAGCGACAAGTGTGTCCTTTACATTCTAGAGACCTCTTATTTGAAATAGTTTACATGTTCCATATTTATTATGAAGAATGATCTACCTAAGTTACTAATATTAAAAGACTCATTTCATCAAGTACAATTAGTATTAATGCATTAAGAAAAATGATAATATATAATATTTTTATTAGCTTGTGCAGTCTAATTTTAGTTTTTATTTGTTACTGTTAAGCTACATGAAATACTGGAAATAACTAATGTATTTCCAATAATTTTTATAGAGTCTAAAAGCAATACTCCTGATTACCTGCAAATTTATTCTCAAATTTAAAAATCCAAGATTTAAAAAATTAGGAAAAGATCAAATTTAAGTAATATAGTTTATATCCAAAACTATGATGGGTTTTTTCTAACAACATTGTTATTAATATGAGTATACATAACCTTTTACTTCCCTAGGGCTTCTTGAAGTCTTTTCCTGTGTACCATTCTCTCAGCAAAGATTAAGGTACCTAATGAAGATGACTCTGGTTCAAGATTAATTTTGAGATCTGGGGCATGTCTTGCTTGAGAGGAAGTCCAGTGATAGGTCATTGTGAACAGGACAGGTCTAGACTTTTAGGGTCTTTATTTCTTTGCCTTTGAGAGACTGAGTACACAAATAGTGCATTCAGTGCATTTCTGTCATTTCAATAACCAAACCATATATAAAAAAATAGAACTCTGACCCACAAACTGTAGCAACCAGCCCAGGAAACCAATCCATTGTACAGTAACTAGCCCAAGAAACCAGCCTGCTCTCTGTCTATAATTCACACCTACAGGAAGTCAAACCACTAACTCTAGTAATGATATAGGAAGCAAATAATAATAATAATAATAGTAATAATAATAATATTAATAACCCTTATCACAATTGGCCCAGAGTGGCCAGGATTTGATTAATAACCAACCACTATAATTTTTTTCCCCATTTCCAGTTGAAAACCAACCAAAGAAAGCAAATATGCACCCCCAATCAATCGTAGGATGCCCCGCTGCTAGTTAGCCCACCTGCAGTTTCTCCATGTTGACAGCCTCCAATTTGGGGCTACCTAAAGCCTTCGTTTTTTTCTACTATAAAGTTTTCCCACTCATCTGCCTGCCTTTGAGTCTTTGCCAAACTCAAGTGATCATGGCCGACTAGTTTATTATAGCAAGCTCTAAATAAATTAAGTTTGCTTGTTTTTGTTTAGTTGAACTTTATCTCCACACTTTTGATTCACAATGTATTTTGATTCATAATGTAGTTAGATTCAGATTAGGATTAGATGTGGTAAAGAAAATAAGTGCTTTAGACATGAAAACAATTATTTCTTTTTGCTTATGATAAAGAAGTCTTTATGAAATAGTTTACACTTGGAGTCACCTAAATCAATAGATTTGGCCTGGAAGCCAAATAACATTTTTTTTGTTATTGTAACGATGAAAACAATAACAAAAAATTTTTGCTTTTCCATTGTTGTCTTATTGATAATATTTGAAATATTGTCATTCTAGGATCTTAAGTGATCAACATTTTAATTGATTCAATCCTAAATTGACTTGATTTTAGAATGTGTTCCACATTTAATTAAATATTTTTGTATAACTTTCTATCAGCTCTTTTGAAGTAGTTCTTGTGTTGAATGTCCTTTCTGGGATAGGGGGTAGGGATAATACTTAAGTGATGAATATTCCTATTGAAACTACTTTTTCAAATGCCCATGGGTTCTCATAAATTAGGACTATTTTTAGCTTTTATTTTCTTTTTCTCACTGTATTGTCCATCTGTCAAGGTTCATCAAGCCAAGAGCTCATATTACAACAATAAATTTTAAAAATCAGAACCTGGAGAGAATGATAAAACATTTAAATGTGGTTTTTTTCTTAAATCAACATTCAATATACAGCCATATATAAATAAACCTTAAGTGATTTTTTTGGTAGTGAGCAGCAGGATTTTCATTCAATTAGTTAGAGTACAAGCATAATCTTGGAGGTTTCTGGTTTTAGCTCAGACATAAAGAGCTTTGAATAATATCATATTCACTTCTACAACAAGAAAAAAGCTGGACAAACAATGAATTAATGAATTTTATTAAAACCTTCAAAGTTGTAGGCAAATAACTCACATGAAAAAGAGAGAGAAACAAGCACCTGAAAGAAACAGGAGCACTTGAACATTTATTTACCTGGGTCAGATATCACCTAACAACATACAAACCTATAAATCAATTTAAATAGAAATTTTGAAACAATAGCTAAAATTAGAATGTGGTCTATTGTGAAAATGTAGAGCCTCCGAGGGCCACAGACATAGGAGGGGTTCACACATTCTTGCAGGGTTTTCCTCCTGAGACTCCATTATGTACATAGAGGAAAGATTTGATTCCTCCTGAGGAAGCTCTTTCATGATGCCTACAGTGGAAGGGAAGAGTAGCTACTGCTAAAACTGCCAAAACCTATCCCATCTATCTCCCCTAAGCAATAAAATCATTCATTTGGAATGGGAATAGCATCATAAGCTGTAGTCATGGGGCACTGGTAGAACCTGATAGCAGTTGGGGAAGGAGAATGGAGGCTAGACATGAATGTCTACCTTCTCTATCTTCTCTAAAGAAAAAAGCTCTAGTATACACGAGGAGGGTATAAAGATATGTAGCCTGAGAGCACTGGTGGGGCCAGTATAAGTGAGGGGAGATGAATAAAGGCAATTACTAAAACTATATCCAGACTCATTTCTCTATTGTCCCCAAGGAACAGAAACTTTAACCTGCAGGGGAAAGATCATCCACATCTGTAGCTTAAGGATACTTGTGAAACTCCATAGCAGCTAGAGTTGGGGCAATGAAGGCAACCAGTAAAAATCCTTCCAGATCTATCTCTCCTATTGCAAGTGAGGAAAAAATGTCTTACCTTACATGAGGGTGGGTACAACAACTGTTGCATGGGAACACCAGAGTAAATCCATTGCATGTGAGTGGGATTAAAAAGGCAGGGAGTGGGGAATTAAAAAGTCTCTACCCCTGCAGGTAGAGCAGAAAAATGCTATGTTCACCATTACATCTGGAAGAGGGAGGGGCAAAAAAACCTCCCACACTAATAACCTAACAGAAGGAATGATATGCTCAACTCCATGCAGAAAACTTTTTATTTCAGTATCTATTGTTATGTACAATATGTTCAGCTTTGAATAAAAATTATCAGACATATAAAAAGGCAAGAAAAACACACTCTGAAGAGGCAAAACAAATTTTAGAACAAGATTCAAACTGACAAGATATTGGAACTACCAGACAGGGAACTTAAAATATTAATGATTAATAAAGACTCTGAAGAGGAAAAGTAGACAACATGTAAGATCAGATAGGTAATTTCAGCAGACAGATGGAATCTATAAGAAAACATCAAATAGAAATGTTAGAAATAAAATTTTGCAATTAGATAAATGAAGAATTTCTTCAACAGTTCCATCAGATTTGACACATCTGAAGAAAGAATTAGAAACCATGAAGATAGGTCAAAGAAATTACAAACTGAAACCAAACCAAACCAAAACAAAACAAAAACAGGAAAAAAAGAAAAAGAGAATCTCTAAAAATTATGAGACATCAAATTATCTAATATGTGTGAAATTGGGATCCCAAAAGGAGAACAGAGAACAGGAAAAACAAAATTGAGGAAATAATGGCCCAGAATTTTTCAAAAACAATGATATACACTAAACCACAGTTTCAAGAAGATTTAGAGAACCCTAGGAGAGATAACTAGCAAAAAAGTCAAACCAAAGCCTTTCTCATTCAAACAATTGAAAAGCAAAAATAAAAAAAAAATAAAAATAAATTAAAAATCCTGAAGGTAGCCTGAATAAATGAAGGTAAAATAAAACTTATTTTTCTCATTCAAAAAACAAAACAGAACAAAACAGAAGATAGTGAGACTATTTATTCTGTCAAATTAGACTTCAGGACAAGAAAAACTATGAAAGAGAGAGAGAGAAAGACTTGTATAACTACAATGGGATATATTCTTCAGGAAATCATAACAATCTTAAATGTCTATCAACCAAACAACAGAGTTTCAAAGTACACAAGGCAAACCAGGTAGATCTGAAAGAAGTAGACAAATTCATAATTATAGATGAAGACTTCAACATTCCTCTCTTCATAATTGATAGAACAAATAGGCAGGAAAATCAGAAATGAAAAATATTACCTAAAAACACTATCAATCTACATAACTTTATTGATACTTACAGAACATCCAAGTAACAACAACAGAATAGATATTCTTCTAAAATGACCATGGATCATCCACCAGGATAATCTAACAAAACTTTAAAAATAGAATAAGGTAAAGTATTTTCTCAGAACATAGCATAATTAAATTAGAAATCATTAACAGAAATATATCTATAAAATCTCCAAATACTTATAATAAATTAAACAATGCAGTACTAAATAGCCACAAATGGCACAAAGAGAAAAATATCAAAGGAAAAATGTTTTTAAATCTTTTGAATTAAATAAAAACTAAAACACAGATTATCAAAATTCACTTAACAGGAAACTTACAGCCTTATGTACATATGTTAGAAAAGAAGAAAGGTCTAAAATCAGATCTAAAATCTAATCAAAGCCACCACATTAAGAAACTAAGGAAGAGCCAATTAAACCTAAAGCAAACAGAAAGAATGAAATACTATAAGTATAGAAATAACTGAAATTCTAAACAGAAAAATAATAGAGATAACCAATAAAGACAAAAATAATTCATTTGAAAAGAACAATAAAATTGAATAATCTTTAGCCAGTATGATAAAAAAAAAAATAGAGAAGACACATATTATCAATATCAGGGTTGAAAGCAGAAACATCACTCTGATCCTATAGACATTAAAGGGTAGTAAGAGGACACCATGAACAATTCCATGTTCATAAATTCAATCAATAACTTAGATGAAATAGACTACTTTATTGAAAGTCACAGCTACCCAAACTCACTGAAAAAGAAAAATATTACTTGAATGCATTCCATCTATTAAGGAAATTGAGTTTATAGTTAAGATCTTGCAAAAAAAAAAAAAAGCACACCTCAGAACCAAATGATTTTACTGGTGAAATGGAATGAAGGAAAGCTCTTTCAGGCACCCAAATGAAGAATATACAGACGGAGCCATGGGCAACATCACACTCTATACTATAGGCAAAATGTGACAGAGCTTGCTCTATGGCCTGATTATACTTTCGATTACCCAAAGGCTAAGTATTTCTCAAGCACAGAGTATAGGGAGATTTGGAATCTCAAATCTATCCTCTGCAATAACATTTCTCAGGAATCCTCTAAAGAGAAAGTGACATTGCCAGGATAATTTTGAAGAACATTTTATTTAGCTACAATTCTGCTGTCATTTTCTATATGTTTGGTATTTCTCTCCCCTTTTGATTAATAGAGACATTCTCATAAATAAAAGATCTTAGTCTCTTGAAACTGTCTGTCTTGCTCTCTTATTTCCCTTCTGAAGTCATAATCCCCCATTTGTGACATCACAGTCTTTCCACTGCAATCCACAGTAATGTTTCAAGCTGGGGTTTAAATGCTTCGGAAGAAGAGGACTTTACAAGAGCAGAGGGACTCTCAAAGAATAAAGATCCAGGGATGGGAGTGGTTTTCTTTGAAATAATAAATTTGGCCTTCCTCTTCACTCTCTTCTACTCCCAAGTCCCTGCCCCCTGCCTCCTTTCCCCCTGCCCTCCTTGAGTAAATGAGTATTTAATGTTAAGAAAACATCAAATGTGGAGAAAGTTCATGAACTGTAAATATTAGTATTGTTCCTCTGGCATAGTTTCTGGGCCTATTAATTTGAGCAGGGTTAAGACAAAAATAAAGAATGAGCTGCTACCAGAAACAGTTGTGGTCCTAGATATTCATGACTTGGCATTGTGCTTTCACTCCAAAAGCACTTTGCACCAACCCTCATCTCCATCACTAGCCTTTGCTACACTTTGTTAGCCAATCTTCAGTTTCTTAAAATCTCAAAGCTCTTTTCCACTTCAGAACTTCACTGTATGCTATTCCTTCATCCAAGAGCACTCTTCCTCCACACTCCTTGCAAACTTTGTCCTATTGATCATTCAAATTCAAACATCAATGCTACTTCCCCTGGGGGGCCTGCAAGTGACCCCTTGACACTTTCATCTACATTAGGACCTTGATATTTGATTTTATAGCACCTCGACACTTTCCTAGCAAGTATCATAATTATATTATATGTTTATGTATTTGATGTTTTTGTGTACTGTCTGCCTCCTTCACTAAGTTTTATGTTTCATGAACGCAAAGCAACATATCTTCTGTAGTCACTGCTGTATTTCAGAACTTAGGACAAAGCCTGGACACATATAAATATATTAAATTTATTTTAAAAAAATAAGGATATAAGGCTACTTTTGGGAGGTCTGTAGAGGGATCTCTAATTTGAATAAAAAATTAAAAGTCTTCCAAATTTACATCAAATTTATATCTTTATTATTCCTGAAGTAATTCTCATGGTTCCTCTCATCACATATCTGCTGCTCTCAGGAGCTCCATGATTAGCTTGAACAACAGAAAATAAGTATCGACATATAACTCAATCAAAAGGAAGGTCTCATTTTGAGGATACATCAGTTACAAATATTTTGGAAGAATGCATATATAAGTAGGTTGAAAAACTAATATATCATCTAACAAGAATTATTTTATGTGTGAAAGGGAGTTCTAGTTATCATTATGCTAGGACCATGGGCATAAATCAGTACTTTTTTAAGGCTAATTAGGCTAATTTATGTATCAGATATTGTGGTAGGTCTCGGAGAAAATACATATAAAACTGAAATATTTCTTATCCTTAAAGTTTACATAGTATATTAGGAAGGTAGTATATATAAACTCGATACTATAAAGTGATAAATTATTTTTAAAGAGTTATAGATGAAATGTTATATTCAGAGTAAATATCTACAAACAGATCAATTATTTCCAAAGAATACAAAAGTATGTTAACCATGTACTAATAGATCAATTCTTCAAATGATCCCACTATAATATGATATAAAAAGATTAGACTATTCTATACCAATGCCCCAAACTGACTATGGCTACAAGATATACTTGTAATATAAAGGGAAAAGAGTGAAGTACTGTATATACTTTTATATTTTTGAAATCTTATCTGTCAAACAAGACACACTATGGGAAAAAAACTTTCTTCTCCTGTCACCCCTACGCACAGTCAATAATTTTTAAGGTCCCTACACATAGTCATATTCTGTTGATGAATTAATTGTTTAACTGATGTGAGGCACTTTGGGAGTTAAGAACGAGCCACCTTAAGATGTGCCTCAGTAGTATGCAGATTACATTGACCTAAAGGCAACTTTAGCTGGAGACTCCGATATCCTGCGTTCCAGTTGAGAGTACTTTTTATGCTGCCTCTCATTAGTTCATGCCCCCTTCATAGCAAAATATGTGATCATGGCTGCTAATTTAGTGTCTAAAGTTTCTAGCAACTCTAGGTATAAGGAAAGATATTTCTGGTACCAATGTCTCCTCAAATGTAAAAGAAAGCCTATATCTCCCCTATATCCATGCATGTAGAAGTCTTTAAAATTTATAGGGATCCAGTGCTTTCTAAAAGATCCAGAAATGTCACTGATTTTGGACTCTCATTACCTATGAACCAAAGGTATAAGAAATCGGAACCCTAAAGCAAAGCAGTGAAAGCTTAATTGCTCTAGAAATATATATCCTATTGTATTTTCAATTTGGCTCTAAGAAATTTAGGCAATCTCAAGTATTTGGGGAATTAAGAAATGAAATTCCCTTTAAAGAAGGATGAAGAAGCACTTAGCTTAATTATTTCTTTACTTTCTAACATGTCCCTGTTAGTGATGGTGTTTGGGGATTTGGTCAGCACCCCTCCAGAAGACAATTCTTTACTGCCGCAAAGCATTATCATCATCATCATCATCATCATCATCATCATCAACAACAACAATAATAAATAACATACAGTGTGTCAAGCATTGCTCTAAGTTGACTTGTATGCATAAAGTTAAAACTTTACAAAAGCCCTGTAATATACATACTATTATTATTCTCCTTTTGCATATAAGGAAATTATGGCTCAAGGCACAGTTCCAGTCTCTGAGAACACAAAGAAGTAGGTGTGAGTCAGGGTCCTCTGTCATGCTTTGGCTGCTGCATGTCTTAGTCACTGATCTGTAGATGGATGATTTAAGTGATAAAGCTGTTAGGTGTTACATGGTTCCTAAAGGAGAAGATGACTGTGTTTGCAAGGGCAGTCAGGGCAGGCTGCCAGTATGAGTGTATCCTTGGTTTGCTTATGTAGGTGTTACTGAGATACACAAAGGATTTCCAAAAAGGTGGCCAATTGTGAGGAAATAGAAGGCTTTGTGATATTGATGGTTGGAGTAGGGATGTGTGGACCAGATTTACAGGAATAGAAGATCTATGTGAAACAAAAATAATGATAATAACAATGTGTAAAATACACATGTCAGTAACTAGGACAGCTGGGTGCTCATTAAAAATATTCCACTAGCCAACTGTGTGGCCCCATAACTTTCTCATATGTAAAATAAAATAAATTAACTAAATGACCTCTATAATTCCTCAGGTTTTAATTCTGTGACTTTATGTTATATGAAAACAGATATTTTAATCCTCACTTTACTGATAAATAAATTGAGGCCGCATAGAAATTAAGTGACTGGACAAATGGAATATCTGTAAAGTAATCAGTAAGTGGCAGAACTTGGTCTAGAACTCAGGTCTTCTGACATCTAGCTCTCTGATGGAGAGTGCAGAAGAAGAAACAGTTTGGGGACACTTCAGCACATTCCTTATTATAAAAGGTAATATGGCTATACATTTAAATAGGTTTAATAAAAACTTAATTATATTTACTAAATAATTTCATATAAAACCATTTATTAAGTATTTTTGTTTGTGTTTTTTAGCAAGTATAACCTATTTTTAGAATATTTGTGTGCCCCTCCTTCAGCTCTTATTTTTCTATTTTTTGCTTCCTTCTTTAAAACAGAATTTGAGACTGGCTAGACCACTAGGATAACCCAGGATCAGAATTTGGTATTATTTATCTTAAATGGCATGTCTCTTTCTTGGTATTTCCTCCATACTATGTGAAAGAAGTATCATATTCCTCAAAGATGACGTGGCTTGGGTTGTGTTAGAAAAAAAAAAAGAAAAAAAGTAAGGAAAAAAAACAATACTGATCCTGCAGTTGTTCACAGTGAGGTTCACCCATCAGAGCTGAAAATAACCTATATTTTATTTCCCTTATTTTTAGAAAACTGCCATGGACACAGAGGTGGCCGAGTGGCCAGCTGTGCCCTGAAATGCCTGAAGCCATTGCAATCAGTGCTCCACTGTCTGAGGCTCCCAAAATGAAACACTTTGAACACTCATTCAAAGGTGTGAAAGCATGAAATTGGCACAATGGCCAGTGACCACAGCACTTCTTATTTTTTTGCACTGCCTTCTGTTTCCTTGTCTGCCCTTTCCGCTTTCTATCCCTTGATGCTGACAGTTCTTCAAATGTCTACTTAAAGAGCTGTGGCAGCCTGGGTGAGAGAACCGGAATGTGTTCTTAGGGTGTCTCTATCTTGAAGTGAAGAAAGCCAAGTTAAAAACAACTGCATTCAAAAACTCTGAAAAAATTCGTGTAAACAGACCAGATGAATCTGAGACAAGAGATGCATTCATGTAGATACATTAGTGGATCAGATAGATCAGTTATAGGTTCAAATTAAAGTACTTCAGCCTTTGTTCCTAACTCCTCAAATGTTCTCAATACCATTCCCACATGATCACAAGAAATTCACCCTCTTCTGTACCTTTACCCCTCCTTTCAAGAATATCTCTGTCTTCTTTGCTACCAGTCTTTATTCAAAAATCTACTCAACACGATTTCTCCAGTATACTTTCCTCTGTCACTGGTTCATATTCTATTGCCTTTTCATGTGTAGAGATATGGTATTTCGCATCATCCTATGTATTTTTTATTCTATGAAATTTCCTGTGTCCTCATCCTTCTTCCCTACCCTTCTTCTACATATCTCCATATCCAGGACCCATTTAGGCATTCTGCCCCAGGGTTTGGAAACCACAGTAGAATAGTGAAGAACCAAAAAGTCAATTCTCATCTTTTTAGTTTTAAAAATTTTTCATAAATCAGAGTGAGAAGAAGAGATTTTTGAATCTCAAAACTCAATCTACACAATAAACAAATAGATATAGGAAGAATGTATGGAGATAAGAGACAGTATTTCTGTTCTGGGCTTGATAATATTAAATGGGTTGGGGGACATAAACATTAGAGAGGAAATAAGAATTAGATATTAGTGATTATCCCTAAGAAGAGACAACATTTCTATAAAATTAAAGGTACTGATTTTAATGCCAAATAAAAGGAACAATAACACATTATTTATTATACAAATGGATGCTTCTATGGTCAGCGATCACAACCTACCTCTTGTGCTCTTTCTTTTCTCAGCCTCTACCTCTTCTAAGGCATGTACTGCATACAACTTTGGATGATAGTTGTTTATGTACTTATTTTCTGTGCCTTACTATAAGTCAGTTGAGAGAAAAGACTGTGTTATTTATCCTTGTGCAACTCACGATCATTTACCATAGCAGGCTCTTAGTCAATCGCAGCCAAATCAGATAAAATTGAATTGTTATTCAATAGACTGACCATTCAATAGGTTCAGACATGAGACTGGCCTTCTTGTGTGTAGAAAGCCTTGTTCTTTCGTATATATGTGTGTATGTTTACCTATGTAAGTATGTACATATGCATGTATATATGTATGCATGCATGCATGTCTTTGTTTATATATGGAAGGAATAGAGCCAGGAGAAAAAATAATAATTTATTTAATAATGTATCATTTAGGATGTTTGAGAATGCAGGAAGCAGAAAATATACTTTAAATAGCATTTAAAATAAAGGAAAATAAGTTTCTCACTAACCGTTAAGTATTCAGCTCTATTTCTAAATTCAGTGGCTCCATGTTGACGTTGCTTCTGTTTTTTACATGTTTCTTTTTACATGTTCCTGTTTTCTTCATGTTGCCTTTGTCTTTGTCCAGTATCCTTTATTGTCTTCCATAGCTATGTCAGTCCTATGTGTCATATACAGGAATACAAACAACATGCAAGAGAAGATAAACTATTTCTTCCTCTTGTCCCTTTGTTGGAGTAAAAGAACCATTCCAAAAAGTTTCTCAATAGACCTCCCATCACATTTTCATTGGCCAGAGGCAAACACTAAATTAGTGTCTGGCGAAGTCCCTGGGACCATCTCAAATTATCAGAATTTATCTAAGTCACATCTAGGAGGGTTGGACTTTTCAGAAAAATGAGGTTTTGCCTTCAAGGAAGAAAAGTGTAATGGCAACAGTGTCTGATAAATATAATAATAATAATGATAGTAACTAATATTTGTTAAGGGGTTACTCTATTTGAGGCACTTTGCTGAATAGTTAAGTATACTACGGCATTTAATAAACATGACAACCCTGTGACAGATAAGTCTACCAAAACTCAAAGAATTGAATAGATATGTCCAAGGTTACACAGATAATAAATGACAAAGAGAAGAGTAGAGATTTAAAGCAATACTGTCTGTCTCCAAAGCTATTACTGTTTCTGGTGTTCCACAGTGAAGACTCTTTTGAAGCCTAGATAGAGATTTAGTTTTTGAATTCTGTGAACTATTTGATAGAACTACCATAGCCACTTTTTAAAACATGTAATAGGCTTATCTAAACATAGTACTTGCTGATTGCATACTTTCCTGTAACAGGAATATAAAGCTATTTTTAAATCTCTCTCCCAGACACCCCATTAATGAATTGTTTTGGGGTCACTCAAAATCTAGATTTCTTTGTCAATTAAACCAAGTTAGAGGAAGCTAGAAACCAGACATAGTAGATGAGTCAGTCAAACTAACGCATGAACTTGTGTAATTTGACCATGACTCATTTCTTCTCCTTAATGACAAATATTGTCATTAAGGAATAGCAAAGCTGTATCTTCAGACAGTTCTTTGCAAATTGCCAAAGGCAGCTTCCACCGAATTACCCATCACTGGAGCTTCAAACTAGAGCTCAGATCTCATTTTAAGAGAAGACAATTATTTTATGTGGGTGTTATCTTTTTAATGGCCAAACTCATATGGCTTCATATAGTGTTTGAGAGAGTTTCAAGCTGATCTCTCCTCCATACCCCTCCCTCAAAATCCACATGCAAGGGTTATTTCATTCTTTCTACCTAGCCATGGATTTATCTATGCTTTCTACTTAGCAGTTGAGAACAAACTATACCTAAACGTTACTTTCCTGACCTCTTCTATTTATAAGTCCTCTAGCACAGGAGTTCCCAACCCCTAGGACACTTGAACTGTAGCCTTATAGGAACTGGGCCTCACAGTAGGAGGTGAGTGGCAGGCAAGCTAGAGAAGCTTCATCTGTATTTGCAGCTACTGCCCAGTGCTAGCATCACCACCTCAGCTCCACCTCAGATAATCAGGCATTAGATTCTCATAGGAATGCCCATCCCTGGTGCCAAAAAGTTTGGAGACTGCTGCTCTAACATTTTCAGAATTTTGTGTAAAGACACATGTTTATTCTTGACTCTACATTGATGCATTGTTATATCACGTTAATATGTGGAACACTGAGGAGAAGGCCAGTTGACATTTCTCTTTCAATTATTACCAAGTATAGTGCCTGGCAAATGACTGGGCTCACAATAGATGATCTGTAGAGGTAATTTTCTAATTTGTATTAATTTACCTATTACTTAATTCAAAAATCTCCATCCTGATCTTGGAATAGATTCTTAGGTAGACCGTACAACAGTTTGGGCAGAGAGAGTGATGGGTGGTTTGAAGTTTAATACTGCTAGATAACAACAACCTAGAAGTGTAAATGATCCAAATGTAAAGTGATTAAACATTTACCTGTCATCTTCTACAGGACAAAATTTTTCACACTATTTTCACTTGTCTGATTTCTTTTCTCCTTTTTCCTCCTTATCTTACTTATTTTTAGCCCAATGACAGATATTACCCCCTATTTGGAAGAGAAACTAACAAAGGTTTTTAAAATGCAAGCAAATCTGCCAAAATATCCACATTATTTTACTGAATTAAAAACTAAAAGATGCAAGAGAAGACTATATCCATCAGCTACTGGATGTGTTGATGAGATAAAAAAAAATTCAACATATTCACTTGCCTCCATTTACTTTTTTCTGTGATTCTGTGGCCTCAAGCTGCTTACTGCAAATTAGATTTCGCCTTAATATGCTAATGTTGAATAAGGGAATTGGGCTCTAAATAATTAAGTTGTGAGAAGTACAAAACTAAAGCAATCTATTAATGCAATATGAACATCCCTTGATTATATTTGCAGAATGAATTTACCTGCTTTATATGGTGAATTAGAATCAAAAGGTAAATTGAAATTTAGAAGAAAATACAATAATAAACCATCACTATCTATTTTTTTCCCTTTTGCTATTTTAGAGTCAGAGGCTCCAATCAGTCACACTACTCACATAAAGATGCATTATGATCACTGGCCACAAGAGGTATCTCTCTCTTTTTTTATTTTTTCTTTTTGAATTATAATATTAGTATCAGGCATACAACATAATGATTAGATATTTATATCACTTATGAAGTTGTCACCCTAAAATATTTAGTACCCATCTGATACCATACATATTTTTTAAAATGTTGACTATATTCCTTATGCTATAATTTATAACCCCATGACTATTTTATAACTATTAATTTGTACTTCTTAATCTTTTCTCAATTTTCTTCCACCCCGCTAATCCCATTCCCATCTGGCAACCATCAAAATGTTCTCTGTATCTATGAATTTGTTTCTTTTTTGTGTATTTTGTCCTTTGGATTCCACATGTAAGTGAAATCATATGACATTTGTCTTTCTCTGTCTGACTTATTCCACTCAGCACAATACCCTCTAGGTCCATCCATGTTGGTGCAGATGGCAAGATTTCATTCTTTTGTATGGCTGAGTATATTCCATTGTATATATGTACCACTTCTTTACCTATTCATCAGATGATAGACAACCAGATAGCCTTCATATCTTGGCTATTGTAAATAACACTGCAATGAACATATGGATATACATGTCCTTTCAAAGTTGTGTTTTGGGTTTCTTCAGGTAAATACCCAGAAGTGGGATTACTGGGTCCTTCTTTGTCGCTTGCTATAGCCTTTGTTTTAGAGTCTATTTTGTCTGGTATAAGTATTGCTACAACAGCTTTTTGTTCGTTTGTTTCAATTTTCATGAAATACCTTTTTCTATCCTTTTACTTTCAGTCTGTGTGTTTTTCTCTCTGAAGCAAGACTCTTGTAAGCAACATATGTAAGGGTCTTGTTTCTCATTCAGTCACCCTGTCTTTTGATTAGAGCATTAAATACATTTACATTTAAAGTAATTGCTGAAAGATATGTAGTTATTGCCACTTTATTATTCATCTATATTTTTTATTTTTCTCTTCCTCCTCCTCCTCTTCCCCTTCCTTCTTTCCTTCCTTCCTTCCTTCCTTCCTTCCTTTTTTCCTTTCTTTCTTTTTTCCTTTCTACCTTTTTCTCCTTGTTCTTCTCCAAGAAGTCCCTCTAACGTTTCTTATAATACTAGTTTGGTGGTGACGAACTTCTGTAGCTTCTTCTTATTTGGTTAGCTCTTTATCTGTCCTTCAATTTTAAATGATAGATGTGCTGGGTAGTGTAATCTTAGTTGTAGGTCCTTGTTGTTCATCCCTTTGAATAATTCATGCCAATCCCTCCTGGCCAGCATAGTTTTTATTGAGAAATCAGCTGACAATCTAATGGGAGCTTCCTTGTAGGTAAGTAACTGCTTTTCTCTTGCTGCTTTTAAGAATCTCTCTTTGTCTTTAAACTTTGGCATTTTAATTATGATGGGTCTTGGTGGGATCTTCTTTGGGTTCATCTCATTTGAGACTTTCTGCACTTCCTGGGCTTGTATGTCTATTTCCTTTGCCAAGTTAGGGAAGTTTTCTGTTATTTCTTCAAATAGGTTTTTGATTATGTGCTTTCTGTTTTCCTTCTGGTATCCCTATGATACAAATGTTAATATGCTTGATGTTTTCTTGGAGGTCCCTTAAACTAGCCTCATCTTTTTGGATTCTTTTTTCTTGTTGTTGTTCTGATTGGGTGTTTCCTGCTACCTTTGGGTGTTTCCTGCTACTTTATCTTCTAAATCACTGATTCAATTCTCTGCTTCATGTAATCTACTGTTGACTCCTTCTAAGGTATTCTTCATTTCAGTTATTATACTCTTCATTTCTGACTAGTTCTTTTTTGTTTCCTATCTCTGTTTTTTATGTTTTTCTATCTCTTTGTTAAAGCTCTCACTGAGTTAATTTACTCTTCCCTTAATTCATCGAGCATCCTTATAACAAGTGTTTTTAACTCTGCATCTGATAGATTGCTTGTCTCCATTTTATTTATTCTTTTTCTGAAACTTTGTTCTGTTCTTTCATTTGGGAAATGTTTCTTTGTCTCCCCATTTTGGCTGTCTCCCTGTGTTTGTTTCTATGTATTAGGTAGAGCTTCTATGCCTTTTAGTGTTAGCAGAATACCCTTATGTAGTAAGTGTCCTGTGGGGCCCAGTGGTGACATTCTCCCTAGTCACCTGAGCTGGGCGATCCAGGTGTGTCCCTTGTATGGGTTCTGTGTGTCCTCTTGTTGTATTTGACCCTTGGTTGCTGTTAGCAAGTCAGTGGGAGGGACTGACTCTCAGGCTTATTGGTTGTTAGGACTGGCTGTGACTATAGTGGTGAAGCTGTTGTGCAGGGGCTGATACTATGGAGCAGAATTTGCTTTACCTGCCCAGTCTGCCCTTTGGGTGTGTCATTCTTGATGCAGCCCTTGACGGTGCTCCAGCTCAGTCTAAGCAGGCTACCAGGCATGCCAGCCCCAGGGCCTTCTGGGAGCTGCCCTGCCACATGCCAAATTCAGCTGCAGTCTGTGCCCTACCCAGGGCCACCTGGCATGAGTCACCAAGAAATCTACAGATGGCACCACCCACACTGGGTTTAGAGGTGCCTTGAGAGGCCAAGCCATAAAACAAGGCTGGCTGCCACTAGTGCTGGGCTTGCAGCTGTTCAGCAAGAGGTACGGGGCAGGCCAAGGCCAGATGCTGCTTGTTTGGAATTTGTGAAGCTTTGAGAGATTTTAGGAAAGTTTTCAGCAAGACAGGATGTTTGTATGGAAAAGCCTCTGGAAGTGGCTTGACTGGGCCCTTAAGTTGGGTAAAGTAGGGTCTCAGGGAATCTCCAGGGCAGGCAACCAGTGTAGCCAGATTGATGGAGACTCAAATATGGCAGCTGTCTGTGTCTGCACTTTGGAGATGGGGTGAGATCAACAAAGAAACAATGGCTTCTGCCAGCAGTTCCATCTGGGAGAAAGCTTCCCCTCCAGCCCCCGCCTTAAAACCAGACAATTCAGTTCTACCCCATATGTCCCTATCTCCTTTCAAGCTATTGCCCCAGCACTGGATCTCAGAGAGAGTGAGTCTGAAGCAGAAGGTCAATCCAAACATGAAGACCATAAAGGGCATTAGTTTCAGGAACTCCATTCTTAAACCCAAGACACTACAAAGTAAGGTTAGGTAGACCTAAGGAATAAAATGGGAATTTAGGGTTTAGGTCTTTGTCTATAAATCCTAAGTTGATGATGACTCTCTCAAGAACACCATACAATGCTGGGCCCTGAGGCTCCTGACTCTTGTTCTGGGTGGGGCTGAGACTGTGAGTGGGAAGATTGGCAGGCTTAGATATGAGGTGGGCAGTGGAGCTCAGGCCAGCAGGAACCTTAAAGAAAAGAGAGTTAAGGATAGAAGGGAAAGCACGCAATGCAGGGACATCAGAGACCTACTCTTGAAAAGGCCAGTTGGGCCTCCTCTAGTGGGCACACGAATATATACACATGGAAAATCCTTGGCTGTGAGAAGGTTAATGGAGGGAACAGCAAAGTGAAAAACAACCAAATAAATAAAAGTCAACCAAATAAAGAGTCATAAATATTTTCTGAATTTCTCAGTCTCCATGCTATCTATTCTGTTTCCTTGAAAAATTGAATTATGATTCCTGAAAATCACAGCCTTTTTGTATTTTTCCACAGCTTTGCCTTAATAGATGATGAATCATTAAGTAGCACCTGTCACTGACAAGAAACCTTTACAGTCACCGTGCATTTTCACCCTGAAGACTGCAATTAAGCCTATATTTTTGCTTCCCAATCTCTCATTAGCTCAAATTTGAAAAATAACTAACAATGAAAAGTTTCACATTTGCATATAGAGATTTAATAAATTTACCTTTCTTGACTTGGAAAGTGGAAACTGTAAGTAGAAGGAATACAATTCATAAAATCGGAAGGCCCGGATTTGAGTGTCTTTCTGCCACTCTGGTCTGGTTCCGTTTCTTTAATTTGAGCAACTGAGTATTCCTATCCACATTTATAAAATGGAGTTAATATTAACCACTTCACAGAGTTGCAAGAATAAAATAAAATACAAGAAAATTTGTGTAGTATCTGATACATATACATACATGCATACAATGTTTACATATACCATTTGTGTAGTTGACACATGTAAACCACATATAGTTAATGTTTTGAAGCGTTCTCTAATGACATGTACTCAGCATGCTTCCTGAATCTGCTTGGAGTACTCACCCTCAGTTCTCAATCAATACTAAGTTTTATTTCAGACTGAGCTAATTCCATGATCACGTAGCCCCATACTACAAAGAAGGCTGCCTTCCAGAAGTCTCCATTTATTCACTCTTCTACCCCCTGTTAATCTCACTAAAACATCTCTTCTCACATAATATGCCTCTGCTTAAAAACTTCCATTAGTTCTTCATTTTCTGCAGAATAAAGTTGAGGTAAAGATCTCCTTCCATCAAACCATCTCTATACCCCACACATGGTTTTTCATTCTACTCTGAATTCGTATATGTACAGCTGCTATAACCCTATCACATTTTCTTCTCTAGCTATGTGTTCCTATGTATTTTTCTTGGGGGCCTGGGAGAGCAGAAATTGTGTCTTCCTCTAATGTATCTCCCTTAGCACCTACTCTATTACCCTGCAAATAAAAGTCCCTCTCCCATTTTTATTGATATTAATATTAATTCCATGCAAAGCTGAAACCACACATAGTTCTATGCACCTGTCTTGGTTGTTAATTAATCTAATGACATTGCTGAGTCATTTAGATAAATTGTCCATGGAGTACACACAGATTATTCTCCCTTAAATGTAAATATAAGTACATGAAACATAGATTCTCTACATTTATTTCAGATAGACACAGAGAAATAGAATATGTACACACACACACACACACACACACACACACACACACACATACATGAATATGAGAGAGAGGGAAAGACATACTTTAACAAAGGTTTATGTTGAGTTGGCCTTATCATCTGTAAGATGAAAGGATGCCATTTCAGCTAATAAAGGTTTTTATTTTTCCCTTAAATTTAATGTCATCATTACCAGCTATACTCCGTAAGACTTTCTTATTTACAGAGAAATGAGGGAAACAGGTAACCAATGATCTCAAACCCACGTACATTGATGCCTAAAATTTTCTACCCCAGTATCAGTGAAGTGGTCTGAATATATATAACCCGAAAAGGTCAAATAACACAAGAATATAATTGGACCCAACATCACATTGTAATTAAAGCTGCAGAAGGCTCGTACATGCCACCTCTCTGTCTCTCAAATGCAGAGGGAAACACAGGCTTCACAGACCACAGGAAAATGCACTGATTAATTACACGGTGATGTGATATTATTCCTGCCAGGATAGTCTCTCTGAAATGTCAGAAGGATTAGAAGTGCCACATCTTCCTCCTAGACTCTAATCTTAAAGGGCCCTAGGATGAAAACACAGCAATTACGTTCATAGACTGTGTCAATTTTACAATAGAAAAAAGAGCGTTCCCAACAGCAAATAATTATAGCACTGCTTAATGATTGATTTAACATAGAAAACCCATCTAATTCCTTTTGTCATTACAATCTACAGTACTAACAATCTAACAATGCTGCCTTAGTGGATAGACATTACATTAGCATTAAGAATAATGCTAATACTACATGCAGTTTAACTTGTTATATTGTGAGTCGGCAATGCTCCCCCATACACAGTTATTAGTGTAGCACACCTTCTGAGTGAGACCAACCAGCTGAGAATTTGCTTTTTAGCATCTGTGCTAATGCAAAAGAGCATTGTAACCCAAAGTAATCTCCTGCATATTTCATATAACAGGAGAGAATGTGTTTTCTGTTTTCCTAGGATATAATTCCAAAGTTTGAAAAACGTAAGCCCTAGCAAATCGATTCATGATGATTCTAAATGGATCCCTATGTGGATGACATGCAAATGCAACTTTTGCAAAAGATTATCTATGGAAATCTAGCTAGTCTACAAGTCAATAAGCATATTACAGTCTAAAGAAAACAAAACAAAATAAAACAATCATGAGAGCTCTGTGGATTTCTTGTGCTGAGTGTTATGGAGACAAGATCATTCCAAAACATTTAGAATAAAATTAGAAAAAAGAAAAAGAAAAAAAATAAGTAAAGTTATCTTTCATTATATTTCACATAAAATTATATGGGTGGTTAAGGAGTTTCCAAACCTCTTTTCTGTCACTACTTCAGGGAGTAGCCCCAGGTAAACTCCAGCTGCTTAAAGATCTGATTCGTTCAATGGTGTTATTGATTCATCAGCTTCATAAATTACAGATATTTACAGAAAGCCTACCTGTGCAAGGTAATGGGAAAATAAAGACAAACATGGGAATCAGACTTCCTGTTCTTCTGGAAGCGATGGTTGATGGGCTCAGTTTCGGTGGGCATAGGTACACTCTGCAAGAACCACCTGGGAAATATGTGAAGATGTGGAATTCCAGGTTTCATTTTGTCAGGCGGAGGCTCAGTTTTGAAATTAGTTCAGTGTGCATGTAGAATACTTAGGTAGCCAGACTATATATGTTAAATCCAGGTTTATTCACTTATTAGGCGTGTCTCATTTTGCAAATGAGCTAATCTCTTTGTACCTCATTTACTCATATGTAAAATAGAAATAACAAGTTAGTCCCCAGATAAGCTATTTGTGAAAGATAAGTGAGTTAATTCATAGAAAGACCTTAGACCAGTGCCTAGCACACTCAGACTTAGCTACTATTCCTATTACCCTTGGTAGATCTAATCCTGTAGTGCTTCAGTGTACGTGAATCTATTCTAACTTTTCTGGAACACGTACAATTCAGAATTCTGTTTTGCATTTTATTTGGTGAAAATAGTTGGCGATAGTCTGTTCTTGATAGCTCGATATTCTCTGAATGTATCCAGATATTGGATCTCTTGAATAAGGAGCATGAATACGGACCTACCAAATCATTATCACCAATAATGACTCAGTTTTCAACAAAGTCTCTCTTCACTGCTCTCAAATTACAATTTCATCTTTAGTGTTGTTAATAAAAATAGAAATAATAACATCTTTAGGTACGTGACCTCATTGTGGGAGGGCCCTCCTCTCCTGTTTCGGAGGGAACTCTTGGTAGCTTAGGGAAGTATTGCTGGTGGAATCAAGAAATCGAGCACTCTTCGGGCTGCCTTCTGAGCAGCTACCTAGGACTGCAGAAACCCATTTGGTTTTATTCTTCTTCAGACTGTATTTGTCTGTCCATCTTTCTCCCTCTTTCAATTTCTCTTTGCCACTCTTTCCTTTGCATATGGACCTTTCTTTCAAATTTATACAACTTCATCATGAGAAAATTCCACATCTTTTCACAGAAGAGGAGAAAGCTGGTCCTTACTTACCTCGTTGTTTCTTATAATCTCAGTCTCAAATTTTTGCCAAATACTAATGGAGAGATTTGGAAGATGGTGAAATTAAGCTAAATATCCTTGAGATTTCTATGCATGAGGGTGGGGCAGGTGTTATAGTTTTACTTCTGTTTCTGCATCAGAAAAAATAATGGTTGATTTTAATTTGCTCAAGATGCAACCATTAGTTTTTCTCAGAATACATCATATTTGATTAAAATATATCACCTATTAGCATGATTTTTACAATTGTTCCTTTCAGTAAAACAAGAAAGATAAGATAAGAAAGAACTCCATCATAAGGAGAATTTGACTCCATGTCTTTAAAACTAGTTTTATTTTTCCTCTAGCAGTGGTGATATCACTTTCGAATACATTATCTTATTTAGAAATCAAAGTCCTCTCATTTCCTTGGAGAGAGCTAGAAGTATGGATTCCCTATTATTTTTTCTATGTTGAAATTTGTAATGTAATTTCACATATAGACATATCTCAATAAATCCCTATCTAAACCCTGTAACAATTTGGACAGGGCTAATTTTTGTCATTACATGGACCCTCCCTCCCATCTCCCCAGAACCTAATATAACACTTTTTAAAATATTGGAAAGTGTTATATTAGGTTCTGGGACACATAAAACTAGGATAGGGATTAAGGGATTTTTTTTCTGGTTGATAATCTTCTCTCCCTTATACACACAGGTTGTGTTAAGCCAATGAAACATAGTATCCAGCTAATGACGTATGATTGTGGGGTTGGGGTGGAGATTTTCAGAATATATGATGTACTTGTTCTTGAGCTGAAGCAGGGCTGCGTCTGGGATGGGAGTAATACTAGGACTTTCCAGTGTATATAGATTACATATAAAGTAAAATAAAAAATATATAAAATGAAGGTTTTTGGTTTGAACTTTGAAATTTGTTTTTTAAAATCAGTAATGGTTATGAAAATATATGATTCCTCTGACACACATTCCTTATCATGTGGTTTTTGTCTTCCTCTCCAAATAGAGTATTAGATTTGGAGTTTGGCCATCTACACTTGGTCTCAAGTCTGTTGAAAGTCTTTTTTTTTTTCTTTATTTCTTTTCTATTTTTTATTTTTCCTGATCCTAACAGGCTATCCATCTCCCCTAGGTTTATTTAGGAAGCAAAATGAGATTATGCACTAAAAACCTTTTGAGAGAGTAAAGATGCTATATTTATCTTTATCAATAATCTTATTAATAATATCACCATTATTTCACTTCAGATCACTGAAGTTAAAAGCCAAATGAGCATGACTTAGACTTCAAAAAGGACTCTGATAAGATAAATACTAAATAGAAGTGTCAAATCTAAGGAAAACTGTAATATGACTGACTCCTTATAAACATACCTTTGCCTGACTCACCAATAAATTCTCCAGCCAAGCAATTCTCTGAGACCATCTCACTTATTAATTTTCACATGTGTGAACTTCTTACATTGTTCTGTTCACCTGGAATGCCCTTCTCATTATGCCTTCTAGTTAACCAAGTAATAACTGTCTTTCAAGACCCAGTATACACCCTCTTTCTTTCTTGAAGACTTGTACTGCCTTTTATTATTATTATTATTGCTACCACAACAGTGCCTAACACACTGCCTGGAACATGAGAATCTGACACATTCTTCTCAAATAAATTAAGTAGACCTAGTCTATAAGACTCTTGAAATTCCTAACAGAACTTATTTTTTATACTGCTAATTTAATAATTAAACTCATACATTTAGTCATTTTATTGTGTTCATTATATTAAATCTTGTTTCCTTTACTAAATTATGAAAATTTCAAAGACAAAACTGAAGGAGAACCATTGCTCTCATCTCTATAGCATACCGTATGTATAATACTCAATAAATATTTTTAACTCATCATCTGTGAAAATATGGATCTTGGTCTGAGACACTCCGGGCATTTGCATTGAAAAACTTTGCCTAAAAATGTTCAAGGATGAAATTTCATACATTATTGTTTTTTTTGTTTTTTAAATCCCTGCTTTAATTTAAAGTTGGTGTAAATTAAAGATTAAATATTTCTAAAGGAATTAAGGAATAGTTTGTGTGTATGTGTTTATGATGTTACTGTGTGACTTGAAGGTTAGTCTCTTAAATTAGGCATACCCTTTGTATGCCTAAGTTGCTCCTTTCTTCAATTTATTCTTGTGATAGGAGATTCCTGAGGAACACTTGATTTTTTCCATGTTTTAGTTGATCACTCTGTTACACATATAAAATGGCCATAACTTTCAAGGCTGTCATTATAGTTGTATGAAGATTTGATTATTTCAAAAACTTTAACTTAGTCCTAAACTACTTTAGCTGCATCTCTCAGACATAGTACTCTAATGCAGACAGGCTAAGTACAGAGGTGTGAAACCATTAGGGTTTATATCTCAGCATGGCTCTAAGGTTTAGCTTGGTTTTCTTCCTGAATCTCCTACTACTTCCTGTTTAACACATCAAGCTGCATGTTTGGCACTTGACAGCACTATTGGATTTTTGCTGAATTTTATGCTTCAGGAGGGACACTAAATAACACATTTTCCCCTGGGCTCCACTCTTTTACATACTCAAATTTACTGTAAACCTCAAGAACACTGGAACCTCATGTAAATACTTGTAATCAATCCTACTTTTTTTGTCAGTATGTTGGCACCCATTTTGAAAATTGATTATCCTTAGAAGTTGCTCATATCAACAAAGAAGTTTAGTGGTGAGAAACATGAAATCTTTTAAATAAATAAAGGAGACAGAGAATACAAGAAGAAGGGAGGGTGGAAAGAGAGAAAGCCTGTTAGATTTCTGCACAATTATAGAGAAAGAGAACTATTTACTAAGACACCTGAATTTCAGGGTGAATTGGCAGATCCCAGGCTGAGTCCAGCCATAGAAATGCTTTAGCCAACAAAATGTTTTTTAATTTGTTTTATATTTTTAATTGATATGCATACTAAAATGTGAGGCTTGCACTCTTCAGTTTGCCCCACCATTCCTTACCTTTTTTTCTTTGAGAGACACATTTCTATCACCTGACTGGCTCCTGTGGGCAAATGCCTGTGCTTCATTAATATGCTTGGGAATGGAAGTGAATTGTGAAATCTGAAGTTGGTTGGGTGCAAAGAGAAGACAGTAGTCTAAGACTGAGAGTCTCCAAGTTCTTGTCTCTGGTTGCTAGTAATTGAGTCAGTTAAGATTAATTTCCTTGAGCTTTACTTTCTTCTCCTGATCTACAAGTTAAGTATTTGAAAACGTCTAGGATTGGGTTAATAGCCCATCTGACAAACAGAGTCTGGGGTCTGCCTGGATCATATGGATTAGTCTTTATTCATTTAAAACACATGGGCTTCCTAGGTAGGTCCAGTTTAGTTACCACTTAGCTGACAATACTTTTATGTAAGTCAATAGGAGAAAGGATTAAGAGTTCTGTTTAAGGTCATTGCTATGGAACTACAGTTGTGCCCATATGCTTCAATTAGAGACAGTCATTTAATTTGGGTAACTAAATCTCTTAAAAAATTGTTTTAACCACTAGAAATATATTAAATGCACTCATTATTTTAATCAAAGTCCAGGTAAGAACAAGTTTTCTCTTTCTGATATTTTACTGTGTTTTAAATAAAGGGAATTTCACTTTAGAAAATGCAGTTAACATGAAAGTTGTAACTGGGAAAGGTGCTGTGAAACCATCCGATCTATTCATCTCTACAGCGATCTCTTTCAAAAAGTGCTTATCTCGGCTGCTATTATTACAATCGCGGAACATGACAGCACACTGTCGATCAGAGATAAACCCCAAGGCTTCAGAGACAGCTGGAAATAACAGCTTACAGCGTCGCAGTCACCATCCACCTTCCCCTTGCCTCAGCCAGCCGGCTCTAGAAAACATTGAGAGCAGAGAAAATGACGTTTGCTTTCTGTTTCTGTTTCTATTCTTTCTGCACTCCCTCTCAATGCTCTGCTCCCTTCAGCACAGGTTCCCTCGGCCCAGTGATCCAGGACTCTCTTTTCTCATCTCCATCAAAAGCCACATCCCTCCAGTTACATATTCTTTAATATCAGCATTTTAAGTATTAGTGGTATTTCAAATGCTAACATGCTTTACCCTTTGTTCATACTGGATATTTTTCATTTGTCCTTTTTATCTAGCTCTTTCACCTTTGCTCTCTGTCCAGGGCTCCCTTGCTTACTGGTCCCCAGTTGGGTTAGACCAATGGGAGACACTGGCATAATATTAGAGGGTAGGAGAAAGAAGAGAATGGAGTATTTGTACCGCTGCTGCCTTCCTGCTAGCGTACCAGCTGGCAGTAGTTATACCCCTGACTGAAGGCCACAGCTCCTACCCAGCAGTGCTCTCTCTTTCCCAGTTCTAATAACAGCTCCCCTCCTCAGACGCTGCAGGCTTATGGGTAACAGCTTCTTGCTGTTATCAAGTCTCTAGTGGTCAAAACCTTGTTGGTTGTCCTTAAACTATTCTGTCTTTGTTAATAGTCCATTCATTAAACCAGCTTTGAATACCCATTTAAGGATGTCACATCCTTCTAGCCAGGGTGCTTACTCACATACATCATATCTTTTAAGTGGTTCTGAACTTGAATGGGGAGAGAAGTTTTTTGCTGGGCTCTCTTGAATACCAGAAGCCTGTGCCCGTATTCTACTCAGCTCTTTGCTCAAATGTCACCTCCTCTAAGGAGACTTCTCTGATCACCTTCATCGGTACTTATCTATTCACCCTGTTGTGATTTCTTTATAGCACTTATCAACTTTAATCAACTTTCTCTCCCAATAGAGTCTATGCCACATGAGGTCTTATGTCTGCTTGTTGTTCATGGCAGTTCATCCTGAATGTCTAGGACACTATCCAGAATATTGTAATCACTTAATTAAGAACTTCTGTTCCTTTCTCCTTCCCAAAATATTTTTTTACTCCCTTGTAAAATGCCGTTTTTAGAGGGAGCTCCACTTAGGCAATGCTTGCCCTGAAAATTTTAGCCCAGCATGGGGCAGCACCATGCTCAGCAGCTCATGCTGAGTAAAGGTCAGAATTCCAGAACCCCAGCTCCAAGTGTGTGACTCCCACATGCATAAATAAGGCCAGACCTGGAGCTGCCATTTCCTATAAAAGCTAAAACCTTAGTCTCACAATCCTGTTAAAAATCAGTTTCTTAAAAAAAATCAGTTTCTTATTCACTTTAAAATTTACTCTGTTCATGATGAGCGTGAGTGTAAAATGGGAAATAAGAAAAAATTCAAATACAATTCAGAGAGTAGGGTGGGAAGTGGTGGTGTTTCACAGACAGTCACATTCACTACAATTGGCTCACTCTCTCCCCTCCACAAATCTGCTTACAATTTCATTGATTGTATGAGCTGACCATTCTACTTCATGCACTCCCTACCTCAGCCCTCCAGGCTTCACCCTTCACTAGACCCGTTGTCATAAACATGGTTCTTCCTTTGCCTGTCATGAACTGTGGACAGCTAATGACTGGTCTCCTACTTTTCCTTTCCTTCTGCCTTTTTCTTATATTTCCTACATGGTCAGAGAAAGGACAGTAATGTCTATAATCTGAGAATGACATCCACAAGGTAAGGCAGGGACACGTCTGGAAAATAGCACTGTGAGTGACCAGAGGCAGTGTCTGTGTATTTATAAGAGTCTCGTGTATTTTTAACCAGCAGGCATCAAGGTCTATAACCACATTTTTCTAGGGGCTGTACTCAGCCCCGTGCTGGCCACACTAAAAAGCTCATAAATAACTTGGATCAGAGGAAATTGGAAAATGATGACTACACAAATACAAGGAGAATTTTTATGTTTTCCAAAACCCAGACGACATTGACAGTTAGTTTCTCCTTCGCCATAAGTCACCATTCCTCAGAGAGCTGTTAGAACTTTGTGATAGGATAAGAGAAGTGAGATTTGGGGAAGGGCAAGTCTTATAGCACAGACCAAAGTTGTGCAATTTGCTTTTGCTTCTCATATATATCATTTTTAATACTCCTCTTATATGTTGGCATTTTTCTCCCCCACCTTTCAGTTTTCTGACACTAAATTCTGTTGGCCTGCAGAAAGGCTTTCTCCATGACACTTTGCCCTGGCATGCCTGAAGTCCAAAAGTGTCACAAGCTTTAAAGTGAAATATCTTTCCCAATTCTACCAGCAAGGACTCACTTCCTCCCTGGTACTTAAGAAGCAAGCGATCATGTGAATTCCTAGTATGATGGAGTAACTAATGGATGCCCTGCATCAGCATACAAGGATTAGTGGTTTAAAAGTGAGCCGAGTAAAACAAATACATCTCTAATTCATATTTCAGACAAGTAGAAGGAGTGAAATGTACACTTTTAAGAAGAGAGGAATTTTCCCATGAGGGAGTGTATTTGACATTATGAAGGCAGACACTTATTTCCCTCCATGTGAAGCCTGACCTGGGGCTGGGTGGGACAAGGTTACAATGCTTTCATACAAAAATCATGAATGGTCCCAATAGATGAAATTCCTGATTTGTTAGAGGTTAAAAAAACAAGAAATATTATTCTTAAAATGGAGAAATCAACCATTTTGAAATCAAATCAACAGATACAGACTCTCGAGCACCTAGACTACCCATGTTTTCTTCCCCTCACCTCATCCCCATGCTAACTTTGTCACTGCAAACACTCTGGCCAATGGTGAGAAATAACAAAACCCGGTCAGCATATGGGTGCAAATAATTTGAAAACAACATTAAGGCAGTCCTTTGAATAGAGATTTTTTTTCTCATAAGCTTATAGGAACTTCATGAATATTTACCTGCTTGTCATCTGCATGTCTCTAATCTTCTATTTATGTTTTGCTATCATTTATAACATCTTTAAACACACACAAAATCATTTAATTGTAATATAGTCCAATACGTTTTTTTTTCTTAGTTTTTGGCCTCTGTCAAAAAATGGTTGTAATCCATCTGAATATTACTTTTCTAATGACCCTCTTTCTGCTAAAATTTGGAATTTTTTAAAATTTCAAGTATTTCTGCAAGGCTTTCCTTTTCTATTTATAATGTCTACCTCTTTTCATAGCCCTTACTAGGCCAAATATGTACTGAGAATAAATGCATTAATAAAGGAATGCATGAATGAAAGCATTGTAGGTGATTAGTGTAGATGTATGGACTAAAACTAAGACACTGGCATTTATTTGTGACCATTTTTAAGATACTTGGTACAGTTTTATAGTTGCCTCTGCTAACCATACTTTCTTTGTTCCAGAAAAAAAAAAAATCAAAAAACAAGGATTAACTTCAGTCAAAATGATTTCTTTAAATTTTGAAACAAAATGAGTGCAGTCATGTGTGACTAAGTCTGAGTGATATTTTCAGGATTAAAAATATTCATTAATAATGGGAAAAGGACTTCCTTGCATAAGAATGAATTAGCGCCCCTTCCTGAGACGTAGATCCTGCCTTTTGTAACATGCCTCGGTGCATTTGTTTATAGTCCGATGCTGCTCAAAGCTGGGATGAGGCTCTGCTTGCCGAGCCGCCACATTCTCAAGTTACATTGAAAACTAGACACTGTCTTTAAAGATGAAATTAAAAATTAAATCAGTCTTAGACACTGGATCCATTAGTCAAGTTGAACATGGATAGAATAGATTATAATTCGGTGACCGCAAAAAAGCCTTCAACCACCAGCCCCAGAGGTTTTTAAGGTGTTTGGAATTCCATCACTAAAATTCAATACTTTTGGTTTCAAGAATTGAAATCCTTGTAAATTCCCTTGAGAGATGTCACATATTACACCATAATCATTTAATAAATATAATGATGGTAGTTAACATGTATTGAGGGCTTAGGCTGTATAAGAAACTCTACTAAGCATTCCTATTATCTCCTTTAATCCTTACAATAGCCCAATGAGGTGAGTATTACTACATCCTAATTTACTGATAAGGAAACTGGAATTTCTTCCTTGTGGTTAAGTAACTGTCCAGTGTCCCAGCTGGTGTGTAACCGAGCGAAGACTTCGTCCTGATGTTGCACTCCCTTAAATGCCTATGTTGGTTTACCATCAGTCACACAGTGAGCATGACATAGTGGACACTCTTATCCCACTCTTGCCAATTATCATGAGCCAATCGTGAAAGCTGAGGCTGAAGAGAGATCACAGCCAGGACATGGTGTTCGGATGGAAGACTCTGGGCAGTCTCTGGTCCAGAAATAAAAAGAGAGAGATACCAAACATGGGTTTTATAGTCTACTCACTTGTGTTCCAACACAGCCTTACTAGGCCCATCAGAATTTTCAGAGTGCAGCTCACCTACGTCAGTCTCCTGTGCCTATTATCCTCCATCTCCTTAAATGCTCAGAATTCCCTTTGGAGTTCCTCACTCTGCCCCAGGGAGACACAGGTGGTCTTCCGTAGTTTTCCTTTATAATTTGCAGTTTTCCTTTATAATTTGGGTCATGGTGACCACCTCAGACCCTTTTCTACCTGGAGAGTGTTCTAGGGTATACAGGAAACTTCTCTCAAACAAAAGGATGGCATTTCTTATTTATCAAAATATATATGACTTAGACCTCAAGAGCTACTAGGAGATAGCCACTAGGAGATTAAAATGCAGTGAAGTGGGCCTAACTGTATTGCCCTCAGAAGTTAAAAAAAATAGCTTAAAAAAGACTTTTAGGGAAACAATAGTTAATGAAGGTCATCTTCATAACATTTTCCCCTTATCTCTTTCTTCCCTTCCTCCTTTATGGAAATCAATGACTTTTTCTTCACTGCAGAATGCAGTGGGGGTAGGGAGTTTGCAGGGGTGAGGCAAGTGTCTTTTCTCCAGACTGGACCTGTCCCAGGTCCCAATGCAGTTGTGCAGGTGGTCTTTGCTGAGAGTACATAGCTCATCGTCAAGCAAGATGAGGACTTGGCCTCAGGATTTACATATTAAATGACAATTATTTTGATTAGGGGAAAGGGAGGAACAGGAGGTTTATAGGCTTCATCAGTTTACAGAAGGAGATATAAGCAGGATTAGGAGGTCATTCTAAGAAATGTCCTGGTAGAGCAATAGAGCAAAAGGAATTCTTCACAACTGATTGTTGCGGGGAGGGGGTTAAGCATTGCATCAGAAGAAGCTTCTGACCTCACAGGAGTTGGGATGGGGTACAGAAACCAAGCATCAGAGAGCCCTGGGCACTCTCGTTCCCTCATTGAGGAGCTAATCCAGAATGTAGATATGATCAGGGCTGGGTACTGAAAGCATAGCTCATGTCACCCTCTACTACTTAATAAAGTACATGAAAGTGGTATCTTAGTGCTTCTCTTAATATAGAAAAATGAAGAAAGAGTATGCCTTTGACTTGACCTGTGTGGTCTTTGTATCTAAAACAGGACACAGATTAGCTGGCAGTTAAAAGAGCATCCTGTAGTCAAATGCATTCTTTTGTTTGCACAGAGAAACAGAAGCTTTAAACGACTCATTAAAATTGCTCAGAGCTTCAGGGGCCCTAAACAGCTCCCACCAAACAACAATGATGGCTTAAGGGTAAATTAATCCGCAATGTATAGATTATATCGTCCCTAACAAAGATGTGAGTTTACAGAAGTTCACTGGGCAGCAATGTTTTGGGGTATCCCCAAGCCCTGGGCACTTGAAAAATTAATCAGGATATCCAGAAATAAAAAGCCTAGATAGGTGTTTGCAGCAGCCATGCAAAGCACTTTTTTTGTTTGGGAAAATCTTGAATGGGAAGACCGGAGCTGGTTTATTATATTTTGCTATTTGCCACATCTATCCAATGACCCAAATGCTCCATTTCATGCAGTTTAATCTCAGACCAAATGCCATTAACTATCTGAGAATGACTTCTTATTTTGCCACAGTTTCCAACTGAAGCTATAATAGCTCCTTATTCCTAGTCTCTGACCAGGTAGTGTGAGAAATCACCACACTTCACTGTGGGAGAGAGAATTGAGAGAAGGGCCAAAGCAGTGACTTTGGAAGCTTCTATCAGTGAAATGAGATGATAAAAATGAGCAGTGATGGGAAGCAGTATAAAGTACATTGAAAAAGAAAAGGTGGTCATTGCAATTCAATAGCCAAACCTACAGGAAAAAAAGGAGAAGAACAAAAAGCTTATCCTCGGTGTTCAGGGAGTTTGTTTATGGTTTTGTAGATGACCGCTCCCTTAGAGCGTTCCAATACTTAGCAAAGCCTGAATTTCAGAATATGTGCGTGCTAAACTCTATAGGAAAGAGTCAGACTTCTATTTTATTTTAGAGAAACAAAGTTATCTCTCCTAAGATAAAGGAAGGTTTTCATAATTCTTATTTGCTTTGAGTGACTTTAATACTACATTAGGAAATTTATAAAATTAAACAAACAAATAACAGGGTCAACAGTTTGCTGTTTTTGTTTTTTGTGCTTTTTTTTTTTTTGAGGAGGAGGAGGAGGAGGAATTTATGGTTTTACAAATAATTGGAAAATAATAGATGCCAAGAAATGGAAAAGAAGGACCCAGTTTCAGTATAGACAAAGTAATAGGTAATACCAACAGTTTGATAAAGTCCCCTGTACAAAACTCAAGATAGATGGTACTGATGGGTATTGACTTTTGCACAGGATTCATCTATTGTCGCATTCATCCACACAGGGATAAACAGGGTTGGGTGGGGAGCTGGACCTCCTGGCTCATGACTTGTTTTAAATAATTAACTTGATAGTCAGGATCCATCATGGAGGCTTATTTTCCCATAGCTGCCAACACACCCCTTTTTTGTTATTCTGCTATAGATGCTGTGGGACTCCATGTTAAGAATGAGATCTGGTTGTCCTTCCTCCTTTACCTTCAGCCTGAACTCTTACAGATTATAATTCTACCCATAACAAGTATTCAACTGGCCACATATATACAATTGTCTTCCCGCCCCAACTTTTGGTGACTTTAGAACATAGAAAGTATAGGTAGCTGAATGGATTGTCTCTCCTACCCACACTTGGAGGATCACCTATGGTCATCTCAGATGTAGATGAGTCCTAAATCATGCTTCTAGCCAGATACATAGGTTCTTTACATCATAAAAGGGAGATCTGAACTATTGCAACTCGTATTGCCATAAACTCAGTAGTTCTGAAGCTCTCAAAGTGTTCATGATAGAACTAAATTTCAAAAATAGATATCCTTGCTAAGTCTACATATTTTATTTCAGGCATTTTGAAGCATTACTTTGCGAAGAGGTCAAAGACTTTATTTTAGATAGGTGAATTTTGAAATTCTAGCTGGGCCTTTTTAGATTGAGGCCTGCTCTACCAGTTTTCCTGGAAGCTGCTGCATAAGGCCATGGAGGGCAGAGGTTAGGACACCCTTGCTTCTGACCTCTGTGGAGTTAGAAATCCCATTGTTGGAAACATCCTGGTGGGCAGGATTGAGAGCCGTGTTCTGCAAGGCATCTAGGAATCAGTTATAATCCTGATTCTTAAGGGCATTTCCCAGAAGTAAAATGGAGTCCAGTCATCACTTGACTTCTCTGGCCTCGAGAAACTAGGATTTCACTTCCTTCTGGAAATAGCCTCTTCTGTGGACTCTGGGCCTTGGTCTCTTTGTGTAACTACCACATTTGTGGAAGGAAACTGAGTATGTGCTAAATTTGTCTTTTAGGAGTCCACATAGTAGATCCAAGGTCGGCCTAAGCTTGGGGTGATTATTTGCAAATTCAGCATCACACCCTCTGCCAAGGTTCTGCTAGTTGTCCCTCAGCCCACATTGCCCATTGTATGACATATAGCTTGTGCCTATCCAAAGATACAGGGAGGGTGACATTTCTCCTGTCTATGGGCACCAGAGCGCAGGTTTTATAACATCACCTTTTTAGACCATTCTCTGTTTCTCTCCTTTGAATATCTGAATCGTTGCAAAGTCTATACAGTTCAACAATTGTTGGCCTTGAGGGCTATCTGCATTGTCGTGCATTCTCTTCAGCTGCAAGTGCTACATCAGAATTCGACAAGCAAATAATAACTAGAAAGAAAAAGCTCTGTTCGGTGTTTCTTACCATGATAGGAACTCTCAAACTCCATCACATCTGAGATGCAGGGGGCTCACACTAACCTTTAATTGGATTGAGGGCTCAAAATCCCTTATATAATTTCCTGTTTACAAACATATTTACAAATCTCAGAGGCAACAGAAATACACTTTAGATTTTTAGTTGATCCTAAAGTCTGTTTTTACTTCTATTATTATGGAACCCTAATGTGTTTGTAAAGACTGCCTCACCCAACCAGGAGTAGGCCTTGCAGAAACAACAGTCTATAAAGCTGTGTTTCTAAACCTGGCTGAGGGGAGCAGAGGAATTAACAGAATCATATGTGGAGTTCTTTTTTTTTTTTTTTTTTTAGGTGAAGCAACCCTTGGTTGACCTCAGATTGCAAGGAATTTCGCTCTACGACCGTTTAATTTTTTTTTTTTAATGTTTATGCCTACAGCACCTGCTCTTCCTAGATGGTCTCCTATCCAACTACTAACCAGGCCTGACTCTGCTTAGCTTCCGAGATCAGACAGGACCAGACTTGCTTAGGGTAGCATGTAGAGCTCTTTCAAACTTTATTTCTGTGATTCCTCCTTCTTCGTAGTAGCAAGCAGATACATAAGACGGGGAGTTCTGATCATCAGGACACATGGTTGGTTGAATATAGAGAAAAGGGAGAGGGAGAGAAATGAGGATGGCAGGCAGGCGTCTAATCCAGGAGCTGTGTAAAAGATGGCACCATTGACCAAAATATAGAAAACTGAAGAAGAAGCCAGCTCCAGGGCATTAAAGGGTGAGGTTTTGTCCACTTGAAATGTCCAGGTACATCTGTCTTCCAGGCCGTTTGTTTACTTTCTCATGTCTGAACTGATATACTAAGCCGGGACAAGCCTCATTCAGTTAGTAATCACTAAAATTTCCATTTCTAGATTCAGAAAATGTGCTTCTGGTGCCATTTCTGCTCCTTACTATACAACTCCAAGCAATGCTGGCACTCTGGGGCCATGACCTTTTTGAAACACTTCAAATGACAATTCAATCTGCAAATGATAAAGTGATGAAATGTTGAACAGGTCAAGCACAAGGGCAGAACTCATTGTCAGGCCACTAGAGATCTATCTTCAAGTTAATGCTGATCTGTTGATTAGCAGCCCTTGTGTGTGGTCAGCTAGCTAGCTACAAGCCAGCTCACATTTATACAAAATAATCTAAGAAGTGTAGCCAAATACCGAGTTGAAATCCAGGTACTGTGTTTTCGGGCATCTTCCTTTTGACATGCCTGTCTAGTATCTATGTCAAAAACCATATTATAGGACAGTGCTTGGGGATGGAACAGCATTCTCAGGGCAAAGGCAAAATGACAAGAAAGTCGGAGAGGCATAGGTAGATCTATGCTGAAGTCAAGTGTGATGTACGTGTTCTTGCAGCACTGAGGACAGTAGAAGCAGAAAGTTCCGTAAAAAGCCCATTTGAACACAAGCATATTGGGGCTGTGAACAGACTGGCAGTGAAGGGGGGAGTTCATGCTGAGTCCACTGGAAGGTCACTGGAAAGTGGAAATCTCATTTCCCCAGACTCCTAATCAGTGTCAGTCAAACCACACCTGGATTGAACTTTACCATGCGAGGAGTATAGTGAGTATTGCTGTGGAGAGAAGAGGCTTGTTCACAGCACTTACTCTCAACCCAGTGGAGAGGGAGGGCCATCTTTACCGGACTGGGGGGAAGTATGCATGCATGAGTGCCCACTTAAAATATTATTAGAGCCTCTCTAATGAAGAAGGAGTTCTTGGAAAGGCCTGTCTAAGGAGGGGACACCTTCAATGGGCAATAGGTGCCAATTTAAGATTCACATAAGAGGGACCATTGGAGAAATGGCAGATGAAACGAACTGTATTTTCTTGAATTTATTGAATAATTAAATCCTACTAAACTTCTCAATCCTTCCTCTTCCATCCACAAATATGATAAATATGGTTACCAAAAAACAAACAAACAAACAAACAAACAAACGAAAACAAGAACTTTAAGGTTCTAGTCCCATTTAGAGCGAGTCACTAAACTCCTTGAATTCTAGTTTTTTTATTGGTCAATAGATACACTAGGTGCCACCGTGTTTATATAAAAGTAATGGCAATAGGCCCCAGAAGTTCAATTGATTGGTAGTGCAACCCAAAGCTAACAGTACATGTGGTTACAAAGTATTAGATCAGCCCTCTTAGCTTCCTAGAATTCTATATTATGCAATGACTCTAAAGCTCCTGTTTTCAGATCCATAAGCACTGAATGTTAATATTTATTTTCTCATCAAATGTTCAGCAAAAAGTTCCATCTCCCAATGGACCACCTAAAAGCATCTTAGTAATCCCCGCTTCTTACTATTGTTTGCTGTTCACACAAAACTATGCATGTAGTAGACATTCAAAAACCTTTTGTCGAGGCCTCATAATAGTTTGAATTGAGAGAAGACCATGGATTTTATAGCACTTGTAAACCTCTCTGCCACTCATGACAGAATTGGAAAGTTGTGTGTGTGAGGGGTGTGTGGGTAAGGGAGGAAGGAAGAGTAGGAAGGAGGGAGGGAGAGAGAGAAGTGTTTATCATTCAGGATAGTAAAAGACCCTTTGTCCTTTGCTTTCCTTGTAATTGGAGACATAATTCAGTATCTGCCATTGTTGAGAATCCCTGGTTACAGTAGGAATGGGATAAAATGCAAAGGGGACAGTTGTAGAGCTATTCACACTAAAGGAAAAATCCTGAAAGCAGTGATATACTGGTGAAATCACAGAATTGGTTTAATCTGTACAACAAATAGGTCAAAAAAGACAAGTGTGTGTGTGTGTGTGTGTGTGTGTGTGTGTGTACACACATATGTATATGTGTATATGAATATAAATATATTTGTAAAAATATATATATATATATTATATATATTTATAAGCAGACTAATTGCACTCTAGCATTTCTTCTGTTAGAAGCTATCATCTGAATCTGTGCATCTAAAACAGTACCAGTGAGGCCCAGGAGGCTGTGGACCACACAGAATGAGGCAGATCCTAACTGAGATGGCTATAAGTGTAAGAGTAAAAGAGACATTGGATTTTGAGGACTTTGAATGAAAATGAGAATGTAATGCGCTTCATTGATATTTTATATTAATTACGTATTGAAATGAAAATGTTTTAGATATATTGGATTAAATAAAATAATTAAAATTAATTATATCTTTTTTTTTTTTTTTTTTACTTTTTTTAAATGTGGCTTTCAGAAAATCTGAAATTACATACATGGCTGACGTAATGTTTCTGTAAAGCAGACATGACCTAAAATATCCCAAATATGACCTTCCAAAATTCAGTAGTACAAAGACCGTCTGTAAGTAAGTTCTCTTACAAGTGAGATACGAAGAGATAGGACCCAAAATCACCAGCTGCTTTAAGAACATTGTAGACAGAGCTGGGGGATTAGAGAATAAGGATAGTTTAGTAGTAAACAGAAAAACTGTAAAACTACCAAAGGAGCCATTTCAAAAAGCCACTCTGTCATCAAAGATACGGTACTGTGTAGGACACTCTTATGTATTGGGTGAAAATTTAAATTTTATGAAAAAGTGTGCCTGCCTTGGAGAATTGAACTGCTTTTTCTTATATAATAGAAGTTAAAATTATATTTTAAATTGCATCATTATTTTTACTTTATAAAATAGAACTGGTGAGATGAGCAGCTATTTTAATTGCATTCTGCTCCACTGAAATCCAGGACTTGAAAATATATATTTTTTAAAAGCTATAGCTCTAGCATTTTTATTTGTCTGACTAGTAAAAAATGATGTTTTTGCTTTTTGCAAGAATATATTGGGCAAAGCAATAATGATCAATCCCTGATGAATATAACAATGGCTCCAGGCCATCACTGAGGAATGCCGAGAACCTCATTTTTATAACTATGTTTAAACACAATATAGGGGATTGTGTTTGTTTGTCGGCTTTTCATAGAAATAACTCCAGTAAGCCTAATGAAAAATTGGGGTGGATTCAGCAAATGCATATTTCGTACGGAAGGTCAGGATTCTATGGCTACTGTTTTCTGTTCAACTATATTAGCAAACTTCCCTGTCCCCTAATTCCACAAATAGTTCTTGAGCACCTCTGTGCCTGTCTTGTTGGATAAGAAAGTTAATGAAATGGATGAGACACAGACTCTAAGTTTTAGTAACAATAAATTTCCATTTCTAAACAACTTTAAGAGACCTTAAAGAACATGTCTAATTTTACGACCTTACTTTATATGTGAAAGAGCAAAGGCCCAGAGTGTGAAATGACTTGCTCAGGGTCACAGAGGTTATTTTCAGAAAATCCTGTGCTAGAAACCATGTATTTTGAATCCCAGTTTAACTCTTCTCTATTATAATATATTCTTTATTTTAAACAACCACGTCTACAGGGACCAAATCTCATTTTTCTATCCCTTGCTCTTCTGATGCATATTGCTTACTTTTTACCAAGAAATGCCTCTTTGCAGTGAAGGCAATAATTGTATTTGGAGGATTACTCTAAACAGAACAAACCCAAGCAGAGAGCAGCCCTGGGCCCTCTCCATAGATCACAGCTTATGGCAGCTCCCCCAGGGAACACAGAAGCGCTTGGACCAGCTTTAAGTTTAAGTGCATGTCACCATGATGTACGGTGTCTTTGGTGTCCGTATATCATGAAGTGGAAGGGGTGTCGCCCATGGACGGAGAGCATCCATTCTCCTCTCCTGACACTGTGCCTTTTCCCCAAACAAGACATATCTGTGCGATTATAATCTTATCCAGGCTGGCTTGCTCCCTCCAGAGCTCATCTGTAGTGAAGGGCAGAGTCAGTCAGCACTTTGTGAAGAGAAGTTTTAGGGAGCGTGCTTTGAGAAACAAAGAAGGAGATGTAGAACTGAGAGTATAAAGGTTCTTCTATATGAATCATTTTCAGCTTCTTGTTAGCATCTCAAAGGGCCTAATTCATGTACAGAGAAATGTAGCAATTAAGAGTAAGTCCTCAAAAGTCATTCTTTTCTAGGTTCAAATCCCTGATCAACCACTTTTGGAGTGTACGACTCAAGCAAGTTACTGAACACTCCTTTGCTTTAGTTTACTTACTGCAAAAATGAAGATTAAATGAAAATACTACTTACTTCATGAAATTATTGTGAGAAATGAATGAATGAATGAATGAATGAATGAATAAATAAATACAAATGAAACACTAGTGTAGATCATGGAACTTGCCTTGTCTTCAATATATGGTAGCTGTTGTCAGTGTTATCTTTTCTTACCTAAGATATCCTGAGCTCAGTAAAGTCATGAGGCTGGCTTGTTCCCAAAAGCAGGGGTTGTGAATGGGAAGCTTGAGTGAGCATCTGGACTAAACTTGTGTTTCATCGGACCTTTACTATAGTATACATACGCATATGTGCACACACACACATAGATATGTACATGTATATAATATAACCTGTATGGACCTTGGGTTCACTTAGGAAGAATATATTCGTGAGGTTATCAGAGGGTCAGCTGGATAAAAACAGTAGGGTATCTCTTCTCTAACTATGCCTTGGTGCAGAATGAGAACCTCGAGCACTGCCCTAAGCTTAGGACCCTTCACAGAGCCCAGAGAGTTTGGCTCTGCCTCCTCTTTATTGTCTCATTTTCCAACAGAGATTTTGACAATATGAATACTGCCTAGAAACAACCACGTAAGACTTCTTAGGAGGATTTCCAAAGTGAAGAAAGCCTTTGATCCAGCTCTACTCTCTGATTTGACACAATCGGAGACTCCAAAGAAGAGTCATCACCCTGTCACTTCTTAGCTGACCCTGGGCTTCCTTTCCTTACCTGATGTTGTAAGTCACCATATTTAGGATTTCACACTGAATTGAGCAGTACTCTTCATGTATGTTGGTCTTCTCTGTCTTGCAGGCCATTAAATCCTCAAGTTGGAATATCGTGTCTTCCTAATTTTCTTGTTTAGTTCAGTGCCTAGCATAGGTTGAGTCACAATAGAGAATTACTCAATGGCAGGTAAATAGATCAATTGTTGCTATCAATTCTGAAAAATCAGAAGAGTCTACTGATTCTTTATCATAGGTCCAATTTTCCAATTATCATTCTAATTATTATAATAACCGCAACAGTAGCCTCTTCTCCTAGAATGTGGAAATGGTGTTTTGTGGAATAACTTGCCAGTACCTTTCTTTGTGATTACTATATTATTACTTCCTAGTGACTTCGTTCACCTACAAATATTCTGAATAACAAATATAGCACAATACATATACCACGTATTGTAAAACACCAACTATTTTCTGCAGGATGGACTCAAGGGAGTAAACCAACAATTACTGATGTTATAAAGTCATCCAAACAATCCTTCAACTATTTTATTCCTTTTTTTAAGAGGGGAAAAAAAAAGAGAAGATGGCTCCTTTCAATATGCTGATGCTGAAAAGAGCACTGACGTTTATTTTCCGAATGATGTTTGACTGTGAGTGCTCAATTATTAGAAATATTTAATGTAGGCAAACATCAGCAAGTTAAAATTGTTTTCTGCTTAAGTCTTGTCATTTGCTAGAAAGGAAATGATACGTTAGACATGTTGTACTCTTTCTCAGTATGATAGCAACTAAAGTGGCTTAAAATTGGATTCATTTATAAAGCTGGACACTATTAATATCATTCTCTGCATGATGGTAATTCATTTTACTCTGCTTTGTCTCAGAAGCAGTAGGGGCTCCATTCCTTATATTCAGTTTGCAATCCTAATTAAGTATTCATTATAAAATACATATTTTTTTATTTAGGACTGCATATCAAATATTTATGTTCTGTATTACACTTGTTTACTATTAGGTCAATATAGTGAGGTACTTCATGTCTAGTCATTATGTCTTCAACCTATAAAATTAAGGTTTGAAAAAAACTCAGCTGGATCAAAAACCTGTTTCCCTCAGGGTTCTTATTTTACTGGCATTGCACCAAATAAGCTGAAAACCTAACTAAATATAACTACACTGCTTCCCCCATTGAGAATAAAAAGATGCTCCATGGATTTAGTGTAAATTTAACATGACACATGCAGAAGTTTCATATGAAATTCTGTAAGACCACGATCCTGCAAACTTTTATTATTGGCAATTGAAGGGGCTAGACCCCAAGAGAGAGAAAAAAAAAGCATGTCAAGTTTTAATTGAATAAAATTAAGCCAAGTAAAATGTAACTAAGTGTCAGGAGAAACTATCATCCACTGAGGTCTGTTAAATTGTAGCTACATGTTGTAAGATAACTGTTCTTGCAAGAATCAAATTTACAACCCTGAGTCAAATCTTTCAAATATAATTGTAAACAATATGTATATTAAAAACAGAACAAGTTTGACATTTACATTAGGCTTTCTCTTTGGGAACTCAAAGGACTCTGGAGAATTTACTTAATTCAAAATTACATTGTGTTCAGAAGTTGAGTTTAAAACAATCACGTAAAGAAAAACAACCAAGTGATAAACAAATAATTAAATTACGATTATTCAAAAACTGTGATTCTCCTTTGGATTCATATTAAAATGACCCAAATGAAATCATGGTGACAACTTGAAACCATAATAACACTTCTTAATCAATTGTCAGATATTTTCTGAATGCTGATTACTTACAAAGTCCTTTGTCCTTGTGAGTGAAGAAGGTAGAGGGAGAGGAGGAAAAGGAAAAGTAATAATCCTTAGTTGTAAGTTAAGCATAATCATATTGAATGGATAAGCTATAAACATAGGGTTAGTTAAATAATAATGGAAGATATCTGCATAGGACTTCACAAGGCAAAGTATGTTTCATTGGTAAAAACAATGGCTCATATAGTTTCATAGGCGGGAGAGATTACAGTTGTCAGGAGTCAACTGAGAGAGCTTAGAAAAGGGAGCTCTTTATCTGGGCCTTGAAGGATTGTTTGAAATGAGAGCAAGTGTATTTAGGTAAGAGAGGTGAGTATGAAGAAAGGGAGGGAAGTAAGATAATTCAGGGATTGTTGGAGCACCAAATCTAGATTGACTTGCTAGCTGCAAAGGGCACTAGAAGAATAAAAGGGAAGATGGATTGGTTGGATTGAAGGTTTGAATAGCATGCTAAGAATTTAAGTTTATCCTTTAGAAAATGAAATAAAACTGAGAGTTTTGCAACCAGAATTAAAGTGTTATATTCAAAAGACTTAGTTTGCCGCAGATGTAATTAATTTGATAAGGAAGAGACTGAAGGAAAGGAGTTGGGAGGCTGTTGCTGTAGCACTGAATGGAATGGTGAGAGCCTGCAGAGAATGTGTAGCAGTGCCAGAAGAAAAGAACTCTAGCATGACACGAAAGGAGAAACCTGCTGGGCTTGGGGAGTCAAGCAAGGACTTCTGGGAGATCAAGGCATCAAAAGCCCTGCATTGATACTAAAAGGAAAAATAATTAGTCAATGTTTATTTACTTCTTTATTAATTACTGGTTTATTGACATTAATTTTTTCACATTAGAATATATCATGGTGCCAATAAAGAGACCAAAATATGAATATTTCCCAATTGATTCTCAGAGTTGTCCCATTGACTAATGACAAAGCTTAATCATTAAAACCCTCCATTTGTGTGTGTGTGTGTGTGTGTGTGTATTCCACAAAAGAAAAAAATTTCTCAATTTATCCACTGTCTTGTCTTTAGAAGAAATCTATGTCCAAAAAAGATTAAAACATCAGAGATATGTTTGGGAGAATTTTCTTTTCCCAATTTTATAAAGTAACCCATGTAAAAGAGCAAGGTTTCTAGTGCTGAAAAAGCTTTCTGTAGATGGGATACACAGTTTTAGGACTTCTAACATTCCTTTCCTCTCTCCAGAATTGAGTCAGTATATACATCTTTTCAAAGGCATGCCACATCTTGCACTGGGCCTTTTAATTAGTTAGTTTCAAGATTTCCAATATTCTTCTTCTTTAAAACATTTTGAAATTTTAAATGAGTAACTATAGGCCATTATAGTGGTATCTCACCTGAATGATTGCATGAACATCACATATGATGCCATGTAATTCTCTTTAAAAACCTCCTCCTCTTTTGGTCCTATAAGAAATGTTCCTGTTTAATTCAAGGAAGGTTCCCCAACACTGCCAAGAAAATCCCTCTGGCACCAGTGACTATCCTGCCCCATTTTTCACCTCTGGAGGTCTTTACACACATCAGCTAAATTTGTTCTCCAGGGCCTCTGTGAAGATGGTGACTTTACAAATTCCTCCTTTGACAAATTCCTCCCCGAGGAGACATTATGGATGTTGATGGGTAAAATGCATCTTGCCAAGATTATAACCCACTCAGAATGTGGAGTCTAAGAGTTTGGAAACTGAGTGATGCCTTTTAGAGCTAGAGATTTACTTATGACTCAACATCTAATGGTTAGCTAATGTTTACAGCAGGGATGCACAATTAATAAATGCAGAAATTGTGCTCCAGTTCTATTTCCAAAGTGAATAGGATGTTTGTCAAAGCAAGAAACTTTGCTTTGATTATAAGCTACAGATAATGAAAATGTGTTTGTGTTTCACAAATACATTTGATTCTAGTGGGCTGTATTTCCCATCAGAGAATCAGGTTCAGCAAATATTTTCTCAGGCTAACTGCTCAAATCAGGCAGAAGATTTTAGTTGACTAGAAATGCAATAAGCTTAGAGAATAAAGGTTTGCGCAGAAACTGAGTAATGGATTTTGTAACTGTTCCTCACTAAATTTTATAAGAACCAACGTTGGGTTGCTAACTGTAAAATATGTGTATCACTGACTTTTAAGGGGAAATTTAATAAAAACATCATCTCTACTTCCTCTTAATCTTTTCAATAAATCATAGATAATTGGCCTAAACTTAGCAGTCCTTTATGTTAGACATGAAGGACCCATATTGAAATATTTTTGACTAAAAATGTAATTGCAAATAGGGAATATACATCTAGAATAGGGAGAGTTGAGAATTATAAGACTACATGAACAGGTTTTAAAGAACAGAACACTGCAAAGGGATTCTGGCGAGGAATCTAGGCACACAGAAGTTAAAGGCTTGTTACTCAGCCCCTTGGAGAATATCTTTCTACAGAGTCAAGAAGAAGTTGGCTACCAGAACTAGTAAGATATATTTTACTCTTGATCAGGAGAGTGAGGTGAATTTTCCAGGGTTAGATTCCAGAATGTTCTAAAGTATTCTACTTATATAAACCCAAGAGAGAGAGGGTCTGCCTAGAATAAGGATGACTAAAAGTGAGGGCTACCTCTTTTAGCAAAAGCAAAATGTACTACAGACAAAGCTTAGCATTACTGGTCAGTCTTAATATATGACAACCTGATACTGAATATTCCCACATTATGAGGACTGTAATTAAAACAAAGAAAGCAGCAACATTAGCATGTGTTTTATTACTGAATGTTTTCTTAAAACTTTCCTGGAATTGACTCATTATAGAAGAAGAAATAACCTCGAGAGCAAAACTAGTAGCATTCTGTCTCAACCAAAAAAGAATTCAGGGAATGATAACGGATAATAAATAGGGGTAGTGGATTAGCTTAACTCAGAAATGTTTCTCTTCTGGTGCCTTCATTATTGCTTATTTGTTCTCTTTTGATTTTAAAATTCTCAAAAAAAAAAAAAGATTCGATTAAAAAAATACAGAGAAACAAGCTGCTTGACCATTTGCTTCCCAGATATGGTGCTTTGTCAGGGCCTGAAAAATCTTTATATTTGAATTATAAACATATCAATTCCTTCATGATTGAAGTCAGTAATCTTGAATAAGAAGTGTCTCTATTGATGTGTTAGGAAGAAGAAGAAACAATCTCTGTTAATCCATGTCTCTCCCCTGAGACTCTATGGGCTCCAAGGCGGTTTGCTTACAAATCTTCGGAATTATTATTCATGTATACTCATAAACCATAGTCTGAAATGTTGAAAGACTTGGTTTTCCATCATTTTTACTTCTTACTTCAAAGACTTTTATCCTAAATCTCTGTATCTTTCTCTTGCACTTCTCTTACAGTATTTATTTATTCTCTATTTTTATATGTTCTCTCAATTTTCCCTTTCCTAGATTCCCATAGTCCATGGTTGGATACAATCAGTTCTTGGATTTAGTTCCCATGATTATTTTAAGACCCTTCTCAAATTCTCTAAGAGTATTTTAACTTTAATCCTGTGGGAAATGTAGAGTGTGGCTCATTGTAGTTACTTAACAAGTACTTGTTGCCAAATTTAATTATCCTAGAGCTCACCTTGGCTCTGAGAAGGAGACGATAGTGCCTGCCATTTAGGAAGCCTGAGATTTCTGATCTAGAAGCTTTCTCAGAACTTGTGGTAGATAGTCTCATTTCTTGTGGTGAATAGTCTCATTTCTTCTCCATTCGCCAGGCCAGGTGGGATTCTGAAAATATTTGGGGGGGTGGGGGGGGAGAGAGAGAGAGAGAGAGAGAAGAAAGAAAGAAAGAAAGAAAGAAAGAAAGAAAAAGAAAGAAAGAAAAAGAAAGAAAGTAGAGAGAGAGAGAGAGAGAGAGAGAGAGAGGGAGGGAGAGAGGGAGGGAAGAGGGAGGGAGGGAGAGAGGGAGGGAAGAAGGAAGGAAGATAGGAAGGAAAGAAGACAGTTTAGAAGCCTCTCTTCCCCATTAGTATACTGTAAGCATGGAGCTTTGATATGGTAAAAGCTTATGCTGCTTCTCAGTCAGTATATAGGGGAGGAACCCCCCAGGAGGTTCCTCTAAACTTGCATCTACTTGTGAAGTAAGTGAGAAACGAATTTTTATTGTGTTAAGTTTGTGTTGGGTTATTATCACATTAAAACCTAGACCAAGATCACTAATACAGATCTTAAACCATATAGTTGAGAAGTGGGAAATATTCCTAAATGTGAGATGTGTCTATGTATAAGTAAATAGACATATGTATACACATGCCACTGACCAAGTCTTTGACCTGTTCCCACAGCCTCAGTATCTTCATCTATAAGATAATGTGGGGTTAGAAGCTCCTTTAGCTTGAAATTTCTTAGGAATATTGCATAATACTTATCCCAAACCATCTTGCATTTACTCAGGTCTTAACATATTCCGAAGTCTTTTTAACCTAAGAACAAAGCTCAGGGCTTGGACAGACTCTGATTTTAAGTTCATCCAAACCATCTCTTTGTTGCCTTTGCCCCCTTTAAGAAAATTCCAGATGAAAGCATAAATCTGCCACATGAACTGATTTGCTGCACAGCAAGATAATTCTTTTAAGTAGTTTCTATTATAAGAAAATTAATTTCAAGGCACTTCATACAATTCTAGTAAAATCCTTCTGCTCCACGGGGGTCCATGAGCAACATTAACTGTGCAGCATTTGCTGGGTATGCCTCGTTACGGCTTGGTGCAGTGAAGGATGTTTTCAAATTTTTTTTAAGTTGGGCTTTTCGAAAATGCATTATTATTTTTTTCTCTCATCTCTGCATGAACATTTAAAGAAAATTAGAGATATTTTTAACAAGGACAAAATATTTTTCCTATCTCATGTAAAGGAACAGAAATTATTTCTTCTGCTAAAACTGCATTATTTATTTAATTTTACTTAGGTATTGTTTTGTGTATATGTGTGGTATGTGTAACATTGATTCATTTGAGGAGATTATTGAAAACAAATACAGAATCCCATGTGCCAATGAGCACACTTAAAAGTTCGAAAGACTGATAACAAAGACTTCATCACCCAGCTCTAACTTGCCCAGCTTCCCTCATCCTCTCAGAGGTGTTCTTAAGAGAACTATATCCATTGTCTGCACACAAGTTTCCATCTCATCATCTGTTTCCTGGAAAGCCTGACCTAAGACATCCTCTTAAGTGTCCTTACCAGCTTCCTAATGCATAGTTACTGTAAAATAATTTTTATCCTTTCTTATTACATCGAGAGGGTAAAAAGCAGAGAAAACTGTGGGAAAGAACATAGTGTTTAAGATTTATTTCAGGTGGAATGATTGAATGTCTCCTACGTTCCTGAATCCAGAAGATTGTGTCTGGGCCCTATATTACAGACATGGGAAGAGGCACGTGACTAAGGAAGGAGTGCAACTAGAAACCAGAGAAGGAGAATGTCAAATCAAACACCACCAGCACAGTGACGCTGCTGACCGTTCACCATTGTGCCAGTCTACAGAATGAGATGAGACCACACTTATGGTACAGTAAAAGCTGGAAAGAGTTCCAGATACAAAGCTCTTTTTTGAACACTAAGGGAGTTTGAGGCCCTGGTCAGACTTAATTGGCAATCCATGAAACCAGATTTCTTGTCTTTTGACTCCTAATCCATTGCTCTTTGTTTTAATCATGAATGCCTCCTTAAAAGTATTTGTGATCTAGAATTGAACCTTGGATGATAAAAATAAGTTATGGCAATTCATGACAATTTTAACTTGTATCATTGTTTTCGCATTTAAAAATTAAGGGAAAAAAGCAAAAATATACTTCATGGGATTATATATGAGATACACATAATGAATTGTAGGGTTTTGTTTGTTTTGCTTTAAATTACAAGCAATTTTTAACTCATGGCCCATAGAAAGAAACAAAAAGTGCAAGAGAGAAATCTCACATGATTAACTAAGAACTGCATAGATGTTTCTACTTGTGTCTTTGGTGTTTTCATTGTTTCTGGGTCAGGTTTTCTGGTTTGGAAATCTCCTTGCCTTTCCATCACAGAACTCTGCTGTTTATGAAATTTAATCCTTGAAAAGCCTTCTTTTCTTTTTCATAGGCAAGATGAATAGAGAGAAGCAAGAAAAGGGAGCTCAAAAGCATAACCTGTCCCTCAAAGACTTGCAGAGAATATCAGGTATCTTCATTCAACAAACTACACAGGCCTGGAAGACTTAACATTTGCACGTGGTAGAACCAACTGAAAAACCTAATCAGAAATCAATTCCACAAACAGGAAGAGACATTTCTTTTAGTCTAACCCAATTACTTGGGAGAGAAAAGACAAATTGTGGGAGTGGGGTGGGACTATTGTATCGATGCAGATTAATAGATTAATAACAATATCCCGTTTGGGTCACATGATTTCTTTCTCCTAGAGCCCACAGATATAGAAAAATAAAGCATAGAGTTGAAAAATTCTTGTAAATAATCTAAATCAAGCCTTATTTTATCAGCAGCCTAGTCAAGTAATCTAACCAATCTGGTAAACATCACATATTCAGTTGGTGCAGAGATAGTGTTGCTTCAATGAACCAATCTGGACTCAAGTCCTGAAAAAAGGTAACCTGAGGCTACTCTGTGGATCTGCTGTAAAGCAAATGGCGTTTGATCTCTGTGTTATAATTACTTGCTCCTCTTTGAACAGAAACAAAGAAAACCTGTTTGTAAATGTCTCCAGCTATGTTGAAGGTTGGTATTTGTGACTCAGCCATAAAATCTAGATTTTTGACTTTTTATATTAATCAAACAATTCTGCTAACATTTATTACTTTTGTAAGAATTATCATAGTCTTGCAGCAGCCAATGCTATTTAAAATGTTTTCCAGCTCACGAGGGCCCAAGAGTCAGAGGCAGTATCCCAAATGGAACAAGTACTTGTTATATCTAGAACAGACTTTAAATATCTCCTCTGCCACTAGTCAATGAGAAGGAGATGATGGCAGCAAAAAAATGCCAGGTGAGATGAGAAAACATTAGCCGAAAAGAAAAGAACAGCCATTAGCTCAACTAACCTTTTTAGGTTCCAAGTGGAATAATAAATGAGGCATATTTGAAATATTAGGAGATCTTCCAATAACAATGATGCTCCCTAGCGCTTACTTTGGTTTTTCATTGACCATTGTGCAATGAAGCACAAGAGAGAAGATCTTTTCTGGTTCCTGCCAAACTAAATCACATGAAAAAAGGTCAGGGAAGTGCTTTGTAAATGCTAAATTTTTAATCAAATATTTATTATTATTATTTCATGTTTTATAAGAAAGCGAAGTCAGTGTACCATAGCGATTGGGATTTGTTGTTAAAGAAATCTAGAGGTGCAGAATCTTGTGTCTTCCAGCAACCAAGGCTTACAGAAGACCACCTGAAATTACATAACTTCACTGGGAGATTCATTAAAGCTGACGACTATTGTTGAAAGTCTAACAACATCGATTCTGCAAAAATTATTGCAGTATATACTGTCTATTAATTGGTTTGTAGAACATAAATACATAGCTTATTAATGTAAATAATGCACAATATGGGAATGTATTTTTGATCACATATATTCATTATAATCACTTCTACCTGAAAATCATACCTGACTTTGGTCATTTAACAGGAATACAGCACTCATAAGCTATAGCACAGTTTAATAAGCCCTATGAAAATAAAGAAGTAAAACCACATATTAAAGATCACTATGATCTTAATGCTATGAAACCTGTCGTGAGGGAAAAATACAAGAAAAATCTGAGTTTCTGCTCCAAGGAGCTAACAGACTATGTCACAATGCAGTTTATAATAAAGTGAAATAGCACCAAGACCAGTTCCAACATGATTCAGAGGAAGGAGAAACCACTAAGAGCTGACATGACGAGAGGTTGATCTGAAAATAGGAGACATCAAATATGGAATATATATTGGTCCTTGAAGTATAGATATGCAGTTCCTGTGAGCTAGAAGAGTCAGAGAATGATGTGTTAAGCAGAGGAAATGTTGTGAGCAAAGGAAGAGGGATAGAAAAAGGAAAAGCCAAAAGTATTTGAATCGAGCAAGTTAAGAAGGTTGCTAGAGCAGAGAGTAGATATAATGGAGCCAGTCTATACAAGATTTTGCATGCCATATGTTTTAGATAAGGCTCTTCAGGAAATAGACACTGAGATGAAAACTTGTGTGCAGATAGTGTACATAGTTCTCTTAAGAACACCTCTGAGAGAATGAAGGAAGCTGGACAAGTGAGAGCTGGATAATGAAATCTTCTTTGTTATCAATAATTCAAACTTTGAGTGTGCTTATTGGCACATGGGATTCTGTATTTGTTTTCAATAACCTCCTCAAGTGAATCAGTGTTACATACCATACACGCACAAAACACACACACACTATACATAGAGGGAACAAGAAACTGAACACCAGTTTTTAGGACATGGTATATGGAAGGGGGTTGTCTGGTACTATGATATCACATTATATAAGTGGCTACCACTTTTGCTTTCATGTAACATTAACTGGAAATTAGAAAATAAGAGACCAAAATGAGAAAATAAATGTGATTTAAAGAAAAAAGTTAGCAAGAAATGTTAGCGAATAAAAGGAAGATAAAATTGGAATTTAAGTTTGGCTGTCCTGTTCTTCAGCTTTCCTCCACCACCTGGACACAAAGGAGGTCTCCTCGTTAATTTGTTTCTAGTCTATTTGCTTACCTCAAGGGGGTTGGAGTGAAACAGCTTCTGATGAGTTAGAGGTGAGAGGCTCATTCCCCAGATTCAACTCACTGAGACATGAATGAGACATTCACTTCCCAGATACAGGCTTCTGAATCCAACAGCGCACTGTGCATAAGGAACAGAGAACATTTCCCTTAATCACTCTTTATCAAACTGCAGCTTGGTTTATTGGCATGTCTATCAGAAGTGATTTGGAAACCTGTCGTCCCTCCCAGAACTGTGAGTCAACAATATCAGATCTCACTGAATACTTTATAGGAGCCAAATGTGGCAGCAGCTACACTAAAGTTTCAAGTGTGACTTCAATACAGGCTTTCAGTTAATAGAGTGAGAACATAGGTATTATTTCCCAGCCTGTAGAAGAGATACCTGATCACGCTTTGTAAAGTGTGTCAACCTGAGGTCCACACCTCATTTTCTAATTCTGGTTTTTGATGGGAAGGCCCTGATAGTTACCTCAAAAAGGCAAGGGAGCATAAGAATGAGGGTGGCTATACACACGCTTTTCATCAAAACATGGGAGAAACCTTTTAAAGGCTCATCTTATTGTGGAATGGCTGCTTTGTCATCTTTAGATATAAAAAGCATGCTGTTATGAATCTCTGTGTTAAAAGATATGGTGTGAATTCTGCAGTGGTGCCCACCCCTCACAGACAAACACTGTATTTCCTGTATTGGTGTGTTATAACCAGAATTTGTGATCCTGTAGGCAGTGGTAGCAATAGGGCAAGGGTCAGCATATGATTGTCAGTGCTGAGAGAGCCAGCAGTATAAAACACAGTGCTAGATCAGAGGTCTGTAACCTGGGCAGAAATATCTGACATGAAATGTTAACCAGTTATCAGAATAGGCTAACCACAAAACAAAATTTTGCTTGTACGGTCTATTTGCATAAAGGGTTAATACAGTTACGGCTATAGAAAGATTTACTTCAGTTCCCAGAGACAGAAAAATCTTCCTATAAGCAAAACAAATTTCCCTATTAAAAAAAAATGCCTCATATGAATTTTTCTAACTCTAAATGTGGAATGCTGCCCATGCCCAAATCCTCATGAGAATGACTAAGGGAGAGGGAATGTTAGCTACAAACTTTTCCATTTTCAATGAGCAGCTCCCCTTGAAACTAGATTGCTGTTATTAATGATGATGATTTTCATTTACAACACAATGTTGGACTGTAATTATTTCCTAGTATAAATTGCTTACTCACTCCCCCCACCCCCCCAATTAGTTGACCTATGGCTTCCTACATATTTTTGTTGTTACTTCAATATTCTGGATAAATAGCTTGCTTGTGGATAGAACTGTTCTTCAGCAGTTCTGATAGATTTTTTTCTTTGTCTTATAAATTGCTCAATAAAACTGAGGAACATAAAAAGGGCACCAGAGGTGATTAAGTGTGATATTTTCTCAAACTGTATTTGATTGCCTTGTGGTTCACATTAAGATAAAAGCTCTTGTACTAACATAACAAACAGCAAGTTTGATTGCTTGCTGTTTTGAGAAACTAGCTGAGAGCAATGCTCAGGGGCTCAATATGGAATCTGCTAGTGGAAAGAAAGTGAGGGAACATACCCCATACTCTCTCTAAGAGATTATTGACCCTTTCCTCAAAATTAGAGAAAATATATTTTCAAAGTCCCTTTCTCTAGCTTCTACATGTGTGCCTGTTGGGAACATGGATAGAGGGAGTGATTCTAAAACAATAAGTCCACAAATGTCCATGTCTCATCAACCAAGCTATAAAGCATCAATTGAGACTTCACCAACACACCTTGCTCAAGAGGAGATATCCAGTATATGACAGGATGTTATAAAACAATATAAGATGATTTAGAACTGGGCTGGGTGTTTTAGATTTAAAGTGCTAAGGTAGTTTAGAAAGGCATGAGAGAACAAAATAGAAAGTCTGCCTGGGAGAAACTGTCCATGAAAGACGGGTGGAATTTAGTTACACAAAGAAGAAGGTAACAGCAACTCAAGCTGGCAAGAAATCTTAAGTGAGTCGGTACCACCTACTTCTAACTGATGACATCGCCATAGTTAAATCCTACTTCCATTACTGTCTCCTTGTTCTTAACTCAAGGCCTCCTTGTGCTGGGTGACTGAATGGGTTTCTATCTGCTGAATTCATTCTATGTAATAATAAAATAATCTTGATCTTTAATGTGAATTTAAAAAAAAAAGAAATAGATTTTTAGCTTCAGAAATCTCAATTAATTGAGACCACTTATAACTGCTTGGCAATCTGAGATTTAAAAAGCCCTCAGGTACAAATGTGCAGGAACATTGGAAGGTGACATTGCCTCCAATCCTCCATCTCAGGGCATAATCTTTCTCCTTGACCCACCCACCCAAATCTTTCATGTGTCAGACTTAATTAATGCTTCCTTGAATTATGCACTAACAGAGGAGAAAATAAAAACCAAAGGCAGGAGATAAGTCAGAATACCACTGAAACTCTGAGTCCAAGAGCAAACCAATACATGATAAAAACAAACAAATAACAAGCAGACAAACAAACAAAAACCCAGAAACTATGGAGTATACTGTAAAGTTAAAGTCTTCTTCACTATTATTTTCTAGGTTTCAAATCATCCTTATAGGTAGAAATAAAACCTATGTTGGTAAAAGGATGGAACATGGCTTTGTGGCTGACAGATTGTAGTGCATACAAACTCTCCCACACTTGCTACTATACATTCATGCATATGTGCTATCTTTTATTCAAGAAAGTTGTATTGAATATTTACTATGCATCAAATAATGTGCCAAATATACTTGGAATATAAAAATAAATTTGAAAGAGTCACTGTGTAACAAGAAAGTTATAACTGTAATGCATTATTAGATCTATGAAAATAGTAGGTATGGAGTACAGAGAGAACATAAAGAAAGAAGTGATGCATCATGTTATGCGTTACAGGAGGCTGATGACAGTACGAAACTTTAGGGTCATTAAATAAATTAAATTTCAACAGAAGGAGAGCAGGTAGGGAAAAAAAGAACTCCAAAATACATCTCACATATGGTTGTATCATGATCAGAGGCAAAGAAGCCAGAAACAGACAAGTGTATTGGAAACACTGCAAGTAGTCAGGATGGCTGAACTCTGTGATACGCTTAAACATACAAAATCAAGTAGAGGCAGATAAGTAAAAGCAGTTAATATCACACTCACAAAAAACATTATTTTCAAATCATTTCAGATAGCAGAATTTTTTTGTTTTGTCAAAACAATTATTTTATGAATTCTAGGGAATGAAGGAGATAATATGAAACATAACAGGGTTCAGACTATAGAAGTGTAAAACCAGAAGACTCTTCTCTACTCACTCTCATTTTTCATTTCTCATATTTACTTTAGATGTACTAACATGTTTTAAAATGATAGATTTACATCTATCTATATATCCATCTATCCATCCATCTTTCTACTAGTATGTTTTTTAAAGGTCTGTATTTTTAAACGATAGTAATTTTTTATAACAATACTTAAATTTGGGTACTTCTTTTGTGTGGATGGAGTAACAGGGACCTGATTTAACCTTATACATATAATAACAAAACAAACAAAACACACACATACTCATACACACAAAAACCAGACAGACGAAACATATGCAACAACAATTTTCAAGTCACTGGAGTCAGGCAACAAAAAATAATGATCTCTGAAAGACTGGAAACAAAGAGACGAGCCTATAATTGCTCTAGCTTACTGCCTTGAGTTTTCAGGTCATAACACCAGCGAAAGGAAAATTAGTTAGATCTCAGAAAAAGTCTTGAGTTATGGACTGAGTTGAGAATCTGGAGAGGCCAAGATAGCTAAAGTTCATAGGACTGAGTACTGAAAAGGACACAGATATGCAGAAAGAGAATCCAGGAGACCTGCAAAGTCTTGTTCTCAAGTATTCAGCAGAATAATGATCAGCAAACGCATGTGGGGAAAATACCTGTGACAAGGAGAAGAATCATCCAAAAGAATGAATCAGAGAGCATAGCAGTCACACAGGGCAGGGAATAGTCCGTTTCTATCAGTTAGACTGGAAAATGTATAATTCATGCAACAACAGGGAAAATATTCATAAAGGTCTTGCCTCAGTAGCAAGAAATAATTAGCTCTATATGGAGCACTACTCCAGACCCACCTAACAAACCAAAGAAGCAACACCAGAAAGGATGAGATTGTTTCTGAATAAAAACTGTATCCCAGAACAAAGTTCAAATATGTTTATAGACATAGACAAATGTCCAGCTACTAACAAGGTAAAACTGGCAATGTCTAGCAGCCAATCCAAAATATCTAGGCATGCAAGGGAGCATAAATATAGAATACATGATGAGATCGAATAATCAACTGAGATCAACCCAGAACTGACAGAAATGGAATAAACTAGTAAACACGAGAACATTTAGAAAGTTCTGTTCAAAAGTTGAAAAGATATGGATGATATTGCAATATGTCCCAAATCAAACTTCTAGAGATAAAAAGTTTGATATCTGAGATTAAAAATATATTGGATGGCTCTTATAGCCTATTATTGTCTCATTTCAAATGAGACAATTTGTGAACTTGAAGCCATGACAATGGAAAATATCCAAAATTAATCACAAAAAAAGAATTTTAAAAACTGTAAACAGTTTATTAAGTTCTAATAGATGTCCTCAAAGGAGAGATAAAATCAAAAAAATAGAAAAATGTTTTTGAAAATATAATAAAAATTTTCCAGAGCTGATAAAAATTATACACACTGATCCAAGAAGCTCAACAAGTCCCAAGCAAAAAAAAAAAAAAAAAAAACCAAACAACAAAGAAAAACCACGGAGAAAATAACATTGAAGCACATCATAATCAAATTGATCAAAAAATCAAAATCAGGGATAAAATTAAAAAGATAAATCTTTAGCCAGAGAAAGAAGACATATTAGATACAGATAAAATATAAGAATGACAACAACTATCTCATCAAAAAGAATACAATAGAAGAGACTTTGAAGAAAAACTTTTAAATTATTAAAATAAAAAATATATATAATTCTATGCCAAGTGAGAAATATCAAAAAATGAAGGTTAAATACATACATGTTGAGATATACAAATGTGTAAACAATTCATCAACAGCAGACTCATATTAGAAGACATGTTAAAGGAAGTTCTTCAAGAAGATAGAGAATAATACTACTTGAAAATAATAGGTTTATATTTAAAAGGAAGAGTATCAGAAATATTAACTGAATATTAATAAAATTTTTATTATTTAAATATCTAATTATAACTGATTGGCTAAACAAAAATTATAACTGTATAGCATGTGGTTTATAACATATATAAAAGGGAAATGTATGACAACCATAACACAAATTCTGGGAGAGGAGAAATGGAAGTATATCGTTTAGGGTTTTTATACTATCCCTGAAGTGATATATTATGATTTAAAGTTAAGTCGTGATAGATTAAAGGTATATGCTATAAACTCTTAAGCAACAACTAAAATAAAAGAAGAGTTACTGCTAATAAGCTTATAAAGGGGAAAAAGTAAAACAATAAAAAGCTTAATCTAAAAGAAGCTGGATTGGAGGGGGAAGAAAACCAAAGAAAACTATGACAAATAGGAAATAAATAGCAAGATGATAGATGGATAGCAACCATATCAATGATCACACTAAATATGAATGATCTATCTTCACCAATTTGAAAGTACAAATTGTTAAATTGATTAAAATACATGCCCCAACTACATGCTTGATACAAAAAAAATAAAAATTTAAGTAGGACAAGAAGATATGAAAAGTAAAACCATAAAAAAGACATCCAATATTAATACTAACCAAAGAAAATTAAAATTGCTACATTAATATCACACTATATAGATTTCAGAGCAAGAAACATCATATCGGGAAAAACAATGTCATCTCTTAATAATATAGGATTCAATTTATCAGGAGGACATAATCCTAAATATCTGTGCACCTAGAAAAATGGGATATCCATATGCAAATAATGAGCTTCAGTCTACACATCACACCATATATGCAAAAATTAATTCAAAATAGATGATAGATTTAAATATAAAACAGAATTATTAAATTTCTAATAAACAGAAAGAGGAGAAAATCTTTATGATTTAAGGCTAGATAAAATTTCTTTGGACATCAAAACATGATTCATAAAAGAACAAATGGACAAATTGTACTTGATCAAAACTAGAACCTATTCTTTAAAAGATGCTGTTAAGAGAGTGAAAAGACAAGCCACAGATGAGGAGTAAATATTTGCAAATCCTATTACTGAGAGAGCACTTGTATTCAGAACTCTCAAAATTCACTAATAGGAAAACAAACAACTCAGCAAAAAATCGGCAAAAGTTTTGAACAGATACTTCATCAAAGAACTAATGACAAATAAGCACATGAAGAGATGCTCAACATCATTTATAATTAGAGGAATGCAGATTGAAACTACAATAAGATAATTCTACCTACCTATAGAATGACGAGAATTTAAAAGATTGACCATATGTAGTTTTGGCAAGGATTTGAAGAAAGTGAAATTCTAAAAAAAAAACAACTGCTGGGAAGGTAAAATGGCACAATCATTTAAGAAAACAGTTTGACAGTTTTTTTAAAAAGTTAAACATGTATCGCATGACCACCATTCATTCTACTCTTAAGCATTTACCTAAGTGAAAGAAAGCTTATGCACTAACTGGTACACAAACATTTGTACCCAAGTATTCATAAGAGTTGCACTTATAATAGCTAAAACCCGGAAACATCCCAAATGTTCTTCAACATGTGAACAAATAAACAATTTGTAGAGTACTCAGCAATAAACAATTTGGCAACTACTCAGCAATAAAAATGAATGAACTAAAAATGAATGAACATGCAACATGGAAGTTTCTTAAAATAATTATGCTGAGTGAAGGAAGCCAGGCAAAAAAACAAGGGTACATGCTGTGTAGTTCTATTTATACAAAACTCTAGAAAATTCAAACTAATCTACAGTGACAGAAAGCAGATTAGTGGTTGCCTGGGGAGGCATGTGCCCAGAAAGACAAGACGGAGGAATTATAAAGGGGCACGAGGATATCTTTGGACATGATAAATAATTCACTGCCTTGATTGGGTTAATGGTTTCAGGGGCATGTATCTCAAAACTTATTTAATTGTACTCTTTAAATATGTATAGTTGATTTGGGGTCAATTATAATTCAATAAAGCTGTTAAAAATAGTTCTTTAATGCTGCATTGTACTTAACTGTTTAAAAGTGTTTTCATATACATCATCTCATCTAATCATTCCATGAATTTTTGATAGCATTTAGAACAGTTACTATTATTCTGGCTTTTCAGGAACTAAAACAAAATCAGAGAGGTATTCTTTAACCAAGGCCATAACAGCCTGCAAGTGACAGAAAAAAAATGCTCACATCCTCATCTCCAGTGTGTCTTCCTAAGTTTCCAGTCCAGTTTGGGACTGAAGTGCACTAAAAAGCCAATTCAGTGAGCTGATATTACTGGTCATGTTCACATCCATCTTGTACAGTTTGAGGAGATTGGCTAGCTACATAAAGTGAACTCTAAATAGTTTATTTATCTAACTTTCACAGAATTTGTCTTTATTGCTGCTGCACATTTTTGCAATATTTGCAATATTTGCATGAGGCCAAGTATTAGTAATTGTTAACAGAAATAGCATCTGATTTTGAGTTTACTCAGACCTTCCAAAGTCTTTAAACTTAAAGCACTTATAACGGCTTCTTATTTAATAATGGGCTATTTTCCCCTACATTTCTCATATTGCCACGTTTCTGGTTATGTAACTTTTTGTTTGTTTGTTTTGGCTTTTAACATCTTAAATCATCAACTCAGTTTTACATTTCTTGAAGATAGGGACAGTGGATAAGCTATTTTGCTTCCCTGTAAAATATTTCAATGGACCCCAAAGTAGTCTTTTACTTTTAATACATGGGCAAATAATTTCCATGTGGACACTGATTTTTTCCAGTTTATATCCAGAGAGTTCATGAACACTTTCCATTGTTTTAAACTTTCCCTTGCTCATTCTCTCCCCATGAATCCCCAAGATGCTACTTACTCTTCACAGAAAACAGTTATTATTTTCAGTTATGGGTATAATTTTTAACCCACATCCCATTTAAAAAATATACAAACTTAAAGAAAACTCATAAAACAAGAGATAAAATAATTTCCTGGAATGAGGCTAAACTGATATCTGTTAGAAAGGGATAAAAAGAGAATTAATATATCGACCAATTCTTTTAGTGAGAACAAGTGTAATAGAAATTAAGTTCGTAGAGGTTGATGTGAGAAAAAAAATCTAGAAATTGTTGGCCACATAATTTTGGTCCTCCTACTAAAGAACTTTTCTTTTATTTAGAGATTTGGGAACTTTTTACAAAATATTTACTGTGGGGAAATGGAAGTTTTTGTTTAGGTTAGGTTTTCAAAATGCTAATTAGTAGAGTGAATAATAATACAAAGAGAGAAGTCGGAATGATTGGGTTTGCTAACAAAGGTGATCAACTGGGGGTCAGGGTCAACCGAGAAAAGCAAAGCCCCTTCCTCCCAGCATTAAATCCTGGGCCAGCAGAGGAAAGAGCTCCTGTCAGTCCCACTATTTCTTCATTAACCCTTGCACACTTAGGAACTGTGCTTCGCTGCTCAAGTCTCTTAGCTCAAGTCTTTTAGAGAAAGCTCTGTGAAGGGAACAACACGGATTTATCATGTATGAATTATTCATCGTTATCATTATTAGCTCTCATAATTCCAGTCACGCTGCTCGTGTGGCTCTGTCTTTTTGCTTAAGTCATATAAAACTCAGCTGACAAAACATTAGCAGGCATACCATGGGAATTTTGGGGGGCCTGGTTTGGCTGATTATTAGCTGCCTTCACTTCCACTTCCAGTGGTTCTGTGTACACATAACTTGTTTGCAATTTTTAAACACAAAGATTCCAAAAAAAGTGGAATGTATCAAAGTAATAGTCTGAAGCCAATGGGTATTCTCACTCAGAGAATGTGATGTCTGGTCAGGGCCAGCCAGCTTCGTGAGTAACAATAGCAACTGTTGTTCATCCATGGTCTCTAGTGCATCGGGCACAGAGATAAGCAGTTAATGTACAATAGTATTGTAGACCATTTCTTATTTCTTATGACCTTTCGAGCAGTCCGAGATTTATAGTACAAAATCATGTCTTTCACTAATACCCTAAATCTCATTGATACTGACCCATTCTTTGAATTTAGACCTAACCTCATAAAAATGCAAATATTGAAGCAAGAGTTTGTATCCCAGCCCCTGGCCTCTCATTGCAAGTCTGTCCATCAGATTGTTCTCTCCAAGCTACTGTAAAGGGAATGGATCAAGAGTACAACCCCTTTGCTTGAGGGGGAGAAGAGTTGGCAACCAGCAGATCCAAAAGAGCTGAGCTGGCAGCAGTTCTGATGCTGGTCACCTACTGCTCTGTGTGTCTGACTTCTGGAGTCCCACTGGGATGCTTATAGATTTTGGAACTGATCTATCAGGCTACAGGGAGAAGCAAGCTTCTATGCATTAGTATTAGCTTAACCTTATGGTTATTCCTTTCTTCACCACCAGTACACGCCAAAACTCTAGGAAGAACCATTTCTAGGGTACTATTAGTTGGGAAAAAGTGTTTCTTTTGTTTTAGGCGGTAAGGAAAGAAGGGAGTGCTTGGTTATAAAGCTTCATGTCTGTTTTATCCCATTCACTACAGAATAACCTTGTAAAATGAATATTATTAAACTCTTTTTATGTGTGAAGTGTAGGGGAAGAAACATTTTTCCTCAACTCTCTTGTGGTCCTGGCTGAGATTGAAAATTAAACTGACAAAAACAGATTAACAGGAGAAAAGCATACAAATAATAAGTTTTATGTCATCTGGAAGCCTTCATAAGGAAATGGAGTCCCAAAGAGACAGTTAGAATTGAATATTTTATGCTGGGCTTGATGAAGAGTGGACAGTCACAGAGGAATATGAGAGATCGAGGAGTATGAGGTAATTGTAGTAAGCTGGGGGAAAAGGCAAGGTGTGTGTGTTAGAATTCTTGGCATTTCTGTTTGGATTCTTCTCTGTGACTTTTTTCAGAGGTAAAGATGGTCCTTTCCTCCAGGCATAGGGAGAACACCTCTGGCTTGAGAGTTTTATGACCTATTTCAGGGTAAGGCAATGGGGTGAGGGGGGAAGACTGAAGGAAAGAGGGGAGGTCAGAGTGACCTTCCTGCTTTTGACATTTTCTCAAAGTTCTTCAGTTTCAATACGCCAAAGAGCCACATATTGAGGTAGCATATCCTGAAGCCCATCAAAAGAAACAGAGACTCAGAAAGCTTAGCTTTCTTGATTGATTGATTCATTCATTCGTTCATTCATTTCACATGCAAAAAAAAAAAAAAGCGTGCTTATTATTTGTCAGGCATTGTTACATGTGATGGGGATACACTGGTGAAGAAAAAAAGACTAAATTCTCTATCTTGAGGAGCTCACAATATCATGGGGAAAACCACCAGTTACGGTCAGCAGCTGAGATATACTTTAAATCCAGTTCTGTCAGCCCTGTCCCTATCATATACAGTTATTAATCAGCATGGTTAGTTAAAGAAGTTAATTTATTGGAAAAGCCCTAGGTTCATAATTATAGTAAGATAGACTGAGGAAAAACTACATCTGTCTGCTTTCTCTAACTCTTCACGTCTTTTCTTTTGGTCTGAGTTTCTTGGGGAGATGGTTCTGCTAACTTGCAACACCAGTAAATAAAGGGGGCTCTGAGGTCAAAGCATGTGTTAAGATGTTGCAGGTCCTATAGTTTCGTGTAATGATGCAGGAACTCTGCTTTGGGAGAGTCTGGATTCCCCACCTCAAAGAATGCCTCAGCCTTGAACTTTTTTAAGGTAAATTTGTTGCAGAGAGTGTATTTTCCTCTGTATGTCTGACTGCATGACTGCCATGCCAGGGAAAGAGAAGGCTGTGTCCTGCCACCTTGTAAGGCTATCTTGAGGGCCCTCCAAAGCTCAAAGCTCAGATTTTCTCTGAACCGGGGGTGAAGCAGAGCTGGGATTGCCAGTAATTCAAAGTGAGATTAGAGTCTTGGAGCTGAATATTGGTGAGCCTGCTGGCAGGACTTGCAGACACAGACCTGTGCTTTCACACACTCACACCTACACACACTCACACGCACAACCCCTGGTGGAGTGGGGAATTAGTCAGCGGAGGCCTGACAAAGTGCTTCCTACACATGCTGTTCTGTCAGGCGGCGCAGCTTCTCAGGCTTCAGAGGTAATTACATGGATTTTCTGTCTTGTACTTGCAAAAACACAGCCCAGCACTGTGCTGCCACTGCTGGCTCGTCGCTGACAACGCCTTTGGCTCTGGCAGGCAGCAGGCTACAGAATGTTTACATGCTCTCTTTTAAGAATTCAAACCCCAAGAAGACACAGGAGGTACAGTGGAAGGAAGAAGGGTGAGAGTTTATTTGAGAGGGAGAAGGGTGTAGAGAAGTTTCTCCTGAATGACCAAATAAGACATCCCATAAGAGACAAGGGGCACACGAAATGGGGAAATGGCTGCAGAGAAGGCTACAATAATGCTTGTAATAATGAGTTTTATTTTCTTGCCCTTCATCCATCAGCATAATTACTCGGCTAGTAATATCCATTTTGCTTCAATCCATCTTGCTTCAATCCATCCATCAGTCAATCAATAGTTAGACTCCACATGCCCAAAATTCTAGTTCAGGCAATTTGTGTTCACCTGGGGTGGACATAAGGCATAAACCACAGCTCCTTCTCACAGGGAGTTTACGTGGGAAGACAATTATTCACTTCAGGAAAACTGAAAGGAGAATGTGGTCAGTAATTTGTTAGCAAGGGGATATGGAGTACAGACCCCGATACCAATCCTCTATCCACTATTTGATACATGCCCTTTTCTGGTCTTTAACTTAATGGGGATTATAACCAAGAAATTAAATCCAGAAACAAGAATAAATAAAAGACAAAATGTACTGGGGTTCTTCACCCTCTAATGAGCAAAAAGGGACAGGGCATAGAAAAGATCAAGGTAACAATTACGAGTGTTAACCAAGTGCGAGTTTCTGAATGTCCTATTTCTACTGATTAAGTTTGGGTGCTTCGATGCATTCACTCTGATACCTGGAATGCTTACCTAAACCCTGTCGGGACCTTGGAGTCATCAGCAACATAAAGAATTAGAAAGGGTCCTGGACTAAAGCATGGACTTATGATTTTGCTACTAATTGACTCTGTGACCTTGAACAAATCACTTCACTCTCCAAACTGCTTTTATATCCTCCAGTTGTTTGGACATTCTTATGCCCACTCCAGTTGTTCACCATGTCTGGTGGTTTTCTCCAACACCTAACAACCAGTCAGTATCCTGCATTTCTATGTTCATGCCCCTCTCTGGGTCTTCACTCAAACTATTCTCCTCTAATGCTTTCCATTCCCCCTCAGTCCATCAAAGCCTAAGTGGGTTTCCAGGCCTGACTCAAGGCCATCATCTACCTGCAACCTAACCTTCCTTTCCAGTCTGCATTTCCCCTCCTCCTCTGAACCCCTAGAGCAATGCATTAGATCCAAGTGGTCAAGCAATTGGGGCCACGCGATGTTATTCCTTAATAGCTATACTTGTGTCTTCTCTCTGTGCTTCTAAGTGGAAGATGGCATAATAAGACTCTGGGTAGAGACTGACAAAACTGTTGTTGATGTTTTTTTATTATATCTGTCAGGGAGACAAATATGATTAGAAAAAATCAAGTAGATTCAGATTAGGAGGTATTTGGCCTGAATAAGGTAAAAACAAAATAAAATAAAGACAAGAGTCAGCAGGGCTACTTGTTAAGTAAATCTTCCTCAACGAAGCCTAACAAGTCCAGACTCCCTTTTCATTCTGTTTCTCTGCTGATTATCTTGTCTTTCTCCTTAGATATTTCTCAGTCAATTATATCAGTACATCAGTTTAAAATACATGTATATTGAATCCCAAAGGTTCATCAAAAAAGAAATATCTTTTTTTATCTATGATAAAAAGGTCTATCTATCTATCTATCTATCTATCTATCTATCTATCTATCTATTTATCATCTATTATCTGTCTGTCTGTCTGTCTGTCTCTGTCTGTCTACTCTTGCAAATTAATGCATAAAAAACGGGCTACGCTTTCAGTTTATCAAATAGTTTAAAGCTCATGATTGCTTAACAAGGGTGGTACTATTTTATTCCAATATTAAGAATTATTAAACTGAAGCTAAGGGGGATTAGGTTCAAGGTCATATGGCCAGTAGGGGACACTGAATTTCAATCTAGGTCTGCCCAATTTCTGTCTTTCCATCACTCAAACCTCAAAAATAAATTTAATATATATAACAAGCAGAGTTAAATAATTCCTGAAACGTACAAAAACATGAAGAGAGGAATTAGTGTGTTAGAGTTTAGAACGTGAATTGGGGTAGAGAGAATGACTTGGGTAATTTGGAAGGACTTTGGCAGTAGTTAAACTGAAGCATCCTCTGTTACCTACGATGATTTTCTAGATGGTGCCTTTGTGTAATATAATGATGTTTTGAGATATTTAAAATATATAAGAGCATCTCTCAAGTCAAAACAAGAAAAGAAGCAGCAGAAAGTTTCGAGTGGACACAGTGCATGCAAAGCTTTACAAAAAGGAGCTGATTCCCTTCGGGTGCTGCAATCACTCTTTCAACTCACTCGAGTCCCATCTGTAGTACTGAAGAAGTAACCTGAAATAGACTGTGACAGTAAATGACTCTTCTGCAGAAAAATAATTTACAGGTATGCTCTCTGTTTGCAATAGCAGTGGTGTTTCAGATTCTCTCCCTCCCTTCTCCTCTCTCTCTTTCTGTTCATAAGAATTTCTGTGTAAACTACCATACAACTCAGTAATAAAGAATTAGCCCACAAAAGCAAAAAAAATATATATATATATATTAGATTGGACAAAGCATCATACTAAAGCTGACATCAAAATTTTTGATAAACAGATAGATGGGTAATAACTGATTTGGTGGATCGGAGAATGATAAAACCTAATTACTTGCATAGGAAAAAAGCAAGAAAAAAATGATTTACTCTGCAAAGTCCGGTTAAAAATTGGGGATACCAGATATTTTTGAGGTTGAGTCTTTCTGGTTGTTTTAAAAACTGAGTGATATTTTTGGAATTTGTAAAATGAACAGTTAGTAATCAAGGTTTATTTCAAAGTCCATGCTTTCAAAAGAATTCCCCTCCAATGTCCAAAAGAACAAAGGAAGTTTACTCTTGAGAGAAGATACACAACAATACACTTGACTCAGAGACAGCAGCAAGCTGAAGGATGGGTTCACATGCCCTGAAAATAGGAGAATGTTTTTTTAAAAGCCCCAAATATAAAATGATATTTTCCACTTCTAAAGCTCTCTTCCATTAACAAGCTTCCCAGATTATGAGGGCCAGACTTATAGCCCCTAGGCAGAAGCTTTGAATATTATTCTATAAAGAAACTCTCCAACCTAAGAGAAAAGATTTACAGATATTGACAAAGACAAAGAGAATGAAACAACTCGCTCCCCTTCACATCGTGCTGTGATGAAGTACAGCAAACCCTGCCCAGGCCACAGACAGTTGCTGGTCAGCTTGATTGGGTCTTACTATTAAGTATAGATGATATCCAAGGTTTGTCATTTATTTGTTTTATTTCATTGTTAAGTAAAATCTTTTACATGAAAGACAAGGACAAAAATACAAAACAATCAAACAACATAACAAATTAAATGAAACAGAGACAAAGTAGGAATCTGAAGAAAACTTCAATAAAAGTATAGTTGAATGCTTCAGGGAGCATCATTTATTCATTCATTCAACAAATATTCATTAAGTGGAAGCATAAAACATCTATGCTAGTCACTGTTCCACTGAATGAACAGTTCCTGCCTTTTTGGACTTTATATCTGATGGATGAAAGACAACATTTCAATCATGATAACAAGAATAAGATATTATAAATAGGAATATTTAGAAAATAATTATAAATTTTTGAAAATGTGTCAGTTATTATACAATAAAAATAAATAGGAGAGTTGGAATTGAAATCAAGGAAATCTCTTAGACACTTGAACAAAATTACAAAGAGAGAGAAAATAGGGAAGAGAATAGAAGATAATTAAAGACTCAAACCAGAAGGCTCAATATTCAATGGAAAATATGGCAAGAGAACATGAACGGTATTTTGGGGTGAGGGTGTGGAGTTACCAAAGTAATCAATAAAATGTTCAGAATGGAGGAATTTAGGTTTCTAAATTGAAACAGGCCATTAAATCCAAGCCAGGGCACATCTTAATGAATTTTCTGAATACTGGGGTTGTAGGAGAGATGCCATAAGGTATTGTCAAGTAAGGATGTGTCTCATATGAAGTATCAGGAATTAGAAGGCATGTGATCTCACAGGCAACATCAGAATTGGGAAGACAAGGAGATATGCTTTCAATAGTCTGAGAGAAAACTATTTACAATTAAAATTTACTCTTGGCCAAGAAATCAATCAAAACTGAGGGTTGAATGAAGATTCAGATAAGAAGGGTCTCAGATAATTTATTTCGCATGCACTCTTTCTCAAGCGGCAACTGGAGTATGTGCTCATTCGAAATAAAGAAATAAAAACAGAGGATGATATGAGGACTGTTAAAAATAGATAATCAATAATTTTAAGAACAATTAAAAACGATAAAAAGTAAGGGATATGTATTTATTCTATAACACATGCCTCCGATCTAAGCATGGTGGTTTTAACATCATAAATACTCTAAGGTGCTGCTAAACTGATCTTTCCAAGAAAATCTACTGAAAATCCTTACTGGTGCACTGCTTGGGGTTAAATCTAAGCTTGCAGCTCCTGAAAATCACCATAATTTTTCTGCCTTTTTGCATTATACTTGCTGGTCCCTCTACCTGGAACTACTTCTCCCCTTCCTGAATGGTATCTGTGCATCTGTCAAAACCAAGGCCAGCATCATCTCCCGAGGAAGCCTTCTCCCACCCTCAGCCTCACTCAGCCCTGACACTGGCAGGTACCCCTGTTTGTGCTCTTATAATACATGGGTTGCTCTCTTTCATAGACAAATGCACTCACCTGATGTCAGTATACTTTTCTTCCTCTTCCAAAAGAATGTGATCTTTTGGAAGGTGGAAACCTATTTTCCTTATCTGATATATTCTCAGCATAATACTTAAGATACTAATAGTTTCTTATTTCATTTTCAAAACAATCTTAAGAGGGAGGGATTCTTTAACACATGAAGAACCAAAATTCATAGGGAATAATTGACTTGCATAAGATCATACCTTTTGTAAGTAGCAGGGCCAAATTCAAACCCAAGCCTTTGGAACTCTAAAGTTTTTTCCTACATTGTGCTGGAATACACTGAATGTTCCAGTAACCAACCTTTACCAAATGGTCTGTGGGTAGGAAACCTCAGGCCTAATTCTGATCTGACCACAGCCAGCTATGTGGTCTTCTGCAAATTACTTTGTTTTCCTTTTATGTGGTTCCTCCCTGAATTTGAGGGTTACGTTTCCCCAGTAGAGGCACCCACGTCTTGTCGGTGATGTGCTACTTAAGGTAATTAGTGCTGAAAGCCTGTGAACTGTCTAAAGCACACAGATATGATATGGTGGGGTTGAATTGCAACCTGATTTATTTTGATCAGTTTGGATGTTTGGAAATGAATTTTCTTAAATATGGGCCTTCGTGCTTACATTCTTTCAAATGATTCATACTTTACCTCTTTCTATATCTGCCTCCTAGCCTGCCACACACTGAAATTGCACAAAGATGATGTTATGCTCATGTATTATTACTCTTGACAGTTTGAATGAAAATTAAGAAAGACTAGTATTAATATTGCTAAAGACGTTTAAATTATATCTCCATCTTAAACATTGCACAGAGTAGGTGGAGACAATCAATATTTGAAAATGTCAAGAAACAAAATTAGTCAGGCAACATGTTTTATTTGAAAACTTTTAACAAGGAATCTTTAATAAGTGGGAACTGAAAAAATTAAATCTTGTTTTGACTGTATTCATTTAATAGGGAGAAATATGTTGAAGTGTATAGAAAAGTTATTTTTTAAAGACAAAGGAAATTTGACACAATATAGTTTTAAAAGATTTATTTTTGTTGAGAAATAGAATTCTCTCTATGTTATAGCTCTACATCCTATTACTTCCATTTGATACTGAAAAATGGAAAAAGATAACTCATATCTAAAGAAACATTGATTCCAATGCATTTTCAATTCAAATAAACAGTCTTCACTCAACAATGAAATTCATATAAAAAAGAAGTGCATGTTTTCTCTTTTCCTCCTTTTATTTATATATCCACAATCAGACAAGCCATAACACTATCTAAACAACTGTATGCATTAACAAACAAACATAGATCAATAGCTATAATTTGACACACATGCACCATTCTCTATGAAAACATCAATAGCCTAAAAGCTGAGTGGGCATAGCTGGAAAAAATATGCTTCACAGACACAATGTTGGCAGAAGATTAAATAACCAGATGTCAGGGAGAAAAAAATTCAATGAAACTGAACACATATTGGAAATGTACAGGTATTCTGTAGAGCTAAACTGTTCAGGATTAATAATAAGAAAATTATCTTCTACTTGCAGTCATTCAATTACTGTGAGTGCAAATATTTTGAATTGGATATTTCCTATTCAAATATATTATTATCTACCTAAGGAGTCCTGTTGGGAGTCAAGTCAGAACTAAGATATGAGTTGCACAATGCAGTCCAATCTGAAAACAATATCTTAAGTTGCCATAGAGCCTTTCATAAGCGAAACCACAGATGACTTGTGTCATTCAAATCTATAGCATTCTGATGGAGCAATGAAAAAGGAATATATAACTTAGTAATGGGTTCAGGCAGCTGAGAGGAGCTAAGTTTATGTAGAGCATTTGATTGAAAATAGATGAAATTCAAGAGTGTGTCAATTCAGCCAACACCTACACAAACCAAAAAGCAAATAAGCCATTTGCCATGTTATTATAAGGCAATATGGCTGTGGATAGGGCAGTGCACCAGGGACAAGAGCTATACAATATTTTTATCATTTTCCAATATTATAATATGAAATAATTCATTGTAATTACATGCAATAGAAGACAGTGTGTCTCCTATGACTAATATTTGAAGAAGTGACTCTTGGCTTCTGAGCATGCTCAAATTGTCAGAAGTGATGACAACTGGAGAAAATACCAATTTACCTTAGAAAACTTTTAATTCATTTCTTAAATATTGCTGTATTGCAGATTACAAGCATTGTCTCACATACATCCATAGTTCTATAATTTCTGAAATTGCTTAAAGAGTACAATCTCATTGTTTCTGTAATCTTCGTACATATAGAAAGGCAACACAATACATTAAAGCAATTCACTTGCTTATGTAAATGTTATATGTCAGATTCTGTCTAGAAAATAAGAGAATGAAGAGAGGAAATGGACTGTGGGATGGGGTTTAATACTGGGTGAAATTACATAGGTGGAAGATGATACAGAATAGAGAGGTTATCTTCCCAGAGAAACACAAAACTCATCATTTAGAATAGAGACATTAAGACAAATATGAAGGCTTCTGACCAGATATAGGTAGGTAGGCAGATAGATGATAGATGATAGATAGATAGATAGATAGATAGATAGATAGATAGATAGATAGATGATAAAAAATTTAAACATAAATCAGTAAGAAAAACATTCTAACAAAATAAATTGACAAAGGATAAGGTAAGACATACAACTATTCAATAAGCATATGTAACAATATTCAATCTCGCTTCTAAGCAGAGAAGTACTAACAAAAACGAAAATAAAAAAACAAAAAGCAAAAAACAACCATGCTGTTTTTAAATCCATCAAACAGGCTAATGTTAAAATAAGAAGACATACAACCACAGCAAGACCATGATGATACAGGTACTGTCAGTATGATACTTTAAGACTCTTTAGGAGAAAAAGTCTTAGAGTTTTGCATTCCTATTAACTATTTCAAGGAATTCATTCTATATAAATAATTATAGGCTTATGCAAAAATTTAATCATATGCATTTATTTTAACATATACTTACAAACACTCCCTAACATAGAAACCTTTTACACATATTTATCAGGTTGTTTCAGAGAAGCCTAAACTGAGATATAGTTCTCTTTCCAGGGAACTGGTGAAGTGACATCGGCTCATGGTCCCCTCTTCATCTTTATAGGTTTTTAAGGGCATGGAGGGAGAGAGAGAGCTGGAGAGTATGACCTCGTAGACCAGGTCTGAGTGCTGGGTAAAAGTAGGCTGTAAAGAAATGTCAAGACATTGGTTTGAAGCAGGATTCTGTGAGACCCTGACTATAAACTACACTGCTTCGTGTCCCTAGAGACAAAGTTCAATAAGCATTTATAGTGGCTGTGAGAACTGGATGCAACATAGAGATGCTTTTACACATCTTGAGGCTTTAGAAGTGTTGAGGAAACCAGAAGAAAGGCAGCCCCAGGAAAGGACTTCATGATGATGGGGCAAGGGCTGATAGCAGTTATGGCAATAAGGCATTACCCCATGAAGTTTTTAAGAAACAGGCATCAGCTGAGGCTGAGATGAAAGCATGAAAGAATTTTCCATGTAGACATGCATGACACATCTGGGGATTCAGGCAATTGGAGAGGTTCTCGCAAGTAGTAGTGGTAAAAACCATTGACCAAAGACATTGTCAACATCAGCAAAGAAATTTGCTCACAGCAATCCCATATAAGGGGCACAGCCAAAAGCCATGCAATTCCCAAGTTGAGGCTAGGAAAGAAATAGAAATTTCCAGAATAGAGTAGAAGTACCAACTTTAAGAATTCTCATGAATATTCTCAAATATGGAGCAAACTGACTATGCTAATCTTTTCCCCTCTTTCAACTGACATGATGTAGAAACAAGTACTGAGGGAAAAAAGAGCACAAATGACAGAACTGTTTCTCTGATTGAAAGGAATGGTCCGGTTCCAAACATCCAGTGGGAGAAACAACTCAGTCTACAGAATGGTGAGCACCCACTAACTAGGTGAAGTGAATCGACCTACAAGATACCTAAAGACTGTCATAAATGAGAGTGTCTCAAAGCCAGAGGAGGAGCTGAATCACGAAATGCTGATAAGCATACTGAGCCCAGCTGCCTGGAATGGGGCAAGAAGTGGAATGAAATTTCTGCAAAAAATTTGATCTAGCTCATTTCTGTTGGTATTATAAACATTTTTTTTTTTCAAAATTTAAGAATAAGGTCTTTGCGCCCTGAAGAGTGTACAGAACACCATTTTATCTATACTCATGGCCATTCCCAGACATGTCCTGAAGGTAAATAAAAGATAGGTAAGAAAGTAAATACTCAAATCTCAAATTATAGCTCAGAGGATAAAGCAACCAGGTCTCAGATCTTATTACAGGGAGTAAAAACTTCCTCTCGCTCTCTCACTCTCTCACAAACATACATACATACAATATACCATATAAAAGAAAACATAGTCTTGATAAACTGCCCAGATAAGAGATTATAGAAGAAGAGAGGGAAAGAAAAGAGAGATTATGGAATTAGGATATACTATAAAAGTAGTAAAGGTGAATATACATTTAAAAGTTCAAATTACATATAAATTTTAGGAATATTTTTTCTACTTTTGTAAAAAAAAAATACCATTGGAATTTTGATAGGAATTGCATTGAATCCACAGATGGTTTTTGCTAACATAAAAAGAAAGCTTGAGAAGCTCCCAAATGATGGCAAATGCGAAAAACAAAAACAAGGAGATTAAAGCCAGTAGAGTGGGGGTACCTGTTATACAGGTGAGAGAGATGAGGATACTGTGAATCTTTGAAGCAGGATGCTTAACAAACATAAAGGATATTTAAAGATAATAGAGAACAAGTTCCTTAACATAAGAAATAAGTAAATGTTTAAAACAAAATATGCACTGAGTTTTAGGAATAATTAAAACAGAATATTCAACACTGTGAAATATCTTGGATTGATAATTTTTGAAATTCAAGTATAAAGCTAAACATATTTTAGCTATCCAGAGAGGAGAAGCAGGTTACAATCAAAGAAGGCAGTGCTGGGCTGGTCACATGCAGCTCCACAGTCAAACATTTGAGATGAGAAGCCAATGCTGCCAAGTTTCAAAGGAGAAGAAGTAATATTACATACCAACATTTAGTTCAGGCAGGAAAGCAACAGGTTTTTCAAACATGAAGGAATTCATGAGCCCTCTTTGAACACAAAAACAATGATGCAAGAACAAAATGTCGTAAATATTAATTCCAAGAAAGTAAGAGATGAATCAAGACAAGGATTTTAGTAATTACAGAAGCTATGATTTTTAAACACTATCTTTTTTTTTGTTAAAGTTATTTAAATATAGAAGTAATACTAGGAGATTTTTTTGAATCCAAAAAATTTTTAAAAACATATAAAATAATAACTTTAAATCTTCATAAATATATAATAATCGAAATTAAAATATCACATATAGAAGCAGTTAAGGGGAGGTGCGATAAGTGAAAATATCAGTGCCCTTTTCCTTCTTGGCATGGAGTAAATCAATACTACCATAAACTGAAGCATGGAATTTTAAAATCTGTTTTTCTTAACCTTAATAGCATGTTGTAGTAAAATGGTGACTCCTTTATCAAAGATTTTTTTAACTCAGCCATGCTTGCAATTTCGACTATACATTTTTTTCTTCTGCAAAGTTCATGTAAAATGAGATTGAATTTTTTTCATTTAAAAAATTGCATATATTTATAAGGACCCAGATTAATAAAAGAAGCACTCTCTCATCCACTCTCTATCTCTCTAGTTTCTTTCCTTCCTCCTCCCTCCCCGCCTTCTCTCCTTTACCCCTTTACATATTAGGCGGTTATTTTTAGGACATTTTCTGTTATTTGTTTCAATTACTCATTTTTATATTATTTGACTTTCACGGTATGTGTGTTTATTATATATATGTATGCATGGTGTGTGGGTAGGTGTGCAATATCAAATAAAAAACAATTCTGGACTTTATTTGAAAGGATTATTAGGGTTGAGGGACAGGAGGTGAGTTTGTAATGGGGGATGGAGATTATTGCAGTGGAGAGAGCTCTGCAGTGGAGTGAGATCTGAAAGTGTCTCAAGGTTAGGTAAAAAGAAGTGGTTGGTTTTGTTGTTGTTGTTTCTTTCTTTAAGAGAGGCATAAATAAGACTAGAAACTGGATATGGGCATGTGGAATTAAAGGGTGTTGTGACTGGACAGTCGATCTGAGAATGTTGTACCCTGAGGCCAGCCTGTTCTCGGGAGGGGCCGAATATGCTGGCTGAAGTTGAGGGACCGGGTAAAGTTCAGAAGTCTGAGGGAAGGAGAAAATCTTAACCAAAATTTGATTAACAAGCATTAGACTCAGATAGATCAGTGGGATCAAGGAGTTTAGCTAATCTTTTATGGGGCAAAAAATGAAAATTTGGAGGATCTGTATCTGGTCTTGTGATACATGAGCAAGAAGGGCACTCATGAGTTTTTATCAAGTCGTATGAGAAAGGGTGGTGCTTTGCGGTAAGCCATTTTTTTTTTTCTAAAACAAAAGAATGAGGGTATTTCTTAACCCTTCCTGTTTTTCCGGATCACAGGGCTCAGGTAAAATGCAAGAGTGTGTGTGTGTGTGTGTCTGTGTGTGTCTGTGCCTGTGTGATATATATATGTATATATGTATAACCTTTTATACTAGAAGCAAAAAATTACACAGTAAAAACTACTTTAAAATAGTCAGTATAAGAATAAGTAAAATAGAAATAATCACAGTCATCAAACCTAAGCAATCCTCTGTTTCTGGGCACATTTTGAGCATCACAAAGTCCAATCACTAATCTCGCAGGTGGAATTCAATTAGGAGTTGATGTGAATACTGTTTAAGTATTTCTAACTTCTTCATGAAGGTATAACTGAAAGAGCTGCAACATGAAGTTCTTAGTCACTGTTCAGAAACATGAGCTCCAGCCAGAGTTGGGGAGTACAGCACCCCCGCTCCTCACCGTCTCCATGTAGCTCATCTCAGGAACTGACCATACACGGAAGTTTACCACATTGCTACATAATAAAGAATAAAATATATTTCTTTCTTAATCATTTTTTCACTCTTTGAAAAAATATTTGTGAAACACCCCCTTTCTCTTGTGTCCAGTGGAGACTATAAACATGAATATGAGATATTCTATTCCCCCTAGGGGACTTTTACCTCTTCTATAAGCTCCTGGGGCATTAATGACTAAAAAAATAATACAATAAAACAAGTAAAAATGCCACAAGACAACAGAAGACAAACTAGGTGTAAAGAAAATAAGTACCGTAGGTTGGGCTAAAAGTGAGAATAGCTCAATGTAAGACCAGTCAGTATGGATTCTATATCATACCCAAATGTATGGGTGGATTCAGTTGAGAGAAGAACTCTAACTGTAGATTGGTGGGAGATAGAGCAAAAAATCATAGGGGAGGAGTGGCAAATGTAATGGTTAAGAGATCAAGCTGTCTTCTGTGTAAGAAGGAATCTCATCCATGGACCACCTTGGTTCACACACATCCTGACCCTAGTATGCCATTGTCTTTCTGTGACTCACACATGCATCCATGGCTTTCCACGGCGGGAGGCGACTGCATCGCCCATTAATCTCAGCCAGCACTTCCCTTTCTTCTGTCTCAAAGGGCCTAGGAGAGACTCATTATCAAGGGGTATCCACAGACATTTTATCACAGTGTGGCCCTGCCAACTCCTCCCGGCTCCAGGATGAAAGAGCCATCATATTCATTGTGTAACTATCTCTATTTCCAGGAAAGCTGAATCTGTTATTCTTTACTTTGTCATTTGGCTAAGCCTTGATGCTTTTTACCTTGGCTTTCCAGCTAATCCATTTTTCATCTTCTTGGTAAGACCTTACTTTTATTTACTGGTACAACCATGTGTATGTTCACAAGGCAAATTGGAGTCAACTGCAAATAGAAATACACAGTTTCTATAAGGTCAGATGAAGATTCTACAATTTAATCAATATCTAATTAAACATATCTCCTTACACGTGTTACTCAGTTATATAGGATTTTATATCAACCAACTGTTTGTAATCATGTTTTTTCTTTCTTCCCAGCACTGTCTTATGGGTAATTAACCCAAAGCACAGAGAGGTTTGGTGACTAAGCTCAAGTCACACAGCAAAGAAAATAATCTATATGTCATCCACTCATCCAGCAAATCCCCTCTATACATTTACATTTTTACTACTCCTGTCTTTACTTTAAAATGTCCCCGCCCCGTCATATCTTAATGTACTAGGTTTCCTTAATTTTAAAACATCATTGATGTTTAAATGTTGAATCAATTTAAATATAGCTTTATGAGGCTAATGGGAGGTAGAAATACATTTACTGAGTTAAATGTATACTTTTGATAGTCTTGCACATGTGGATTTGCATAATATTAAATGTCAAAAACCCTATAAGTTGTATGTTGCAATTGAAAAAACATGGTATATTCTCATAACTACATGACTACCAGTCTTGCAAGGCCAAGTTCAAATGTCAGCATATCCAGGATGCATTTCCTGAGAAGGATTGCTCTATCCCTAAAAATCCAATCACACTTGTTTGTTCATTCCTCACATGACATTTAAATGCATTGCTTATCTAGCCACGCTATGCTTTTCTCATTGAAACATTAACATAGAAGATGTTAGAATATCTTAGACTTCTAAGCACTTTTATGTGAATGCAATAGTTTAGTCATTAATATTGCCTGCTTGTCCACATAAAAACAAAATGACAGATAAATTTTCTCAATTAAGTAAAAAAGTGGATGTTTTGCTTATACAATGTCATAGGTCTTTTCTATTGATGTGATTGGGTGCTGTAAAGATTTGATAATTTTTTAAAAATGTTTATATGTTCTCACAATACATTTGGATTCTTATGGGTAAGCAGAAATTAGAGTAAGCCTGAAGTTAGCTGTAATCATATTTTTCTCCATCAAAAGTTAAGACATATCTTCTTTTCAAATGCCCTCACTCTACTCAAATTCCAAGGGAGTAGTGGGCAAGAAGTAAAGCTTTGGATCCCTTACAGCAGCCTCAGAGAGGAAGTGAAAACAGACGCATGAACGTTCACAGTCCTGGTTCACAGCCCATTATCCAAATGGGGAAAAATGGTGTGTGGCACATCCTTCAGGTGATTCATCTCCCCTTAACCCCACAAGTGGCCCAGTCCACTCACTTTTCAAGTTTTTACATCTGGTTTTAACTGTTTCATTGTCTATTTTCTTTCAATATCTCTGCTAGTAGTCACTTCTTGCAGTTATTATTGTACCTTTCTCTAGCATAATCCTTTCACTTAGCTTAAGTGGAAAACAAGATAATCAAGTTTTTTCTTTTAATAAGCAAAATAAGAGTAAATGAGAGTTCTAAGACTTAAAGTGAAGAGATAAGCATTTCTACCCTAAGAGAAGTGGACGCATTGAGTTCATGAAGTTTGTGTCACATGCTATTTGCTTTCCTCTTTCTTTGTGATACTCTCCGTGCCACATTAGCCCAATCCCTAGTGCTCCTGCTGTACCGATAATCTCAGCACCTGTGGTGAGTTCGCTGTTCAGTGGTCTACAAGGGCATCGGCCAGTCAGTTTCCGAGATGGAAAATTTTCTCCCCTCCTCTAATTATAGGTCCTGTCCCCAAGTCCTAGTCCTTCTGCATCTCGGTCTAGTTGATATGGTAAACATATTCCTGTAAATGAAGTTGATATATTAGTGTCAGAACATATGCAATGCATTATGGAAGCCTTAAATAAATTCACATTAGGGTGGAGTTCAGAAAGAATCATTTTGGGTAAGGAGTTAAGTCTCTTTGCCCCTCAGATCCCACCTCATCCAGCAGTCCATGGATCTATCCTGTTCTGACTGGAATAGAAGGGGAACTAGAGCTCAGACATTATCTAGGTGAGCCAGCAGAAAAGCTACAACCTCATACAATGGCATGCGCACAATTTTATATGCACAAAGGAAAATAAGTTTATTGTTTTTCTGCAAGTCTTTAAAAAAGTTATCTATAAAGTTGTGAATTTTTTTTACCTTGTCAATTACTCATCACCTCAGTTGTATATTCTGTACTCTTTAGTGAAAACTGCTATTCATACATTCCTGATTTACTACTTTCTAGAAATGAATGATTATCTCTAATTTTTGTTCTTTTAGTGTTTCATATGTCTTATTTCCAGTTGCATTCATTAACTCGTGGAATTTTAAAGCTGAAAGGACCCTATAGACCATTTAGTTTAACTTCCTCCTTTCATAAACGAAGAGAGCAAACACATTAAATGGTTTATTTCAAGGTCACCTGCTGATCATATAACCAAGTCATATTGAAAACCAGTGGATAGAGTGCTGGGTCCAGTACAATTTATCTGATGTCAATTTTCTTCTGAAGTGTGTTTTCCTTAAGAATGTGACTTTAATGATTTTATATAGAGAGTTACCTCAAATATTTGAATAACTTTCTGCTTCTTATTCTTCTAAAATGTACAGGTTATTGCAAATACTAATGCAAGAGAATTCCAAACTTGAGTACCAACTTGTTGGAAGGCAAAACGATCTACATATTCATGCTGGCTTTGATGGCCTGGCAGGTCTCCAGCACACAGTAAACAGACGATAGAGGAGACCTTTATTCCAGATGCTGCATTTAGCAGGGTGGTATCTAATACGTTAGAGATATTTTCCCAAGTTTCTCCCTGTTAAAATAATTCATAATGATATCAAGGTCAGTGCAAGCTGAGGCTATTTGTTCTGTAGATACCAGACATGCAAGGTAAACCTCCTAGGAGACTATTACAAACCATCAACAAAACACCCGCTAAGGATGTAAATTTTCATTCTCTCTATAAATCTTCTGCTTACATCTTTTCATGGCAACTTCTGCCCATTCATACCCAACACTTCCTGACTCAGTCCTTGCACAGATTTCAGCAAAGAACATTCACTATATAATTTATAAAGTCGTTTAGGACTCAGATTCACCTAGGATTTTCTGTAAAGCTAAAAAACAAATGTTGTTCCCATTGTCCCAGTATGAGATGCCAGACTCAAGTGTTCTTTTCTATCAAAAGTTTCAAAGTGAAGGATGTGCTAATAATTGAAGTATGTGTATTAAAACCTTCTATCTAATCTCCTTGAGGAGATTAATTTTCATGTCCTTATAAATTAGAAAGAATTAAGTCTATTTGATAAACTTCATGGGATATGCCCTTGCTCCAGGACCTGATCTTGCTGGGCTGTAACTATTACAAACATTTCTAAATAAAATGTAAACATTGGAAATTGACAAGCAATTGATATTGCATGTGGCAATATACTTCCTATGGACATGAAAACATATGCATATCTTCTATAAATATCATATGTGTATAGTCTATATATGAATACAAATGTATTATGCATATATGGTGGAGTGTCTATCCAGTCATCTCTTTACATGAGACCATATACATGGCACTAAGTTATCTGTGGACCACTAAGGGGAAGAGGATCAGGAAGGTGTGAACCGTGGTGAAGGCATCCTACTATGCTTTCTGTGACTAGCTTTATGTAGAAAACAGGGTAGCTATAATTAACTGTAAGTAGCAGTTAAAGCAATTGTTTTCACGGTGGGCCTTGTCAGACCAGAGAGACTACAGGTGATAAAGTGTAACAGAGAGCTGGGGTTCTAGAAGGCCATGCTACAACCTGTGCTATTGTGCGATACTTGCAGAATGGGTAGTAAGTGAATTGCCACAATGTTGGTTTAGCTTAAGCACCTTGATGTTTTGGGAACAAAGATGTATCCTTTACAGGAGCAGGTGGGGAGAGGACACCCTGCTGAGGCTCTGCCTCCAACTACTAGAAAGCAGATGCCTGCATAAGAGGCAAGGGCAGCGATTGGAGAGGGAAGCTTGTGAATGATTTGAGTCACTTCTGTGAACTCCTCCAAATGACTGGAGAACATTTGACTGTGGTGGGCCATGTCCCCACGATCTGATTCGTACACCACGGGTAGTGCAAGAGGACTGGCTGTGTCGTTCCCAAGTATTCCAGTCCTCATTCTCCTTTCCCCGACTAATGCTGAGTGTCTGCATCATTAATGATAAACTCTCTGAGATCCCTCTCCAGTTGTCTACTTCCTATGAAACTTCACTCTCAAAACATCTTTTAAATTGTGATTTTTATTTTTATTTATTTATTTATTTTTTAAATTTTTATTTATTTTTTTTTTTAGGCAAAGCAACCCTTGGTTCACCTCACAGATTGCAAGAACCTTGTCAGCTTACAATCCTTTATTTTTTATTTTTTATGCCTACAGCACCTGGTCTTCCTAGGTGGTCTCCCATCCAAATACTAACCAGACCCGACCCTGCTTAGCTTCCGAGATCAGACGGGATCGGGCTTGTTCGGGGTGGCATGGCCATAGACTAGTTTTATTTTTAAATAGGTAAATAAAGCACATTGTACAAGTTCAAATGGTATCAAAAGATAAATAGTAAAGAATAATCCTTCCCTTCCTCCCCTTTACCTCCTCAAGGTATATACTATTACCAATTTCTTACATATCTACCACAGAAATTCTATGAATTTCATAGACTTTATAACCTCTCATATGAACATCAAGCATGTGCCATTTCTACTCCTTAAAAAGGGCCTGAGTACATATATGGTGTTCAATAAATATTGATTTATTAATTAATTGAAAAGATAGTTTCAGTGTTTGTCAGAATCCTAGAATTCCAAGGATAGGTAAAACTGCAAAGTTGACAATACTGATCTCTAGACTTTCAGAGAATGCAGTCATACACATTGAAACAGTTTCTGTGCTAGTGAGTGCAAAGTGTTAACACTGCTGGGGAATTTAAGATAAATTATGCTATGGAGAGTAACAGACCCTGAAAAAGGAAGCTAAGCTCTGGCATTTTACACCTTGCAAAGACAAATGCTTTGCAATGAGTATAAAAGTCCTCTTTGTGATCAAAAAATTTGGCAAGTCATCCAGCATTCTTAACTTTCCCACCATGACAGAAATCTCATTACATATAACCTTTTAAATGGGACCAGAGAAACATTTTCAACTTGATTCTCATTGGGCACAACTTCTACCTGGAACTACCATCCAAAGAGAGACAAAATGTATATTATTTTTGTATCAGAGGTGTAGTGCCGAGAGCACTGTTCACTGTGCCCTTTTATTTAAGAGCCAAGTAAGCTTGCTTGTTCTCTCTCTCTCTCTCTCTCTCTCTCTCTCTCTCTCTCCACACACACCCCCACACACACACACACACACACACACACACAGATCCTAGAGGCTCTTTACAGACTAACTGGGAAATAATTCTTATAAGTACAGCCCCAGTACAAGGGTCCACCACTCAGTCTGACCACAGTGGATGTGGTAAATTTCAATTTTTGTCTCTTGGGGGTCCTATAGGGCGTACTTAGAAACATGACAGGTCAACCCCCAGAAACTATGTGATGATAGTTTTTGTGGTTGTTTCTGAATGTATCTTCTTACCACCCTAGATTATCTGATATGTTTATGCTAATTTATCGGTAGGCCTAGACTTCTAATGTTTGAGCTGCCATTGCATTCTTTCACCGTAGTAGTTTTGCAAACCACGGCCAACTACTTTGTTAGGCATTGTGTTAGATGCTGTACATTTACTATTCAAGTAATCATCACAAACGTTGCATGAAATTTATGATTATGACCATTTTACACACAAAGAAACCAAAAATCTAAAAAGATAAGGCCACTTGATGTGATGTAGCATACGTATCAGAATTTGCACTCAATTCTTCTAATTCCAAGAAGGACAAGGAATGATGGAATAAAATCCCTGTTGTGTGTGAACCACTGAATGTGTGCATATATCTCTTTATAGGCAGACACACGTGTACACATGTGATTTCATTTCCTATATGTAATGCTAGTGATCTTTACACTTTAAACTTTTGTACTGATTCAGTATAGAGAGATAGAAAGATATTGTTTGTTGTTTTCTTAGATAACCATATGAGTTAATAAGTAAAGAGAGGATTAAAGATTTCCTAAATTGGCTGATTTCAGAATTATTTAATTGCTTACTTCAACAAATTCTTATTTAGTGTATATCATTTACTGGGTGGTTAATAGTAGGATGTGCTGGAGATTCAGCAGTGAAATAAAATAAAAAGCACCTTCCTTCACAAAGCTTAGGTCTGGAAAAGCTGGACCAGGAGTTGGAAAGTATTTTCTGTAAAGGGCCAAATGACAAATATTCCTGGCTTTGTGGACCGTATGGTCTGTATCACAACTCCTCAACTTTGCCTTTGTAGTACGAAAGCAGCCTGAGACAAAATGGGAAAGATTGGGTGTGGCTGAGTTCCAATAAAAAGGTTATTTATAAACATTTACTTCTAATTCCATATAATGTTTATGTGTCACATAACATTCTTCTTTTGATTTTTTTTCAAACATTTAAAAATGTCAAAAGCAAGGGTACTTTCTCAACATGATAGAACCCACAACTAACATTATTCTCAAAGTGAAAGAAGTTTGGAAAGCTTTCTCACTAAGATCAGGAGCAAGACAGCGATGCCCATTTCATCACTGCTATTCAACATTGTAGTGGAAGTTCTAGCTATAGTGGTTATACAACATAAAGAAGTAAAAGACATCCAAATTGGATAGAAAGAGGTAAAACTATCTCTATTATCAGATGCCATGATTCCATATATATAGAAAATCCCAAAGAATACATACACAAAAAGCTACTAGACTAAATAAACAGATTTAGCAAACTTTCAGAGTACAGGATCAACACACTAAAACCAATTATGTTTCTATATGCCAATAATGAACAATTCAAAAAGGAATTTAAGAAAATAATTTTATTTATAATAACATTTTTAAAAACCCTAATTATGAATAAACTTAATCATGGAGGTGAAAGACTTGTACAATGAAAACTATAATACTGTACAGTACAATAAAAATTACTGAGAGCAATTAAAGAAGACAAATGAGTAGAAACATATCCTGTATGTAATGATTGGAAGACTTAATGTTAAGAACCCAAAATGATCTATAGATGCAAAGCAATCCCTACCAAAATTCTAATGGCCATATTTTCAGAATTAGAAAATCTAATCCTCAAATTCTTAAAGAATTTCAAGTGGTCCTGAATGGCCAAAACAATTTGAAAAAGAACAAAATCACACTTCTTGATTTCAAAACTTACCACAAAGCTACAGAAATCGAAGCAGTATAATACTGGCATTAGAACAGATTTATAGAACAGACCAATGGAATAGAATTGAGAGTACAGAAATAAACTCATACATCTATGGCCAACTGACTCAACAACTCAACAACAAAAATGATAAGAGACCCAATCAGAAATGGGCAAAGAGTTTGAAAGGCCAGAGCACTTTTTATCTTAAAAAGGCCAGAGGGTTAATAAATACCTGAAAAAAAAAATGCCAGCATCCCCAAGTCATTTGGCTAAAGCAAAACAAAACCAGAATGAAGTACTACTTCATACCTACTAAGATGCCTATAATAACAATTTTTTAAAAAAATAAATATTGTAAAGTATATGGAGAAATTGGAACTGTTGTATATTTCTGATGAGAATGTAAGTTGATTCAGCTGCTGTAGAAAAGTTTGGCAGCTTCTCAAAAAGTTAAATATAGAATTACCATATGACCTCATAATTCTACTGCTAGGTACATACATGAATGAATTAAAAACAGTTATTCAAGAAAGTTCATGTATATGATTGCTAATAGCATCACTAGTCACAATAACCAACAGGTAGAAACAGCTTAAATATCCACAAATGGATGAATGGGTAAACGAATTGTGGGAGAGAAATATATATATAATATACTCCATTAAATATATATCTCCATTATATATCTTACATATATATATATATATATATATAATCTTCCATATATAATAGAATAAATCTATAAAATGGAGCATTATTTAACAATAAAAACGTATGAAGTGTTGGTATGCTACAATGTGGATGAGCCTCTAAAACAACATGCTAAGTGAAAGAAGCCAGATGAAACAGGCCAGATATTATATGATTATGATTTCATTTACATGAAATGTCTATAGATAAATTTGCAGAGCCAAAATGGAGATTGGTGATTACCAGTGGCTTTGGGGAGGAGAGAGGAGAATAGGGAGAAACTGCTTAATACGTATCGGGTTTTATTTTTGAGTGCTGAAAATGTTTCAGGACTAGATAGAGATGACTGTCACACAGCATTGTGAATGTATTAAATACCACCCAATTGTTCATTGAAAATGGTTGGTTTTGTGTTATGTGAATTTCATCTTAGTAAGTTATTCTTTTAAATGTGCTGACCTCTGTTTAGACCAATGATTCTTAAATTTGCTGCATATTAAAATCACCTGGGGAGCTTTAAAAACTGCCAAAGACAGGCTATACCCAAACCAATTAAATCAGAATCTCATAGATTTAGGACACAAAGGTCAATATCTTTTTTTTTTTTTTTTTTGAAGATTCTCACATTATTCCGGTGTGTAATCAAATTTGAGAATAAGTGGTCTAGACCAGTGATTCTCAAATTTTATCCTGGAACCAGTTTCATCATTATAACCTGAGAACTTGCTAGAAATCCAAAGTCTCAGGCCCCATCCTAGACCTAATGAATCAGAAACTCTAGGGGAGAAGACAAGCACATCAGTATTTTAACAAGAACTCTAGATGATGCTGATGCAACCTCAGGTTTGAGAACTATTAGTCACTCTAGAGTCTAGCTTGTCTTGGTTTTTGATGTGCACAGCAATTATCTGTAGGATCTTTTTAAAGTGGAATTTAAGATTCAGTTGTTGTAGAAAAAGACCTGAGCACAAGTCAATTTTCAGTTAATACAGTATTTTTTCATAAATCTCTAGGTGTTTCCAATATACAGCCAAGATTAAGAGCAAATAATGGCACTATTAATCAGTTAATCACAATTGTGAATGAGTTCAAAACTTATATCTGCCCTCAAGTGTTTACAGTCTCCTGAGTGAGATTAGAAAGTGGACACAGTGTGATAACTGCAAAGGCCTTAGTGCTTAGGTTAGCACAGCTCTCAGCAGCATTTTGTCCTTTGGTTTGTCAGATATTAGTAAATGGTAATCACAATATAGACATGTAAGTAACTCACAGGCTTTCAAAATTGGAAAGCATTTTATAGATTATTGGATTTAAAACTTTATCCTTTGGTACCCTTGATTAGAGGTAGAGGGGCTCATTGGTGTATCAATGACTGTAGGAGGAGAACAAAGAAGACAGAGGAGGAAAAAATGGAAAGAAAAGGAGGCAAGACAGTGAGACTTGGGTTCTTTATACCATTTTGCTTAGGTGAGCTCTCCTCTGCCATAGTTATATAGGGCATCTTTATTGAGATCTGCTTAAAAAATGGGTTCTTTGTCAAGGAAAAAAGTTTGAGTACATATATGTCTATGCATGTTCATTTTAAATATATATGTATCATTATTGCAATTATCTCAACTTATATAGGTGGGTACAAACATTTGGCACAGAATAGTGGGTTTCAACCTCAGCCATTCTGCTCACTTATGGCATATTTAAAACATGTTGAAATTAATATTCTAGGCCAAGATATTTGGTCTGGGTTGGGCTTAGGCATGATTATTCTTTGCACATTCCTCAGGTGATTTTCATGTACAGTCTTGGGTGGAAACTCTTGGTAGAGGCCGTGGCATTCTTAGAAGTATGAATGGATGTTATTGAGAAAGATTTCCCAGAAAGAGCCCAGGAACACCGAGGAAAGCTTCAAAGTCTAGAAGGTTGGAGAGAGAGCAGTAAAGGAAGAAGAGCCTTGTGAAGAAAGGAACAGATCTGGAAACACAAAAGATTCCTTTAAAGGATGAAGCCAGTAGGTCTAACGAAGGAGAGCCATAGCACAGGGAGGAAATACAGGCTTTGAAAGGTAGATAGGGGTGGTATTTTTTAAATAGCACTTTGAGATTACAACCATAATATCACTGTCTCTCAAAGCCTATGTTATGAAATGCTTGTGGAACACCTATTCTGCCATTGGAATCTCTGATTTCCATTTTTTCCCAATGTTTTTGAAAGAGCCAGGTGCCTGTAGATGCCTTTACTCCAGTCCCATGGTGATTTAGAGACTTAGAACAAACACAGGACTTTAGTTTCCTGTCTTACACTTTTCATAGGCATGACATTCATTTTGAGATCTAAAATGAAAAACAAAATAATAGGAGCTATAAATTAAACTCTTCCAGAAAACTGGCTTGAAAGGAGAATACAACAGATAAATATGTCAAGATATAAACATTATTGTCTTGCCTTCAAATGAAGCGAAGATTACAGAATTTCTTCAGTAATTTCTAAAATTAGAGTAAATCTAATTTTTCTTTGTCATAGGTTTTAGTAATCTAAAGGAGCTTCCACAGAATTAAAATGAAAAATATATGTGGGTTGACAAAAAATTCATTCATATTGTTCAATGCACTCATGTATTCTCTTTCTAACCTAGAGCCCCTGGAACTTTCAGTGTCTTTCATCATAATAGATAGGGAGGGAGGATTCTATTTATGAGTTACTTCCAAAATTTCAAAAAGTCTAATAGAAATCATATGATGATGACTTGTGATGAAACTGCACACAATTAGCACATTTTAGTTACTTTGCTTTAGACTGGAATTTTATTATTTTCTTGTCTAAATAATGCATTTAGATGTTCTTTGTGTTTTTCAAATAGATAGAAGTTTTGGTTAGTTGCTGGTGACATCTCAGATATGTGAGGTCATATGAAAATAAAATATGGACAGTATCTTTGGTGGTTAAAATGTTTAGATAATGGTTATAACTATGCATATTTCTTTGTAAAATTTTTTATGTACATGGTTGAATTATAAAAATTAAATATTGACTCTATTGTTAAATTTGATCCTTTCTTGGAAATTAGGAGATGGCTTTATGACCACTCAATGACCTTTCCAAGTCTGAGAATCTATATACTAAAGTTTCTAAAAATGAGAGCTTCTGAGGTATTATGTGCTGGTCGCAGAATAATAGAATCATAGGGAATCCAACATGGGAGATACCCATTGGCATGATAGGAACCAGAGGAAATATTTATCACAAAACTCCCTTCTGCAGTACTCATTCCTTCATCCATCTACTCATTCATTATGAACAACTTTAAACCTCTCTTAGATGATAGGCATTCTGTTGTGCTTCTTATGGGTACAAAGATTGCAAGACACATTGGCTCTGCTTAAGTTCACAACCTCCTGGAGGCCTGATATTATTCATTTAGTTCACATATTACACTCTTCAAATCTTGTTGACATGAATTACTGGAACTAAAGGATGCTAAGATTAACTAGAGCAAAGCAGGGATTGAATTCTAAAGAAAATGGGAGACTAGAAAACCAATTGGAGTGAGAACTTATACATTGAGTAAAAATGGTAGAAATCATCAGAAAGAATGAACCAGGAAATTCTAGATCCTAGAATTCACACGTCACATCTGTATCTGACTAGCAGTATCTCTGGCACTGCTTACTTAGGTTTGACTTTGGGTCTGTTGCTACAAAACTATTCTTTTTTTGGAACAGAATGTTTCTAGAACCTGGGGTGGAACTAGACTTAAAAGTATTGGTAAACAAAAAACATATTTCAAAGCTTGATATGATAGACAGAACACCAGGGGGAGTATGACAGAGGAGAGAAGTCCGCAACGTTAGCTTTGTGCTGTGGTCTTGTAACTTCACTGTGCACGGCATGAGTTGAAATTTAGTTTAAATCAATGTTTTTTAGAATTGCATGTACTTTATCTAGTGAAGGTAAAAAAAAGTAGAAAAGACTGATTCAACTTTCACTAGTCCCAATCGGGTCACATGGTAAACATTCAATAAATATGTTATCATTACATAGTTGTGATATGTTTAGAATAATTGTATAAGAATAATTATGTAAGCTGTGCAAATAAAATATTCCAGTTCTGGCCCTCAAATCGATTCAAAATGCTGTGAACTCTTTAAATGGCAAAATAATATTCTGTTTGTCTGCTAGATTTTACTAAGTCAGGAAAATGGCCTTGAATATTTTAGAATTATTTGGAAGAGCAAAGAAAAAAATTCTGGTTGGAGGCATAGTTATATTTGAATGTTAAATTAACCAGAAGTCTCATTCCGTGAGCATTCTAATTGAGTTTTAGTCCATATAGACAACTTATGGTTAACTGTGCCCTGATCGAAAAGGAATATTTTGTTATTGTGGGAGAAGAAAAAGTGGTTGATAGAGACATGACTCTATGTATAATCACTTTGTGAGCAAATTCTTCCACAGAGGGTTCAATATGTCTCCCATTTGCCAATGCAGATGGGGCAGATGGGTAAGTTATCAATTCTCTATCTCCTCAGGTATTTAATAAAACTAGGAACATTTTTTTTTATTCACAGTTGAGATAATCCCCAAGTTTTTGTGAATGGGAATGTATTTCCGAAGACTACCTCTATGTGCCTCCCTCAACTCAGCAGCAGTCCATTCTGCTTCAGAACTGCCGAATAAAAGAATGTTTTCTACCAGGAGGGTGTTTGCAGGTACTAGAGCAGATGGACACATGGACCAGGCCTGTTATTGTGCAGTTAAACCAGAATTATTGCCAGATCTCCATTGTCTTTCACTTTGACAATGTGAAGTGTACTTTTGCACTTGATTCTTGGAGAAAATCTTAGTCAGTACAACCTCCCTCCATTTCTCTCTCCTAGTGCTCTGCTCACCAACCTCAAACAGCCCACAAATTGGAACAACAAGAAGTGTAAAGCAGTAGAGCTTATCTAACACATAATGAAAGAGAAATGTAAACAAACAAACAAATAAAGCCTTTTGTCACCATCGAAGAAGTGAAAAGGAAAACAGAAGGTATATAGGTATTTCCTTCAGTGGCACAAGCAAAGCCAGGTGAAGGTCACTCCTCAGATCTTACTTTGGCTTTAAAAGCTGCGTTTAATTGTTAGTCACGATGCACTGTGGGCAGAACAATTAGTTGTATCTATATTAGATCTAAGCTGTAATTATTTGTTACATTAATCATGACTAGAGTGAGAATTTAATTAGTCACGAACATTAAGTGAATTTTTCTGAAGCAGGGGAAAAATGTTCTCTGTTATTTGGTGCATCTGATTAAAGAGAGGGTACCACAGTTGGCTGGTAAGGTGGAAGGGGCAGAACCTTCAAGCTTCACTCTCTAGTTACTAAGAAATCTGGATCCAGGTTGATCTTATGTCACTACATTTGTGTTTCATATCCCAGTGGCAAATCTGTGTGTCACTGTGTGTCACTCCGTAATTCAGAAGTACTCAATTCTTATTTGTTTCTCTTATTTATTCTATATGCCTATTTTCATGACGGCAAAGATGTCAGCAGAGCAATCCCAGGAAATGGGGAAGGAGATGCCCAGAAAGAAGTTCCCATAGACTTAGATTAGTATTTATCTCTGTGTAGTGTTTTGAAAGGAGCAACTGAGAATTTGGCATCCGTCTAATCACACACAGCTAACGTCCAATGCCACAAAGCTCGGCAATGTGTACTCTTTTCAAATTAGAAATATAAAGACTTTTGGGGAGTTCTTGGTGGGGAGAGGTAACAAAGCATAAATGTGGTGGCTGCGATAGTGTGGGCCACAGTGTTTGATAATGTGACACATTTAATGAGTCACATATGTAGAGCTGTTATCGCCCCAAACAGCTCTACCCTGCTGATTCCAGTGAAAACTTTTAGACAAACTCAGCGTTCTTTTGCTCATTACACTGACCTGTCAAAAATGACAACTTGGCCCAGTCTGGTTATTCCATGCTGACAAGGTACCATTCAGGCTTCGCAGCAATAATGTCAGCTTTTAAAGGTGCAATGTACTTAAGGAAGCTCATTTCTATGATTTGGCCAAAAAGAGCCATTTTCCTTGTCAGTGGTGAGGAATGCCTTAGTTTTCTTTAAATTAGGAGTCGTTTTCATGGAGATTGTTCCTACGAAAACCTGCAGAAAAGAGAGAAGCTGTTTTTTGAAAGGTTTAAAATAATTTAGCCTACTGAGCAATGGTGTGATTACCTGGTATGTTGAAGACAGCCCGGGATGCCCTGCTCTGTCCAAAGCATGCTTCAAAACTACCAATAATGCAACAAATAAAACTTCAGTTTGATTATGAGCAGTGTGTACCATCCCCTGCAAGCAGAGAGTGGTGAGTTGGAAAGTTCCTTCTTGCTGTTTGGGGCCACAATATGCAGAATCTGGAGTAAGGCCAAACTAACAATATGACAAGATGCTATACTCCTGGTCCAAAGGCAAATTTCTCCTTGCCCAGGAAGGAGGGACAGAGAGACTGCCAAGGCTAGCACTGGGCTTTACAATAGATGCAGCACAACTGTTAAGAAAACTAGTGATGAGCTAGTAAATTGGGATAGAAGACAGGAAAACAGAAATAAGCTGATACTTCCTTTTTTTATTTTTCCCATTAAACAGTATTATAGTTGAGTCTACTCATACGCCAAATTCTTGGCAGGACTGGAATTACATTTTGATGTTCAAATCTGAGTTGTCTTCAAAATTACATGCAAAATAAGATAGATAATATAGATAGATGATAGATAGATAGATAGATAGATAGATGACAGAGCAAGAGACAGATAGACAGAGATAGAGAGATAGATAGAGAGAGAGATGATGATGATGTAGATAGACAGATGAGCAGATGATGATAGATAGCATTGGTTTTGTATCAACCATGAGGATATCTAAGCCATTTTCACCAAGACTAGTGGATTTAAATCCAATTGTCCTGGTCTCATGGTTTTTTGCTCCCTGTTTCAAGATACCTTGTTCACTCTACAACTGACTAATGACAATGTCTAATCATCTGTTCAAGCTACACTGGGAGTTCATAGAAGACTATGAAAACACATAATTTTTTGTATTTGTTTTTATAATCACTATTTTAAAGTGAGAACTCTTTGGGTGGGCTTAGGACTAGATTCGCATCCTACTCAGACTCTAAGAAGCTGAGTATGGCCAGCCAATTATTTCTACATGAGGAAATGTGGGATGACCCAAAATACAATTTGATCTCCCATTCTTCTATTTTTCTTATGTTTAGAAACTAGAATCTTTCTGAAATATTCATGAACAAAATAAATGAGTAAAAATTTCCACAAATATACATCCTGAGGTTAAATCATCTGGATAAACGTAGGCAAATTTAATCTGAAGGATAAGGTGCTATAATTAATTTAATAATTTTAAAATTATTATTTGGACCTAATAATCAATCAACCAAATACATTTTTATTAAATGGTTTGTATTCTTGTGCTATAGTAAAGAGTACCTTATTTTCAAAGACCTTGCAATCAAGTAGGGAAGGCTACACTGAAACAGCAAATACTAAAAGGTAACACGATATTTGAAGAATATGTGCCTATATGCGCTCTCTACATCTAAGAATTAGTGGAAAAAAAACAAATGAAAAAACCTTGATAGTGTTAGTGACTGCCCTAGAAAGACAAATAGATTTCCATACATGTACTCAGAATGACATTACAAGAAAGATGTAGAATTAGTGTAAACTCATTCAAAGTATGTTTGAGGAGAGAATGAACTTTGTTGAAGGGAGTTATTCCAGTCTTGAAATAGATCATACTGAAACAAAACTTTGAAGCCTCATTGTAGGGAGCCTTGAATGACAGGGAACCAGAGGTTAGCAGTGCTATTTTGCTATAGTTACCTTTTGTTTACCTTCCTTTACATTGCTGAGAATATTGATTGAGTTTATCCTTGCTTATTTTTAACACATCGCCAGTGCAAGCTCTATTTCATATAATTCTTGTGGCTCAACATACAGTTTCTACTTTCACTATGTGTATCTGTTTCTTATCTGTTTAATTCCATTTATTTCAGTTCCATCTTTTTATTTAATACCACTGGTTGCTTAGTGTAGTGGCAGGCTGCAATAGTGATAACTAAAGTAAAATGTATGATTTCTATTCCCTGGGTGCCCTGAAAACTGTCTGTCTTTCTTAATGTTCGCTTGGAGAACTGCCCTCAGACCCACAAGTCAGGACAACAGTATCAAGAAACCAAATTGTGATCTTCATAAGACATTCTACATGTTTTGAGTGGATCCTGAGATTTTAATACTACTTGTTAGTTCTATCATTAATAATAACAAGGCTTCTTTATCGGTACGCAAGGAATTATGGATGAGAAACATTTTTATATATTTCACTTCTTTTGTGCCTACTGTGTGGCCTTGCAGAGAGGATCACTGGAACTTGCTAGGCCTTGTTCTTCTTGGGATACATGTATGTGTCATATATTTCTCATTGGTGTGAAAAAAACTGTTTCAGCAGTTCACAAGAGAGAGTTTAGGATTTCAGATCACAGTAAACCCCCATTTTGAATCACGCATTTAACTTATTCAACACACTTCTACATTCTTTCTCTCATTTGATCCTCATACGTTTATTTTTGTCATAAAGTATATTTATATATTATTCATATTTACAGTTCTTCTCTCATCAAATGAAACCAACAAAACTTCCACAGGCATTGCATATCAATTTCTTATAACCCATTACTGTCAAAATCATTGCTTCCCCTCTCCTATCTCACCTACAGTTTTGCAATAATAGTTCACCATTCCGGCTCATTCCTCTGACTCTTATTCATGTATATGCATCAGCGATTCTCATGAGGATCGTCTGTCCCAAAGATGGTGCTTCTCCCTCTTCTATTTTAGTGAGAAATATAAAGTCTTTCTTCCTACTAGTAACTTAACAACTTTCTCTTTTTTACATAATTTTTGCTAGTCGATATTAGGAATATTTTTAAAACATAGGGCCATTCAGACTAAATATGGATTTATCTTCTAACAGCAGCCCCCCACCATTTTTGCACCAGGGACTGGTGCTCTTATGTGAATCTAATGCCTGATGATCTGAGGTGGAGCTGAGGCGGTGACGCTAATGATGGGGAGCAGCTGCAAACAGATGAAGCTTCACTCGCTCCCCTGCCGTTTGTCTCTGGCTCTGAGGCCTGGTTCTTAGCAGGCCATGGACATGTGTTGATTCACGGTCTGGTGTTTGGGGACCCTTGTTCTAATAGACAAGCACAATCTTTCTTGCCATGGAACTTCCTTTGGTTAGATATGATATCTCTGCTTTGTTCAATTTCTCTTGCTTCCTTTGATCCTTAAAGAACATTGCATTTTCCAACATATTTTCTCTTGGGAGAAATAAGGCCATTCTATCAAGGACAAAGGGAATCATAGATATTATCTTCTCTGTCTTCAAGTTTAAACACAAAATAACTCTGAATCACATGCTTTGTTCTTTTTATCCTATAGGTGATCCATATGATTTCTAAATTTATCCCAGTGTTCCTTAGGGCCATAAATAGAAAACTTCCCTTTTATGACCTGCACTAAACCTAAAGGCAGGAGTCATAATAGGATTTTTAAAAATCCAAATTTCATTCTTACCACACACAAAGATGTAATGCAATATTTTTATGCTTTTTTCATCAGGTTCCATATATACAATATTTCACATTAAGTCCTACCTTTGCTCTGAAAGACTACTGTTTTATATTTCTTCCTCTCTTCCCATCTCTCCTTCCTTCTTTCTATTTCCCTCCCTTCTCTCTTCATTTCCCTCTCTTTTCTATTAATTTTGCTATTGTGGTATTCTGCTTTTTTCCCCCTCCTCTTTAGTTTGTTCATCACTTTATCATCGTTATATGATAGTGTCTTTTCCTCCATCCCAGTGATTCTCAACTGGGAAAAATTTTACCCTAAATTACATTTAGTAGGATATGGAGATATTTTTGGTTGCCACTGGAATCTAATATGTAAAGACCAGGGAGACCCCATAACAAAGAATTATCTGATTCAAAATGTCAGTAGTGCCAAGGTTGAGAAATACAGCTCTACTTCTATGACTGTTCTAATGCCTTATGCATAAACCGCAGCTGGTTCTAACTATTACCACCCTGTTTCTTTTTAAATATTTTCACTGTAATTTTCTCAAATGCAGTATTTTTTATGAGAGAATCTACAGACCACACATAAAGTAAAAAGTCCCATGAAATGCTCAGGTTGGCATAAAGGTTTTATTTTTATATATCATGTCTGCTGTCCTGAACCTATCCAGGTACCATTTTCTAGTGGTGATCAGGCCACTTGTAGGTATGGGGTATAAAAGAAGGCCTAAAACCATAAAGTAAATGTGCCAAAGTGAATTGAAGAGTTTAGAAAATTCACACTTAGCTCCTCATGCACTCCTCTTGCCCTTGATTGCAAGAGCTCATGTCTGGTATTATTTGAGGATAGCTTGTTTGTCCCCCAGACTGTAAGCCTGCTTTGAACCCTGAAATTTATTTATCTTTTCATCCTCTAGCTCTGTGCCAGCAGAAGACTTTACTATAATAAATCTGAATAGATATGTTTTAAAGTAACAACACCATGTCCTCTAGCTCATTCCTCTTGTGACTTAATCTCTTTTCCAGCCAACTACTGATTATGGCATGGAACATTTTATACCAGCTCACCTGACACACCATATATTTACATGGTTTTAATGAGAAAATTATCTATCCAAATAAAAGCTTGTCTTTTCCAAATAAATACCCACATTACTTCCCTCTGTTATTGTCTTCCATGATTTATCTTGGGACCAATAAAAAATTTCCACCTCTTTTTGACTTACCTCTGTTATTTTCTTCCATGGTTTATGTTGGGACCTATAGAAAAATTTCTACTTCTTTTTGACTTACCACTGGTCCTTCTTAGCATATCCAGAATTTTTATCAGTATTTGTTGCCTCCAATCTCTAACATTCTTTCTGCTGTAAAATATAATTGTTAATCTATTTATTTTAAAATCTTGGTCATTCTTTTTATTTCCTATATGCGACTGCAAAGAAGCATTCAAACTCTCTATGTTCTTTCAACAATTTTTACAATGTCATTAAATCAGCAACGCTTTCCTTTCATCTACAACATAATATGTGATTTTTGATGGTGATTTCAAAAATTTCTCAGATTGGCTTTTAGTATGAATTCTTAATTTTATCCGTTCTGTGTAGCTTTTTTTCTACTATAAATAAATAATTTCAGTAATATTTTAACCTAATGATTTCTTTTCTTAAACCTAACAATTCTTTGTTCTATTATGATTGCATTCTGTAAGCTTTTCACAGATAGTAGCATTACTTATATATATTTTTCTCCTCCTCCTCCTCCTCCTCCTCCTCCTTCTTCTTCTTCCTCTAATCTTGATCCTGTTTCTACAAATTTGCCTCATTCTTTTCCATTCTTTTCCCCCTCACCTATGTTTTATCTATGCTGTTCGTGTAATATCCCTATAGCTTTAAATATTTACTTTATTCAGTAAAACCTGTTTTTAATCCCTCACCTTTGCAAGTTTTTTCAAATTCAACAAACAACTTATTGTCAAAATCTTAAAAGAATAATGATAGCTATTATTAAATATCACAGTATTATTTATTTTTATTTTTTTAATGCCTACAGCAAGTTTTATTTTATATAACAAAATAGTATAGACATTGTTGCTTGTCAATTCAAAAACCATTTCCCGTTTTTCCCTCCTTAATGGCAGAGTCTGTCTTCCAAAATGGTACTAAAAACACCAAATGCTTGCTGCTCCAATCTCCCTTACAGCTAAGGATGTTTTACAAGTTCTTTCTAGCCAAGAGGGATATGAGACAATCATTGGAGAAATTCCTGGGCAAGACCGTCTTCTCTAACAGCATGAGAGAGGTTATGAGGAAATCCTCTCTCTATCACTTTTCTCCTGATTTTTGACATTATCTTGTGAAGAAATGATGCTAGCAAAAGTAATGCTCCCTTGGCCAAGGGGAGATGTTGTCAATACTCCAGACCTGCAGGATAAATTGGTATGAAAAACTCCATCCTTAGTGGCATTGTTAGGTCTCAGAACCAATAATTTATTTTAATACTTATGATGCTAATAATAATGGCCAGCACTTTTGGAAGGTTTACTAAATGCCAATTATATTTTTATTTTTATTTTTATTTTTAGGCGAGGCAACCCTTAGTTGACCTCACAGATTGTAAGGAACTTGTCAGCATACAATCCCTTAATTTTGTTTTATTTTTTATGCCTACAGCACCTGATCTTCTTAGATGGTCTCCTATGCAAGTACTAACCAGGCCCGACCTTGCTTAGTTTCCGAGATCAGATGAGATTGGGCTTGTTTAAGGTAGCGTGGCCGTAGTCAGAAAATGCCAATTATTTTTACTCTACACATAAACTCTAATTCTGTACATGACCCTAAGTTTTTTAAGAACTATTTTCTATATTTTACATCTGAGGAAAGTAAAGAACAAGGGATTAAGTAGCTTGCCAGTGGTCACATAGCTAGTCAGTGGCATGGCTAGAATTTGAGCCCTGACAGGCTAGCTCCATCAAGTTATACTTTCTCATCAACCCAGAGGTCATCTGTTTCAGATTTTGTGGTGCATGAGATAATGTGTCTGAGCTACATAAGATATTGCCTAACATTCTGCTACTTTTAAGTGAAAGATATCAATTGCTGAAGATATCAATTGTCATGTTCCACTCACCTTAATTAATTAATTCATTGGTAATCACATTCTGTAATGTAGCTTATGTAAATGAGACATCTTAAATCCTGTATTTCTGCTTCTTCCTGTCATGGTTAACTGCTGTACTGTCACCCATTTCTCTACTCTTTCTCTTTCTCATACCTAGTCCCATCTACTTTAGTATAGTTGTTTTTATTTTCTTTGTACCTGCTATATATTCATTCTATGAAGATGTTTCCTTATTACCTTATCCTTAAAGTTCAGATCAACTACTTCTTTGAGAGGAAAGGAGGGGGCTCTCTCTCTATCACCAGCCCTCTCTAGGTTCCTACGTTTGTCTGTCTCTAAGCTCTCTGCCTTTTCGCTCTTCTTTGACTTTGCAGCCTGATTCATCCTTATTACCCTCCCTCCTATTATCTAAAACTCTCATAGGCTTTTCATAGCAGGATGTTATCACTGAACTGTGAGGTCCTCAAATGCAGGGACTATCTCATTTACTTATTTATTTGTTGTTTAGGGGGAGAGTTTGCATTCCTAGAAACTATCACAGAACCCAACACCCACTAGGTACTCAGTGTTGCCCATTAAAGGAAGTAACAAGTGAATGAATATGTAAATAAAATTTCCAGAAAATTTTCAGCATTTATTTGAGCAGATGCTACCAAATCTATAGCTTTTTTTTTTTTTTTTCTCCCATCAAGAGTCCTGGAGTCTGTTTCTTGTCCTTGGTTTCCTTTCATTATTTCATTTTCTTGTGTAGTTTAGATGGATGTGTTCTTTTTGTCCCCAGAAGCTATTCAAAGTTCCCTTTACAGATAGTATTTATTCCCTAGACCTAAAACCTTTTACCAGATTGTACCTTTTACTTAAATGATTTCTTGAGCTTCATCAGTAGCTGATCTTTAGATGTCCTCCGTGCAGCTATAACTCATTTCAGTTCTTAAATAAAAAGTGCCCATAGGCACTGCTTCATTCTCAAGTGAGTGAACAGGGTCTTTAGCCTTGGCCTGTTCAGTAGAATCATCACAAAGTTCTCTGAACGGTACTGGTCGTTTTTACTTCTGACACTGTCTCTATAACAAATTCAATTTATCTTCTCATTTAATGCTCATATCAAATTTCTTGCATCCTAGATTTAGAATTACAACAAATATGTCCCTTGGATTATCCGATAGAATTAGTAATCAGAGTCTCCACAATGTGATATCTTGCCTGAGCTCTGCTTTGAACTCTGGTGTCATTGTTTCCCACAAATCTCCCCACAAAATGGTTCTTCTCACCACTGGACATGTGCATGTACGGTGATCTTCCCTTCTTCCTCTTCTTCTTTATGGTGATACTCGCTAAGCTTGTTTTCTTTCTTTTACTAGACTATCATCTTCTCATTCTTCCTACTTTTATTCCACTTTTTTTCTCTTATCCTAAATATTTGCCTTTTTTCTGTTTTTTCCCCTAATATTATCAATACTTCTACTATGTAAGGAGGATTAACATTTTTACGCCTATTTATTAAGCACATATTATAAGCCAGGCACTCCACCCAGTATGTATATATTTGTATGTTTCTGTGCATATGTGGATTTTAAAACTCATAATAGCTAAATAAATTTTTTAATTGAAAAAAACCTGAGACTTTGTTTTTAAGTCACTCCATATCACATATATGTATCCATTTCATTTCACATGTCACATATATGTATCACATATATGTAACCATTTCATTTAATTTTCCTGTGGATTGCATATGTATGTATCTCATAATTGCCCAATGAGGTATTATTTTGTCCTATTTTAAATCAGAAAACAGATTTGAAATTAAGAAGGGTGACCTGTAGAAAGTGGGACAAATGCAAAAATGTGCTCACATAAAGTTTAGAATATTTAGTTCCTAGCCAAACTTGAGACTACAGATGATAGACATCCATGTTCATCTCTTGCCTTACTCTACCTATTATGAGTCTGAAAGTCAGATATGCAAACTTTGAGTTTGCTCTTGGCTAAAACTCTGAAAAGGGAAGAAATCCCACTCAGCTCCCTGGTAAGCTTTGAACTGACAGGGTCTGGGCAGCACCATAATTACACAAGCATCTGTTTTCCTAGAAGAGATTTCAAAGGGCCCAGCCTGCTCCTCTTCACTTGCTCTGCGGGTAGGGGGGAGGTGATTGTTAGATGGTACTTTGTGGGCTTTATGTGCTTCTTCCCAAACTACAACAACAAAATCTCAAATGGCGACTCACAAGAAAGGCTTTAGTACAGTAATAAAATTTGACATGTTCAATAGTCAGAATGGTCCAGGGTTGATAGGAACAAAAAGGTGGCAGAAAGAAAAATAGGCCTGGAAATCACTATGAAAGTTTCTGTACAGTTTACATTTTTTTAATAGGAGAGAGGAATGTCTAGGGTTCTGAATTTATTTATGATTTATTTGGAATCTGACCTCCACTTGATACTAGTTATTCTATTAGCCCTCATAATGGTTGTTTCCAAATGAAATTAGTCTTACGTTACAAATTATTTGAACTTGTTGATTACTGATATCTTAGTGTATATTGCTGAGATAGAAAAAATCTGGTTGTGGACTACTTACTCTCAAATAAAATTTTGAGTCTAGAATTCTATCTGAAACATCCATTATAATATGTGGGTCATGACCTTCACCTGAACTTTTGGCATACCATGCTCTCAGTGCCTTTTGTGCCATAACCTGTTTCTACTGTATTTAGACACACCTGGGATGCAATAGCAACCTGGAGGCAGATTGTGGAACACTTGTCCTGGGATCCCAGCATTAGACCAGTAGCTAGTAGATGAACATCATTATTACCCTTTCACACTGGCTACTCTGAAGGTTCTCAGCAACTTAATTTTCTTCACATGGCCTTTCCAGCAGTGAAGTATCTCCTAAGAATGTTTGAATGTATGATCTTTCTCTAAAGATTTTATCTTAATAATTAGGATTCACATAATTGAAAAGTATAGTGAAGATTTAAAAGTTTTTAGTTCTCTCACCCTATGTTATCGATAGAAAATTAAAAATTCTGTGAGGAGAAATTATTTCACACAAAATAGAAGTCACACAAAATCTTGATGGCAGTCTGCACAACAGGGTTGAAGGAGCTTTCTCAGTCTCCACATGGTAAAATTCACCCTCATTTCTTAAACAGTTGGATAAGCTTAGTTTTTCTCTTAAAAAGAAACTACTTTTGATTTTTCTAAACTCCTCTGAATTGGTACCTGTCAAAGAGATATGAGATAAAGGTGAAAACATAAACAGTCATAAATGTAAAATCATCACAGCCACCTAGATTTCTCTGTCTACTAGGAATTCTTGGTTTTGACATGTGGCAGTGGCGATAAGATTCAGCTTGGACATAGAACAGGATAGCTACACAGTTTATAATAATAAGACAGCTAGCCAAAAACAAAACTCTTGGAATATATCTACATTATCTATCTTCCTATCTAACTATCTATCTATCTATCTATCTATCTATCTATCTATCTATCTATCATCTGTCTGTCGGTCTGTCTGTCTGTCCATTCATCTGTCCATCCATCTGTCCATCTATCTGTCCATCCATCCATCCATCCATCCATCCATCCATCCATCCATTAATCCATCCATCTATTGACCTAATCTATAGCCTTAATGTATTTATAAGCTGACAGGCAAGCAAAGAATTTTTGGGAATGATGAAAGATAACAATACACAAATTAAAGAAACCAAAAGAACTTCGAACACAAGAAATCTACTCCTAGACACTGCCTAGCAAAACTGCAGAAGACAAAAAGATAAGAAAGAGAGACAGACAGACAGACAGAGACAGAGACAGAGAGGCAAATTAACAAGAGAAAATAACCAAATTTAATACATACACGTGTATAAGAACCCCACATAAAAGAGAGAGTCAGAGAGCCCACATGCACAAGAGGTTTGGAGATAGAAAGAGAACACGAGTATTTAAGACATTCCTGAGCTAGGGATGAGGTAAAGTACCTTAGGGGCTTCAAAGGGTGATTAGAGGATAATAAGAGGAGCGGATGCTTCATTAATAGATATTTACCTTGCCCTCTAGGCAGGTCAAAAAAAGCGATCTCTGATAATCTCTTATTATGAGCAAGGCCCCTAATTCAAGTTCTATATAGTTAAAAAAAGGGGGCAGAAGTTTCTCTTGAGCCTGAGGCTAAAAATGTCTGTAGCTCACAGTAATCTGCATACCACTGAAGCACATCTTGGGGTGGCTCATTCCGAACCCCCACATTACGCCACTTGAATATAAATCCCAAACTTCTTATAATCTACTTTTGAAACCCCTCCTATCCCCTCCTATTCTACCTGATTTATGTTTAAGGAGTTGTTTTTCCAAGAGATGCTCACCACATGAAGTTTGAGAATAATCCCAGGGGGTCACCGCAAGTTCACTGGCTGCTTCAGAGATTAAGAAATGGAATTAGAAAAAGTATTACTATATGGCTCTCCCCCTCCTGAGTTATAAATGCAACAAGCTGATTATTATGATGATACTTCATTCCAACAAGAACTGAAATAGGACAATGAAATCATGATACTTAGCACTTATATAGCACTATTCATCTTCTGAGCTCTTTACAAACAGTAATTAATTAGAGGAGGGCAACAGAGAGTTCAGCTGATCTGGTGATGCACATGTAATAAAACAACTCCTTCAAAATTAAGATCCAGAAGGAAAGTGCCTACTTGAGATCCAGACTGAAATTGGCAGGGAGGGGTGGTAGTGAGGGGTGAGAAGATATTTTAGAAAACCAAAAACTCTCCTCCTTCTGAGTTGTCAGTATAATCAGCCTTGGAAAACAGGCTGCTACCATTTGAATGCTAAGGGGATTCCAAATAGGTCGGAAAGTGGAAGCCGGTAAGAGTAAAGGAAAAGATCAGATAAGAAAACTAAACTATATGATGAATTCCACTGTAAGCAGATAGTCCTTAAGAGTACAAAAATAATGATTTGATTATCAAAGAAGAAAAATGTGCAGCTCGTCTGCCTTTGTTACCTGAAATTTCTACTTTGAATTTGTTGTTTAGCAAAAACGTGTCCTAGTGTCTGAATAAGGCTGCTGATTACTGTCTTCTTAGGAAAAGGTACAGAGGAAGTACATGGTGTGTGTTTGTGTGGGGGGAGGTGGGGGAGGGGAAGCAAAGAATTTTTAAAAAGTCAATCTCAGCCTCACAAGATTCTCCTTTCCCTCAGATTCAGACTGAATTCCTAGAAAGAGTCACAAAAATCAAGTTACTGGCCCTGAGTCTGAGTCTTTAAGATTACTGAATGACAATCATTCCCCATCATGCTATGTAACAACAAAATAGAAGGACTCTGGTGTTTGACATTTGTAAGTAGATAAACCTTTTTTTTTTTTTTTTTTTCTCAGCAGCTTGACTCTTGTATTATGCATTTGCCTTCTTGGTGCAATCCTAGAGGCATCAGAAAAGTACCGGAACGCAATTCAAAATCTTCTCTCCTCCCCTAATCTGCTGGCCATTAGTAGGAATGCCAGTAATGAGAGACAGTGCCTTCACCTCCCCATCATCTGCAACAGAAAAATGGGATTTTGATACTGGGGACCTTTGCCTCTCTGTCTAAGTCTGAGCAACTTAGTCTCGTGCTCTAGTTCAAATCCTAACTCTGCAATTTACTGACTGTGTGATGGTAGGCAAATCACCTAATTCTCTGATCTTCAATTTCTCCACCTGCAAACTGGAAGCAGGGATTCATTTACACATGACATTTATTTAAGGCTGCATTAAATGTAAGAATACAAAGATGGAAGACAGAGTTTTTCACTTCTAGGGGTTAAAATAAATAAGCTTCATTGAAATAGGGTGTGGTAAATCGGTACTGGGTTCCACAGAAGCCCAGAGGAGGGAACTCTGAACTAACATAATAGGGGGTGAGCAGTGATATGCTGCAAATGTTTAACAACCATTCATCTGAGAAAAAAAAAGTGTATACATTTATACATGAACCTATATTTATTATAAATCTTACTGATTTAAAATACGTGCAGCAAGAAACTAGCATAATAAAATATACAATATTTAACAAAAAGTCCATACAGCCCATTGATTCTGAAAAGGAACAGAATTTGCCACCCCAAAATATGCCTCTTTGGCATAAGGATTATCTTGAGCTGCCTATTAAGAAAAAACAGACATGGGAGAAGCTCTGAAAACTATTAGAAGTTACCCTTTTGTAAGTGATATTTACATTTAAAAGGAAAATCTCCATTTGTAAGGGTGCCTCCTTCTCTGTATCTGGAAGTGAAGGATGACTAAATCTCTAGAAACTCTTATTAATGAAGGGAGCAAGGACTTAAATGTGCATAACAACCTTCCCCAACCTTGTCCTGGTAACCTCCCATAACTAGCCTCCCCCAGCCCCAACATCTTTCTTTTGTCTTTAGCTTAAGGTGTGGCTTGGGCCATTTCCTGGAGATATTCAATTTTCCTAGCTATTTCCCATGTATACAAGAGGTATAGCTGTTATTAAATTTTCATTTGTTTTTCTCCTGTTAATCTGTATTTTATTTACTACGGGGGACAGGGGGTCTTCGCCAATAACCCAAAAGTATAAAAGAAAAATCATTTTTCTCCCCTCCATTTCTCAGAGAATCTTGCTATTGATTTTTGCTGACTCTGAATCCTTAGTAAATCTATAGAAGCAATAGATAAACTAGTGTAGTTAGGACATGAACATTTTTTTGGTATTTTCATTTATGTTAACAAGTAAGATGAAAGTGAAATAAGAAAAGATATATGTTCAAACTTCACTTATTCATCATATTAGCAACTTCTTTGCCAAATTGAATAACAGAATAATACTGAAAGCATTTTTTTTCAGTTTTGTGTGCTATTCACAGACATGGGACCCTGTTTAGTTTATTCTGCATTATTAAACTTTTCTTCATTATTTTCTTATTGTAGACAATCAACAGAATAATCACCAAGCCTTGATATTTAGTATGTCTTTCACCTTGGCCGCTTTCAGGTTTCCGACATGCCATTACTGAATACAGAGCTGGGAAGAGATGACAATAGTACATTGCTATAAGGTTTTTACAAAATGTGCATGCAAGAGATATCTGTCAATAATCTCAAGAGCTTAGATAATAATTATTCTTTTGCACGTGTATATTTAGTATTCCCAGCACCATTTGTTGAAGAGATTGTTCTTTTCTGATTGAATGGTCTCGGCACCCTTGTTGAAGATCACTTCATAATAAAATGTAAAATATTTAGAAAGTTATGAGTTTGTATATTACTGTGGTTTAAAATGTAGTTTATTTTTAATTTTAAGTTAATTTTTAGTAATGGCTATGTTTACAATGGCTAACAATAGGCTCACAAATTTCTAAATATGTAACTACTGGTTATCATGAGCCAATGTGATCTGACTTCATCACACTATTGGGGATGAGGAAAGTCTTTGAAGCTGTGAGGGTAACAACTACTGAGCAGCCAACATAAAGATGATGGAGAAGAATGTCCCTCCAGTTAAAAAAATATAGATATTTGCAAAGAATTAGAGGCAAAAGGGATAGGGCTTATTATGATACCTCTCAACTCCGAAATCTTGAGGGTTCAGTGACAGGAGGTATGGGAAAGCTACCTTTCCACAACAAGCACTTGTAGTTTAAGATGTAGGGGTCTAGGATGAATATCCCCAATGTGCCACCCTGGCATGCAGATTATTGTGAGCTGAAAACAATGAAAGCCCAACAAACTCACTAAGAATTTTGTTGTTGTTGTTGTTGTTGTTTAACTTCCCCTTTACCTGCCTAAACGAATTCAGGTAGAAAAATATGCTTCAGGAAGGGAGCCTTGGTATACATTGGAATAAGGAAGAGGCATGAGAACTAAATAATAAACTAAGTTGTATTCAGAGCATGCTGCATGCTGCCAGATAGGGAACTTGGCTGATCAGCAGGTGGCCAGACAATGGGGGAACTTACAGGAAGATCCCTGCTGAGATGATTCACCTTAACACTGTATACCCACACCTGGCAAGGAAAACAGAGTTAAACTGAATTCCTTGAACACTGGGGGTCTCTCTCATTCCCTGTCTTTGAAAGGAGACCACTGTCTCTGTCTGTGGAACTTTATTCTTTCTCTAATAAATTCTTCTTTGTCTCTCATTCTGGTATGCGCTTGCATTCTTTCCTGTGCACAATCAAAGATTCTCTCGGTGCAGGACTTGAGTCCCCACTTGGAGGAATTTGCCCCATTCTGCATCAGTATGAATCAAGTGTGGCAGACAGGAAAAATCCAAGCAAGTCTATTTGTTAGATTTCCCTCTGTGTACTATTGTTTCTGGGTGGACCAGCTAGAATTTGTTTACCAAATATTTTCTCTGTCTCATTTATCTGAGAATTGCCCACTTTCCCTTGAAGCCCCAGACTCCTGCCTTTCCTCACTTGTCCAGAATGACATATAAGACTCAACTGCCCAATGTGTCCTCAGATTTCATATTCTTGTAAATATATAATAAATTTGATTATTTTCTTCTATAAATCTCTCTCATGTTAATTTGATTATTAGTCCAGCTAGACCTTAGAAAGGTGGGTAAAAATTACTTTTGTCCCCACAAAGGATAATAATAATTTTAAAAATTACACTTGAAATATACAAAAGACATTATCACAAATATCACTATACTACAGAGTTTAAACCTATATTGATTTTTGAGCAAAAAAAAAAAAAGAACAAGGCCATTTCAACTACATAACTCATTTCGACATAATCTGAATGGAGACTATCTTCTATTTATGTCTGAAGATGATACATATTTTAGGTGTGTTGATGTTGCTGCTTTCAACTTGAGAGAGAGAAAGAGAGAATATGAATGAGAATCACATATGATACAGTTACATGGTACATTAACTTGTACCCTAAGTCTGACACAGAGTGTCGATAATCCTCCTGACAGAAGGATTTATACTGGAAATCCAGAAAAAAAAAAATCTCTTCCAGATAGATGGTGATCTCAGAGAGACTATAGGTGGGGAAAGGGAGAGAAGAAATAATAATTCATGCCAGCAGTTTGGTCCCTTATGATCTCATTAATTGTTAAAAATTTTTGTGATTGAAATTTTTGAAGAAGTTGGAAACACATATGCTTAAACAAACATATGCTTAAATATTTACATGTTATTTAGAAGTCCACAATGTACTAAAATTTATATTAAGAAAATTCTGTTGATTGGCTACCTAAAACCTATTCACAGTTTCAGTCTCCTTTTTTCCTTCTCACTATAGAGATCAGCATGCTTTCCCAGACAGACTCTCTTGAAAACGGTAGTGGCTCTGGGACCCAGTTCTGGCCCATGAGGCATACGCAGATATTTGCTAGAAACAGGGAGAGGCATCTAGAAAGGATTTGTTTTCCTGACAAAAAGAACAGGTAGAGCTCGTATGGACTTTCTTCTTCACCCTTTTTCTTTCTTCAATATAAACATGATGTTCAACAGTCAGGGCAATTATGTTTCAACAGTGAGGCAGTGAATTTAATAGAAATGCCAAGACAAATGCACCCTGACCATGAACTACTTACTTAACCGGTACCAGTGGCCACCTCAGTCTCAAATTTCAATAATGTAAGATAAACAAATCTCCATAATTTAAGCTGCTATAAATAGAGATTTCTGTTCCTTGTAGATAATCCAGAGATCAATAGAGCACTATACCGTCAACTAACAAGTAGGATTTAGGGTTAAATCATATGGCCGATTGCAGATTAAATAGGTACTAAAGGTTCATAATACACATCAGTGTTAACTTCTTTGCCACCTCTGCCCCTATGGATTTCTTAGCCCAGGTTATTGGTTGTAAGTCCAGAAAAATAAAACAAAACAAAACAAGCAAACAATTTAGCTCCCAAGGAAAGGAGATTTCCTGAATCAACCAGTGGTCTGTCATTGAACCCCAGGTAAAGAAGTTCAATCAGAATTCACTGAGGCTGGGAACCAAAAATTCTTTCCCCATGCCTATTTCTGCTAATCTCTAGACACCTGCTTCATTTCTCTCTCTCTCACTTTCTCTCTAAACTTTTTTTTCATCTGCTTAATTTATATCGTTTAAAACAAAACAAACCAAAGAAATGAAAAAGGGTTGTCCCTTATTTAACTTATGTGCCATCTTAGTATCAAAGCCAAAGATGACTTTAGCTTAGAAAACAGATTCCTAATATTTTAGTTTGCTATGACCACCATAATAAAATATCACAGAATAGGTGGCTTAAATAACAAAAATTCATTTTTTCACAGTTCTGAAGGTTAGAAGTCCAAGATCAAAGTATTGGCAGGAGTGGTTTCTCCTGGGCTTGTAGATGGCTGCCTTCCCATGTTCAAATTTCCTCTTCTCATAAGGACATCAGTTAGATTGGATTAGGACCCATCCTAGCAGCTTTATTTTTATTTAATCACCACTGTATTTATTTTTTATTTATTTACAAGAAGATTTTTATATATAAATATTTTAACATATGATAAAAAACAGTATAGTCTAGAGATCACATAATCACTTAGAAACTATATAATAGCTTTCACAATTCTTTTATCACAATACTATAATATTCCTAGAGACGAGAAGAGGTATTGTTTGAAAGTACATTTCAGGTACATTTGTACCTTGATTTTTTTTTTTAAATACCTTATCTCCAGATGCAGTCATATTCTGAGGTACTAGGATTAAGGCTTCAACATAAGTATTCTACAGGAGTATAATTCAGCATATAATGCCCAATCTTAACTATGTCCACCTCTGGCAATAAGGCCTACCCTGTGACAAGTTGGAAGGAATGTGGAATATAGGCAGGAATGAGAGTAGGCAAAACGGCATTTGAGACCCAATCAAAGAAAGAATCAGCAACTATTTCACTCATTCTTCCTCCTACATAAAAATTGCTACCCCAGGCAGAGTGATAAATCAAGCTATTAATTAGTCGGTTAGACAGATAAGATGGATAAGTTCAACTGGCACATTCAAAATATATATATTAAATGTCCAACATGTAACATGGACAATAAGTGCTATAGCATTTTAGGGGAGGAAATGATTTGGTTCAGCTGAATTTATAAAGAAAGACTTTAGGGTGAGGTTGACCAGGAATAATGATTATTAACTCAACAAGTGGCTAGGAAGGAGACGAATTTCAAGAGATCTGGAATAGCATCAGTGAAGGAAAGCCACAGAAAAAATGGGTAACAGCACAAGAATAGTGAGTAAATTATTTTGACACAAGGGAATTTGCGTAGAGAAGAGTGACAAGCAAGGCTGGAAATATAGCTTGGAATAAAATCGTTGGGACTTCAGATATAATTTTAAAGTGTATCTGTTCATGTAGTCTTGCAAGAGTTAAGCTGAACACTTTTCTGTTGGAATATTCTGATGTCTCTGAGTTGGCCATCTAAGCTTTCTTCCTGAATTAATACAGGGTTTGAGGTGACCTGGAAGGTCAACTCTTAAGATAATTAGTACCAAAGAGCTGCACTCTTGCCATGCTGCCATTTCAGCCTTCTCACAATCTAGCAATTTTTCATGATAAATTGAATCTAATAACATATTTTTGCAGCCAAGATACATGGTGGATCATTGTCTTGTCACTTTGATAAAATGTTTGGGATTTTTTTTTTCCAATCCAGACTTCACGATAGAGCAGGTGAAAATCTATAGTTATGTCAAACCAAACACAAATATAACAATTTCCTGCAACATAGACTTGAAAAAGAAAATCCTTAAATATCTGAGCACAGATATTTATTACCTGTGTCTAATGATTTAAAATTCATTTCGTTTGTATTTTAGTTTTTGGGGTTCCTTTATAGATAGGCAACTGTAGTTGAGAAGAGGATGTAAACAAGAGGCAACACTGTCAATACATGGTATCAAAATTTTATTCGTGTGTTGAACAGACACTTCCGATATTCTTAACCTGAATCTATACCCTATAATAGTCAAGGCCTTTTGTGATTTCAGAGAGGTTTGCATAGTGAAATGGATGACAATATAGGGTTTGCAATCCAACATATGGGGCAAGCCTAGGCGCTGTCAATTAACTCATCTGATCATGGCTAAGCTACCTAGCTTCCCTACACACAGTTTCTGTATCTGAGTGCGCAAAATGCAGTCTAATAGTGCTGGGAATATGAAAAGCGCATAATGAATGAAAAGAGCTTAGCGCGCACGCACGCACGCACGCACGCACGCGCGCACACACACACACACACACACACACACACACACAAATTTACGTATTTATAAAACGTCTTTCGTCTCTACATTCAAGATATCTCGTTTAAAATGCATACTAGTTTTTACCCAATGGATAGAATCAGAAATTTTCTTTTTGCCCTCTGAAGATAAATATATTTTGAGATTATAAAAACAAAACCTTTCGGTGACGCTACTTCCGGCGTGCTGCCTTTAGGCAAGTCATTTCCGGTGCGGAGTTTGGCGTCGGGGCTGGAGTTAGAGAGGCGGACGCCACCGCGCCTGCGGCGTTTTTGCTGTCAAATTTGAGCAAGCTGGCCTTGGCGCTACCCTGAGACTGTAAGATGTGGCAGTGTGATGCGCTTTCGGCTCGACCAAGAAGGCCATTTCGTTTGCTACACCGCCCTTTTGGATTGGCGCCTTTTTCAAAGGCTCTCCCCTCCGGCTGTATCTGCAGAGCAGAGGTCCAACAGGCTGTTCCTGCTGGGATTTTACCACCTGCGCGTTGCCTACTTCGCGTCCTGAAGCTACTGGGGCTACTGCAGCGACGACGTTCTGGACTTGGGTGCCTAGCAGCTGCCTCAAGTCCTGAGTAAAGAGTCACACATGGGACTGAGCCCACCTTTAAGACTGAGCAGAAACTACAGGTAAAGGGAAGGATTTTGCAATTTACATGTTTAACAAAAAAATGGCCAGATTTCAATGGATCGATCCTGGAGATGTTAACTGAGTTTATAATTAACTAATTAGGTCATGCTCTGTTTTTCTTCTCCTGGCCCTGGCAAAAGCTCCTGATAAGTTTTTTTCCGCATGAGTATTTATCGTGGAAGGGTAGGAGGGTTAAGTGTATGGGAAAGCTGGAGGTTATTCTGTAGTGGAAAATGTTGCAGCTACCTGCTTTTATAGAGTTGAGCGTTTCTTTTAAATAGTCAATGTCGGTTTGTTCTTGGTGGTAAATGGAAGAATGCAGTATGTCAAATTTCTTATTACTGAGTAATTTATTTTTAAATATCTAAGTATCTTACCTCCTACACTCGTCTCTAACTTGCGTTCTAGTGGAAGACCTTGGCAGAATCAAATAGCGTGGGTGTTATCAGTAATATTTTTTTTACTTATTAACAGCAACTAGGAATTTTTAAAACCTGTGTTCAGTAATCCTTGACTACTTCTGATCTGGTTCACCAATAGGTTGGCTAGCATTTAATTTGGGTCATTCTGTTATTAGTAGATCAAGATGTTCTGTATATCATGCCTTTAAGGACTAGACTTTCGGCTGTTTTGTAAGGAGAAATGTAGACAAGTGGTTATTATTTAGAGTTTATAACCCTGTTGTTAGCACCTTATATTATCATGTCATTTGGCTGAAGATGGAAAGATGGCCTGAATCTCCAGAGGTATAGACTGCCTTAGTTTGATTGTTTCTTGGCTTGCAAAAAGTGACTTATATTCAAAATAAATTAAAATTTCATAATCTAAAAGATAAAAATAAATAAGAAATATTTTTATTGTGAAATAATACAGATACCCCAAACAAACAAAAACTAAAAACATCTCAAAATGTGGCTTAGTGAATTATTACAAAGTAAATTCCATTCTGGTCAAGAATTATATCTTGCCAGCTACCCTGGAAGTACTTGCCATGTGTCTGATTCCAACTGCAGTACCTTCACTGCTTCATGAGTAACTATTGTCTTGACATTTATAGTAATATTTTCCTTACATTGTTCATAGTTTTATGACCCAAATGTATATTAGCAGACACTATAGTTTATCTTGCTCATATTTTAAACTTTAATAGTTTTTTTTGGCATAGATTTCTCCGCTATTCCTTTTATTTGCTAAAGAACCTGGACCATTGGAGTTACAAGTCTCCCACAGTCTGTATATTGCTGTTTGCACACACATGGTATAGTTCAATGAGTTCAACAAGTCCTGCAAATTGGCAAGTGGATCCAGATGTTCAATCCCTTTGGCAATACTACAGGCAGTGTTTTGGCAAGCTTATATGAAGTACATGATGTTTGGTTGTCTCTTTTTATGATCTTAGTTACCACTGAGGATTAATGCTTGCATTTATTAAATAGGAGTTGTAAAGTGGTGATATTCTAATTTTATCATATCTGTTTTTGTGTATAAGCTGTGATATTTTTTTATAAAGAGACACGTTACCTCATTTATCAATTGGTTACCCAGTGGTGCAAGTCTGCATAGGATAACGGAATAACCGTGTGATTATTTTCCTTTGCTTATCAGTTTCTAAGATAATGAATAGTTGTTGTATTATCCTATGAAGGTGACCAATTTTAAAAATATAATTACGAAATCATGTTTTTAAATGTATGTGATGGATTCTATGTCATTGTGAGTATTATAATTATTGAAGCATACATTGTACTGTATTTGGTGTATGGGAGCCCCTTTAAGTAATGTCTGGGTCCCTTTGACGTAACCTTTATAGTTTTTGATAACTTACTTAGCATTTAGTATTATTAGGTATATAAAACTCACCTTATACATTTGCTACACCAGACTGAGAATCAGTTGTTTCTCCAATGATCCCTGATAATTTATTTTAGTGAGAAATGGTATTTCAAGACCACAGTATGGACACTATGGCTGTTCCTTACTCCTGGATTGATATACGTAAATGTGTACACACACAAATATGTACACATAATATATAAAATAAACTGTATCATGGGTTCATATTAATATTTTCAGTTAAAATTTTGGACTATAGAACTCCTTATATCTGTCTCCTTTCTTCCAAACAGGGAAGAAAGGGTTCTTTCTCATGAAGAATCCTGCTTCTTGAGGACAGAGACATGCTAGAATTAAACTATACCAGGATTACCCATTTTTAAAATGACATCTCTACAAACACCACAGTCTCAGAATAACAATACTAATATTACCACCAGTATTATTGCAAGAACCATTAAAATTAATTTTGAATATGCTCTCTTCATCCTCGCCTTATTTTTTTCTAATAGTTGCACTTTATGTTGTCAGAATGAGGAGAGCATTTTCAAAAATAATGATTGTGATGGTTGTTATAGGATTCTATACATATGTCCAAGTTAATAATACAGTTCAGTAAAATTTTACTGTATTAAATTAATTTCTACAAATTTTACATATACATATTGTGTATACACATGTATATTTAAAATTGTACATTGAAACAGTATGCAACATATCTGAGAATATTTACCTAGAACAACAAACACCAAACATATTCTACTAAAAGTACTAAATTTTAAGTTAAAGAAATCCTTTGGGTATCTAGGAATGCATGTGATTTATAATGAAAATTAAAACAAATTATTAGCATTTTTGCAATAATTACTTATTCCATAACAAAATGAAATAACATATTTAAGTCATTCAATGAGATAAAAGTGTAAGCCAAGGATTTTATACCCAGCAAATCTGACTCTAAAGAAAAAAGGTGCTGTTATCAACATGCAAGTACAAAAGCAATATTGTTCCAGAGAATATGTTCTAAGATGAGCTTTAGAAAACCAAAATAACTAGAGAAACAGTGATATAAGATTTAGTGGTGTAGAAAACATATATGGTTATTTATAGAACTAAGAATAATTATGGGCTAAGAAGGAGAGAGTATAGGTTTAAACACTTTTTTGGTGCATTATAAAATTTTGATATATTGTATTTTCATTAATGTTTAGTTCAAAATATTTTCAAGTTCTTTTGAGATGTCTTTTATGACTCAGATTATTTGGAAGTGTGTTGTCTATATTTATGAATTATTTTTAGATTTTTCTCATTGCCTTTCTGTTATTGCTTTCTAGTTTGAGTCCATTTTGGTCATAGAACATACTTTGATTTCAACCATTGGAAATATATTAAAGTTCGTTTTATGTATCAAGATATTTATCTTGGTGAATGGTCTATGTACACTTGAAAAGAGTTTGTATTCTGACATTGATGGTGGAGTGGTCTATAAATATCAGATCCAGTTGGTTGCTTGTTATATTAGGCATATTCGTACTGATTTTTGTATCTGCTTATTCTCTCATTACTTAGCGTTGAAGTCTACAGCTATAATTTTGAAATAATCTATTTCTCTTTTCAGTTCTGTATATATTTTGAAGCTTTTTTTTTTTAGGTCCATAAACATTTAAGGCTGTCTTTATTTATTTATTTATTTATTTATTTATTTATATTTTTAAATTACACTTGACATTCAATTTTGTTTTATATTTGTTTTGGGTTGTTATGTCTTCTTGATTAATTTATCCTTTTTCACTATGTAATGTTCCTCTTTATCACTAATAATTTTTCTAGCTCTAAAATTCATGCTGTCTGGTATTAATATAACTAGTCTTGCTTTCTTATGATTAGTGTTTGTATAGAAATAATGATTTTAGTTTTTTAAACATTTAACTTATCTCTATCATTTTTTAAAATTTTTATTATTATTAATTGGGGTTATATTAGTTAATACAATTGTATAATTTTCAAGCGTACATTATCATTTGACATCTGTGTATTCTATTGTGTGTTTACCACCCAAAGTCCAGTTTCTTTCAACTACTATATATTTGGTCCCCTTTACCCACTTCACTCTCCCCCTGCCCTCCTATATTTGACCCCCTTTACCCTGTCTACTTCCTCTCTCCTTCTCCACCCCACTAGTAACCACTACTCTACAGCCCATGTGTCTCTGTTTGTTTGTCCTGCTCATTTGTTGCTTTTAGGTTTATATCCCACATATAAGTGATATGTGATTTTCAGCTTTTTCTGTCTGGCTTATTTCGCTGAGCGTGATTACCTCGAGGTCCATCCATGTTGTAGCAAATGGCAGTATTTCATCTCTTCTTATGGCTGAGCAATATTCCATTGTATATATGTACCACAGCTTCTTTAGCCAGTCATCTATCGTAGGACATTTCAGTTGCTTCCATGTCCTAGTCACTGTGAATAATGCTTCTATGAACTTCGGTGTGCAAATATCTTTTCAGATATGGGTTTTCAAGTCTTTGGGGTAAATACCCAGTAGAGGACTTGCTGGATCATATGGTAGATCAATTTTTGTTTTTTTCGAGGAAACTCCATACTGTTTTCCATAGTGGCTGTACCAATTTGCAGACCCAGCAGCAGTAGATGAGGATTCCTTTTTCTCTGCATCCTCTCCAACATTTGCTATTACTTGTTTTGTTGATTATAGCTATTCTAACAGTTGTGAGATGGTATCCCATTGTGGTTTTGATTTGCATTTCTCTAATAGCTAGTGGTGTTGAGCGTCTTTTCATATATTTGTTGGCCGTCTGTATGTCCTCTAGGGAGAAGTGTCTGTTCAGATCCTCTGCCCATTTTTTGATTGGATCATTTTGTTGTTGTTGTTGTTGTTATTGAGCTGTATGCGTTCTTTGTATATTTTGGATATTAGGCCCTTATCGAAAGCGGTGCTTGCAAATATGTTTTCCCATTCAGATGGTTGTCTCTTTATCTTGTTGACGATTTCTTTTGCTGACCAGAAGCTTTTTAGTTTAATGTAGTCCCATTCATTTATTTTAGCTTTTACTTCCCTCGCTTTTGAGGTCAAATTCATAAAATCCTCTTTATAATTTATCAATATCATTTTGAAAGTGGGTTTCTTATAGACAGCATATAAACATTTTATTTTTAAATCTTTTCTGAAAATCCTTCTCTTTTAATTGGTGGTTTTAGACCATTTACATTGAATGAGACTATTGAAACATTTATATTTAGGCTTATTTTATTTTTTCCAGTTCTCTCTGTCTTTAATTCTTCATTTTAACTTTCCTGCCTGCCTTCTTTTAGATTCAATTTATACTTAATTTTAATTTACCTATTAACTGTTAAGTTTTTGACTACATCTCTTTGTATAGTTTTAGCATTTACACTATATATTTGGTCCCCTTTACCCACTTCATAAATGACAATACTAATGCAACACTTTTTACAGCCTACTAGGAATTAATATTTTACTACTCGAAGTAGAATGTAGTAATTTTATGACATATGAGTTTCCTTACCTTCCCCACCTTATGGTTGTCTTAGATATTCTGCTTATATAAATTGGAAACCCAATTAGACAGTGTTATAATTTTGGCCTTCAACGATCAACTGAATTTTAAACAACTTAAGAGGAAAAGAATAGTTTATTTTATATATATATATATATATATATATATATATATATATATATATATATATATATAAAATTTATAGAGAGATATGGAAATCTATTATATATATGAAGAATAATCTAGTATATAAAAAAAATCTGTATTTTTCTATTTGTTATCTCTTCTTTTACTTATGTTGTTCCTAATTTCCTGATGGTATCATAGCCCTTTTATCTTAAGATCTTCCTTCAGCCATTCTTGAGAGCAGGTCTGCTAGTGACAGATTTTTTTTTTTAGTTTTCCTTCACCTGAAAATTTCTTTATTTTGTCTTTATACCTGAAGGATATTTTTTGCTGAATAAAGAATTCTGCACTGATAGCTATTTTAGTAATTTAAAAATATTCTATTTCCCTTTGCCTCTGTGATTTGTGAAGGGGAAGTCTATAACTGTTTGAATAATTAATGTTATTTTCTTTGGCTGCTTTCAAGAATTCCCTTTGTCTTTACTATTCATCATTTTATGATGTATATGGGCATTGATTTTTTTTATTGTTGGTGTTTGTTCTGTTCCTTGAACTTCATGAATCTGTAGATATATACCTTTCTGAATTTGGGAATTTTCAGGTTTAATTTCTTTAATTTGTTTCCTATATATCATTTTCTTCTCCTTATGGCATTCCAATAACACAAATTAGATTTTTTGATATTGCTCTGCAGATTGCTAAAAAAATTATTTGTTCTTAATATTTTTTCTCTGTTAAAATTAGATATCTGCTGATCTTTTATCAAGTTCATTAATATTTTTAATCTGTTGTAATTAGTATCCATAATCATTTTGAGTCCATCTAGTACTTTTTCCCCTAAATTTTGGCTCTTGTACTTTTTAGTTCTAAATTTCAATTTGATTATTTTTTACATTATTCATTTCTTTGCCAATAATTTCTGTCTTTCCATATTTAAACAGTGTTCATCTCGCTTCATAGAACATGGTTATAATAGCTGACTAAAAGTCTTTGATAATTCCAACATCTCTGTTATCTTGAGGCGGGCATTCCTTGAAGGTCTATTCCCTTGCAAGTTGATCTTTTCATGGTTTTTTGACTGTCAAGTGATTTTGGGTTATACTTTGTCATTTTGATTATTATGTTATGAGATTGTTGGTTTTTAAATCCTAAACAGAGTGTCGATTTACTTTATTTTCTTAAAGCAAGGAATATATCATTAGGTTAATTAAGCCCACAAATTCCAGCTTGCCTTTTGTGAACTGTAGTTACAATTAATGCTAAGTTAGTTTTTAAAGCCTTTGCAGTGGATGCTTCTAGTATGTGTTCCACTTAGTGGCCAGTCTGGAACCTGGGCAGTTTACTAATGTATAGCTTACTCTTCAAGGTCTTGTGTATGTTTAGAGACAAATCCTTACATGTACCACTCATAAGTGAGCCCAGGTCATCAATCAACACTTTAGGGAAATGCTGTTTTGAAATCTCTATTCTCTTCAATCCAGTTACTTTCTGCATTCTGGGATCACCTTTCTCAATCCATTGGCCAGAGAGATGAGACTACAGTTTTCCTTCCTGCAACTGCCTCTGCAATAAGAACTAAATGGTTGGAAAACTGAAAGTCATAAGGATTTGTCCCCCATTTTTGGAGCCACAGTTCCTTAAATCAGATTGAATAGTTCCTATTCTTAGAGTTTTAGGTGCCTTCCTGGGCCTGTTGCTACCTCCAACAACTTAGCATCTTCAAGTATTGCTGCCAGGGATAAAAAGTCACCTGAGGTTTGTACATGAATGCATCTAGTCATCAGGTGACAGAAATGAGGCCAGGAGTAGAACCAAGGTTATAGTTGGAATCAAGATGAAGTAGTGTGTGTAGGATAGATCAGTAATGGAGAAATGAAACTGTTGGTCAGAATAGCCAAAATAATGGAATAAATAAGATGTACATAATGGAATTGATTTAAAAACTCTTGACATTAAGTCCACAAATACTGGTCAAGGGATGGTATGCACTTTTATTTGTAGATTTCCATACACTTCCTGGTCAGGTTTTAAGTAGAGAAGTTTCTTTGGAGCTCATTAACAACATCTGAATGGTTTGGGTGCCCAACATTTATATCTAACCGATTTTGTCAACCAGTTTTCCCTGTTCTATTAGAATATATCTAGACGTTCAACCTAAAATTCAGTGCAATCCAAAACACATATATAACTTTTACTCTGTACCTCTATTCAGCTGATTACTCTTCTGTTATACTTAACAACCCAAGCTCATGATATTTTAATTACATTATCAGATTGCTCTATCATAATGTTCTCCCCATCCTGATTATATTCCTCACTGTTTATTTCTTTTCAGTATTCTAGCAGTTATTCAAAGCATAACACTGGTCTGAACCCTCTATCGATGCCTTCTACAAAAACTCTAACCATCATTTCTCTCTGTCGTTTTTCTGTCTATACATAGCACTGAGTATATGAACCACACATTTTGTCTCTTTGTTATAGCTAGTTTATTCCAAAGGCTGTTTATTCCAAACTATCTTGCATCGAATTCATGTATATTACCAATTTCCCTCTACAAACAGGATTTATGAGCACCTAAAATACAGAAAAAAGCATCTCAACAATGTCTCGTGTAATAGTAAGGCTATACGTTTACAGAGTCCTTGTTGATTCTGGATATTTACAATCTCATATTCTTCCTTGTATGTGTTGATAATAGTTTAGTGATGGGCCTCAGGCTTTCCCTCGGCTTCCAAACAAGGAGTTCTCTCCCTCTTGCGAGAGGTGAATCTTTGAAAGCAATGGGCAAGGAATACAGGTTAAAGCAAGGTGGATGGACCTTGAGTGAAAACAAGAAGATTTAGGATACCCGTAGAAAGACAAGTCAGCATTATATAGAGACGAATTAATACTTTGGGATTAAACTGTCTGTGAAGGATAGAAGCATGGCAGACTAAAAATAGGCATGGAGCAATTCAGAAGCTAATCAGGTTCTGTCACAGATAAAATTAATAAGTAAAAAAGTTTTAACAAGACATTAGCTGTCTGAACAGCCCAAAAGTCCTGGGGAGGGAGATGAGAGTATTATGGCTGCAGCATTAACATCACTGTTATTAGGTTGGTGATGATTAACAGGATGTGGACCCAGAAGGAACAAGGTGAGCCTTCATAGGACAGCACTATGTCAGGAAATGATGGTCTCAAATTGAATAGCAAAGGTGAACTGTCTGTTAGGAGGGACATCAGGCCCAAGGACACAAAATCGGGACTAGATCAGCCTAGGCAGTTATGCCAGGAAAAACATACAAGTGATATGAAATGAAATGAAAGTAAGACATAATTTTGTGACAAACAGCCACTCCTGTTAGTCTTTGCTTTCCATTCCATGCCATTCATATTTTGGGAATATTAGGCCAATGTTTCTTTTGGGTCTACTCAATTCAGATTTTATGATAACAAGTGAATTGAATCTATGAAGCAGAAAACCAAAGAAGTTCATAATTGCTTCACCCAGGTAACTATAGGAATGTTTTATATCTTTTATTATCAAGAGAAATTGACTAAAAGCCCTCTACATTTAGTCTATTGCTAAGTGTCAAGGGAAATGAAATGGCAGCCTTAAGTCTAGGTTTTTAAGAGGAGCTTACAGTGGAATGGAAGAGGAAACACCAACACAGATTAAAAACACAGATAAATAAGTACATAACTGATAACAGCTACATGGAATTGTGAAAGTATAGTCTTGGAATATGAGTATATACTGACATTTTAAAAATAGCCAACATAGGATGAATAGATTGGTGTGGAATATTTTTCCACAGATGAAGATTTTGAAGTATAAAAGGGAAGGGATATGATTTAGTGTGAAGGAAATGGTGAATTAAGAGGCTGGATAAAAGACTTAATTTTTAGAGAAATTATGCTGGTCGATAAAATGTGTTTGTGTTTAATTAAACATCCCTTTGCATTTAAATTTCGACATGTGCTCTTAGAAACAAAATGCTGTTATTATATCAGATAACTTGTATTTAAACAATCTTTCTGATATAGTACACATTTTATCAGCTAGCATAATTCCTCTGAACCTTCTGATAGATTTTTTAATACAAGTTATAGAAACCTGTCTAAAATGGGCTCTAAGGAATAAGGAATAATGCATTTTTACATCACATGTCTAGAAGTGGAGAATCTTCAGATCACATACAGTCAGAACTCCAACCTGTTTCTATATGAATTTGCCTCAGCAATTCTCCATTCTATATATTCACTTAGTCTTCTTTCATGTTTTCAATATTTCTGCCAAAAGCACATCCTGTAAGAGAGAGAAAACCATACTCCCCAGTCATTTCTCTTAAGAGAAAGGAAATACATTCTCTAAAGCATCCCAAAACCTTATTTTTTGGATAGTAAGTGGTTCACATGCCCATTTCTACACCAAAAAATAGCATGAAATATAGTATTAAGATGCTGTGCTTAGACAAATAATAGCCCAACCCTGGGGCTGGGTTGAGATCAGCATCCCCTCCGTCAACATGAGTTAAGGTTGTAAACATGAGGAAAAGATTCCTTAATGTCACTGGATTTCTGATAGGAAGCAGAAAGGAGAGAATGCATACTGGTGGGAAATCAACAGTGATCATTACAATATCCAGAGTCAACTCTCAGAGTCCATTGAAAAAAAAAACAAAACAAAAAACTCCTGTTTTAATTTCTTTTATACAGAAAGAACTTTGAGCTAGAAGTAAAGAGAAATTGAGATCAATCCCTGTAGCAAACTAAAGAATAGTGTTACATCTGTGCCTTACATTTCTCAACTTTTAAAGAAGAATAATTCCAGTGGCAGCTAAGTCGTTGAATAGTTATGAAGGCAAAAGGGGGAAAGTGTGAGGCACACTTTCAAGTCTGTTCAGTCCATGAGGCTCTATTCTTCCTGCCTCTTTGTATTCCTTTGCTCCTATATACTTTAAGATGCCTAGATGGAATGGTTTTTCACACGATGGAGAGTTGATCGCAATTATATTTATCTGTCATTGTCCTTTATTTGCCACCATTTAATATAGATTTTAGGTACCCAAATGACACTGTCTTCACTGTGATTTTTCCAGGCCAAACCTATGCTGTTTCTGGGAAACTGCAATATACGTGATATATATGACTACTATTGTAGCCATGTACCATCTTGTACATGTGACATTTATTGCTGTTTACATGTGTTACTCTGTCAAAGCAGCAAAAAAAGATATTGACAGGCACCAAAAGCTCTCATCATTTACTTGCATCTTGGAGAATTCACCATTATAAGATTTTCTGGTGGAGGGCCATAAATGTGTTTCTAAAGGATCTGATTTTCTAAACCCTGAGAAGAGAAAATAGACAACCCAGTATCTTCACAATTTTGATATTTATGAGACTGACAGAGGTAGTCCATACTAAGTAGAGGTTCACGTCCCATAGCATGATATGTTTATATTGGGTTTTAACTTTCTGGCTTGAAATTTGAGCATGTTTATGTAATTTTACATCTTCAATGCTGTTTTTCATATACACCTATAGAAATATATTCAATCTCTATTAATAAAATCAAGCTCAGATACTCTAAAATGTGAGCAAAGTTTCAAATTTGTCACATAATGGAGAAAGGAAATTGGGTGATGTGGCCTTTCCTGAACAATTCTCCTTTCCTCTTGTGTTTGATTATTTTGAGTTTTTTAAATAGCCAGTTTTGGTTGGTGTCCCTAAGAGATTATTTGGGAAGAATTTCACTCATTTTATTCTTATTTCAATATGGCAAATTCCATTTTCAAAAAATATAAATATTGTCCTCTATAAAATATACATGAAGAGAAGTGCAGATTGAACTTCACAAACTTTGGGGAGATGCCACTTATAAACCATCTATTACAAGAGCAAAGTATCAGATGATGAATGGCTGTAACTTCTGATCTTGATAAAAGACAAAACACAGATAATTTACCTCTACTGGGATAGGGATAGCTTTTTTGTATCAATGTATTAGTTGAATGCTTGAGATTGTTGATAAACAATAGCAAGAAATTATTAAATTAAGGCTTATTTCAGGTATTAAAAGAAATAAAGAAAAAATGACACGCAAATACTGTTCTTTTAAAAAATACTAATGACACCTGGAGGTAAATATTATTTTAAAATGGTAAAATTAATAATTTGGAGAGATAATAATTTTAAGACTAAATGTAAACTGACAGTGAATCAACCTCTTTAGTTTTCAAGTGACTTTGTTTAGCTTTACAAGTGTGAGTATGGCCAACATCTCCATTCAAATAAACACTGTCAGTCCCTCTGGGAATTGAATACTTATGCCAACGATTCTAGATCAATCAAGACATTTCTAGAATTTATTATAGCACATTTCCACTAGAGCCAATTTATAAACAAGAAAGAAATTAATGATATATGGGTATCATTAAATTATAGCCACACTTCCCCTATGTATTTTGCCAAATATATTCAAATGAGATTCTTTTCTTTTTCTCTGAAGTTGTATACCAAATTTATAATTGTTCGAGGCTTATAGAAAAATATTCACAGAAAATTGTCACCCATACTAACTTCTAACATCATAAAAATTAATAATGATATTAAACCAACTAGTCGAGTGTCTATATCTAATTTTTTAAGAATCATAATTTAAAACATTTGCTTGGTCCAAGTTATTTGTGAAGCAACCTTTTTGTTGTATAATCATATTCTGCTAAGAGGCGAGATTGAAACTATATGTATTATTTCAAGTCTGACATATAAAGATCTTGGAAGTTATCCTTACAACAAGAAAAAAGGTGAATAAACCATAAATTGATGACTTTTTTTTTTTTGGAGGCAACAGAGAATCGAGGTTTCAAGGCAGACTGCCACACCGAAACCTGAAGAGACAGATAAGTACAGAGAAGTAGTTGAGATCAGCTTACCTGATGCAGAAACCACTGGAGACATAAACTCGTAGGAACATTTAAAAGGTAATTTAGAGGAATTGCTGAAGGCTGAGTGTGTACTAGCTTAAGAGTGAGAAACTCCTGGGTGCTGCAGACATAGGAGGTTCCCACAGTTTTGTGGGTTTTACTTCCCAGTATCTCACCAAGTTATGGTGAAGAATCAAGAAAGATTATCTCATGTTTTTTTTTGCAGAAGAAGAGGAAAAGTAATCGTTTTGAAATATACTCAGTATACTCTCCGTAACAAACACATACTTTCTGGTGAAAAATACTTTATCAGAGAGACTTATCTTGCATAGGCAGGAAGTTCATTTACCCAACTACAGCTTCATATAACCTTCTGGTGTCACCTAAAGGAGGAAGAAAGAAATACTTGTGAAAATTGAAGCCAAGGCACAGAGGTCCACTAACAGACAGATTTAATCATAAGATTATAGAATGTTTTTCTCCCCTATTCCTTATTACCATATTAACAGGACTTCACAGTGAATTCTAGCTATGTGGTTGCAAGGCTCAGACTTAACTAAGATGGAGGTTTTATGAATATACAAAGATAACAAAGAAAACAAATCAAGGACACTAAAGGAATTTGAATCCCCTAACACCTACAAGTACAGATAACATTAGACACAGCTCAGTTCTTAGCCAGATTAACATAAAAGCTCACATCTATTTAACTCAGTTCCTGTTATCCAATATTTCATGTCTTTTTTTCCAATAAAAATTCAGCAGGCATGCCATAGGCAGTAAAGAAGTACCATCTTAAGAAACAAAGGAAGATCAGATATGATCTTCCAATTAGATATGACAGAGATGTTGAAATTATCAGACAGGGAATCTAAAATGTCTCTGAGTGTTATGTTAAAGGCTCTAATTGAAAATTAGCCAACATGGAAAACAAATGAGTATTAAAGGCAGAGAGATGAAAACTCTAAGAAATAATCAAAAGGAAATGTCGAATATCAAAAACACTGCAACAGAAATATAGAATACCTTTGATGGACTCGTTAAATAACCTGGGTATAGCTGCATAAAGAATCAAAGAACTTGAAGATATGTCAATGAAAGCTTCTCAAACTAAAATGAAAAAATAATAAAAAAAAAAGAATGAATAGAACATACAAGAACTGTGTGACAGTTTCAGACATATAATTGTTATCTTAGAAGGGGAAGAAAGAAGGAACAAAATAGGAGAAATATATGATGTAATAATTGCTGAGAACTTTCTAAAATTAATGACATAAACCAAACCACAGATTCAGGATATTCACAGATAATCAAGAAAGATAAAGAACAAAAAAAGATACACCTAGGCAGATAACACTCAAACTGTAAAAGACCAAAGACAAAGAAAATATTGAAAAATCACCTTGTCTACAGATGAAAAAAGGCAAACAAAACCATGGCTTTTTTTTTTAGAAATCAACTAACAAGAAGAGAGTAAAATATTTAAAGCATTAAAAAAAAATTACCAACTTAGAATTCTATATTCAGAAAAGTACCCTTAAAAAATGAAAGAGAAATAAAGATTTTCTCAAACAAAAACTAAGAGTTAATCGCCAGCTGATATGCTCTGTATGAAATGTTAAAAAGAAGATAGATAAGGAAAATCATATAAATCAGACACTTGGATCTATGTAAAAATTGGAGAAGAAATAAAGGTAAAATGAAATCTTTTATTGTTTTACATTTAGTTGATCTAATAATAGAAAAAAATACTTTCTTATTTTATTTTTCCTATCCAGTTAATCAACACATTCATCGCCTCATGTATTTATCTTTTTTAGTGTGTGAGAACACTTAAGTTCTACTTGTTACAAAAAAAAAAAAAATGCTTATTTAAAGTGAAAGTACCAATGTATTTTATTTTAACATAAGGATAAGTGAAATAATGGCAGGTATTTTATAAGGGATTGGAATTCTTTATTCTAAAGTATATTACTACCCATGAGCAATATAGTATTATTTGAGAGTAGACTTAGATTAGCTGCAAATGTATATTTCAAACTCCAAGGCAGTCACTAAAAGAATAAAAATAAAAAAAAAATAAGCACAACTGATATTCTAGGAGGGATGAGAAAATGAAAAAAAAAAAAAAAGAAATCTCAAAAGCACAAAAAGAAAAATGTAGAGGAAAAGGAAGGGAAAAAGAACAAGTACAATGAAGAGAAACAGTTGTAAGCATTAGGTATAAATCTAAGTATATCAATAACCACTGTCACTGTGAATGGTTTAAATCCACCAATTAAAAAAAAAATTGGAGACCATTTAGTGGGCCAAAAAAAAGCAAGACCCAACTATATTTTGTCTATAAGAAATTCATTTTCAGTATAAAGACACAGATTACTGTTTAAGCAAAAGAAAGCTAGACTAGTATAGAAGTCTGACAGCCAATTTCAGAACAAGGGAAATTATCAGAGATAATGATGGACATACAAATTGATAAAAGAAGTATCTAAGAAGATATAACAATTCTTAATGTGTATGCATGTAACAACATAGCTTCAAAATACATGAGGCGAAAATTGATATTACTCTCAGGAGAAATATAGAAACCCACTATTTTAGCTAGAGGTTTCTGTACTTTTTAAAAAGTAATTGGTAAATCAAGTAGGAAGAAATTTATCTAATTTTTAATCAGCACTGTTAGTCAACTTATTTAATTGACATTTACAGATTATTCCATATAACAGAACATTCTTCTCAGACTCACATGGAACATTCACTAGTAGAGAGCACATTTTTTACCATAAAACACACCTAAACTTTAAACAAGAACAGATCATACAAAATTTGTTCTCAGATCACAATGGAAATAAATTAGGAATCAATAACAGAAAGATAGCTGGAAATCCCCAAATATTTGAAGATTGAATAACACATTTCTAAAGGACACGCATGGATAGAGGAGCCTCTGGAGAAATTAAAAGATATTTTGGACTAAAGGAAAATGCAGTCTACAGAATTTGTGGAATTCATAGAAAGCAGTGCTTGGAAATTTATAACATTAAATGCACATACTAGAAAAGAAAAAGACTTGAATTTAATAATCTAAGCTTCTTTCACTTTAAGAATCTTGAGAACAATTTAAGCATACAGCAAGCAGAAGAAAAAAAATATTGCAAAGTAGAACAGAAAGCAATGATGTTGAAATCAGAAACTATACAGGAAATTGGTGAAACCAAAAGCTGATTCTTTGGAAAGATAAAACTTTTTAGTGAATATCTATCCAGGTTAACAAAATTAAAAAGAGAGAAGTCACAAATTATTAACAGAAGAAATGAAAGAGGCATTGCCACTACTGATTGCACAGACAAAAAGGATAATAAAGTAATATTAGGAACAACCCTTTGCCCAAGAAATTTGATAGCTTATATGAAGTAGACTAATTTTTTGTAAGGCATCACCTATCAAAACTCAAACAAGCAGAAATGGACAATCTGAGAAGTCTTATATCTATTAAAGATATTGATTCAGTATTAGTAACCTTCCAAATGAGAAAGCGCCATGCCCAGATGGTTTCACTGGTGAATTCTAATAAATCTTTAAAGAAGAAATACCAATTATTAACAATCTATTCTAGAAAATAGAAGCAGAAGGAATGCTCCATAACTCATTCTGTGAGGTCAGCATTACCCCAACAGGAAAACCAGACAAAGACATTACAAGAAAGGGAAACTACAGACATTACCCGTCAAGAATATAAATGCAAAAACCCTTAAAAATACTGCAAATTGAATTCAATAATTTATTTGAAAATTATATACCACAACCAGGTTAGATTTATTCTAGACATGGATGCCATCTGAATATAAATAGAATCTACCACAGCAACAGGCTAAAGCAAAAAAATCATAGCACATCAGTTAATACAAAAAGAGCCTTTGGTAATGGATTAGAGTTTGAGTCATCAGTATGAATTTGTGTTCATATAGATGGTTGCATAGAGATAAATTTATAGAAATGTTTATATATGTGAGTTTGCATATATTTTTATGTTCTGTCACAATGAAAGGCCGAGAAGCAACAACACCATGGTAGCGACAGGCACACCTAGTGTCCAGGTCCTGGTTTCTAATACCATTCTCTAGGGCTCCTAGAAGGATGGCTCATTCTAGGAGTGAGAAAGCAGATATATTAAGATGAGATTGGAACATCTTGTCATACCAGAAAGCAAGGAAGTACTTAAAAAAAAAAAAAAAGATAGCATTATGTCTAAGGGACACAGGAGCAAATCGAAAGAGCCCCCAGTAGCCACAGCTGGGAAAAGTTGAGAAACAAAATAAAATAATATTGAATTATAATTCAAAGTAAAAAATAAATGTCCACATTCCATAATTATATAAATAAATGATTGAATGGATAAATAAATTATTGATGGGGAGAAGCTATAAATCTCCCTTGCAGAAGAATTCCAAATAATTCATGTAGATACTATGCCCTTAATGAAGGGAGCATAAATCTTCACTTCTTAAGTGTGGACTGTACATATTAACTTCCTTCCAAAGAGTAAAGTATGGAAAGGTAGGAAAAAAATGAATTTATAGCAGAGAAACCTGATAAACTATGTCAGCTATGTGATTAAGATCAATATCAACAGCCATAACTAATGTTCATAGTATATACTTTAATATGATGTGATGAAAATGGCACTTGACTTCTATGTGCTTTCTTAAAAAAAAACAAAAAACAAAAAACAAAAAAACAATACATGCTCTCAGTCTAATCACGAGAAAAACATTAGAAAAATGCCAAATGAGGGACATCCTGCAAAGTACCTGGCTAGTACTCCTCAAAGCTATCAAAGTCATGAAAATATGGACAGTTTGAGAAACTGTTTACATCCAAGAGGAGCCTAAGGAGACAGGACAGTTAAATGGAATGTGATGTCCTAGATGGGATCTTGGAAAAGAAGAAGCCATTAGTAAAAACAAAGGAACTCTGAAAGAAGTATGGACCTTAAATGATAGTAATATATCAATATTGGATGATTAATTGTAACAGATATATCTTACTAATCTATTATGTTAATAATCTTTCCTGCAGTTCTGGTAGGGTCTTACAACCTCCAAGGAAGTTGTTCATACTTATTTATTATTTATTAATTATTATAAAAGGGCATCTATTGTTGATCAGGCCCCAGGTATGAAGACACACAACATTATCCACCTGTGATGGCATATGATTATGTTGTGATTAAGACATAAGGGGAGAGAAAATTTCCTATTGTTCACTTCTCTCAGGCTTAGACCTATATTATGGAAACAGCCCATATCCAAGGGCAAACTCAGCTGGGCACCCTTAGGAAAATGTCTTCCTATCTCTTTGTTTCTGCCTTTACATACTAAAAAGGGTCTACTTGCTAGACACTATAGCTTATCTATGGATTTATCTCAAGACTGTCTCAACATATTGTGATTATAGGTTTCTTCGTGACACAGATTATTATCATCTGTCTAAATTAGCCAGATCTCCCTGAGAAATCGACCATTGACTGGAAGCCGTTTTTGCAATTAATGAAATTGCCTGGCTTCTTCTCAGCTTGCCATTCCCTAGTACTTTGCCTCCCCAACCACAAGCCTTTCTTCAGAGCACCTTCCTGTGTATGTTCAATTTTTTGCTCAATGATTTCACTGCTGGAACTTGAGTCTATGACCTTAATTATACTCAGATATTCACAACGGGGAGATTGTTGTAGTAACACCAATGGAGGACGTATAGTAATTTAGTGCATAGTTCACAAATCTTACATCGCTGCCCCATTCCTTCCTGCTGAATGTTAGAAGTTCACTATATAATGTTGCTTTGGGTGAATGAACAAACATTCTCTGTCTTCTAAATATGGACCTTTATATACTAGGAAGGTTACAGATTTATCTCAAGTTTATGAGATTTGGAGGACTTTGGTAGAAAAGGAAAATACCACATTTCTTATATTTATGAGTGTCTTTGAACCTAAGAAGGGTCTCATTTGTATACATCTAGATAATCTATATATTTAAAGAGTTTCCAAAGCAAAGCAGGAGAGTGTAACCTTGAAAATGATACAAAATAGCTGTATTGCAAAATGTTGTAAATATTAGTTGAGCACAATGAGACATTTGCTAAGAGCTGAGGAGCCAGAAAATTGCAAGCTTTTAAGAGAAATGTCTCTCACTTTAGATTTACTTGCAGATCTTGGTGACTGAAAGCTGCTAAAGGAAAAGAGAAAACAATAATAGCAACAACAAAATCTCTCATAATTTTAATAGCCACCCACTAATTGTAAATGTGAAGATGACCTCTCTAAATACAAAGCTGAAAGTGGAGAAACCCTCCTTTATTAAAGCTCCTGACCTCCGGGCCCGGTGATGGGCAGGCTCTGAATACCATACATATGGCTAAGCTTTGCAGTGTTGTTCTGTAGAATTTTAATTTCATTTCCTGGAATCAAGTCTTTGTCCTAGTCCCAAGTATGTTTACATTTTTTTTCCCCCAATCCTGATTTCCTTCAGTCAGAATTATGTCCTCTTAAACAAAAACAAAAATACAAACAAACTCATAAAGAAATTTATATTGTAGCAGCTATCACAGCCCATAACCATTTTAAGTATTCAGAAATGAAAATTTAATTAGACATGGAAGATCTAATCGCCATCTATCACTCAGTGGTTTCTAAACCTGGAAGCTTTAAAAAAATCAATTCTTGGGGACTCACTCAAACTAATGAATCACTAATTTAATGTGACTAAAAACAGCTAATAGGCTCAATCTAAACACATCCTACACCCATAAACCAAACTGCACAGCCTGAGATCTGTTCTATGGACAGTTTCTCTACATTGGAACCTGTAACCTTGGTAGAGGAAGGCCATGCTATATTGGCCCCCTCAGAACCATCTCTTCATTTCTATTTTATATGATATTGCATCAGAAACTAAACTCTAACATTTTCTTTACAGGCTGAATTTATATTTACACATCTATATGTGTGGGTATGTGTATATAAATACAATCACATGTGTTTTCTCTTAACCAAATTTTAGAGTGATCACATAATTCGATGTCCATTTTATTAGGGAGGTTAAAAATAAACAAAGGATGAATTTTTACTTACAAATTTAAAACGATCATTCCTTGGTAGTAGAGGAACTCTTAGTCTTGATAATTGAAGCCACATGCAGTTGACACAGGACACTCTTAAATATAGATGATATGTAACCTAGTGTCTGTAAAACTACTGCTTGTAGAATTTACTGAGTCTGGAAGACTATTTCATAACTTATTAAAATTCAGGAGAGGTCAGTTGGTACAAAGAAAAATGCCACTAACTACTCTCGTTGGAGATAAAGTAATTGGCCAAAAGTGATGAATATATAAATATCTATCTGTTTTTCAAGGACACTGGCCTGATGGGGGGGACATTATGACTCAAAATCATGGAGGATAAGTAACAGCAGGAGTTACAAGATGAGACTAGAAGAAGGGAATTAGGAGAAATATCAAGTTAAGTATAAAAGTTAAAGGGAGTCCCCGTAAATATGCACATAAAGACTGGACACATTAGGCCCATTCATGTAGACCTGGCGCTATCACTTAGAAATGCATTCTGTGGAACCAGACACATACGGGCGTAGGGAGGAAATCTGTTCTGTCTGCCCAGTTTTCTTTCACCCTTGCTTTAGTGATGAACTACATTTACTGTCTTTGAAGGAGACCTCTTGCCCCAAATGAGACTGTTAAGGCTCCCAGTCACAGTTGCATGCTCATTTGGCCATGAGTGTGGGAATCAGGTAAGCCAATCAGAATAACCCTCCTTTATGGCCACACATTTTGGCTCAGAGATGGTAAAGGATATATGCCAGGTCAATCAGACATCTCCTGGGATTTCTAAAAAAAAAAAAATTATTTTAATTTTTAATTTATTTTTTATGGTGACATTGGTTAATGGAATTCAGTAAGTTTCAGCTGTACATTTTAACAGTAAAGCATATGTATTTACATTGTGTGCTTGCCTCCCATAGTTAGATTTCTTTCTGTCACCACATATTTGACCCGTTTTACCCCATCTACCTCCTCCCTCCCACCTCCTCTCTGGTTCCTGGGATTTTTTTTAATACAGCCCCTGGGATAAAGAAGATATTTTTTCCCTTGGATAGCAAGCTGTAAATATATGACCTCAGAACATAATTCATCAGTGATTATGTTCCCTGCCATGTGCAGAGCCCTGAAGATGAAGGCCAGCCCACATTTAGAGTATGAGAAGATGAGCACATGTAGTCTAAATCATTCTCTCCCTCTTCCCTCTTCCTTGTCTGTCTCTTGCATGCACATGCACATACACACACGCACACACACACTGTGGGTGAACCTTACCTTGTTGACCTTGTTGCTGGCTCTCCTCCCATGGTGTGCGTGTGTTTGTGCGTGTGAGTGTGGTTTGGTTAAATGGGCCAACTAATCCTCCTTTCTGCTTGAATGGATTTCTATTTGATTCTGTCACTAACAAACAGAAAAGTCTTGACTGATTCTGAGTATTATCTTTACTTTTATTTGGCCATGAATTTCTTTGAACTTTGCCACATGCCATTCTACTTGACCTACGGTTATTACAAGGAAGGAGAAGCTTCATGTTTTGCTTGACGGCTATTCTTCTGTATTTGGAATCATTTTTCCTTCAGCTTCTACCTTTAGCTTCCATAAAAGAGAGCATAATGTTGCAGGGTTCAGATGAGGAATGGAGAGTCAATGAACTGCAGATTGTTCTTTCTGAAACATTACCGTGCACAACCGAGTCTGTCTGTTTGTGGTCTCTTATGGATGCTTGGAATATTTCCGTATTTGGATCATTGCTCAAGCTCTAGTTACTACCCTGAAATTTACTCTTACCTCTTCTCCTCTTGACTGATTTTTTTTTTTTTAAGCTTTAACACCTTTCCTAAGGCTCACCATAGCAAAGAATTCTTTTGACTCAGGCTATATCTTTGAAGGACATGATGTCCTTATACATCCTCTTTAATTAAGTTGAATATGTACTGCTTTTCACAAACTGAGGAAGGGATAAATTGTCTTTTAGAATTATCTTCCTTCTTTCTATTGAGATTAATCTGCACTTGAATTGAGATTTCATGGAGGAGAAATATTCTACTTGGACCATAGAAGACAGCAATCCAATATGATTAGAAGCACTAACTTCCTGATTTTCTTTTGGAACAACAGAGGCAGTTGAACTAGAAGGTGAGATGGAGTGAGGAAAAAATATAAATTTATTTGTAAACACTCCATAACTTCTACAAGGTTTATAGGATGCCATGCCTCCTTTGGTCGTGGCTCTTCATGAGTTTCATTCCTGACTGAAATGCTGCTTTTTATTTTTAATTCAATTGAAAAATTTTAAAGGATTTCTGCCTTTGGGGAATGCAATTAGACTTTCTAGGATATCTGTTCGTCAAGAAGGATAATGGCATTTCTAGTGCACATTCACTGAACAGGAATCTTAATCTAAGGCAGAACCTTAGGGGTTCTATGGAAACAACAGAAAGACATGCTCATCCAGGTTTGGTAGTTTAAGAGGACTGGCCAGCCAGCTGCAGTTAGCTGCAGCTTCTCACACAGAAGTCAAAAATCATTCTCTCAGCTCAGGTGACAGATGGTTGGTAAGCATTCTCCTAGGCCCAGGAGCTTGGCTTCCACATCTGTGAAGACATTTCTCATTAGGCTTTCTTACATACTCATAGTATGACAGACTTCAGTGTTATTGAGAGAACCAGACCCCTCTGTCCTTGCTCCTCCCTTATTCTATATATCTTCAGTCTTCTTCCACCAAGCTCTAGTTAAATCAAACAAATAGAATATTAGAATATAATCAAATGGGGGATATCTACATATTTCTTCTATATGTTTGGTTGATATGTATACATACACACATGCATGCATACATACATGTTTTAGACCCTCACTTAGCTTTGGGGGAATTATCCAATGTAGAAAATCTTGTAAATGTAGGAGAAAAACAAGCATATAATTCAGCAGTCAAAAACCACTTTTCACTTGGCTGGCCTCTGGAAAAATATTCCATTTATGTTATTTCACACTTGTCTTTCTCACTAAACTTTAAACTCCTTGAGGCCAGGAGCTTTGTTTTATTCACACGATCGTTCTAAACAGCCTTTTAATATATGCTTGGCAAATAAATGGATAAATTAACCATTTAATTGATTAATTGGTTGAGAATATAGTACTGACATGCTCCAAATAGACACTTTCATGGTTGAAAGAAAAGGAAGCATTTTAATTGATGAGAACCTCTTGGATCCTTGAAGGTGGAAGGCAGTATTGAGGAAAATTCTGTGCTATTTCAGTGGAAAAATTCAGCAGAGCCGCATATATCTGCCAATTCAGCCCAAATGTTTGCCTGGATACCAGGCTCTGTTTCAACACAAGGCCTGGAGAAATTTTTTCCATAAGGTCTCTACTGGTACTTATTCCCACCCACCCCTTTATAGGCACCTAATTCAGAGCATTTCTCATCTTGACAGTTCTTATGCTAAATCTCAATCTCAAGGCTTTTGCTGCTTAGTTGAAGTCCTGTTGGCATTATCCATTCTTAGCCCCCATGCCCAAGACTCATTCTTACTTTGTTTATATCTTAAGCCCGCCTCAAGAGCAGATACTCCTAAGACCTTGGCTGTAAAACTGAACCTTGCAATTTGTGACAACTGCATATAACATAACAGGAAGTCCTGCACACACACACACACATACACACACACATTCTCTCTCTCTCTCTCTCTCTCTCACCGTATTTCATAATTGCAAATATTTTTTTAGAAACAACATGAAAATTAAGTATATTCTTTCTACCTTTTTAAAGAAATTCTAGCACAAATTTATCCATAAAATAACATACGTGTTCCATGTGACAGTCTTGATCTTAGTAGAAGCCTTTTGTCATCCAAAGACTGAAGTGTCTTGGGAAGTTGACATTTGCATGCAGCATCACAGAGACATGCAGCTTCTCATAACCCATAAGATTTGTGTTTGGCAGCTTTATGATGGACATAATTTTGAGGCTCATGGAACAGCAGTGCTTTATTTGCATTTCCCTTTAAGTTAAACTTATCATCTTTTTTAATAATTGAAATATTTATCGATGGAAGTAAAAAAACTTGAAATTTTATCTAAAACCTCATGATATATGTTGTTTGGTGCCTAAGTGATAAGCCTTCAAGAAGTATTGATCTACCATATCAGTCCCTCGAGCTTAATAGAAATATAATGATATATTCCTGGAATTTGGCAATTTGTACCCCCTGAATTGTTTTTTGTTCTGTTATATACTAACATAATGAATTTTTATTTCAAAGCTATATTCACTATGTACCTTTTGAAGACAACGTGACATTTAGGCACTCAACTTTAAGTAGCTACCAACACCAGTGACTTGACCAACCTTACAGTGAATGGGTGGATATCATTAAGGAAAGCTAATTAAGGTGGTAAATTCTGAAGCAATGATGTATTTATCCAAACTCACTTCCCATCCAGCAGCTAACAAGTATGTTTTCACATAAATTGAAGAGGCATCCTGATTTTTTTAAAATGTTACAATGTAAAGAAGAAAAACAAAGCAGAAGTATGTGTCTTAGAATCCAATAAACGTTAGACCAAGGAAATGTTCATGTTATTAATATTAAACTGAGTATCCTCAAATCCTCCTAGTCTCTAGCTATGAATTGAGGAATTTAGCATGTAAAACTAGAAGATATCAAAACTATGTCTCAACATTTTCTGTTATTTCTGGGCACCCCCAAGGAAGTCTTATGCTCAGAAACTCAATTACTCATATTCTTCTCTTTCCAGAGCTGCCTGTGTCCTCTATGAAAACATTCTTCTCTGGCTGCTCATTAAGCATATCAGAGTCAACCACTGGGCCACAGTGCAGTGCCACAGCCACTACCACACACCACAGCTCCTCAAAGGTGTGAACAGAGAGCCCATCTCTCAACTCACCTTGTCTTTATGTCTCCAGTCTTGAGTTTCAAAAACCCCATTGTCAGTAAAGTTGTTTTAGCTTTTCGCTTCCATAAGAGGTGAGATGTAGTCCCAGGGGTTGGACCAGAAATATAGACAAAACATCCTTCTCTATTTCTAAATGAGCAACAACCTAGATCTCATAAGTGACATCAAGAGGCTGGCATAATTATCATGTGTGTATATTTTTGAGAGCCTACCCAAGTGCTAGAAACCTGCAACACAATGTGAGAAACTACAAACAGATTAACACAGAAAAACACAAAGTCGAAACACAATTTTATTGAGTATCATGAAGGTGAAGAATGTTGTGCTTTGAGAGAAAGTAATAAGATAAATGTATTTTTTATGGGATTAGGATGGCCCCCAAAGAACAGGCATAGATGGGAAAGTGACCTTTTTCCAGAGATCCATGAGCTGAGTGGGAGTCAGGTAGGTAGAGCATATGTTCCAGGTAGAGCATCATCAGGGGAAATGCTCTGGGCTGGAAACGAAGATGGCATTTTCCAGAAGTGAAAGAGATCTTGTGGCTAGAGTTTCTGGAGCAAAGGTGAGAGTGACAGTAATTTAAGTTAAAGAAGGAATCATGGCCTTGAAGGCAATGTTCTGCATATTCTAAGTTCTACAGGTAATCACTGAACATATTAAACTTTATCAGGTGTGTTTTAAAAAAATAATCCTCCGAGAAAGTTGGCAAGGCCAATGTCGATTTTATTAGTGTATAAGAGTGTGTGTGCGTGCATGTGTATGTGTGTTTGTTTTCTCATCTCTATATCAGTGTTCCTGTCCCAGAAAGGTTACTTTTGTAATTGAGACCCAAAAGACACAAAAGAATAATCTAGAATAAACTCAGTTTTTGAACCCAGGCTATTATGTGTAATATTCGACTGGATGCTTCTGAAGTGAGTGTGTATTTATGTTTGCTTGGTCTCATATCTTTTCTTGGACATCAGGAATATGTTATTGCTAATTCTGAACATGCCTTTGAACATCCGTGCACCATGGACAAACGCGATATGTGATCTTGTATATAATCTGTGCATGAGGAGTAAAGTACTTCTAAAGTTACTGGATTGTTTCAGGAGGTCTTAAATGGTCCAGTAAGGAATAACCTTGGGTGGGGGACATGTCACAGCTGATCAGTTAACCTGAATGTCAAAATTCAACTGAACTCCCATTCACAATGCCAACCACTAGGAGAATACATGAGATTGTCTGACATTAGTGTGTCAACGCTAATTGCATTTACTTTGAAAAAGACAAATGTGGTGGTGGACCCTGTATCTCTGAACATCTGATTGCCAAAGTGAGGTGCCAACCCTGCAATGCTCAGTCTCCAGCGACCCTACCTGTGAACCCAGTGTCCTGATTTTTATAATCCTATAAATTTCCAAGCCAAGGATCATATCCATTCCTTGAATTTTAATATTTTATTAAAAGTTACTTCTTTCTTAGTGTAATGGCGTAAATCTGACTCCATAGTAATTAGCCTACACTAACATTTTTTTTTTTAAGAAAACTCATTTTGAGTCAAGATATAAATAAATGCTGATTCCTAGGCACAATATAGTGTTTTCTCATTAAACTTCAATGATCTCTAATAACTTTTCAACTTAACCTTGATTTTCTTTCTAATGCTAAGGAGAAAAACACCTTCAACTACTTTTACATGAGGACGATTATTCAGGATCTCTTAGTACATGCTGCTGTACGAAGAACATGAAGAGAGTTAAATAGGCACTCACACTGACCTTGAGTAGTTTATGATCTAAGTAGAACATTATGATGCAGAAATATATCTTCAGGGAACGCATTAGAGACCTTACATTACTTATGTGTTTAAATTATGTGCAAGCAAAAAGGTAAGGGAATTTAATTTAGTGATGAAGAAGGGAAGAATTTCAGTTTGAGGGAAAGTATCAAAGATTAGCTATGAGCTTGGAAAGACTATTTGAAAGATAAGCTGTTTTAGAAGTGTCTTTCTAGAAAGAAAAGTTTTAGTGTAGTGGGACTAGAAATTTCATGCATGAGGATTTATCTGAGGAGATGTCATGGTGGCAGATATCAGATATGTGACTGATGTTGTTCATGAATATATTTTCCTAGAAAATATGTTAGGTTGGGTGATAGAGTATACAGGTTTTTGATTGTTAATAGAATATAAATAATGGAATGGAACTATATGGGTTTGGGTCAGCTATAGAAAGATTTACTGGGGAGACTGAACTTGGACTAGATGTTAAAGGATGTATAGACAATTGATCATTATAGAAAAATAAGGAGGGGCCATTAAGCAAAATAATAAAAGAACAGATATGTTTGGGGAGATTTATGGCAATGTGTAAATTTGGGCCACATGATGGAGAGCTGTAAATGCTATAGAGCAGATCAACGTAACCATCCCATTTTAAAGTAAAAAATCTGGAAAGGGAAGTATCAGCATATCATAGAGCCAGTCCGCCTGTAAGTCTTCATTATCTTCAGCTTCCTTTTTGTTCCCAGTTCTTCCCTTTCTCCTTCTACACGCAGGTGTCCTCTTCAAGTTGGATGTAACACTTCCATATTCTGGGCAACAGAACATCCCTTGACTTGTATCTTGTTTCCAAAGCACTGTCATACACAGACCCAACCAGTGACAATTATCAACTAATAACCTACTGATTCACTCACCAGACTGGGTAAAAGAGCTAAGGGCAACCTCTGTCTTCACAATAATTGGTTTAATTCTATCCAAAGAAAGATGCTTTGTGATTTGTATCTGGAATTGCCTACCCAGACCATCTAAACCTAAGGAACAAGTAGGCATTTAAATGCAATTTCCAATACTTCACATTACTTAAGTTATCTTTCTCTTTTAAAGCACAGTTCAACTCTTCCTCTTGTACAAAGCTTCAACTATATATTTAATACAACTCTAAATTCCTCTGAATTCCTAAGTTTATTATGCTCAAAGCTTTGAATTATATTCTGCTGAAGAAATAGGTCACATGGGTCTTTAGAGAAGTAACTGAGCCTTACTCTTTTCTATCTTTTCCTTAACTGTGGTCTACACATAGGAAATTGTTAATATGTTAATAGTAATCAGACTCATTCAGATGTATGAACTCTCCATACCAGCTTTTAGTAATTGGAATCATTTTGCCCTGAGCCTCACCATTCCATGGATAAAGTGCTTTTCACACCATTCCTCCAACCCACTGCCATTTGGGAAAATGGCACCAAATTCTCTACCTTGTGAAATGAGGTAGAGTATTTCTGACCCTTTTTTCCCCTTTCACTCATTTTAGGAAACAATACAGAGTAGGAAATGAAACTCTTTGAACTGCCTGGAAGAAAAATCCCACTTAAATCCTTTGTATTATTAACCAAACTCCAAACTTGAAAGGCTTAGTTTTGCTTTGAAACTTCAAATCCACCACATTCTTGAATAGTTTGAGCTTGACAAGTCATATCCTCCTACATCTCTCATTCTTGGCAGCGTCTGAGCCTTCTGAGGTTGTGGGGAATATATGACAGGAACAGGACTGAGGAAGGAAATGGGGTGAGTGTTATTGGGGTAGTTAAAATTCTTCAAATATTCTAGAACTTTAGTTTCACCTTAGAAAGAAAAGAAATGGATGATTGAACAGAGAAAGTGGTTGGTGTATACTACCAAGAATAAAATTATTAAAAATACTTGGTCAACCTGCCCTCAGTTGGGGCTGTTTTATTCCTCTTAGGGAACATCTTTGGAAAATGATTAGTCACAAACCAGTTTCTACCTCCAAGTGTTGCATGCTAGACAATCTTCCCCCAAACCTGACACTCAATGTCTCTGTTCTAATGTGGAGGTAATAATGCATCTATATTATTTAAACTTAAGGAGTTAAATGAAAATATAAGTAGAAATGGAAAAATTCCTGAAGAAAATAAAAGAAAAATTGTATTATTTTGTCTATGAAATGGTCAGTACTGCTTATCTGTACAATTAAATGCAAATTCTATCATTTTAAAGTGTTGGCTTGTGCTATAATATTAACTTCCTACCTTTACCATCTCCTTTCAAAGTTTTGAAGAAGAGCAAAGGTACTATTTATAAAAATGAAAGTGAACATTATGTCTATCTTCCCCTTCAGCCTGCATATGGAGACATAGGCAGAATCACTCTGAAAGTTTACTCATGATGAGAGGAGACATAAAAGTTTGATGACAAAGTAATTTTAAGAAATTAACTTTGGTTAATTTATCTGACCTTGCTTTAAGAGGTGAAGCTGTGCTGAGTCCACAGAGCTGCAACCAAGCAGTGCCTTGTCTAGTGACACTTTAGCAAGTGCGGTGGTTTGCTTGTCATTGTTCTTTCTTTCCTCTACATAGGATGAAGCTTCCCTTTTTTCAACTTTTCCTTTCTCACAGCAAAGGTCTACCGTTTGCCTGGAAATATTGATGTTTATCTCCCTTCCTAACAGAAAAACTGAGTTGATAAGAACCAATTCAACCATGGACTTCTCCAGCCGTTGACTTTATAACATTTTACCAACCCAGATGTCATGCACTGAAGTAAATACTTGTGAATAAATATTGAAATATTAAAAGCGGAATGACTTACCGTGTAACACTGTCCTCTGGCAAGAATTGCTATACCATGTTACTGAGCAAGACCCAAGCAGGGCCTTTTCCTATTCTGTCATGTTCTATGGAAGTGTGTGTGTGTGTGTGTGTGTGTGTGTGTGTGCGCGTGCGTGTGCGCGCGCGTGTGTGTAAATTTAACAGCAATCACTTTCTGTGGTTCTCAATTACCTGTATTCTTATTACTATTCTATATCCCTTCTGTTTATATTTCTCATTATTAACATTTAGTTGCCCATTCAACAGTCTTCATTGACTGCTGACTCTATGCTAAGCACTGGGAAAGACATTAGAGAATGGACAGTGGACAAAAAAGAATCTTATTTTCCACCCTGGTGGTACAGTTAAGTGTGCAGAAAGAACTTAATCACATAAATTACATCTGAATTTAGTGTTTCAAAAATGGATGGCACAATAAAATTATTATATTTCATCAGTGCATGTTATGTTTTACATGAGGAAGTAATAAGTAAACTGAGAACTAATAGGAAGAGTAGTTGATACTTATGGAATCCATCTGAGGATGGGAGAGATGCAGGAAATGTTCCAGGCAGAGTGAAGTGGCCAGATTTATCAAATATAAAATTATAGGGTGTACTACTATTTCTGGAAAGATGGGGTAGATATACTTTTCTTATACTTTCTGCTAAATGCAACTATAAACTCTGGTAATTACATGTAAAATAAATATAAGAAGCTTCTGAGAAGCAGAGAGAGAGAAAGAAGACTGGATAGGGACCTCAGTAGAGATGATGTGGGAAGCCAGGACCTTCACCCCAACCCACCAGTAACACAGCACCCCTCCAACTCTCCACTGGAGTGGTGTTACGTGAGGCCTAGTGGAGAGTAAGGACTTTCACCATTGTCCAGCAGTGTCAAGGGCACTCCCACTGTGGTGTCAGTAGATACCATGTGGGGGGCAAAAGTTGTCATCCCCATTTAGCAGTAATAAGGAGACATCACCTTCCATGTTCATCCACCTTGGGTGGAAGTGAAGAGAGAGTGGGAAATTTGGACTTCTGTCTGTATCTGGAAGCGATAAGATGACAACTCCTTTCCTTGCTGGTGCAGTGTCATAGGAAGTCAGCTAATACAAAAGGTTTAAATATGATCCCCGAGTCTCATTTAAAAAAATAAAAACATGAAAATGTCCAAGTTTTGTTGAAAATCATTTGTCATAGTAAGAACCAGGGAGATCTTAAAGTGAATGAAAAAAGACAATAGGTGCAAACACTAAGAAGATGGGGTTAGAGCTACCTAACAAAGATTTTCAGACAGCTATGATATAAATGAGTAATTATTAATACACTTGAAACAAATGGAAAAATAGGACATCTCAGTAAAAAATGAGTCATCAAAAAATAGAAAACATAAGAACCAAATGGAATTTCTAGAATTGAATATAATAACTTATATATAATGCTCAGTGGATGGACTCAACAACAAAATGGAGGAGACAGGAAAAAATTAGTGAACTGGAAGAAAACAATAAAAATTACCCAATCTGAACAACAAGGAAACGCATGCCAAAATATATCATAATTAAACTGCAAACTAAAGGAAAAAAATCTAGAAAGCACCTAGATAAAAATTACACCTTAGCTATAGGGTTAAAACATTTGGAATAGTATCTCTCTCTCATTAGAAACTATTGAAACAAGAAAGAACTTTCAGCCCAAGATATTATACCCAGAAAAATGTCCTTCAGGAATGAAGGGAGATTTATGATATCCTCAGATGAAGAAAAACTGAGAGAACTTATTGTCAGCAGACATAGCCAAAGAGAATGTATAAAGGAGGTTCTCTAAAGGGAAAGGAAACAGTAAAAGAAGTACTCAGATATCTAGAATGAAAAAAAGATTATGATAGGGAAAAATATGGGTAAATGCAATAGGTTTTCTTTATCCACTTGATGGTTGAAGCAAAGAAGTGTATAACACTGTATTGATGTGGTTCTAAATATATTAGAGAAAATACTTAAGACTTTTATTATAAACAGCAAAGGATTAAGGGGTATAAAGGGAGGCAAGGTTTCTGTACTTCATCAAACTAAGAAAATAACAACACCAAAAGACTACAATAAGTTGAATTTATGTAATTTAATAACTAGAGCAAACACTAAAATAGAAACTCAAAGAGATGTGCTCAAAAAGACTATAGGTAAAGTAGAATTGAAAAAAAAAGTTTAAGTAACTCACAAAAGAGGCAGGAAACAAGAAACAGAATAAACAGAAAACAAAAAATTGCCAGACTTCAGACTTAACATACAAAAATTATATTAAATTTAAATGGTGTAAATACATCAACCAAAAGGTAGAGATTGGCAGAGTCAAAAAAAATATGATCCAACTATATGCTGTGTACACAAAAATTACTTCAAATATAATGACATAGGCAGGTTGAAAGAAAAAGGATGGACAAAGATATATCATGCAAAGTTTAATAAAACAAAAAAAGCAGGAGTGGCTATTTTTATACCAGATAAAGTAGAATTCAAAGCAAAGAAAATTATTCAGAGACAGAGGAACATTGTGTAATGATAAAAAGGTCAATCTAGCAACAAAATTTGTATGCACCACTCAAAAGAGATGCCAAATATGTGAAACAAAAACTGAGAGAGTTGAAAGAAGAAATAGAGAAATCCATAATCTTACTTGGAGAGCCCAGCGACCCTTTCTGAACAATTGATGGAACAAGTACACAGAAAATATGCAAGAATGTAGAAGAACTCAAGAACAGTATCAATCATAGGGTCTATTTGATATTTACAGAATACTCACCAAGAGCAGAATACATATTCTTTGCAAGTGTCCATGGATTTTGTATCGAGATAGATCATATCTTTCATCATAACACCAACTTTGTAAAAGAATTGACACGGAGTTCTCTGACTATATTGAAATTAAAGTGGAAATCAATAAGGAAAAGGTAGCTGGAAAATCTCCAAATGCTTGGAAACTCAGTAACCCGTGGGTCAAAGAACTTTCAAAGGAAATGAAAAAAAAAAATGGAATTGAATGAAAATAACATAATAAATTTGTAGAGTACAGATTAAGCAGTCCTACGAGAAAAATTTATAGCACTAAATTCATATATTAAAAAAGAAAAGTAATCAATAATTTAAACTTCTACCTAAAGAACCTAGAAAAAGAATAAAATAACTATAAAGCAAATAAATATAAGAGCACAAATAAATGAAATTAAAAACAAAAATAATAAAGTCAATAAAAGGGTAGGTTGTTTGAAAAAATCAATAAAATTGAATATCTAGCAAGACTAAAAAAGAACAAAGAGAATACACAAATTATCAATGTCAGGAATAAACTGGTTTATTATAGACACTGAAGACATCAAAAAGATAATAAGGGAAAACTACAAATGGCTCTATACTTATACATCTGACAACTTAAACAAATAGACCTTTACCTTGAAAAACACAAACTACCACAATTCATTCTATATGTAATAGATCATTTGAATAGCCCTAAACCTACTAATGAAATTGACTTCATAACTTTGCAACTTCTCCAAATGAACTCCCCTGACACATATGGTTTCATTAGAGAATGCTAACAAATGTTTAAGGATGAAATGATATAAATGTTCTACTATCTCTTCCAGAAATAGAAACAGAAGAAACGCTTTCTAACTCAATCTGTAAGGTCAGCAGATTATGACATAAGAGTAAAGGAAAACTACAGACTGATATCTCTTATGAACATCGATGCAAAGATCCTCAAAAATATTAACAAATTAGATCCAACTACGTGTAAAAATTATTATCTGCCATGACCAAGTGGAGTTTATTTAGTGGATATGAAGCTGGTTCCGTGTTCAAAAATAAGTAAATGTGATCTGCCATATTGACAAAAAGAAATATTCATCATTATATCAACTGACACATGAAAACATTTGACCAAATTCAATATTTATTTATGATAATTCACAGAAAAGTAGAGATGAAGGAGAATTTCCACAACCTGTTAAAGCACATCTGCCTACAAAATAGCTGTAGCTATTATGCTTAAAAGTGAAAAACAGAATACTTTCTCCTAAAGATCAGGAACAAGGCAAAGCTATCCACTTTCACTATTCTTATTCAACATAATATTGGAAGTTCTAGACAGTACAGTAAGGTAAATAAACAAACAAACATAAATAAAAGATAAAGAAAAAATAAAATTGTTTATTTTCAGAAAATATGATTGTTTATGTAGAAAGTACCACAGGTTCTACAAAAAATAAAAATAAATCCTAGAACTATTGAATTCATTGAAGTCACAGGATATAAGATAAACACACCCAAATCAATTATAGTTCTATATCTTAGCAATAAACATACAGACCTGAAATGAGAAATTCAGCGCCACTTACAAGCGCTCAGAAAATGAATTTCTTAAGTATAAATCTAACATGTGCACAGGACTTGTATGATGAAAACTGTACTGTGATCATGAAATGAATCAAAGATCTAAATAAGGAGGCATACTGTGTTCACGGATTGGAAGACTCAACATAGTAATGATTTCAATTATCAAATTGATATACAGGCTTAACAAAATTTCTGTCAAAATTCCAGCAAGATGTTTTCTAGATATACATAAGATTATCCTAAAAGATTTATTTTCTAAAAGGCAACGAAACTGAAATAGCTAAAACAATTTCAAAAAATAAAAATAAAATAGGAGGAATCAACCTATTCAATTACAAGACATATAGCTATAGTAATCAATATCTTGTGGTATTCATGGAAGGACAAATACATAGATCAGTGGAACAGAATAGAGAACCCAGAAATAGACCCACACGTATATGCCCAACTGATATATATGTCAGAAAAAAGCAAATTAAGTAAAGGATAAACCATAGTATTTTCAATATATGATGCTATAAAATTTGACATCCATTAGCAAAATAAAAAAGTAAACCTCAATCTAAGTCTCATGCTTTATGCAAAAAGTATCTGAAAATGAATCATAGATTTAAAGTAAATTCTAGAACTAGAAAACTTTTAAAAGAAAGAAAAAATCTTCAAGATCTAGATCTAGGCAGAGTTCTTAGACTTGACACTAAAAGCCAGATTCATTGATAAATTTGACTGTCAAAATAAAATTCCCTTTTTTCTTGAAAGATCCTGTTAAGAGGATGAAAAGACAAACTGTAGCATGGGAGAAAATATGCTCAAGCCAAATATCTGGCAAAGGATTACTATCAAGAATACATAAATAGCCTTCAGAACTCAACAGTAAATAAAGTATGTGCAAACCAAATACCTGACAAAAGAGTACTAGAATATATAAAGTACCCTCAAAACTTATAAACAATCCAAACAGAATATAGGAAAAGAAACATGTCATTGAAGAGGACATGTAGATGACAAATAAGTACATGAAAAGAAGTTCAATAGTATTAGTTATTAGGGAAATGCAATTAAAACCATTGTGAGATATCACTACACCTCTGTCAGAATGGCAAAAATAAAAATAGTGACAACAGCAAATGTTGGATCATATGCAGAGACACTAGATCGTTCATACATACCTGGTGGGAATGAAAAATGGTACAGCCACTCTGAAAAACAGTTTGACAGTTTCTAAAAATAATAACAAACAACCCATCATAAGACTCAGCAGTTGCATTTGCACTCCTGGACCTTTATTCCAGAGAAATGAAGACATACCTATAAAAAGCCTATACACAAATGTTTATAGCAACTTTCTTTATAATGGCCCCAAACTGGAAACAGCACAAATGTGCCTTCAAGGAATGAATGGGTAAACTCTATATCATAGCTCAATATTTTGGAATACTATTCAGCAATAAAAAGGAATGAACTATTCATACACGCATCCACCTGAATAAATCTCTAGAGGAGATTATGCTATGTGAAAAAAAAACATTATAGAGGGTTGCATGCTGTATGATTTCCTTTATATAACATTGATGAAATAACATTGTAGAAGTGAAGAACAAACGATTGATTGCCAGGAGTTAAGGAGGGGGTGGAATGGAAAGAAAATGGGCGTGGCTATAAATTGGACATTTGTACTGATGGAAGTGTTCTATATCTTGATTATATTGTCAATATCCTGGTTGTGATATTATAATATATAATTTTGCAAGGTGTTACCATGGGAGGAAACGGAGTAAAGAGTACAAGGGATCTTGCTGTCTTATTCCTTACACTTTCTAATGTATCTAAAATTATCTCAAAATAAAATGTTTAAAAATATTGGATGCCCAATTGAATCTGAATATTGCATGGGGCATACTTATAATAAAAATACTCATTGCTTATCTGAAATTTAAATTTAACTGAGCGTTCTATATTTTATCCGGCATCCCTGGTGCAGAAGAAATCTATGCAATCTTCCTGTGGAATGGAGACTCTGGTACATTGGAAATGGCATGTTCAGGGCACAACAAAAAAATAAGGCGTGTTTAGCTGAGTTGTTTATTCTCTCCTAAACACCTCCGTTTTGGGCTGAAGTGTGAGTCAGACCACATACCTAGTCAGTGTCTTTCTGACACAGGTCTTCACAGAAAAGCAGGGAATATCCCATCTGTGTTTATGCAAAAGCAGCATTTCTTTCCATACATTATTTGATGTACTGACTTCTTGGTCTTCTTTTTCTCTCTCATTTTTGCTCTTGCTCTCTTTTTCTAATTCTCTAAAGCCCTGTTCTATATGCTAGCAGAACTTAGAATTGAAGCAAAAGCTGGGTTTAAAAAATAATAATTTCTATTTTATTCCAGCACGTGTCTTATGAATTATTTATTCCTGTCATAGTGTTTCAAAAATTCTCTCTTCCTCCAGTTGTTGTAATCACCCCTTTCAGAGTTTTAGCTTGACCCCAAGCATTCTGGAAGATGAATCATCTCAACTCATTCTCTCTAGCTTGTTTGTATAGAGGTCCCCTCCTGTTCACAAACCTATTCTTCCAGTCTGGGAATTCTAGAGAGGATATACTAAAGGGTTGCCAGCCCCTTGAAAGCTCTATAGAAACAAAGGGGTATTTAGGGCTTTTACATTGAGAAATGCAGCAGGCTTTGCTTACCAAAGGGCACTGTAAGGCACATGCAGGGATGCAGAGGCATCTTCAGCTGCTGTTCATGTTGGAGGTGGCGGGAGTGTTCCCACCCTCCCAGGAGTGCTAGGCACAAAATGTCATGTAGACATCATCAAGAATGAGACCTTAGCTTATCAGTCATCTCTGGCTCTTCTGAGTCTGTTCTGGGTATTATGTGTATCGGCTATCTCTCCTATCAATTCAGCTGGGCCTTTCTTTTGTAAAAACAACTTTCTTTTCTTTGAGTTATTGCTTGCCTTGAATTTTCATAATAAAATTGAATCAAAATGAACAATCCGCAAAGAATATAGAATGAAAATGCATTGTACCTACTCATCTTTGAGTCACACAAGTAATGAAGAATGAGTGATAACACAGCCTGTGCAATGCTAGGGCACTCTGCATTGTTACAGAGCTGTACAAAGAAGCCTCACAGAACTTTTGAAGCAAGGGGTTTGTGAGAGCTGTGAACATTTTGTGTTGTTTGGTACTATAACTATTCTGGAAAGTTTATAAACAGAAGGTAAATAGAAACATAGTTCTCCCTTCACCTAGCCTGCTATTCACAAGGAGCACATTTTATGTTTTTATTACCTCTTGGTATAGACCTAATAGAGTATGTTTTTTACAAAGTTGAAGGGCTTTACCTGGAAATAGCAATTTTTTATCTAACTAAAACTTCTCCATTAATTTATTATCTAGTACACAGGAGACATTGATGGTAAAGAGCTCAATGAAAGAAAAATGGGTACAATTCTGAAGCTTGGTCAAGAGAGCCATTGCATTGTCAAAAATGATGAGGGTGATGGCTGATACAGGGATTGGCACATGGTAGGTACCCAGTGAACATTTGTCAAGTGTATGAACCTAAAGATAAATTCCCCCCCGCCACACACATACACCGTTTATGATTTTGCCAATACCAAGCTTATATCAAATCAGAAACACTGTTAGCTGAAAATGATGTTTCACAGCATCTGTAACTTCTGCCTTATTGTCATCCATGTTTCCCTGTCTCTTTCCAGTGCTCTAAGCTATGTCCAACACCTCATTGTTTCATTTCTGGATGACTCGATAATTTCCTAGAAATGTTCCTGACTCAGTTTATTCCCCTTTTTAGACTATCCACTCTGAAACAATGCATAACTTTTTACTTTTTATACAACTTCCTGTAAATGTCAATGACTTCTTATTTCTTATAGGATATAGTCCAACCTCTTAGGATATTTATATGCCCTGTAAACATTCGACCCAACTACTCTACAATACTAACCATACAGTTGTTTGTCCATACATTGCTTCTAATAGTTTTACTAGTCTATTGTGCCTAAATGTGCCTTTCTGTTTCTTGTTTAAAATCTTAAACTTTCTTTAAAAGAATTTCATCTCTAACTCATCTCCTTTCTCCATTAGATCTTTTCCACTTCTAATTCTCAGTACTTTGTGATCACTTTCCCTTAGAACTTGTATAGTATTTATAGTTGCACTTACTGCTGATAGGGCGCATTTCATACCTTATCTTCCACTGCCATGTATCTTTAAAATTCTGAATTATGATCCCCCAACTAGATTGTAAGCACCTTCCTGCCTTGGGGACTCCGCTTCATAACTTTTTTTCTTCTTAACTTCAACCCTAAGCATAATTTTGTTCATTTAACAGGGTCCCAAGAAGATGCTTTTCTCCCCCGAACTCCCTTACATCTCATGATACAATAAGACATATGCCCAGAAACATCATTACAAATGCATGGCCCACTGGTGGCAGGGAAATGATTTTATCTTTGGATGTGCTGACAGGTGGTCAGCTCTCTGGACCTGTAACATCTGTTACCAACTGATAGTCAAGAATCCCATTTCTTGTGCCTGCCTGAGCTTTAGGCACGTGAAACAAGAGTTACCAGCCTAAGACTCCACATGTGCCAAATCATTGCTTAAGTGTTGCAGTGAGCAACAGGGCTCAGCAGGGGGATTTTACTCCCAACTGAAAGCTTGACAGCAAAAAAAAATCCTTTATGCTTGTGCATGCGATGCAGACCAGTGAAGCCTCAGTCAAGGTATTTATTTTCCCCTTGGAAGCCACTGTTGTTAGATTGAATAATGTAGGAGTGTCTTGGTGGTCTCTGTACTGATAGGAAAATATGCTGTTGTCTGTATTCTGTAACAGAAAATAATAATAATAAAAAAAGAGCGAAGGAAAGATGTAGCTAAAATCACTGGATTTATTTTTCTTTACTTTTAGGTAATTTAAAATTTTAGACTTTTATATGAATTACATATTTTGTATTATGTGGTGCTGATATATTCAGTAGACCAACATGTGTCCCAGACACTATATTTAAAGCTACATGCTAGATAGTAGGGATGGGAGACGATTAAGAGGGAAAAAATATTTTCTATATTTTAAAAAACCTGTTAATACAAATACAGAAGTATGAGACAAATTTTACAGGGAACTGGATTCAGAGCCTCGAGATATATGCTCTATAATCAAGAGTCTAAATCATCTTCTGACTTGAACTTACTTGGAGGCCTTGGGAAAACTGTTGACCTTCCCCAAACCTCAGTTTGCTAGTTTTAAAACAGATATAATATTAACCTCCTTGACAAACACACACACATACATATATATGAATTGATAGAATAGTTCATGAAGTATTAAATATAATATGAAAATAAGATGTATTTTATGCTATTCTAATGAGTACTGAGGGCCTAAACTAGAGACTGTCCAAGCTTAGAAGTGTTAATAAGGGAAGACTTTTTAGAAGCAACGATATTTGGGAAGAATTTCTGAAGATGCAAATGGTTACTGCTACAGTAAAGAGGAGGAGGAAAGACATTTTAAGCTGTAATGTGAATCATAGAATTGTCCTGAAATGATACTTTTAACCCAGGTTATAGTGATAAATTTTAGATATCAGAAAAAAATCAACACATATTTTTGGGGGGCTCAGTTTAGTTCTGTGTGCTCAGGATATGCTGATGATGAACCAAGCATAATTTGGCCTCAAGGAGTTTACAAAGAGAAAGAAATTATTGCATTAAAGAAGACAGTTGATCTAAGTTTGACCAGAGGGATGAAAACTTGAGGGTGTGCATATTTAAACTCCTGATTTCTCCCTACCTCTAATCAGATTTCTCTGCTTCCCTTTTAACTTCACTTAGCATTTACTTGAATTCCAGCTATATTTTTCTCAGTCTCCTTTCTTTCTTTTTTATCATAGGTCTCTGACCTAAGATTATTTAATCAATGTGAATTATTCTGATCAATAAATGAGCATTATAGGAAGCCTTCTTCAGAACCTGAAATCTGAAACAGTTTTCAGTTTTATAAAATATGCTAATAAATATTACTTCTAGACTTTGGTTCATGGGAGAGAATGAATTCCAGCATTATGGGGTAGACAGAGATTAAGATGTAAAATAAATATACCGTTGAGGTTAAGGAGACTCTACCAAAATAGGACATTCTATAGTCAGCATCTGCAAGGTCTGTTAGAGGGCATGGACATGTTTAAATAGGTCAGCAGAGCACTGTAAAGGGCAGTCTGGCAGATTTCTCTCAGCAAGCTGATACAATGGGTATAGCTTGTGTCCATCATTAGGAAGTTCCATCAGGCATGACAGGGCGCAAACGCTAGAAGGAACAAGATGCCAGGCATGTGATCTGGTCCCAGGCCAGTGCACAAGGTGTAGTGAATTATTTGTTACTTGGATTCTCATTCTGTACATTTTCTTATACTATTTTCTCTATGTAGCACACTGATGCTCATCTCCCACTGCTGCCCTGCCCAACTCATTCTCCAAGAAGCCTCTCAGAACATTTTCCAGGCTGAGCCAATCTGTATTAATTCTCTAATTTTTAATTGCTTTGTTTTGGTTATGTGCCACTGTCTCTTCTGTGGCCTCATAGCATGTTGTAGACGTATTACTTTATATTGTCTTTTTCACTAGGCTATATCTCCCTCTTCTGCATCTCAGGACCTAGCTCAGTGTCTAGAGATAATGTCACTCACTGTTTGAAGAATAAGATGCAATGTTTAGAGAAAAAGATGAATGGATTGGTAGAGGCCACTCTAACTTAAAAGAACTGGAAAATAAAGTTGCGCATAAAGACAAAATTAGAGTTGGGTTTAAGGTTAAGTTCAGTAATCATCAGAATGGTGTTATGATGATTTTCAAAATGTTGTGGCAAGGCTTCAGTAAATTTACTATGCCCAGATCAGGATTGGTCCAAAGGCACAGCTGAGAAAGTTAAGTGAGCTTTAACTGTTTCAGAGCCGATAGGTGGCAGAGAAGTAGTCAAATACAAGTCAATTTGACTCTACATATCCATGCTTTCCATTTACTATATCTTGTAATTTCCCCAGGACAGAGGAAGTCTAGCATATCCATGATTATTAAGGCCAAAACCCTCAAGTTATACTTTCTTGTAATTGATGATGTCAAGAAATCATTAAAGAATATTCTTTTTTGAAAATATTAAATAAGCATAATATTAAAAATAAATCAAGCAACCAAAATGTCATTCAGTAGATGAATGAATAAAAAATAAACTGTGGTACATCCAGGCAATGGAATATTATACTGATAACCATTGGTCAGATGGTGATGGGAGGTTCAGTCCAATAAGTGTAATAGGGCTGATGGGAGCCAGGATTCTTACTGTTGGAGAAGTTGTAATTATGGAAATGGAGAAAACTTGTATGAACTCTAGTTATTAGACTTGGAGGTATCAGTGCAGTTTAATGGAGATTAGATAGATAGTTTTATATGTGTGTGTGTAAATATGTGTTTGTGTGTGTATATGGGAGTTCTCTAGCTCTGTCCACTGAAAAGGCCGAAAAAAGCAATTGTGCAATAGTATTGAGAACAGGTAAAGCCAGAATCTTGGCTTCTAACTACTATTTTCCAACTAAAGAACCACGGATCTTTGTAGAAATGGCTGATTCTAGAACTGAGGCAAGAGAAGTATAAAAGGAGCCTGGAACATCTTTTGCCACAAAGTCTAGATGTGCTCAGAGAATGATGGTGCAGGTCAAAAGGATGCAGAAGCCAACTTCAGTGACCTGCCACTGGGCAATCTGGGGCAATTTGAGTATCAAAATAAGTAATAGTAAGGGATTACGATCTCTTAAATAAAATAGGTAACCATGAGTCTATAGTAATATAAATTCATTAATAGAATGTTTGCTTTCGGATGAGATAGTAACAGTTTCAAACAACCTCAATTTATAAATGGAAAATATCTTCATAGTGAAGAAGTTTGTCAGACACTTTAAGTGGTCAATGAGAATATCATCGTTAATGATACGAATTGAAATGGTGGGATACAGCAAGAAGACAGCATCACTTGGTGATAGTTCAGTCAATGATACATAAGTTGATGTAATCATAATAAAGCTTCAGGTATACTCTGATTGAGGAATAGTCTACAGAATATCTGCCCTATAGTTATCAACAGTGTTGAGTTCATGAATATCAAAGCTAGAGTAAGGAAGTACTTCAGACACAAATAGACTAAAGAGAGATGAAAATTAATGCAATGTGTATTCTGAACTACATTTTTTTGCTATAAAAAAACAGGACACTTGAAAGTTAAATAAGAAAGTAACATTGTATCAATGTTAATTCTCTGATTTTAATTGCAGTGTTTTGGTTATGTAGGAGAATTTCCTATTATAGCAAATAAATATTAACATTTGCAGCTGATATAGCATCTATTTGGTAACTCATTTTGAAATGGTAAGGGAAAAGTTTTTTGTACTCTTTCAATTTCTGTAAGTTTGAAATTAATTTTTTTTTTTTTTATATATAAAAGCAATTTTCCTTCAGTCTCCAAGCCCAGACACATTTAAAACCTTGACAGGTGTGAGAAGTTATGAGCCATTTAACTGGCTTTGGTCTATATTTGTAAAAGTTTATGTTTTGATCTGAAACTTCACATTAGTAACTGATAGCTTATGATCTTGGAAGAAATTACATCTTACCATTCTTTTATACTCTAATAGTAAATCCAGAACTTAACAAATCCATACAGAAATGAAAATCAGTAAGCATGTTAAAAGATAGTTTTAGGCTCAGTCAATGTCTTGCTGGGCTTGTGCCTGACAACTGTGTGTTCAAGTATGAATAGAACAAAGTAAAGACCATACACAAGATACCGGGACTATAGCAGTGACTGATTAGATCTAACCGACAAAAATATCTCAAAATTTTATGCTAATTTTCAACTGTCTGCTAACAGAGACCCGTAAGAATATAGATTTGTTTAACTTTCAGTTATTCAGCTTTTTTATACCTTTTCACATACATATGATAATAAAAACTGAAATGAAATACTTTTTCTAGAAAAATTGAATTCCATCTTTCATAACAATAGGTATATTTCAGCCATTTGAATAGTACTAAGACCAAAGAAAAACTATTCCACTTGCTTTTGGCTATTTTTTGTGTTTCAGAACCTCACATCGTGTGTTCGTATAATGAAAGAATGTTTACTGCAACATGACATCTCCCTGGTGCTTTTCTCCTAAGGATATGTTGATTATTTTTTATACTAAGAATATAAATTTGATTAAATTAAAAAATACTCTTCCACTGACTCTTGCTGCTTAGTGTAAAACTTTTAAGTCTTAGAATAAAATTGTCAACTCTCTCAAATCAGTGGCCATAGCTCTGTCCCCTAAGTGAAGGGAAATGACGGCATGAAATAGGTAAGAAGTACTAAGGAGTGACATTTTCTAAAAGATAGCAAACATTTTATAACTATCACAAATTCATAAATATCAAATGAGCTTGGATAACTGAATCTTAGCCATTTTTTTAAAATTAAATTTTCAAAAGCTAGAATTAAATTTGATTGTATTTTATGGTCAGAAAATTTCTATATCCACATATAACCTTTCTCCTGACTTTCAATCCCACATTCTCAATTAACTGCTGGGCACTTCTCTTGGGATGATGTACAGAAAACTCAAGGTTGTCATAGCTGGGGGAATGTGAATTAAAACCACAATGAGATAACACTGCACACCCACTGAATACATAAAATTAAAGCAACAACAAAAATCAACAAAAACTATACCAAGTATTGTCCTATTGGCAACTAGGTAGAGGTACTGAAACTTTCATACCTTGCTGGTGGGAATGTTACATGATACAATACTCATCTTTTTCTAAGAGAAAAGCAAGCATAAGTCCACACAGATTTCTGTACACATGTCCATAGCAGCCATATTTGTTAATAGCCCAAATTAGAGACAAGTCGCATGAATAAACCATTTAGATCAAACATATGCAATGGAATATTACTCCATTTGGGGATGATGGATAATTTCATTATTTTGTGGTAGATTCATAGATGTATGTGTGTGTGTGTGTGTGTGTGTGTGTGTGTTTTGGTATAGTTATATGTATATGTATATAGACATATATACGTATATATGCATATGTATATATACATATATACGTATATATACATATATATACGTATATACGTATATATGTCTATATACATATGCATATATACACACATATATATGAATCTATCACCACAAAATAATGATTTATATGTTTATTTATAATCATTATAAATGATTTATAATCAATTTTTATATATATAAATTCAACAGATCGTGCATTCTAAAATATATGTGCAGTTTATTTTAAGTCAATAAAATAAATATATAAGACTGTAAATATAAAGGTGAACATAGCTAAACCTCAGCTTCTTCTCTCTATATTTTATGTTGGCATTAATCTCTTGTACCCATATCTCATTTACTATTATCTTATACCATTTACCTAAGGTAGAATTTGAAATCATCTTGGACATCCTTTTCTTATAACCTCCATCCACCTGTTCACTGAATTCTGCCAATTCTGCTTTCCAAAATTAACCTAGAATATTTCCCATCTTCTTTACTCCTACACCTACTTGTTTGTTAAAGATCTCCTCTTGGTCAGATGTCAGTTCCCAGGCCAAATCTGACTGCTAACTGTTTTTGTATAGCCTGTCAACTAAAACTGTTTTTTTACACTTTAAACGACATTAAAAAAAAACTAAAAAAATAATATCTCATGACACATGAAAGCGATATAAAATTCAACTTTCAGTGTTCATAAATACAGTTTCATCAAAACATAGTTGTGCTCATTCATTTACATATTGTATGTGACTGTTTTTGTGATACTACAAAAGCAGAGTTGAGTAAAGACAGCCAAAAATATTTACTATCTGATCCTTTACAGAAAAAGTTTGCTGACCCCCATCTGAGACCATCTCTGTTCTTGGTTATTGCAACAATCTCATAGTGTTGGCCTTATATCCAACCTCTTCTCAATTTAAGCCTCTAAGTGACTTCCAGAGCAATATTTAAAAAATATACATTGTTAATATCACTCTTACTCTGTTAAATAGCAATCTAGAATAAAGTTCAGATTTCTGATCATAATATACATGTTCTTTCACAACCTTTTCCACTTCAAATGTAGCTATCTTATACCAACGCTCTTTGTACTCCCTTCATACTAAAATGTTCATAATTCTCCAAATACCCTTTACTCTAGTATAACTCTTTGCATTTGTAATTCCATCTCATGTCATCTGACAGACACCAACTCATGGCCCAAGACTCATACATAATGTCATATGTGTTGGGGTTATAGTGTCACTTAGTTCCATTCTAAGTAGTAATATATTCACCATCATTTTTTATATAAAATTTTGCACATATTTTTAATGTAGATATTATTGCATTGAATTAAGTGTTTATATATTAGAGTCTTCTCAAAGTAGTAATTGTGCTTTATATAGCTTTCTGTTACCTAAATAATACTAGTATATGCTTAGTAAATGCTTGAAGAAATAAAGATAAAAAGAAAGAATAGTGTGGGATGGAAGAGGGAAACAGTGGCTAATAGGAAAAAAGTAAAGAAGGAAAGAATGAAGATAGGAAGAAAATAAAAAGAAGGAAGATACGAAGAAAAAAGAGGAAACCGTAGGACAGAAAGAAGGATAAAAAGAAAGGAAGAAAAAGAAGAATACAAGAAGAAAATTAGGATGGAAGAAAAAAGAAAAAGAAGAAAGAGGTAAGGAAGGAGAAAGTAGAAAAGACAGGAAAGAATAAGGGAAAAAAGGAAGAAAAGAAAAGAAACAAGAAAGGGGGAAACAGAAAGGAAAGGATGAGAAGAAAGATAAAGAAGGGATTAAAGGGAAAAAAGGAGGAAAGCAAAAGGGAGGAAAGAAGGAAGATAAAAGTAGGAAGTAAAGTAACAAGTAACAAGTAGGAAGTAAAGTAACAAGTAACAAGTAAAGTAGGAAGTAAAGTAACAAGTAACAAGATAAAAGTAGGAAGTAAAGTAACAAGTAACAATTAAAGTAACAAGTAATGTAGAAAGATACACAAAAAAAGGTAAAGGTAAGGATGAAAGACAGAAGGGAGAAAGAAAGGAAAGAGAAAGATTGGGAGCGAGGGGTGGTGAAAGAATTAGGTCAGACAAATTTAGGACCCCAATAAGGAAGTTCTACTTCACAGAAAACATGGGATATGTTTTATATATAGCATGTGTTCATATATTTTATATACATTTTAAATATTTATATATTATATATGTATGTTTTATAAAACATTGATATATTACACACACACACACACACACACACACACACACACACACACTTATATAATTTTATAAATGAAAATATCCTGAAAGCATCCTAAGATTTCCTAATCTATCTGTAAGGTTATGTTAGAGAAGCCCTAAAAAGATACCATCTTTTGCATATAAGTATGGGTGGGATTTGGAAGTTGAATTCTAGGATATATTAACCTTGGCTTGACTCATTGTTGCAGTCTCCATGCTCCAATGACAAACTTTATCAGCATATATTATGAAGAACGTCATTGAGTCTTCCCTAGAGTCTTTAGCTAATATGCCTGACATTAAATATCACATATAGAAATCACCATCTGTCACTTATTCAGAGTTCCCTGCAGACAGGGAAGCAGATGCAGGTCTCAGTTACCATAAAACAGACTGAGGATTTTAAAAAATGGGAGAGTAGCTTGTTGAACCAAATGCAAATACTAAGGATTTGCTGTAAAGGAAGACATTTTAGCAAGTTCTCACGATGCTAGGCTCTGCTCCCTCCCACAGCAGAGAGGGATTTTCTAATAAGATTAAGAGACAATTACTTGTGAGAGGGAGTCATTCCACCTTAACAGGCAGATTTAATTCTCCGTCTTTCCCTGTCTCTCTGTCTCTCTATATTTGATATTAAATGGAAATACTGGACTTCTGATTTAGGGTGTCCTTGCGGTGCCGCCACTTTTCTTCTCCTGATCACAGGAGTTTGGGTAGATATGTCAGTTAGGATTAAGGTCAGTGATTAAGCTGAGTGATGAATACTCCACATAAGATTGGGTTTAAACAAGATAGATGCTTATCTTTTCTCTTGAATGAAATTCAAGAAGTATGAGGTCCAAAGATGGCATGGTGTCACTGTTCAACAGTATCCTTAGGGGTCAAGCTCTTCCAGTTTGCTGTTTGACGTTCCTATGGTGTGACTTTGTGGTCCAAGATGGCAGCTTGGTCTCCTGGAATCATGCCCTCACTTCATTTAGCAGCATGGAGGCAGAGACCATAGAGTAAGGAGCCATGGGCATGCACAGCCCTCTCTTCAACTAACTTCCCAGAAGCTAAGCAAGACACATCTGTTTATATCTCTTCAGTAGATGATTACACATAGCCGCCAGGTTGCAAGATACAGTCTTTATTTTGGTGTCCACCACCTGAACGCAAACATAAGGCCTGTATAACTATGGGAGAAGTGGGGGATAAAGTTTGGGAAATAGTTAGCAGTTAGTGGGTAGAAGAAATAGCCTAGTCTTCTTGGTTGGTGTACATGAGTGTGTTCATCTCAGATTAATTTTGCTTCAGTTTATTAGGGTGTGAAAAATGTAGTTATATGGGAAAGATTTATCTTATTCCTTAAATCTAAACCTTAAGTTTCAAACCAGCCATCTTCCATAGAGACCAGTGCTTGAGATGGTATTGTGATTTCCTTTCTTCTGTTGTCCTTGTGTGTTCAGCTGCTGCCTCAGGAAACTGCACAGGAGGAATGGTGATCAAAACAGCAGGATATAGGCATTTCTGGGTCCTAAGTAATAGTATCATCAGAACAGTCACAAAACGTATACCCTAATTCCTAAGATGTGCTACACATCCAGAGACCTAACTGATTACTAAATCAGGGTTAACTGTTTTGACTATCAAGTTTTCATTTGGGTTTATAATACTTCTTTATACTCAACATCAATCAACTAATGAATTTTAAAATAATTACTTATTTACAGAACGTTATTATTGTAGATTTAAATTTTTTCTTTTGAACAAAAGGGTGTCTGGTCTCATTGAAAAAAAAAACATGCTTCTTGTGTACACAAATAACAGAATATGTGGGTTCGAAGACATCTTTGCCAAACGAGGAGACATCTTTAAATCGTGTAAATAAATGTAGCTATATGCTAAAACATCTGGAAGGAAACAGCCTGATGAGAGTCTCTCTGCCCAGAAATCTGTTGCAGAGTTTGGACATGCGGAATAGGCATTGAAGTCTCACAACTGCCTTCATGCTTGAAATAGGTCATGTTCTTATATCTTTCTGGAATAGTCTAGCACAGATGGAGAATTGTAGAAACCCAGAATATCATAACAGACATCGCAGTGCCCAAACTAATATTTTATGCTATTGGCAGAAGAGTTTATGAATTATTTTGTTGTTTATTACAATATAGTTAAATTTAAGTATATGTCACAAATTGTACTCCTCCCTCAGTTCCTAGCAAGATTGCTTTGTTTGGAAAAGCTCAATATTTTACACGCATTGCCTTTACCCGCAGATGAAATCTTAGAGGCTGTCAGGCCCTAGTTATTTGTTTTATAAATGCTCTTTGTCTTGCATTTTGTAAGTGGAATTAACTTGCATGTTTGTCCTGTCCTAATTCCAAGATAGCAAGTTTTTAAAGGAAGCAGCTAGGCCAGAGTTTGAAATTTCAGGCTTCTCCATAATATTTATCATGTAGAAGATCAAAGAATGCTCTAAATAAGGCTCAACATATGACTGAGAAGGTTGCAGAGAGGAGTCATAGTAAAATTCAGCTTCTGTTTGGTTTTAACTGCTTTGCTTCCTCTTCTCTCCATCCTTGGGTTAATGCAGATCTATGTTCTTTCACATTCCCTATCATTCAATTTTGAAAGACCTTTAATTCATCAGGTTAACTTTCAAAATATTGTGTCCAGGATTGAACACAGTGTCCTGGGCATAGACCGAAAAAGAAAAGACTGAGCCTGTGCTTGCCTCCTGTCTAAGAAAATGTGAAGCCTGCTCTTTCATCCCCTGCCCCAGAATCATTATATTGCATGAGCGATCTTGACTCATCCCCAACGAATGCACAACTCTGCAAAGACTCGAGTCTGTTTGAAAAAAAATCTCTTGTGGGTGGTGTGATTCCCAAGGTCCAGAGCGACAGTGGTTAGAGGATTTGAAAATGGATATTTCATCTAAAAGAGCTTGGGGAATGCCGTAGAGATTATATTTGTTGAAGGAAGCGTGTTTCCTAGCTGGTCTGTTTTGCATGTTTTATGGATTCATTTCAGCAGCAAAAGAGGGGCTTGTCACCTTTAATCAAATATTTAACAATATAACACAAAGCCTTCTAGAGTCATTCTCATGTTTAGTGTAGCCCAGACTTGTTTATAAATTGATGTGATCAGCTTTTGCAACTTTTTCCTCCAAGATATCAACATAAAATGTTTAGGGCCAAAATCTCCAAAGGTACATCTTCCATTATCAACCCAGAGAGTGGCCAACATGACTGAATTTGTGTAAATATTTTTAGGAACTAAGTGTATTTTCCTTTGCCTCCCCTTCCCCAGGGTAGAAGTTTAGTGCCTGCTGAGCTTTTAACGTGGCTCTTCCTCTGATTTAACAAAAAACTACCTCTTTCACGTTTCAGCAGGTCCTTTGAGACCTAGCATTGGAGATTTGTTGACCAAGCCTGTGCTTAATCTTCTGTCCTTTTCCTTATATTTTAGTTTTTAATTTCAGATTCTATTCTTTTCCACTTGCTTCTCTCTCTCTCTCTCTCTCTCTCTCTCTCTCTCCTCTCTCTCTCTCTCTCTCTCTGTCTCTCTGTCTCTCTGTCTCTCTCTATCCCTCTCTCCTTCTCTTTCTCTATTTTATTCTTTCTGAAGAGTACTGCACATATTATCGGAGCAAATGTACCAGGTTTTAATCCAACATGCACATGCATTCACCCATTTGCAGAAAGACTAAAGAAGTTTCCTGGGCCTCTGTGGCCTTATTCTGAACGTGCTTCCCCAGGCTGCCGGGGGCGAGGGATTTACTCTCCTGTTTCCTGACTCAGGACCATGGAGAGTTCCCAACCTCCCTAAGCCTCCTGTCCTTGTTGGTTAGATGAAATTACAGTTGGACTCACTTCAGAGCTTGACAACTTCCTCACCTATGACCAAATATAATCTGTGATATTAAAAACACCTCTATGGGACCCTGACAAAGATAATTTGAAAAATAAAATTTGTCGATAGCTTTCTCCTTTGTCCTTGTGGTTATTTGCAACCTCTAAGACTTGTGAATGAGTCAGATGGACCTAGTGTCTTGTATTTTTAATAAGGGCACTCTGAGGTCTTTCCCTCTCTCACACTTTTCCTCCACTTCCACTCTTAATGCACACTTCATGTACTCTCCTAGGAAACGTTGGTTGTTTTTCTCTGTAGCATCATGCTGGGGTGGAAGGCATGTTTCAGAGTTTTAGAAGAGTTGTATTTTGAAAGATCTTTTTCACCAACCCCTAACACCAGAGGTTCTGATATTCCCATAGATATATGTCTACTCTCCCCATAATAGTCCATTGATCTTGGCTAAGAATTACTCCTACTTAAAAACCACAAAATACTAAGGTATCAGAAAGTGTCAGAGAACTTATATCTTTTTATCTTTTCATCCTTATCCCTTTTTATATTTTTACACTTTATATAAGAAGTAGTTTTAAAATTTATAATTTACAGTCCCTTAACTATTGAAAAAATTGATTTATAAATTAGAGGCTCTGTTATAAATGGTCCCTTTCCATTTAGGTAGAAGTTTAGAAAGACTTTCAGGAGGCTGAGAAATAAAAATTTCCTTATTTCCCTGTAAGCAGTGAAAAACGTAGACTCAGATTTGATTTGATCGTAATTAGAGAGCAGTTTTTGAGCAGAATCTGTTTCTGTTTTTATTTGTGTACTCTCGTTTTAGCTTTAGCTAAAAGACAAAATTTCAGACTTCATTCCTAGAAGAAAAAGATTGTCATATTGCAGGGGTCTTAGAGTTAATTTTACAGGACAAGGCTGAGCCCCCAAAGGCCTCCCCCAGGTCACATAGCACTATAACTAGGTCTCCATCCTCTAGACCTCTAGGCCTCTGTTCTGTACCATTACTTTCCTGCCCTGGAGAAAGTGTAATGAGGAAGGAAGAGGAATGCCACTTTCATTGTGACTTCAGATAATTCTCTGCTTCTAGGCTACTTTCCTTTTGTAAAGGAAGGTGGAGCAAGTAAGCAAAGAGTTATCTCAGTATTTCAGAAGCTTATAAAAAGTTTGGGGTCAAGTATAGTTATAAAAATGGATTAACATTTGGGCACTTTCTTATGCAAACCTTTCCTGTTTTTGCAGCCCTCGCCTGCTGACAGTGGCAGAAAAGATGGGTTTTGCTTTGTGGTTGTGTTGTTCCAGCTAGCAAAAGGTCTTATGCCTCAAAAGTGCACAGACTAGATCTGTGCTTGGCATTTTTCACTGCCAGCCAAACCAGCAAAACAGCAAATTGTGCTTGGGAGATGTCACTTAAAAGAGAAAAGGCACAATGGGTTTCATTTTTTCCATCAAAATTTCCTTGGAAATGAAAGACGAGTTTTCAGAGGCAGAGACTCTTCGGTCTTTTTTGTGTTGCTGCGAGACTGCTTTGTGTAAAGTCACACAAAGCATGCGGCTTGGTACTTATTGGACATTTGGTCATTTCTTTTTAAGCCCCTTTGCTTTTCAGACATCTCTCCCCAACCCTAACCTACCCCATTGCACTCTGAAGAGATGTACAACAGTGAGAAGGGCTGCAGAAGGAGACCCAGCAGGCAGGACAAGGAATGCGGTTCCAGGTAGTGGGGCAGGAAGAAGTGAGGATCTGAGGTGGTGACTGAGGAGTTCACATAAAACTATGTTCCGAGCAGGCAGATGGTGTCAGCAAGCAGCAGCAGCACCCCAGTGCCCTTATAGAGATGAGGTTGAGGGATGCTATGATTTATCCACTTTATACCAGAGAACAGGAAGGGCTGGATGACTGGTGCAAGCAGGGGCAGCCTGTGTATGGGACAATATTAAGTCATGCAGACTTGATTCAAATGCTCACATCAATGTGTCTTTTCACCTAGAACACAAGTGCTCTTTTCATTAAATTGTTTTCATACATTTAAATGTCATTTAATGCATAAGAAAGTGGCTTTGCTAAAAGGTTTTAAAATATTTTCATCAGTATGTTGTATGAAGTGTGTTGTATTATGCAATGAGATGGACAATTGTTTATAATCACTATATAGGCATAGTTGGATAGGAACAAACAACAACTTGATTAAAAAATACGCGTCTAAGCAATTTTTATATAAAAGGAAAATACCATTTATTTTGGATTACCTCACAATTATAATATCTAGGTAATTAGAGGGATTTGTTATAAAATGAGGGTAGAATACTAATGGAGACACAGCCAAGGATAATTAAAATCAATAACAGATAGTTTATAGAACTTGTAGTCCCTGGACTAGAAGCATTGACATCATCTGAGAACCTGTTAGAATCTTTGGCTCCACCTCAGACTCACTGAATAGGAATCTGCATTTTAAAAAGATCCTAGATAATTCATATGCACATTAAAGCTTGAGAAGCACTTGTTTAAATGACCAAATGAATCAAAGAAATGCTGAAATGATAAAGTTACTTTGTCTTTTTTTAATAAGAGAATTTTATTATGACTCAATTCTAACTGGATTATGTCCCTGAGGTCAGTGAGCTGTGCACAGATACAGTAAATAAAGGACAGGCAATCCTGCTGGAAGTTGGGGTAGTGATGACTTGGGGGAAGAATCGTCTGGAAGGCTGTTCATATTATTGTGATAATCACAGTATCAAATAAATAGGTTGTAGACAGGTGGCTAGGAGTTCTGAACAAATCACAGGCTAAAGTGGAGCAGCCCAAAACTGCAGTACACTCGGTTGTTGAAGAGTTGATAATTCATAGAATTAATGTGAGGTTTGGGTTGGATGGATGAAGTCAGTCTAAATCATTATTCACATATTTGAAACTCAGACATGTGGTGGAGTCTTTACTGGGAAAAGAGGGGGTCCAGACTGTGGCCAAATAGAGCCAAAATCTTCACACAGTTCCCCAGTTCCCCACCATGAGAGCTATTCTGCATGTTTATGGGATAAAATAAACAATGTTTGTGTTCAGATCAAGAAATAGTATTGTTCAGCTTTGAGGTTCAAAGTTGAGTCTAAAGTTCATGCTGTGAAGTTTGTGGTAGAACATTAGTATGGAGGACAAATTGCTTATTCCAGAACTAGAATTTTGAGGTGGAATTTATTACTTTAGAAGTTGACACAGTAAAGCCTCAGTAGATCTCAGAGTTTATCCCAAAATAAAGCAAAACAAAACAAAAACAAAAAACAGAATGGCAAGGTTGTGGGGAACTCGAGAGTAGACGGGAGTTAAGAACTCTTCCTGGAGTGGGACAGTAGAGGTCAGTGAGGCCAAGAGTAGACTGGGCAAGGAGAGGAAGAATTTATAGAACTGTGAGATTAACACTGATTGCAATTAGCCTTCCTCTTCTTTTGAGACTGTTATGGAGAAAGCCTTAGAAAGAGCCCTATATTAAAAATGAGACAGCCAAACATATTGGAAAGGTAGCTGAGTTGTTCTGGGTGGTGGTGGTAGGGGTATAGAGAGAGCGAGGGAAGGAGGGAAAGAGAGAAAGAGAGAGAGATGTTTTCCAAAGCTGAGTCCTCTTTGGCACGAGAGAGTATGGAGAATATGTAAGAAGTCTCTGTGAGCCCACTATAAGAGTTGAAGGGAGCTGAGAAGAGAACTCAGTCTCTGCAATGGTATGTGGTGGGGAGGCTTCTTAGAAGGAGATGAGGAAGGAAGCCCGGCCTCAGAAGATGAGCAACAAGAGACAAAATTGTATAGAAAAGTCAGCTGCCCCAAGCTTCACCCATAAGCAATTACCAGGTACTACCCATGCTGAAAGACCAGTGCATATGAATGGAGGTCTTATCTGCAGTAACAGCCAGTGCAGCAGTGAACAGAGGTGGATGACCCTCTCCTTAAAACATCTTCCCTGTTGGAAGAAAGGAGATGAGGTAGTAAATAAAGTTAGCTTGAGCTGGAAAATGAAAATTTCCACTATTTGCATGGATGAGGCTCAAAAAAAAAAAGTTAATTTTGATTGTAGAGACATAAATAAATTTTAATTTTTGGATCAGTGACTTTTTTATTATAAATATGGAGCTTGATACTAGTTTATGTTTGGGATATAAAATTTATTAAGACCCTGTATTAGTCTGGGTTCTCCAGAAAAAACAACCAATAGAATAAATCAATATAATATTGTTTTTGAGAAACAGAGATAGGTTGGGATTGAGATGGATTTATCATAGGAATTGGTTCACAAAGTTATTTTATGGAGTCTGAGAAATTCCACAGTCTGTCATCTGCAATCTGGAAAACCAAGAAATCCAGTAGTACAATTCATTCAGTCCAAAGGCCAAGAACCAAGAGCTCCAATGTCTCAGGGAAGGAAAAAATGGACATCCCAGCTCAAGAAGAGAGAATTTGCCCGTCCTTTGCCTTTTTGTTCCATTTAGGATGATGCTGCCCACATTGATAAGGGCAGATCTCATTATTCAGTCTGCTGAATCAAATGCTAATCTCTTCCAGAAGTACCCTTGGAGACACACCCAGAAATAATGCTTTATCAGCTCTCTGGGCATCTCTTAGCCAAGTCAAGATGACACATAAAATTAACCATCGCAGACCCTTTGAACACTTTGTAGTTCTTTGATTTTCAGGCTATGATCATAGGCATCTGGAGTTCCATGGGATGGTTACCATGAACAGAGGAGTAAGACAAGCACGTAGTATGCTGTCCAATCTTCTTTCTTTCAGATCTTACAGTAACTCTACCCTCTAATGCTAGAAAACCTTTAATCTTCTCTAACTACCTTCTTATTTGAAGATTAGGAGTCTGTGGCTCATGCCCAGCAACTCCTTCATGTCAGAAGTATATCTGAGAGCTGTGTTTCTTCCCCTTTCAGTTGATACTCTCTTCACTTTACTGTCCACCTCCTGGAGTTGGCAGCCACTGGAAATGCGTAGGACAGAACCACTGACGAGAACTACTAGTGAGAATCTTACATCCTCTTGTAGACAACTCAAAAAGTTTGAATTGATCTTTCTTATTCTGAGCCAATCTTCTGACATATACCACCACCATTCTGGAGAAATGGCTGCTGGACTACCCTCCTTAGCCCAGGATCTAAATTCTGATTCTCTCAGGGATGTAGGCCCATTTGGAAATTAACTTATTTTGTACTGCTTAGGATATGCACCCCTCAAAAAGGACCCAATGACAGCTCAAAAATAGAGCCCGATGGCACTGAAGGGAATAAATGTATCCAAAGAATTTAAATTTATTTCATTGACTGTAATGAAATTTGCTTCTTAAGACCTTAGGTCTCTATGGGGTCTGCAAAGACAATAGGCCTGTATTCTGTGGTGACTAAAATGACTTAGAGGTTAGAGTACAAATTGTAAGGGAATAGAGTATGTGCATGGAATGAGTAAAAGAAAGAGCCAAGATGAAGTTGAAGCCATGGGAATTAATTTCACAGGAAGGTTGTTATTGCCCCCTTTAGCAGCTAAAATTCGCATACAGGCACATCTTAAGTAATGTGTCGAGCTGTCCGAAAGATAATTTGAATCCTGTCAAGGCAAACAAGAATATGCTCACAAATTCAAGAGCAATATATGTGCAATTTGCACAACATCAATTTCTTTGGTTGTTTTTGGATGGAGCCATCACCATCAATTAAGTTAGTGACTCTTTGATTCAAATTACTTTTTGACATGTAGTCAACTAAATGGCTCACACAAGCATTATTTTCTGCAGGGTTCCCTAGGCAGCCATATAGTAAATGTAAACAGGTGGGAAGACAGAACAGCATTGCTGCAGAAGCAGCTTCCTCCCCCCTGCAGTAGAGGGAAAAAGAACATGACGAAATATGGAGACATTATTAGATGGCATGGAATAAGGCTTCTGAAAGGAGAGATTTGCATATTTATTACATCTTGCTACTGATTCAGTATTTCTCCACTTGAAGTTGTCTCTTAACCCCACATCGGGTTGTTATAATCGAGTGTCAGATGTTAAGCCAGGGTAAGGCTGCCTCTTGGACCATAGGACATCATGCCCTGGTATGGACATGGATTTGGTAGGAGTGGCGGTAGAGAACAATGATATTACTGACAGTGTCACTAAAACAACTTTAAGGAGTCAACATGTTTTTAGCAGCATGGAAGTTAGCATTCTTTAAGAAGATAAAGCTGTTTAGTGTTCAATAAAGAAATGCACAAAATGGAGATTGGCTCTAGTACAATTTTCATGATCACACTCAACATCAGCATCACAATCTAGGCCAGTGTAACATATCCATATTCAGGATAGGCCAGATTGAGGATTCCAAAAGATGGAACAGATTCTTAGGTAATACGAATTATTCAGTCGCATATTCAGCTGCCTTCACATTGAGGCTAAGGGCAGAGACTCTGTATCTCTTGTTCATAGCACTATCCCCAGAGCCTGTAACACACCTGGCATGTGGTAGTGAAGGAGTATACTGCAAAACAAAACTCTGTTGGACAAGTATATGGAAGAATCAAAGAATGATTAACTTTACATCTGGTGATGAGCACAAAGGAAACCTAGATTCTGGTCATGGCTTTGCATTAACCAGCTGTATGACCTTGGGGATCACTTCAGTTCTGTGGGGCTGTGTTGTACCTTTGATAAGATGGGATGATAACACAAAACTTATCACCTTGGGCCACAGAGAAGATAACATGATAGAATGAATCCATGTGAAATAGCTTGAAAATCTGGGAACGCTGAACAAAGTAAATTGCTGTTTTTGTTTTATCATCACTTTCCACAGACATTGGTTCTTAAATAAGAACATTTCTAAAGGGAGGAAGCAGCACAAATCCCTTGCTGCCTACACCACAGTCCAATTTGATATTTCTTATGCACAAGATAAAATGTTTCATGCTAAGATATACAATTCCAATACCTTTGTGTTTACTAGTTTATAAAATTCAGGAGCATAAAATCCCAAGTTTCCCTGGGTTTTTGCCAAGCACAGAATACAGATGGAAAGCTGAACATTAAGCCTGTTATGCCAAACTTAAATTTGACCATAAATTGCCAGATAGTTTCAGTTCAAAGAAACATGGCAGTATTATCTTAAAAGCAAATTACAACCGAAAACCAGGGCAGGAAAAACTAACAGGGAGGAGAGAAAGTATTTTTAAAGGAAATAAGGACAAGACAGGGTCCATTTTCAGCTCGATCCGAATGTTCATTTATGTTGTCTCATCTTTCCTCTTATACTAAAATAACTTTTATTCATTCACTCATTAAATAAACATTTATACAATGCCCCCTAGGCCCAAGACTTGTGGAGGTCATAATTAAAAAGGCGTACTTATTGCTCTGTATCAGTTAGAGTTCTTTGGTTGCAAGGAAACAAAGAGAAAAGGAATGAAAACAACTTAACTTACACAAAAAGAGATCTTGCTGTTAGGCTATAGAAAAGCTCTGGAATTTGCTAAAAGGATATGGGGAAGCTCAAGGTTTTAGACAAGCTACAGAACATGCTTAGAGCAGATGGGGATCCAGAAGCCTGGTAGTAGAAATTGTTCTCCAGTTGCACCCGGAGTCTACTGTCCAGATGAACATGTCGAAACGAAGGCCTCCATTTTTGTGGCACAGTATTTAAGATCTAAGATCTTGAAAAAGAAGGATTGACTGAAAGCTTCAGTGAAGCTTGACTGAACCTGGGCAGTAAGCAGAGGGGACTGGTAGAAGGGCCCAGTAGGAATATCTTCAGCTTTTATACCAGAAAGGCAGTCTTTGGATGGACAGATGTGCTGAGCATTCATGCAAAATCAGAATGATAATTCCCTTAAGAGACTAATGTGCTGTCAGGACAGGGGAGGTGTCCAAGCAATGAATGCACCCTCACGGATCCTGTGCCTTCCTTAAATAGATGACTCTAAGAACACAGGCAGGGATGGGCATGAGTAAAGCAGTACTAAAAACCCAAATTTAAAGAGAGCAGAATGGGATGCTGAAGTTTAGAGAGAACAATTAAGGAAAGCTTCATTGTGAAGGGTTCATACATTTAGAATATGGTGTAGCATTTTGTTTTTTTCAAAAAGTTATTTTAGTAATGGTTGAATACCTGAGTTTTCTTCCAGACTCATCCTGATTCTAAAACTTCCTCCCTGTAGTCTATCCTTAACTATGCCAGGCATCCTTACACTTTTTTGTTGTTGTTTTACTTACCATACCCAGTCCACCATGACCACTGTGACCATCCTGTGTGATTTACCACCATCGTTCTCTGATTACTGCCAAAGCTCCAAACTGGTCTCCTTTGTCTCTGTATAGTCTAGTCTCAACGTCAAGAATGATCCAAATGAAACACGTCAGATTATTTCTCCCCATGCTCAAAGCCCTGGAAGTGGCTCCTTAGGTCTCTCAGGTTCAAAGTCCATGCATTGACTTAAATGGCCTTATATCATTTACTAAAATCCCAGCCTCCCTTTCTACTTACCCTCAGTCTACTCCAGCCACATCAGCCTTTTTCTCTTCCTAAACATACTTGCTTTACAGCATCTCACTACCTGGTCCCTCTGCCTGGACTTCTCACACCCACAGGTCCACTTGTCTAACCTTTTTTGGACTTTGCTCACACCTCACCTTCTCAATGAGGCCTACCCTGAAGACCCTATTTAAAAGTGTATCATTCACTTGACCCCTCCAAAAATCCTGTATCCTTTTTTCCTCCGCTTCTGATCTTCTTTTGCACGTATCACTTTTCAAGTACTACGTAATTCTTATTTATCATATTTATCATCATTAGATGTTTCCTCGTACTAAAGGGTGAGTACCACCAGGCTAGGACTTTCCTGTTTTCTTTCTTTTCTAAATTCAGTCCAAGCACCTAGATTATTTCTTGGTGCATATTAAGTGATTATAAATCTCAGATCAATGGATGAATGAGTGAGTGAGCGAATATGTTAATGAATGAGTGAATGAAATTTTCCTTAGGAATAAGTCTTCCATATTACAGCCTTAGAGATTCTGAAGAAGTCTTCATAGACTTCTGTAAGCACTTATATCTCCTGATTCATTCTTCATTTGATGTGATTTTCAGATCTTCTCCTTTGAAGATTCACTCTGGATTTTCCTTGTCCCTCTCAAAATGTGGCTCTTCATACCAAATTCTACTCTAGATGTGACATGATCATTCTAGTACTCATCCGTTTTTGGCTGACTGACTTAAAAAAATCAATTGCGTGCCCCAAGATTAAAGATTGAAATGAAAATTTTAAATTCATTATGTACTAATTCCACAAAATTATTACTATGATTTTTTTTTAGAAGTAGTTTAATTGTCATTACACACTAACTGGAGCATGTGTGCTATAAAGGTTTTACCTCTGACTTTGTGGGAGGAAGACCTTATAATACAGATACCGATTCATATATACCAGTTCTTTGCAACTCATTACAATGTGCTCCATTCAGGGCTAGCCTGTTTCAGAAAGCAGACTCTACCTGAGGTTGTAGAACAGGCCCAGCCAGGTCAGTGTTGATATTTTAAAGCTTTGGTGAAATGAAGGCCCTTAGGGAAACCCAGATACTATCAGAGGAGTCACTCCGAGGAGGCCTTTTGAGGTTGATGGCCAGTTTGCTTATGACAGGTGACTGACAGGCTATGAAATTACAGGGAAGATATAGATAGTACACACATGGACACTGATTGACTAGAATCAAATGGACAAGAAAGGGCATTATGTATGAAAAAGCAAATGTATGCATTTCTACTCCCTCCACAAAGGTGGCCTAGATTAAAATAAATGATAGATGCGAAGATGATAAGTGATCTCAGACCACTGGCATGAGGCTATATGTGCCTGAGATGTAGATGAGATGAAAAGCTTTTTAATTTTTTCCCCAGCTATGATTAACTAATCAAAGGAGAGAGCATTAATTAAAAAAGAAATGTAAATCGCCTTTATAAAGATAGGGCACGGAATCTGGAATCACCGTGCACACGTGTTGTGAGGAAATAGCTCCCTTTACATCTTGCTCTTAGCAATGAAGTCAAGCAGAAGTTATTCCAGACCTTGTTGGGGGTGGAACCAAATTTTACAGATGAGAAAGAAACCAGCAAACATCTGAGGTTGACTGATCATAGTATATTCAGATAAGAAATCTTCCTCAGGGTATATGTAGGGTAATGATATCTCAAAAAGTTAATGCACTTCTAAAAAGGTCTAGTTTTAAAAATGAAAAATATGCCATAAATCGAATCAAGTAAGATATCAGTATTAGTCGTGAAAACCTACTATTATGAAAGACTAGAAAATATTGTATTTAATTGGCATATGTGAGGAATGCATACTAACTACAGTTATCTTATAGAATCCCAGGCATGCAGAGACAGAAGATTTTAGAGTGCAAATAATAAGTGCCCTCTCAACTATCAGAAAAGTTTAAAAGACATGTTAACAGGGTGGGCTAGCCATATAAGAAAGATAGCTAATACTCGCAGAAATGAATGAAGTTACATTAAAACAAACAAAAAAATTTCCCATGACATTCTTGATACCTTTACACATTTGAAAATCATGTGCTGATGCAGAAGTCGACAATGAAGATGATGATGTTCTCTGTGGTTTCAATGGTAGCACAACTAGATTATAGTTATTAACTAAAGTTCATTTTCCCCTTTGGTAGATATTTGGTTACTTCTGGATGAATTACAGCATGGAAGCATTGAATGAATAAATGTCTTGACTGGACTGCAGTTCAGTTCCAATGAGAAAGGAAGAGAATGACATTAGGTTTCAGTTTTAACAGAGAATTCATTATCTTGCCCTGTCTATCCCTCTATCCCTCTATCCAAGTTATAATTCAAGACACGTACCCAAAGTCCTACTTCTGAAAATCTTTCCTAGTATTAACTCTTATGGTTTATGTTCATCAGATAAGCTCTCTCACACACGTGTACACATTGTACATCTGCACATACTAAGAAACATAAAATGCCTGCTCCTCATATCTCTCTCATCCCCATCATTCTCTTTTCATTCATTTTTCATGCCCTGTGTAGTGTATTCGCATGAGAGTGTCTGCCAGTGCTGTTAAAACATTTTTTCCTGCACAAACCCTCCAGCGGTTTTTCAGCTCGCTCAAAGGAACGCTGTCCCAGTGACTCAAAAGACCCTATTCGTAGTCCACTTTTACCACTTTGCACCCTCTTATCCTTCTGATCCCCTCCTGTATCCTTCTCTGGCCTTTTTTATGTTTCTCAAACATCCAGATATATCCTTGGGTCAGAGCCTTTGCCCAGAACCCTCATCTCCAGATATTTACAAGTTTTCTTTCTTTCTTTTAGGTATTTGCTGAAACATCACCCTCTTAGAGCATACCCGACCAACTAATTTAACATCATCTATATCCCAGCACTACAAGAACCCCCTTTCTCGCTTCACCGCTCTCCACAGCATTTACCGAACATTCAGTATGTATTTCTTATATATATATTTTTGTTCATTCTTTTTCTATTGTCTCACACCGAGCCCCTCGCCTTTGCGCCACTATAATGTAGCTCCATAATGACATAAGTTTTTGCTACTGTGTTGACTGCTATATCCTCATTGTTTAGATGAATGCATAGTCGTTGAGTTGATTGAGCCCACCTCCCCCCTCACACACATACAGCATTATGAGAAGGTCGTAGAGTCTTTTTTCTACAGGTTAGGTAAGGCAACCTAGAAGATAAATAATGTCCTTAGATCGCAAAGGGAAAACAGATTGAATCCAAGGAAGTCCAGCTTAGAAGGTGTACCTATATGTTCAACAACAGCCATGTTTAGAATATTCACAGCAACAATATTTGTAATAACTCCAAGATGGACACAGTAGAGCGGAAATACTCACATAATGGAAAACTATACAGTATTGAGCTTATCATGAGCAAAAGAAGCCAGAAATATAGAGTCCATATTATGTGATTCAATTTATGTATATATTTACATGTATAAACAAACAAACAAAAAGGCAAAGCTGATTTATTTCGATAGAAATCAAGATGGCGGTCACTTACCCTAAAGGTGGTGGTAATAGTAGAGAGCACAAGAAAATAAGACATGAGCTTCTGGAGTGCTGCCAATACTCCTGGGTGTGAGTAGATATGAGTGTTTTGTTTGTGAAAATTTACTGATTTGTGCTTGTATGATATAGTCATAATACTGTGTGTATTTGTAATAGGAATACTTCTACGATGTCCCCAAGATTCCAGACTCCTGTTGCACATGTGCTGTATAATTCTTCCCCTGAGTGTAGGTGGGATATATGGATATGATGGGGGGTCATTCACTTCACTGGGTTCGCTATCTGACAAAGGTGATAGGATAGTTACTCCCATCATTATGTTCCCTTATGTAAGACCGTGTTATAGTAGATTATAGAGAGATTCTCCTGCTGACCTTGAAGAAATAGCTGTCACACAGAGCCATGTGACTGGGATCTGAGGATGGTCTCTAGGAGCTGAGAGTGAGCCCTGGCCAACAGCCAGCAAGAAAATGAGGATTGGTCCTATAGCTATAAGGAACCTAATCCTGCCAACAACCTGAATAAGTGATGATGGTGGGAGCCGAAGCCCGTTGAGAGTCAGGAACTAATGGTGAGAAGAGAGAGATCACTGGTCTTTTCTCTCTCATGTTGGAATTCTTTGCATGAGATCCTTGTAGTTTGGATAAAATGAGTCACTCGAATATGAGAAGGCAAATGAAACTGATTTGGGGAGAGAAAAATAGGCATTTTTCTAATAAGCAAAATTGGGATTTGATGTTATTTTTTAAACTTTCTAAGAAATTTGACTTTATTTTGTACTCCAAATTACTGAACAGAAACACATCAGTTAATAAAGAAAAAAAATTAGGTGTGTATGTGTACACCCATAAGTACACAGAGTTGGCCCTTAAACAACATGGATTTGAACTGTATTGGTCCACTCATACATAGTTTTTTTTCCAGTAAATATACAGTCGACCCTCATATTCCCAGGTCTCTCATCTGTGGATTCAACCAGCAGCGGATCAGACAGTATTTTCAATCTGCAGTTGGGTATCTGCGGATGTGGAGCGCGAGGGCGATTATTTGCATTGTCCTATGCCATTTTTTTATAAGGAACTTGAGCATATGTGGATTTTAGTATCTGTGGAGGTTTTGGAACAAATCCTCCTGTGGATACTGGTGAATAACTAAGTTTTGGGAGAGTCAAAAGTTATGTTTGGATTTTTGACAGAGCGGAGGCTGGTGCCTTTAACACCTTGCATTGTGAACTGTATATATGCTCATGCATGTACTATCTCTGACCACCCAGTGAAACAGTCTGAGAATTCTCTGTAGTTGATTAGAGTCAGATTTCAATTTTGTATTAAGAAATGATGTAATTGTCCCTTACAAGCTTCATGGATCCAGTTTCAAGTAAACTAAGCCATTAATGTGAGCAAATTGGACTTTATCCCTTTGTTTGGAATCACAAAAAGTTAGCCTAGGACTGATGAGAGCTCTGAGCAGAGCATGTGGCTAGTTAAAGAGAGAGATGTCCATGGAGTTTTTGGATCTCTCAAACTTAAGCTTTGAGTGTTTCTACTTCATATGCCCTATACTGTACCTATTACTTAACATTATCTGAGATTATTCATCCTCTTTCTTTTCTTTTCCATCCCTTCTCCCTTTTTCTTCTTTCTGTTTTTTTTTTTCTTCTTCTTCTTTGCTCTTTCTTGCTCTCATTTTCCCTTTCTTTTCTCCCCCAGTGGAATGGGTATGATCCAGGAGAAGCTTCAAAAAGGATTTTTTTCTGTGTTATTCTCTACTGTTCAAGCAGTACTGATATGCCCTGACACATTAATAACTATATGTGGAATGGACAAAGGAAGGGATGAATAAATGGATGAATACATGAACCTGTCTCCTTTGCTAATAAGACTTGGACCTGTTTTGAGAGACGGCAGCTCCTTGCAGTGCTGCCTGTCTGTTCAGATTCTAGGTAGCCGACAGGTCTCCCCTCCTCATTGCCTTACCTCAGCTCCACTGTTGACAGTGATGGAGTTGACAAGATGTCAGCCGACCCTTATTGATTATGCATGATCTCATTAGTAAAACCTCTGCCCAGCGTGACCTAATCCTTGCTGGGAAAGACTGTGATATATGAGGACCAGTACTTTGTCACTTGAGGTTAGGCAAACGAGAAGATCACTTAGTACCTGCGGTGCCCAAAGATATATCCCCTCATGCTTTGGAAAGGCATCTAGAAGAGCAAAGCACACAGAAGCTATATGGGTCAGACGAGTCACTGAGAGCCTATCCTGGCTGTGAAGCTAGTTATTTATTTATGTTTTATTTGCTAAAAATGCATCCACTCTGGCAGCCCTGGGACACTTGTCCCAGTAAATAGCAAAGTCAGAAATGGGGCAGAGAGAGGCATGCTTGGACCAAAACCGCTGACATCCTTGAGGTCTGAGACTTTTATTTCCTTTGTTAGAATGGGGCATGTTCTAACCTGCCTCTTCCCCTGCCTCTGCTCCGTGCCCCTCAAAAAGGCAGCCTTGACACCATGGGGTAGTTATTATTAGAGAGCAAAATCACTTAACACATGAGAACTCTGAATTCTAAGGAATAGGAGTAGAATAGAGCTCCAGTGGAGTGATTGACCAGATCAGAGCCACTGCTATCACCAGTGGTGATGTTGTATGAATTACAAAAAAGAAAACCCCTCTTTCTCCATGTGAAAGATCTGTAAAAAGTACCCCTTTCTCTGGACTGAGGCAGCTCATTGTTCACACATTTGCTCTCTCTTGCAAACCATCTTTGTGCGTTGCACAAACTGTGCAACCTTGGTCTTGAGTTCTGAGCACAGTGAGGCTGGCTCAGTCTTATCCAGGGGAACTTGCAGTCATAGACGGGCCATCTGAATGAACAGGCTGGGCATGCTGAACCTCCCTGAACAGTGACTATGGAAGCATAGTATCTTGAAACTGAAATATTTCATTGGGAAGCAAACATTGGGTGCCATCATCCCTGCTGAGTGAGATAACTGAAGCTTAGAGAAAGAAAGTGCTTAATTGCCCTAAGTTACTGAAAGAGGAATAGGGTGGCCTGAACAAATTCACCCCCAAACTGCTTGGCTAGACTAAAGAAAAAATAATTTGTGTCCAGAAATAGGTGGCTCTCTCACTCCAAGCACAATCAGTTACTGTTAATAGAAAAAAACATTCCTCCCTTGTTTCCATCATCTTCTTTATTAGCGCTCTCTCCTGACTGAGGCAGTCAGGGAAGAATCATCAGTAAATATTGCTTATTAAATGCTTGGGTCAGGTTACCTGCCTGTCAAGCAGAGGGGTAGGCGTGCACCAGGGCCCTTGCTGCTGAGTGAGTGTTCTTGGCTTTCCTGCATACACCTCAGCGGCACCCAGCCTTTAAGTGTTGTGTTCGGTGCCCTTTTTAAAATGATTGAATTATGGCTTTTTATGGCTCTATAAAAGCCTTTATTAATTTTAGGAAGCTGCTGCATTCTCCGATCCTGTCCAGTCCCTGCTGGGAGGTTAAATTATTCATGTGGCTTCCAATTGGCTACGTTGATTGTGTTCTGAAAGGAACAACAAGCAGGGCTCTTTGTTTTCCATGAAGGTTGGGGGGAAGGTTATGGGGGAGGCAAGAAAGGTGTGGATATCCTGAAGGGCATCACCTTGAGGGCCTCATCGGGCCTCTGAGACAGAGCAGGAGGTCTCTTGGTGGTCAAGGAAATTGTTGGACCAACATCCCAGCTCAGGGAAAGGGGACAGTGGACTTTAACAATGTCCACTGTGGAAATGTGTCCACCTGTGTGTGCACTCATATATGTGTGCATGTTAGCTCTTCCACCAGGGTTTCTGTTGATGCTCTGAATATGAAAATAAAATATTGTTTATGGAGCTCATTCTAGCTCATGGTGTGCTTTCAAACATACTAGCTCAGTTTTATTATCAACCCCCCTATAATTGAATATGCTGCTGAAATAGTGATTTTACCATGCATGTTCAGTTCATGGGTTATAAGGGCGGGTCTCAGGAAGGTGGTGTCGCAAGTGCTGTGTGGCAACCAATGACTGCACTGAAAAACAATCACATCTTTTAGTTCAAAGGCCAGTGCCTGGGTGTGTTACACACACACACACACACACACACACACACACACACGAAACAGCTCCACAAAGTGGAAGGAATCCTGGAGATTCGAGGGCTTTGGAGAATACATGGTCAGTTTAAAAACAGGACATTTTCGATGTTCAGTGAGGTTCTAGTTCTAAATATATTTAGCCTTTTTAGATTCCACTGATACTCCATATGTTGTCATCTGGCTACTATATAGAACAATCAATTAGAGGCACTATCATTTCTACTAAGACTGCCAAATCCTGTATTTTCTCTTCCTGTTTCCATTTGTCTCCTCTCTTTCTCAGCTTTATTCACAGTTACGTTTTCTCTGTTATTTCCCATGTACAGCATTTTGATTTGGCTAACCTGCTTTTTAACCCTTACCCTTTATGTGGCCTGAATACCACAAAAAGCTACTGCCTTCCTCAATAACACCAAGAAGTCAGCCATTCTGTTTCTACAATCTGCCACTTGTGTGTGACCCATAAACCTTTCCCAAGGTCTCACTCCATCCTGTGGCAGCAGCTCTGGTCTCACTTCAAACATAAAAAGATGTGGAAGAAACTTCTTTACATTAGAGTATTTGGTACAAAAAAAGTGTTGTTCGGAGATAATTAACACATGAAAAAATAAACCTTATTGTTTCTTCCAGTATTTACTGAAGTCTAAATTGTGCCAAGTGCCAGAGACACAGAAGTGTTGTAAAGCTCACATTTTCACGATGTTTAGATTGTAGCGTGGGAAGATGGACAATAAAATGACAAATACATCAAATTCTCAAGTGACGGTATTTCTGACATTTCTAGCCTCTGATATAATTTTTCCTTTTAATTCAGGTATGGCATTCTTCACATTGGCAAAGTTGTGTGAGGAAGTGACTTATTGGCCAGAGACTTTTTCCAAGATTGAGAACATAAGCTGCCCCATCCTCTGTCTCCTCCTCAGTCAGCTCTGCTGGCTGCTTGTTTATAGAGACATTTTATGTCAACTTAAGCCCTGAGAGGAAGGCTATGGCTTCAGCTTAAAACGTATATGTGGAAGCACAGTAATGATGTTTGAAGATTGCTGATTCCAGATTGACAGTACGTGGAACGAGTCAGGTAAAGGGTGTAGTAGTCATGTCAGTGACCACTTCGAGACTTTTCTTTATATCCTTCCTCTGTTCCTGAAATTTGGAAGGTAGTACGATGCTTGGAAAATTAAATGTTTTAAGTCTGTTTTCCAAAGTCTTGTTCTAGGTCTTTTTGTGAAGCGGTCATACAGGGGAACATGGAGCTGTTAACGTTAAGGTCTGGTTAAGACTTGAGGGACAAAAAGGGTCACGCTGGCTTTACATGAATGCTGAACATCTGCCAGTTAAAAACTAAAAGAAAATATTTCTAAAATGTTCTGAGTCTTTGGGGAAAAAAGGATTCATTTAGAAATTATTTTATTTAAAATACTCAATTTTAAAATTAATAGACACTGTGAAATAACACTCCTCAGATAGTCACTCTCTTCGTCTTCCAGAAAGTCACCATGTCGACACAGACAAGGCTGTGAAAGCTTGTTCTGCAATTGGAAAAGTCTAGAGCTGGACGAGGTCTGCTGGCAGCACAGTTCAGAAGAGACAGGAGAAGGAAAGGCACATTGAGAGAGCAAAGGACACAACCCCTTTCTCTTCACGCATGGCAAATCAATTCAGTGTCTTTCATTACTACCTGAAAACTGAATGCACATGTGAACAATAAACTTTAATCTGTTTGACAACAGTTTTTTAAAAAACGCACTGAAAGCAAGTTTCAGCAGCCTGACATGCTTTATGACACTTATTAAAAAGACACACTTGTAAGTCAATTAACCTGGCCAATGGTACCTTTTAACTTGTTTTCTAAGAGGAAAGGCAGCAGCAAAAGGGCAGAGTTTCTATCTAGACGATTCTAAGTTGATTTCTTTTCCCCCTAAAGTAAAAGCAGCTGACCTGAGTTTCAACTAACATATGTAAGCTGTAGTTCACCTACCGCCAACATCTGAGAAGTTCAAAGAGCTTGTAGAAGTCCTTTCTTGGTTTTCACATTTTATCATTCAAAGAATTGAGGCCTTAACTCTAACGTAATAATTGTATGATAAAATAGGCAAAATAGGGAAGTTAAAATAGAAACACGATACATGTTACTTGATTGGTAAACATTTCCTTGGTTTGTATTAGAAATGTGTGTAATGAGGGAAAAATAAGTTAGTACACTTTTTAAAATTATTCCTAAGGACACGATCACCCCCTTCACTCAAACCAGGGAAATTCCAACCCCCAATAAGTAAGAAAGGAACCAAATAATAAACAAACAAATAAATAAATAAAATCTTTTTTATTTCCTGTACTTTTTTGTTTTGTTTTTTATTTCTTTAAATGTTAAAAATTTCCTACCTAGTCTTTACTCTCTGAAAATGATTGTATTAAAAGTCTAACCTTAAAAGATCAATTCATTATAATTATTTAAATTCTGTGAATCTACCACAACAAAAATAGCTCCCCCAAAATGCTGGCGAAGAATATTTTAGTAGCATACAGTTCTCTGACACAAAATCGGGTTCATTTTGGCCTTCAGGGGAGCACTGTAACAAAATGAGGAGGCTGGTTTCAGTATTTTCATTGCTTATGAGCTTCCTGTTCTTGACTTTTGATATATTCCTGTCCTTCTAAGCCTTAAGGAATTGGGATTGGAAAGGCTCTAGCAGAGGAAACAGCTTATTCTTACAGAGATTGAAAACAAGGGGAGTATTGACCTACTTAACAGTTGAGGCCTAAAAAAGGATAATAACAAATCCAAATAATTTAAAATTTGCAGAAAAATTGGGTCCCACTTCCTCAAGGCCCTGTGAATTATAGACTCAGATACTGATGTCAAAATGCACACATCTTGATTGAGGTAATTGTGTCTCTAAGCCTGGACCCCTTGCCACATTTATATTTGAATTGAGGATATAAAACAATTTAGCTGCATTCACATTTTTTTTTTCACATAACTTTCATAAACTATAATTGAAGTTTTACCGATGTAAGGTTTTGTGGCGAAATCAGTTGCCTGCAGCGATGCGTGTTGTGTACAGTTAATGCTGAGAAGAGACTGACATTAAATATATTCATCAGTGGCCTAATCTTTATATTTAAGGCAGTCACTAAGCAATATTTTCCTTATTTCCCTTCTCACCCTCCCATCAGCAAAATAGAGCAGTTGTTGCTGGGTCAAGCAAAGTTTCAGTTACAAATTATTTTCAATTTTCAGCGTATAGAAATATATTCTTGTAGACTTGGAGTTATTGTGAAAGAAAAAAAGAAATGTTTATAATTTTGCCTATTATAATATATATATTTAACTATTATTAGGATGACCTTCATATTTAAGTTTCCTGCGGAAGCCATAAAGAAAAAGACTGACAGATACAAATAGAAACTTGAGAAAGGCAACCCTAAAAACAAAGTTCAACAACAAATGGCAGATTTGGAGGAAATACATGCAATAGTTTTAATGGGCAAATGATGAATATCCCTAACAGGCAAACAGCTCGTACAAGTAAATTACAAAAAGGAAAAAACGAAGGCATAACAGCAAATAATATGAAGAGATACTTCAAAGAATAAATACCAATATGCCTTAAAAATATGGCTAAGATATAAAACAAAAATGACAAGGTACCATTTAAATCTATTAGATTATCAAAAATTAAAAGATCAATGTTTCACTTTCTCAAATAAATATCTTCTATAACATTATTGTTAGGACAGTAATTTGTCAAGTCTTTTTGAAAGCTATTTGTCTATAAAAATGTTAAATACATGTAAAAATTGGTCATATAGTTCTACTTTCAGATGTCTATCTTATATAAATATGTACAAAAAATGGACAAGAATGTTCAACTCTGCATTCTTTGAAATGATGCATAGTCGAAGATAACCTGTATTTCATCATTATGGGAAAGGAAAGGTGCATTAAAGCATGCCCCCAGTGGAGAATGGGCTAAAGCCACTCGACAAAAGAAAGAGTGTTTCATGTGTGATAGTGAAAGATTTTCATTATATTCTGACAATTCTGAAAATTGAAAAGACAATTTTCTCAACAGTATGAATAATATGAACTATTTCTTTTAGAAAAATACAAGCGAAAAAACATGTCTGAGCAGCTATAGTTGGCACTCCTAATGTCTGTCACTTCAAATAACCAGAATGAAAATGAAGATTTCAGTAGGGCGATGAGCTATTAATTTTTCTCTATTGTTTGAATGCTTTATTGAGTTCATACCATATTTATATTTTTAAAATGCTATTACACTTTTTTTCAGGGATGTGAAAGCTACTGTGAAGAAAATTCAAGTAACTAACTCTACTGTTGTTAAATCCAAATACCTCCTTCGAAAATCGCTTTTATAATTCTGGCAGTACAAAGATCTATGTAATCAATACTCTCCAATGCTCAGATACTATCCAGTCAGCTGTTAGTAGATTTCTTATTGTTTTCGCTTATAGAAAATATAATACCTAAAGATGAAAAGAAAAACTTACCTATCTATTGGAGCACTGTAGATCTTAGAACACCATTATCAATAATTGAAATGTAAGTTAAACAGAAGTTTTTACAACTCTACAAGCATCTTACCATTTTCCAGCAGACATTCTGTAGGCCATGCTCTTTTAGACACAAAATATAAATGGCTAAAGGAATCTGGACAGAGAAACTCAGAAATCTATATCCTTCAATTTTTAAAGATGGATGTACAAATGTGCAGAGATAAATGTGCAGGGATAAATACTCCTCAAGGACTTAACAAAAAAATTGACTCATGAGAGAATGAACATTCCATAATGCCGTAATGAAATTTTGTTCAGATGTCTGTTGTATTTTTGTAAAAATATCAAATGTTTTATTGAACAATGATAGTGATGAAGCATTTGTTTTATTGACTAACTCAGCAAAAAAAAATCATGAAATAACTTTCACAGATAGTAATAGACATAATGTCTGTGTTATTACAAAAAAAAGAGTTTACATACACTTCCTCCTGATAGTAAGTTAGACATCTTTTCAAAGAGTTGTAGAAAAGTTAAAAAGCAGAACACTTAGTATTGAAGCTGCTGCTTTAAAGAAGACAAAAAACAGAGGATAGTGACGTTGAAACTTCACTATATCCAACAGAAATATTGGATAGAATAGTGATTTTTTTTGGATATTTATCTTAAAAAAATCTATAGAATTGCTTAACAGAAGTATGCATAAATGGAAAGTGTCCAGGGTTGTAGATAACATTATACATACCCTGTAGAAATACCTGAATGATGAAAAGCCAACTTCTGAATCAGACAGTGTATAAACTCCTTTTCCCCTCCAAATGTTTCCTTACAACTATTTCCTTATATTCAGAAGAAAATAAATTAGAAACGTTTACTTTAAAATGGAAAGAATTTTGCTGTCAGTTTATGTTGCTGCGTATATTCAGACCAGAGGGCAAAAAAAGGTATAACCTGGGAGCACTATTACAGTATTTGACTAAACTGAAAAATAAAGTTCTCAATTAGAATTTGGTATAAGGACAGACTTCGGAAATGCTGCTGCCTACAGACTGTTATTAGTACAACTGGTCCAGGCCACCACTATTTTAAGGCTCCCTATGTAACTCCAACAAGAGGGTATCTTTACTGACACACTGCAGTTCTTACTACAAGGTTTTGGTTCCTCTAACTTCCACAGCACATAAAGTAAATTGTTGTCTGTTCAGAAATATATCCAACTCATACACACGCGTGTGCATGCACACACACACCCACACACAAGAAAAGCAGAGAAGTTTGTCTTGATTCTAACAAGACTAGTAAGAGTCTAACAAGTTTTCAGACTATCATAATGATAAAATGAAGTATCCAATGCAGCACAAATTTCTGACATTCACAGTTCAGAAAAGAGGGCTATGTATAAAACGTAAGGGGTGGAAAATTACATTGATTATTTTCTCTAAGATCCCTGTATGTTTCCTTTTTCTCTCCCGTTAAATAAGGGCTTTCTGCATCTTCTGGAAGTGCAGTGTATCACAAGTCCCTAAAGTGTGGATGGCACATTTTTTACTATATCGATGAGAGCTGGATCAGGAGTCTTACTGTTCTGAGGCTTTTGTTTCTCCCATGCCTGCACGGCGTCACTGGCCATCCTCTTCTGCTGATGGGCTGTGACTTCTTGCTCCAAAGATGCTGAAATAGCATGTTTTGTGAGATCATCTAGTTAGTTGGCTTTGAATCACTTTGAAAGGGTAGAGGTGACTCTCTATGATAGTCTATCCATGTATAACAATTTAAATGCATAAACAAATGAATTTGTATACTTATTTAAATACTTTTGTGTGATTCTCTGTACTAACAACTTGCCAAATGCTAAATAAGCATGAAGTGATTGGAACCTCTCAATTTTGGGAACAGGAAAATCAGGGACCACACAGATTCAAAAGCATTTCAACTGAATTTAATTGCTAGGAAAAAAAACAAGTGGGGATGTAATTCAGAACCAAACAGGGCCACTGAAGAAAGATGGTTGGATCAGGTCTGGAGCAGGTGCGAAGAAAAACGACAGTTCTGATTTCTAAATTCTCCTAAGCTTAGAGAGCCTTTCTTCCCTTAAAAACAAGAAACAGCTCACCAGCTGTATTCTCTAAGCCCTAGTTTAAGGGGGAAACAACTACACACAAATAGTACCAAACGTTTCTGACAAATGGATGGCTCTCATGTCTGAGGTATATAGGAAGGGAAGAGAAGGATAAAATGGACACAAAAGTAGAAAGGGACCCGAAATGAATAATGAAGAATGAAAGCAATCTGAAAAGAACACCTGCTAGACTGACAACAGAAAAAGAACAGGAGAGCAAAGTAAGATAAATGCTCATCTTGGAGATATGTACGATCGAAGGAAGAGAAGAGGAGGCAGGTATGAGCCAGTGATATAAATGAATTACACAGTAGCAGCCTTGTTTCAACACACGCTTGAATCAATGCTATGCAAAGATCTATGATAACAGCCACACTGTTTTGTCGATGCTCAAAATAAGCAAAAGTAATCAGGAGGAGTGATGGTAAGGCCTAGAAGTTGGGCCCATCTGTCTTTTCCTTTTCTAGTACTTTGGTTATTATTATTACAGTAGAACTGTCACTATTGCAATTCCACAGACATAAGTCATTCTGTATAGCTGAGTTTCCTGATAGGTGAAGATTTGCCAATTTAAGGACTGAGACTTGATGTTAAATCTTTAAACTGAATCTTTTGTTTTAATAGATTCCAAGATACTTCATTGTTATTTATGTTAATCACTTTTCTGTGGGCCCTGGCCAAATTAAACCCCAATGGCTAATATGTAGGTCTGTTTTTAGTTACTTACTAATTCACTATAAATTCTGTGCCTTTTTAATTTTATCTTTTATTAAAAGCTGACTCAAAACTCATCAGTTCTAATTTTTATTCTTCTAATCACTATACTTATCCTAGGCCTCTTTGTAGTTTTAACTTCAAGAACTCTTATCAGCCCTTAGTTATATGATATATTGTTATTTTTGTTTCTTTGCTAAGCCTACCTCTCTCAATAGATTTCTGCGTCTTTGAGGAGAGAGAGGTCACTAGTTCACAGAATTTTGCATGAGGAATTTAGTAGTCATCTAACAGAATCAGATTGTTTTACAAATGAGAAAAATGGGCTCACTGAAGTGTTTAATTTGCTGAATGTCACATAGCTAATTAGGACAGATCAGAAACTCGTGTACAGGTAGTCTGAACTTTTTCTAGTGGGTAGTTTCTATTTCAAAATATTAGTTTATATCCTGCAACTTTTCTGTTTTGCTTCAGGAGGAATGCCGTATGAAGTATAGGAATGATCTTAAGTGTGGAGATATGTTCTGAGCCTTCATTATCCCCGTCTGTAAGATGCAGATTGTATATAGTACATGACTCATAAGATTTGTGATGTATGTACTGTGAGCTTAGTTTGAGACTACTCTGTGTTCATCCTCGGACTTCTCTAAAAGACTGAAGAGGGACACAGTTGCTAATATGGAGTGGGAGTTTATTTCCATTTGAGAACTAGTATCATTCTAGTAAAGATTCATCTTATGAAGACAAAAATGGGATCTTCAAGAGAAGTACAGGGATCACCAAGAGGAGACATGTTCTGCAGATTATCTTACATCTGCCACTCTGCTATTCTCGGTCCCATTGACTCATGTCTGAATTATAGGAGAGGGCTAAGCAGTGGGATAAAACTTAAAAATTCTGTTTAATTAAAGTTCTCCTGAGAAGGGTCTTGCGTGTGCCAGATACCATGAACAGATACCCGGCTCAGTGTCCACTGTTACGGTAGTCAGGGCACCAGCTGGTCTACAGTATTGCACATTCAGCCTTGGGTATCACTGTTTCCTGTGCTGACATCAGTGGCATTGTCACCCTCTAATTAGTAGAGGCATTGGCAGCCTTCGCAGTAGATATTATCACTTTCCATTGCTCATTCATTTTTCTGAAATCAACGGAACATCCTTCATAGGCCTGGCACTTGAAAAATGTTGCTGATGACCTCAGCCTCATTATTTTACAGTATTGGTGGGGAAGGGAAATAGAGCCAAATAAACAGTTGATAATAGCACAATGTAGATAATGGCAGTGAATGTACAGGATGATGTGGGAGCATATAGGAAGTACATCTTACACAGGCTTGGGGGTGGGCAATGAGGGTATCTTTCTGGAGTTATTTAGTTTAATGTGAAACCTAAGGAATGTAAGGTACAGTCTATAGGGAACACTATTCTAGATAGAGGAAGAAATTATATACTGGTAAAAAAATGAAGAGAGAACATAGCATCTGTAGACAACTTAAGGAAGTTTATCATGGTCTGCATATGAACTGTGTGGTGGGGGCATGATGAGAGATAAGGCTGGAAGGACAGGCAGGGGCAATAATTTGAATTCTGTTTTTAGAAAAACAGGGCATACTAAAAGGCTTTAAGGAAAAACATGGCATAATCAGATTTGTGATTTAAAAAATTAAAATTAATGCCATGCAGATAAAAAAGATTTGAAAACTACCTATTGGGGACATCAGATTGAGTCATTAAATTGAGAGATGCTCATTTAGAGGCTGTGGCTGTGGTTCAGAACATAGAAAGTGGTGACCTGGAACACACTTGTGGTGATGATATTTCTGGAAATAATTATGATATGGATATATTTTAAAGGTGCAGTTGGTAAGACTGGCTGATCATTCTTAAAAGCTAGGAGTCAAAGTTGCTGAAGAATGGAATCAACCTCTTAGATAAGATTACTGAGAAGATAAGAGGTAGAATGATGGATCTGTTGTGGAAACCAGGTTAGGAAGAAAAGTGTGACAGTAGGGAGATTGTAAGTCTGGTGGAAATAAAGGGCATAAATGAGTCAGTAGTCTTATTGTGAAGAGGTGGTCAGAAGTAATTAGAGGAGGAAACTGAGAAGACAGAAGGCTGTCACCAATGGGTCACAGCCACAGCCCGAGGGGGCAAAGCAGTATGCTTGGCAAAGGGCAAGGTATAAGCCCAGAAGACAGAGCATGTCAGCACATGTTGGTCACTCATCAAAACTAACTGGGAGTATAATTTAAGGGAGTATAATTTAAGGGAGAAGATTCGAAGTTCTACTTATGCACTGAGGTGGAGCCAGAGAAAATTGATTCTTGTTTTCTTAGCCTTATTTTCTTTTCCCCTCTTTAATTCTTACTCCCCTCCTTCCACCCCTGACCCATGGATGTTGCCGTTTCCCTTAAGAACTGGATCTCTGAAGGCTAGGTGTCCCCTCCCACATGCTCAGGGCGTGTACCTGGGGTCTGGTGCACCTGGAGCCTGGTCTGTGGCTCCACCTGGGGTGCGAACCCAGGACCTTCTGCGTGCAAAGCAGACGTGCTAACCACTACACTATGGAACTACCCCTTCATAGCCTTATTTTAACCCTCTTCTAGAATGGCCCATGGAGCACAGTAATCTATAAGTAAATTTTCTTGTATAAGTGATCAATAATTGTTAGCTTCTTTTCTCCCTTCACACTCTTCACCCCACAAAGCAAAATTCAAGGTTAAGAATTCAAAAGGCAGTCAGTAGAGCATTTTGATATATCAGTGATTGGTCGATTTAGAGACAGAAATTAATCTGTATTTCTGTGGATTGAAAACAATGAAAATTTTCAACCTGCTATTTTAGTTGCTTATTTAGTGTCGAAGTAGTTTGTTGATTTTGTTAGTCCTTTTAGGGAATTGCACTTTTGGGATGGGTTAAAAACAGTGTTAATAAGATATGAAAAGTTGAATAGATCTTGATTTTTCTTTTGGAGATTTCCACGTCAAAAGTGTCTCTGCAGATTGAATGACAAGGCCACTGAAACAGAAGCCATCACAGACTTCCTCCCATTGCTTATTAAGTAATACGGAATGATTCAAAAATAATTTAATACAAAGCAAAAAAGGGGAAAAATTCCAAACTATGTTTTAAGATTCCAGGAAAGTAATGGTAAACACACGCGTATGCACACACATCTTTTCTAAAATGTGTATAAAAAAAGCTTTATTTTCAATCTCAAATGTTCTTGGTAATTTCAGCAAAGAGAGGATCAATTTTTATCTCCGATTGTTATGTCAGATTCACCGAAGGTGGGAGCTGGCCCCAGTAATAGACTCTGAGGTGGTATTCAGCACTGTTTTTGTTGTTTGTTTATTTGTTAAAAATTTTGTTTTGTTTTTCTGTGTCTGGCTCTCTCACTTTTGGATCCCTCAGCAAATCCTGCTATGTTAGGACATTTCAGGGTATTTCTTTCACATAGGGAAGTTAGTGGGGAATAGATGATGACCAACTAATTAAATTCCTCCATAGCAGAAAGAATGTAAACACCTTCAAATTTCAGAGAATGATGATGATGATAGTTAATATTTTTATCAGTTATCTGTCAGGCATAACTCTAGGTGCCTGACATAAATTTTCTCATTGAACCCTCACAACAACATAAGTAATAGATAGCTATTATTATTCTCTCCATTATACGGATGAAAACTTGAGGCACGAAGTGTATAAATCTCTTTCCCAAAGTCTCATAACTAGGATGGTTAGAGCTGGAGTCAGCACCCAGATTGTCAGTATCTAGAGCCAGAGTACTCTCTATCTCACTCTCTTAAAAGAACATTTCTAATTTAAGAAGCCACTACCCTAACTCAGACTCTGAGGTATATGTAAAGTATGGTTTCTTGAAGCTTCAGTTATTTCTAAGTGGACTAATGATAGAGCTACTTATTATAAGACTCAATTTTCAGTTTCAAACTCAGTCATTCCGACGATCGCCAAGACACAAGAGGCATTGACTTTGCCATCGCAGAATTCATCATCTAGTTCTGGAAGCTTCAGAGCTCAGTGGTTAAGAGCAGAGGCTTTGAAGTAATGCATACCTGGTTTTGAGCTCATGACTCTAATACCATCAAGCTGTGTTGACACCATTTTTTTTTTCTTATTAAGCCAAGATTCCTTCTTCTTAAATAGGTTTTAGAAATACTAACCACAAAATGTTAATGCAGGATTAGAGATAATGTATATAGAATCTTTTGTATAACATTTTCCTTTGGTATTATTATTACTGCTCTTGTATTATTTACCCTTCTAGAATATAAGCAGTATTACAAGGCTTTCTATGATAAATTCCAAGCTACTCGTATGTGCAGTACATGTTCTAGAAAGCCAAGCTCTAATCTTCTCTCTTCCACAAAGTTCTCCCCGAGGGAGTACATGGTATAATTTTAAGACATGCTTGTAAAGGGTGAATTGATTGAACTCTTCATCTGAAATGATTTTCCCTACCTCTGAACTTGTATCTATCTAATGCTCTTAGTGTCCTGTATTTTTTTTAGGTCTTAGAGTCATATTGTGCTTTGTAACATCTTCTGAAAGGTATTTTAATCTCTTATTACTCTTTGACTCTTCACCTATTAAGGTTCTATCTCCCAAAAGATTTGTTTGTTCCCAAAGGAAAGGGCTGCGTTATTTTCATATTTGGATATTTTACAGTATCTAGTATGTGGCATTGCACATTGTAAATACTACAGATATATTTGTTACTTTTGATTCTGTTTAATTAATTTGCCTGGATTTGATTTTATAATAGGTCTAGGAGGATTTTCATAGGACTTCTGTTCTTCTATGAGTATAATTACACAATTCCATCATATTTTTCCCAGTGGAGATTTAGAGGGAATGAATTGTTCTAGAATCGAACAAGTTGGCCTTTAGAAAAGAAAGGCACTATTTAATATAGATGATTACTTATTACTGAAAGAAAAAAACTTGGAATAATCTAACATTTAAAAATCTTTACTTATTATCTAAAATAGTCTAAGATATTAAGAATAACAATTTTGAAGCCTTTTAAAAACTTCTCGTATAATGTCATTGGAAGAAGTAAATATCTCATGCTTTGTTTACTGTTTCACCTTTGAAATCGACCATTCCAGAAGAAAAAGCACATCATCGTGTTCGTTTATTGAGTGGAAAAGTTGAGGCTCTGTCTACATAATGAAGAAAATCAGAGAAAGAAATTAGCCAGCAAGATAACACAGCAGACTCCTCATCCCTATCAGTTAAGCCCAAATAAGCTTAGTTTTATTTCATTGTTTTTATTACTGGTATTGTTTTGGCATTAGCAATAATTTAAAAAATATTCCCCTTCGTTAATATATATTATAATAATCCTATTAAAGACACTGAGGTAGAGGGGAGTAGAGAGTGGATAACAGGAGACATGGAACCTGGAGCTCACTTCAGAGTTTGCAGTCAAATTGTGGAGGTGACTTTGAGGACAGAGCCATGTATGCTTATGATTGATGAGGAAACAGTGCTGGTGTGAATTATGCAGGCAGTGGTTTGTGGGGAATATCTACTTGAAGCAGCTAAGACATGAACTGAGTTTCATTTAAATAACTTGTCAGTTCGTTTGACTAATTCTGTTACTTGATTTGTCAAAAGAGACTGAAATCAAACAGACCAGACCAAAAAGATTGCTCCATTTCCTATATGGTCCACAAACGGAGCTTTTACCATTCAGTTGCCATTAAAACAGCCTGCAACAAATTGGATGGAAGGGAAATTTTAATTCTTTACCCAATTTATCCAAACTACATAGACATTTAGCTTTCAGAGTAATAGTTTCTTAGTCTATTTCATTAATTCCAGCGGGTACTGAACTGTTTCAGGATGAACCTGGGGAGAAGTTGTGCTCCTTATGAGAATTTCTTTTGTTCCTATAAACAAAGTACACAAGAGGAACCAAACCCCTTTGGTGATCAGTGATATTAAGGATATACACAGGTCCATCCTTTATTTCAAGTGCTCTAGTGTCTTTACTAACCATAGTCATACCAGGAAGGGTTGAGATATCATTTCTTATTCTCTCCGAGTAAGGAAAGTTATCTAGGAATTAGGGTTTTGAAAAGGAAAAAAAATGATGAATGTAGAATGCTCACACACATGAACACAAACATAGAAAAGATACTTTATTTAAAATTATTCTATGTGTTTTTAAGAGAGTTGCCAAAAGAGATTTAAGTTTTAATGAGCACTTACCTTAGGCTGGTCTCAAGACACTAACTGGCTCTAGGGATAGATTCTTGTGCTTGTTTTAGACACTGAGCCAGAGAGGGTAGCAGCTTGACAGAGGCTCCATTGCAGGTTAATATTAGGCTGAAATTTGGACCTAAATGACTCACACCTTTTTTTGTGAGGAGGTACTCTTTATATTTCTCAGGTTACTTACAATTAAAGTGAGAGGTTAAAATGCAACCAAAATATAAATAACAGTAAATCATGGCATTGCTTATAGTCTGTTAAAGAACAAGAGAAGAGTATGTCTTTGATGCGGAGGTGCTTTCGAAAGTTTGAGATCAAGGCTTAGATTTTGAAACCCACATCCTACAGTAGAGCATAATGCCAGAAAATATAATCATTTCACTCTTTCTTCTTACTTCTCTTTGGCATTATTAACAATTGTAGAATTTATTGAACATGCCATAAGTGCTTTGCCATCAAGCGGATTACCCATAGAAAAGATAAATGTGAATGTGAATTAAGATGGGAGAAATCAACAGGACTTTGGAAACTGGAGTCAGCATTTTATCCTTTCTTCATTGTGATTGCGTACAAATGAGTAAGCACATCTTGTTTTCCCCTTTCTCTGAATCCTGTCTGAGCAATACAAATACTAATTGGTTGCTATGGTAGTCTCAAGCTTGTAACTAAAACTGATGTATCTAGGTAACGGTGTCTGAAGGTGAGAATGATAAAAGCTTAAACTCTGGAGTTTTGTAGGGAAATGGCCCTGGAGTATAAAAACTGGTAAATGTAGCCTCGGCTCCAAAAAAATGGGTAAATTTGTTAATTTTATCCTCACCATTTCTGACTATGTCAGTTTGTCTACACACACAGGCTGGATTGCCTTCATATAAGTTGGTCTCTGAAGTTGACAACTTCCATAAACTTGCAGTCAATGAGAAATACTAGTTACAGGCAGAATTTAGCGCTTAATACACTTTTTATTTTATTGCTGAAAAGAGTTCAGCGGCACTAAGATGATTTAAGCTATCAATGAGATGCACTGGAAACAGCCTAGTAAAATCATAGTCAGTCTGTGCCTCTTCTCCATGACTCACAGGTTTATTAAGAAATCTCATTCTTTAGGGCCCAAAGGATGAACAACATTCTTACAAGTCAAGACCCTTGTGCTTTAATCAGTGGCCGCCACCAATCAGCTGCATGACGTGTCATGCAACCTCCCAGGTCTTTGCTTCCTCATTTATGGAAGGGTTGATAAGTGGGCCTCCCTCCCAGGGCTGTTATGGGGATTAAGGATTGAATTATTCTAAAGCGCTTTGCAAATGCAAGTGTTATATAAATGCTAACTACTAACGTATGGCTTTGATTTCATTAGCTCTTCACATTTTGAAAGTTATAAGGAGAGCTCAGTAGTTATATGTGTTCAGAGGAGAACTCTTCTCTGTCATAAAAAGATATAGCTATACTTATATTTGTCTATCTATTGGTATAGAGGATGTTGTATTTGCTTGTTTACTTAGTGATCATCAGGATGTTGAGTGGACTTTTTTCTATTGTTCTGACACTGGCAAGTGGCTTCAAGAGGACTGGCAGGGTCATCATTTACCAATTATGAGGTTGGAAACTTTTCTAGGTCTTGTTTAGCAGTAGAACAAGGTCAGCTACCCCTATCATACTTCCTCCCCTTTCTGCTCTCAGCCTATGAGAGAGAGAGGGCATGGGGATTATCAAAGATGTAAGGAAGGGAGTATAATATTTCCCTGTTATGTCACAAACCATTAAATCAGATATTTAAATTTTTTATCTTAAGTCAAAGGATATGGGGAAGACATGCACCACCCCACGAAAACTAAGTGTGGTGCCCAAGGGCTCAGTGGGACTTGTTTACAATGGCACATAGTAGGAAGAGGAGAATTGTCATTCTTTTTACCTCATTGGACATTTGTGTGAGCTGGGTCTCCTGTGACTGTTTAAACATGAAAAAATAGAATGGAGAGAAGGGACCTCACTGAACAGCCTCTATCTAGTCCGACTATTTGGCTTGACAAAGTATAGGAATTCCCCTTTGCTGAAGTGGAATGGAAGGTAGCCATGTTTGAACGATCTTGCCAGTATATGACTTAAAAGAGCTGACCACTGGGCAAGGAAATTCCAGCAACGAGAGCCTATGGGGTTGATTTAAGATGAAGTCTGGTGATATTACTTCACATTGGACTATCCACAGCAGGGATCTATACAGTGAGGAGTTCCAGTGAGATCCCCAGAGATAAATCAAAATACATATTAGAGAGCATAAGAAGCACACAAGCGTACTCTGATGAATAACTGGGATACATTAGGCAGATGGGTTTATTAGGTAAAGTAAAGGACAGTCAAAGTGATATCACTATAGAGTTAGAGGGAAATATGAAGTGGAAACTTAAAAGAGTGACTGAACTGTACCCAGCAAGGAAACAAATGTCACAAACCATTAAATCAGATATTTAAATTTTTTATTTTTATGACAGTGAAATAAATATTTTTAACATGGTTCTGACTGATTATTTAGACTGGCGCTTTCATCTCTTAGTGTTTAACTAGCTTGATACTCTTTATTATATCACTGAGAAATAAAATGACCAGTGGCATGTAAATAAAATTTTTTTATAAAATGGATAATAGTAAATGCTTAGTATGTGACAGATACTACATTAAGACCTTTACATAGATTTCTTATTTAATGTTTATAAAAATCATATGAAGTTGGCACTGTTATTCCCATGTCACAAAGGAGGAAACTGAGGCCCTGAAAATTTGAGTGACTCATCAAGATCACAGTCATAGTCAGTGGGATCGGTTTGCTGGTTTGGTTGTTTAATGAAACAGGCCTTTTTGAAGTCCATTGTTTAAGAGCAGGTCATTAAAATGGAAACATTATTTTCCTTTTTCTTAAAGTGTATGTCTTTGGACTTTGCTCATGATGTATATGGCTCATCTCTCTTCTTTAATCCTGAGGCAGCTGATGTTACGGATGAAAGGAGAAATCATACATTGAGACAGATTGAGACCACTATAAATTTGTGATCTTGGAACCTCATCTAGACTCGCAATGCTGCCAAAAAGGCCTATTATGACTTTTTAAAATAAGTTTAATCTTTTAAAAAATAACATTTTTATATAGTAAAAAAATAGCTTTCAAAGTTCTTCAAAACCTTTTTTCCCTCCAGAACTTGAAGCATCTTGTCCAATTTGTTTGCCAAAGGAGTAACCAATTAGCAAATGTGCTGGTTTCTCTTTATATCAGTGTTAAGGATTTGGGGCAGGGTAATTCAGGAGAGATGGATGTAAAGAACTGGGAAAGAGTTATGTAGCATCTCTCTTTCTAGGATTGGAGTAATTCTGCCCTCTCTTATGCCATATAATGTGTATGGGTGACCCTAAATCCACAGCTCTAATTTATTATATAGATAAAGATAGATAAAATATTAATTTGGTTTTTCATGGTTTAAAACAATGCATATTAATTGTGGAGCATAAAACAAAAACATATAAAGGAAAATTACAACCGCAAACCATGTAGATAACCAATATTAGGAGTTATAGGAAATAAGGTTCGATAAGGTGTTTATTTTTGAGGAAAGACACCTGGGAATAAATAGACATTGTGACTGATAAAAGAGCTATATGAACAAACAACTATAAACAACTATAGAATAGACACTTTGACTTTATGACTGAAACAAGCAGGGTACTTCAAATAATGATAAGAAAAGATAAATGAGTTTCTTCTTTGTCTTTGAGTATGTGCATGTGCATGTGCATAAACACATTGTCAAACTTTGAAAACCTGCCTGCTCTACTTTCCTACGATCAAGGCTGTCCCATCTCATTGTTTCTAGGGTCAGTAGAGAGAAGAAGCCATATGAGTAGTGAAGGCAGTATCTAAAATATTTGAATGGGATCTAGTTGTAGACTCAGCAACCAGATAACTAGTGGTATCCTAAATATTCCAATTTGGGCTGTAACTTTTCCTATTGCAAATATATATATTTTCACAACTGATACAAGGCATTTCTTTAGGAAATCAAAATAATAATATCATATCACAATTGGAAGAATAGTCTCAAAAATATTTCCCAACATATTCCCTGAAGTGCAGCCAATGAACAATGGAAAAATTAATTTGGGAATATTAAGTTTAGACAAACTAAGCAGGCTTTTTTCCTGCAGGCCTTCTCAGGGCATTTAAAATGCTAATGTGAATTTCAAGTCTTCTAGATGGGATAAGGTGTTTCTTGATGTGCTTCTTGTTCATTTATTATTTATTCAACAAATATGTAAAGTGCCTATTACATGCTAGATGCCACTCTATGCTTTGGGGTGTAACAGGAAATAGGACAGACAGACTGCCTCATAAAACCTACTCTAGTGATAAGAAAGATGCCCTACCTATAGGGAAGAGAATTGGACAGCTTTTTATCTTTCTGTATTGTTTCAAGCCAAGGAAAATGTTAACTGGAGAAACATTTGTGAGATGAATAGTGGGATTATCAGCAGGAAGCAAGGCATCTGCCTACTTTTCTCTTTTCTGATAATTAACTATCACCTCCACACTTTCTCATCTTCTTTGTATTGATCTTTCATCATATAATGGCCACAAATAGCAAAAGGAAGGCTTAATAACAAACATTAAAATTAATAAATAATTACAGCCACTAATCTTTCTCGACCAAGTGATTATTTGTTCAATGATGCTATTACATAAAACTAGGTTTACATAATTTAAAAGGGCATCATCATGCCATTTTTACAGCTTTTTTTCTGTCTGTCCTTGCTTCTGATACCCTTTAAGAGCAATATAAAGATATAATTATTGCAGCATACATAGAGACAGAGGCAGGGGTTTATAGAGATGGAGGAGTAATTTAAACCCCCAAAATGCATTGATTAACAATATCAGATGCAGTTTTTACACTTTAAATTTCACTGTTTTAAATTCATTTTATGAGAGTGATATTATCTTTTTTTAACCAGTTTGACCTCTAATTTCATAGTAAGTAGTGCTTACTGTGAGTGTGTGTGAATTTGTGTATTCTTGAGTATACGTGCTTATTTAACAACCTAGAGACCTTGGGAAACTCACTTAATCTCTCTTGAAAGATTCAATTGCCAAATGGGGAAGGAGAGGTCTTAACATTCACCCAAAACCCAGCACCAGACTTATTAGGAGGAATGACTTGCCGAAGAAGAAGCGTTTTGGAAGCTCTGAAGCGATATGCGAATGTAGGACATTATCATGGCCCCTTCTCATTAGCACTCTAAAATCCCTAATGCAGCTACAAAATGTCCACAGGAAAAATATTTTCATATAAAATATAAAAATATGTAAAAGAATGGTTTGAGTAAAAACTCCTTGGCTTGAGATTTGGTCTTATTTTGAAATGAGGTCAGCCTGGTTGGGTTTTGAATTTCAATAAAGAAATTTTGCATGGTTCTCATGAGTTATACAAAGATATTTTAAATGTTGAGAAGAAGAAAGCCCCTCACAGATAGCAGCAGGAATCACACTGGCATAGTTGAAGGAAGTAGAGAAACAAATGCAAAATGAGGAGAACAAACACATATTTTCTCACAGGATGTTCAAAGAGCAGGAGATTAAAAGACACAAAGGGAGATGGTCATAAAAGGCAACTAATTCTGTACCTCCAGTGACAGCAGGGCTCCTGTTGAAACAAAGAGAAAGGTGCTGCGTACAGGAAGGGTGCTCAGGTGCTCACGGGACTGTGTGGAGCAGTGACAAGGACACTGTGCTAAGAATTTGGATCTCTCAGGGCTTTGTCCTGGCTCGGCTATTTATTGGATCTTTTCTCTTTGAGCATGTCATGAGTATTTAGAACTCAAGTTTTCTCAACTGTGACATGAGGGGTTTGGGTGAGGATCGGATGTCTCTCAGAGCATACTTGGTTCATGACTGAGATTGGGTCAGGGATTATGTATGCTGCACTCACCATGCAAACCGTTGTTGACACATTAAGAGAACTGCCACTGAGGCTTCAACAGACATGTATAATGGGGTCCTGCACACTGAGTTGTCTTATTGAAAGGAATGCCCACCCACCCACCCCACCCCCCCGCAAATTGTAGACCAAGATCTTTAATAAGCAAATATAGAACATCACCATACCTTAAGGTAAATGCAAAGGGTCTGTTATATGTTCAAACTCTAAGGTATCCGGAGAGAAAGATAGCTTTTTATAATTAGCCTATTGGAAACTAAGTCTTTAAATAGGCCCGAAATATATTTGAAGTGGCTTAAGCATGACCGTCTCATTGTGATGCAGTTGGGTCTTGATTAGAGCACTGAAATCTGTTTAAAAATATCTCCCCAAGGAGTTCTTGGGAGCTTCCCAGATGAGAGTTAAAGCCCTAAAGGAAAAGATGATTAACATTACTCACTTCTCAAAAAATTTGTTGTCATCCATCACTTGGCTCCATAAAGCCACAATTATTATTATTTTTTTTAAATTTGGGGCTTGGTTATAAGATATCATGTGTAGCTTTAGTTATTACCCTACCCACGACACATAGTTAAACATTATATACTCAAAAAACATATAGCAATATTTAAAAAATGTTTATCATTGGTATTAAGATTATGAGTATTTATCATTGGTATTAAGATTATGAGTAATTTTGAAATTTTCTTCATATTTATCTTAGTTCCAAGACATCAAAGTCAAATTTGACCTCGGTCATGGCAACTCAATTATATAAATACGTTTGGCTTCATGTTTTGTCTTCTTTCCTTGAGGCTGATTTTTTATTAGTATATTGTTATTTTAAATATACATTTCACTATATATTCCTTAATTGTCTTAGTGAAAAACATTGAGGATAGGGAGGACGAAGAGTGGGAGTAAGGGAAGTGAATAAAGGGAAGAAAAGATGAATTAAAAAAGGGAGAAGGGAGGAAAGAGGAAAGGAAGGCAGGATGACAAAAAGGCAAAAACAAACAAAAATAGATAAGCAGACTCTTTGAAGAGAAACTCCTCTGAGCCTGATGTTGTGATGAGTTTGGAAATGCTTCTGTTTGGAAAGGAAAGGAGCAAGTCATTTTGGCAAAAGTAAGGAGAGCTTCGTGGGTGAGAATCAGAATGTGGGGTCAGAGGATACTTCATATTCTAAATTATGAAATTGTCCACACAGTTTTTATAATGTTTATTGAACGGGCATGCTAAGACTTCACCAGAGTAACCGTTCTAATCAAGAAATAAAATATCTTCAAATTCTAGAAAAGGCAAAGTTTAAGAAACATATAGGTTGGTGTGACTGGAACAATTATCTCCTAGAAACATCCCTTCTATCTGCCGAAACAATTTTGAATTAAGCCTGGGAGTTGCTTATCAACTCAGTTTCCTGGAGCACAACATTAGTATTGCTTTATTCATAAAAACATATTTTTATCAGTGAGAGAAAAGTCGAACATCGGATTCTTTAATATCATGTAAGTAGTGACCCCAAAATGGCCTGATTTGCAGGATGGCAGACTGTGGAAACTTTACTAACACCTCCCAGTTGTGCAGTTTCCCCAAATCAGTTTTACATAAATATGAAGGTGTGCAATCTGCCAGTTAATATTAATGTGCTCATTTGCAGGTGAGTTGAAATAACATGACACATCTGGGACTGGCCTTATTGACCCCTTTGGCAGTGGTGATTCATTAAGTGGTCACTCCTTGAGACAGCAATATCTGCTTGAATAGCTATTAACATTTTGAGACCTTACCTAGGTATTTATTGCTTTTGAGTGGAAATCTGCATCATGATTAGCTAAAGACAGGTTTTTTTTTGTTTTGTTTTGTTTTTTGTGTATATGTAATGAGTAGAAATAGGGTGACTTGAGTTGAAATAAACAAATCTGGAATTATCCAGCTGGTATAAGAATATAGGAGAGTTTGAATTGAGGGGTAAGATGGGTTTTCAAATAAATTGTTAATAGCACCCTTTTGTAGAGCTTGAAATCCACTGCACATTTATCTGTTCAGTACATTTTGGGGACACACACCACATTCCAGGTACAATTTTAGGCATTGGCATAATAATGCAGAGGACAAAAGAGAAAAAGATCCCTGTCTTAGAGGCAGACAATGAACAAGTGAGCAAATAAATGAAGAGGGCCTAGGGTGTTGGGTAAAGGCGAGTAGAGTTTGACACAGGTGATGTGGGTACTTCATATAAGAGAGTCGGGGTAGCCATCTCTGGTAAGGAGAAATCTGAGCAGGGGCCTAAGAAAGTGAGGGAAGGAGTGATGCAGATATCGGGGGAAGAAATGCCAGAGAGAGAAAGCAGTAAGCGAGAAGGCCGTGAGGGGAGAGTGTATTATGCTTGTCTTGAGGAAGAGCAAGACGGCCCAGGCTGTGCTAGAGAAAGGACTGAGGTGGGGGTGAAAGGCTGTGGGAGGGATCACCTAGGCCCTGGTAGACCTCTGTAAGGACTTTGGATATTGTTTCTTTGGGAAGTTTAGAGAAGAGGATGCACCAGTTCTGAGTTTTGTTTTTGAAGGGTTACTTGTCTGTTGTGTGAAGAATAATCTGTGGGGTCAAAGAAAAAACATGCAGAAAGCAATTAGAGAAACCATTAAAATATCATTATTGGGGAAGGGTAGAAATAGGGAAATTGGATAGATCTTGGGTATATTTTAAAGGTAAAAGCAGAAGATTTTCTGGTAGATTGGATGTGAGGTATAAAATAAAGAGAAGACAAGGATAGTTGGATAACTCTATAATTTTTTATTTTATTTTTTCCTGCTCTACTTGCTAAGTAATCAAGATTTTGGACCAAAACTTTCAGGCTGTTGTGTTAGAGCTGGCATGCAGATAACTTTTCATGTTCCATGTGAGCATTATTTCCTTTGTGAAATATCTTGATCTTTTGGGTAAATTCTTCCCAAAACAGGAATCCTCATTCACATACTCCTGATAGATGTTCATCCTGTCATGTGCTTGACTGAATTAACCAGGTTTTAAAATTGAGCAAAGGAAGTCTCTGTCTTATCCATCTTTTAGCAGGTATCTTAACTCACCTCTTCTTTCCTTTTACTTTCACCAAATGAATAATTCTTCTAGAAAAGAATTACTTTTATAGCATTGGATATTTGCTATGTGTCAGGTAATTTATCTCATTCACATTTCCTGGAAACCTCGGGGATAGTCCTTATTATCACTGTATTATATAGGAGGAATTCAAGGTTCACAGAGCTTTTCACCATATAGAGCTCTTAAATTTTTTTCTTTAAATCTTATGTGCTTGTGTGTGAATTATAGTGCACACACAGAAAGTCATTCAAAAACCATGAATAGTTTCATCACAGTATGATAGATTTATCACAGTGTAAACACCTGTGTAACCACCACAGAGATCAAGTCAAGAACTAGAATAGTACCCAGACCCCAAAAGCAGCCCCCATAGCCCTCTCAGTCACTGCACTTTTTCTTTTCCAGTGTGATTGTTGGCCTAATGTTGCAGTTACTTTTTTTTTATGATTTGATCATATAAGCGTAGATCAATAAACACCTATAGTTAAGTTCGGTATGTTTATATTTTACATGGGTCATATCTTACAACTTGCACTATTTTGTGTCAGGTGTCTCTGCTCCAGCATTATATTGTGTGGTTCATCCATGTTGTTGGCCGTCCATTTATTTTCCATGTTGCCTGTTATTCCATCATGCGACTTTATCACGAGGTATTTGCCCATTCTGCCATTAAAAGATGTTTAGGTTTATTCCTCCTTTCATCTACTGTGAAAATGCTGATCCGAACATTTTTTTACATGTGTTTTGGTGCAAAGATGCACTGATTTCTGCTGGGTTTATACATAGTAGTAGAATTGCCAAGTTGTAGGTTATGTATATTTCCAATTTTAATGGTTGATACCAAACAATTTGAGGAAGGAGTTGTGCTAATTTATACTCTCCCTAGCACTGCAGGAGAGTTCCAGATGCAACAGATCCTTTCTAATATTTTATATTGTGATTATTTTTAATTTTAGATATTATGTAAGATCATAGTAGTATCTCATTTTGATTTCCTTGGCATTAATGAGGTTGAACACTTTTTTCCTATTTCTATATTCTCTTTTCTGACATACACATTTAAATCCCTAGCTATCTTTCTTTTAGATTATTAGTGTTGTTCTTATTGATTTACAGGATATATTCTGGATTTTTTAAATCATGTTCTAAAATTAAGATCTTCAGTCATCATCTTTCATGCAGTGGCTTGCTTTTTTAATCTTTGAATAATGCCTTTTGGTCAAATTTATCAATCTTTTCCTTTAGGCTAGTGCTTTTTGAATCTCCTTAAGAAGTCAGACACCATTTCTTTATTGTGTGTTTGGTAGAATTAAGTCATGAAGCCATTGGGGTTTTGAGTTTTCCTGAAATATTTCTTGTGTACATTTGGGTGAGTTGTATTTTTCTACAATTGTTTCTTCATATCATCTAAATTTAAAAATATATTGGCATAAATATATTCGTAATATCTCTATATTAAAAGTCACTTTAAAATTTTTGGTAAATATCTAATATTCTGGCTGGGTTTTTTTCTCCCATTATTTTATGTCTATTTATCTTATCTTTGAATATATCCCATGTAATCCAATGGGTGATGTAATTCCCATTCTCCAGGGGCCCCTTCTAACTCTCACTCCCACCTCACAGACACACAGCACAGACCTGTATGTATAGTAGTCAGTAACCCTGACTGAATAAAAATGTATCAAACTTAATAAAGAGAGGAATATGTTTTAAGGTTATTTCTAGTTATCCAAGCCAATCAACTACTTCACAATCTGGTCTCCAACAGTCAACTGAATTTTGTATTGTGTGAAGACTGCTTGAAAATGCAGTCTGAGGAAATCCTTCATGCTGGAAATTTGAAAATTGCTTCCAAACTGAATCCACAAGCATCCCTCAAAACCATCAGTTTTAACACCCTCAAATGAATGGAGAATGGAGGTTGGGGAGAGGGCCCTGTTTTCTGCTGTGATGTTCTTTGCAGAAGTTGTGTGAATATTATCAGTAAAGAGCAGTCCTAAATGTCCTCTTTTTAATATACAGCTCCTACTTTTTTCCATATGACATCCTTTCTGACCAGGTTTCTAAGCTACAGCCTTGGCGTCTGATGATTATTCATATCATCATTATTCCAGACTAAAAACCTTTAAGTAAATAACCAAGACTGGAAACATTGTAGAAGATAATTCTTACATAACACAAACTTCATTATAGGGTTCTGTCATCCGCCACTCCCTCCTCCAATCCCTTTTACTCTAGTTTTTCTTGTCTACTTACTAACATTATTTCTTGTGTACTTTTACACTATGTTCAGTATAAATGATATAATTAACAGTGGAAAATATTTTTGTTGTCTTCTTGCATTTATTTATGTTCAAAAGATCATGTAAAGTTCTGCTACATTAAAATTTAATTCGAAAGAAAACAAGTTTTGTTCATTTCTCAGTGTAATGCCCATTTCTGTTCAGCTTGTACGAATGATAAAATATTATCAGCCCATGTTTTTCTATTTGGTTTCTAGGCATTTGTGTAAACTGGTTAGGAAAAGCAAGTGTTGCTTTGTTAGGCATATGTTCAAAGAAGTATTGTAGAGACATATTTTATTCTGGGCACCCTGTCACCATGTCAACGGGGCCCAATCCATTATTTAGCAGTTAATTTGTTAATCGATTGACCGATTGGTTCAGGAATTTTTTTGCTTTTAGATTACCAAAAAAAAAGGAAAGCTAGAAAACAACAACAAAGGCTTCCTCTGTAGGGTAAATTTAAGGAAATAACATCAGAATCGGAAATGTACTCGTGTTTACAGATCTAGATTAAATCTGACATAGATTGGCAAACAATGAAAAAGGTTCTCTTGCTTGAAGCATAAATATTTTGAATCTCGCCAGCCGACCTTAAATCTCAGAAGATAAGTAAACTGAATTGACCTTTTGAGGTGGTTATGGGGGCCCAGGGAGGGAGGGGAAAGCAACCTGAATTTTGCTGAAAGACCAGATTTTCTCTCCAAGGTCAGGGAAAGGACAGGATGGTTTCCACTCCTCAGGATCCTCCTACAGATCTCACTTCCCTCTTCTTGTCACCCAGTCTTTAGCTGGAAATGGAAATGAGTGGAGAAATGCACTGTGAATACATATATGTTGATATCAAGGGTGGCCATAGTATCTTATGTTTAAAAAACCCAGCTGAGTAAATATGAAGAATCTAATTGAGTTTATTCAACAGTGTATGGTTTGGGCAGTATCCCATCTAGCAGAGAGAAGGGAGCTCTGAAGAGCTGCAGAAAAGGAAAGATTTTTAGAGGTGGTGGTGGGGAGAGCGGGGGACAAACAAGTCATAAGTAAAAGGCGGGATTATTTTAGGCAAGGTCACCTTCCTTGGGGGATGAAAGGGAATCTACCAGGTGGATTAATCACTAGTACTGCACAGGAAATGCCAGATTGACTGGTTAAAGGTCATATTCCTGAGAGTGCCGAAACTGCAGTTAGGTTAGGTGTTAAGTCTTGGTTTGTTGACGTGAGGTTTAGCACAGGTGACACCATTTTGGGCCTGTAGTTTCTTTTTTTAACACTTAAGAAGAGGAGGATTGTGAAATTCACAATTAAAATTAATCTATATGGGTGATTAGGTGACTATATATGCAAAGCAATAAATTAATGATTATAGTTGCTATTAATGAATATTTTAATAGAGAAACATGAGTCAAGACAATTTTTATGAAGCAAGTTCCTTTTTTTCTCTCGGTTAACTTGCTTTTATTTTCAACTATATTTTTCAAGTATGTATTGGGTGTGTGCGTGCACACATGTGTGCATATGTGTGTGTATAAAAGAGGGAGCAGTATTTTTTCTTTCCTTCACTTATTTATTTTTCTATCAATTCTTATTGATGCTGCATGCCTTTTGCATGTTATTTCTTCCTCGTCTGCTTTGGTAGTTTGAGGGAATCTAATTTATGAAATATTCTGTTATCTTTCCCTAAGGTTGCAATTTGGTATCAGGCCAAAGATAAAATTTAAAACTCAGCTACTTGAAAAAGACCCCATATGTTCTGCCAGCCCATGGTTTTGGTCCAGGTAGTCACCTCCGTGCTTATCTGTTATTCACCCATCTTACTCCATAACACGAGCTTAAGGATGTCTTGAGACTCCATTGGCAATACTGCCTGTAATGGGTCCTTGAAAAAGCATTTCTAGAAATACAGAAAACAAAGTTCAGCACCTGCCTACTCTCTCTTAAATCTTGATTTGCCCAAGGAAACAGAAGTTACTGAGCTTATGTTAAGCGGAAGCACTCATTTACTCATTGTTCCACAGAGTTCTAAAGACCCTCAGGGCCAAGAACAGTCTCTCCATCTATAGTGGCACAACCGATCTCTGATAAGGGTAGTGATGAGTAAATTACTTTAGGAAGTATGACCAGGATAGGAGTGGTGACCGCTGGGCATTTTGTCCATGAGAAAAGCAAAAAAGCATGTTTAGCATTTTCTCCTGAGGGGAATGGACAAGGCCATTTCATTTGATCCAGTGAAAGCAGCCGCTTCTCTAGAAACATTATTTGCCCTAGCTCTCAAATACCATATTAAAAATTATATTCCTCTGCTCACCCTGTTCCTGCTTCCTGGAATGAAACTCTCCCTGTGATGTCAGTTTGACCTCTCCTCACTGCTCTGTGCTGCTCAGATGCCAACTCTTCTGGGAAGAACTTCTCAATAGGATCAGCCAGTCTCTTCTTCCCTTCTCCTTCATTATAGGCATTTCTATTATTCCTGATATTATATTGTGATTTAATTATTATCGTCAAGGTCTGTTGTCCCCTTTCTCCAGCATTTGTCTTATAACACCAAGCTAAGAGCTTCTTGAGGATCGGGTGCCAATATTTTATCTCTTTAGCTTCAGCCACTCTGAGCCGCTGGTGTACGGTAGAGCTACATGTTTGCAGAGAGGAATGATGAAATTTAGAATTATTCGAAGAATTCCTTTAAATCAGTAAAGAGTACATACATTTGTGCAAGCCCCGTGACAAAAGTTACCCTCTTTCAACAAGTTCAGGACATCCATTGAATCCTATTCTTTTCTTGATAATATTCAAATTTATTTCGTTTACTTGCATTTTAGGGTCAAGTAGCAAAAAACAGCAGTACTCTAGATCCTAGGTTCTAGAAGAGTGGTGATCAGAGTTTAGCATGCATCAGAATCTCTTAAAGTGCTTGTTAAAGTAGTTATTGCTGGGCCCAGCCCCAGAGATTTTCATTTAGTACCTTGAGGTTAGGGTCTGAGAATTTGCATTTTAGATGATGCAAGAGATGCTGATGCTGCCTGTCCTGGGATGCATGCTGAGAATCGCTATTCTAGAATGCAATTAGTTGCAGATTCTATTTATAGGAAGACATTAGAGTTATGCCTATGCCTCTTTCTTAGGCAAAGTCTGGAGATTTTAATTCACTCCTCACACTCTGGCTTGGTGATGTTCCCAATCGTTGTTTTGTTTTGCCAGAACACAACAGGGGTGAGGTAGGCAAACGGCTAATGTAGTGGAGAAGGGTTTGTATTTTGTTAATCGTGTGTAAGTTAAGTTCATAAAAGAAGATTTATTTTCACAAGAAGACTTTCTTTACTTGGGACTTCTTCCCTCAACTCCAGTTCAAATGGTTACAGCAGAAGGACTCTTGGTGGCTCTTTTTGTAACATGTGACATCATTCCCATAGATGTGGTTAACTGGTACAGGAGTGAACATCTGACTTAAGCTAGAGTAACCATTCTTGCCTGAGAGAATTTGAAATTGGCCTATGCGATTTCTATCTCCATGTGACTCTATTTTAAACAGAGGAGGTAAAACCATGTAGCTATTACCAGCCTTTTTTTCTATTAGGTAGACTGGTCGACAAACCAAATAGTCTAGAGCAGGGGTTCCCAGCTCCTGGCCGTGGACCAGTACAGGTCCATGGCCTGTTAAGAACTGGGCCGCACAGCAGGAGGTGAGTGACAGGCTAGTGAGCTAAGTGTCATCTGTATTTGCAGTCACTCCCCAGCGCTAGCATCACCGCCTAGCTCCACCTCAGATCATCAGGCAGTAGATTCTCACAGGAACATCGGTCTCTGGTGCTAAAAGGGTTGGAGACCACTGATCTAGATGAAGGCTAATTACAGTGGAGCAGATATGAGACAGGGCCAGAGAATAGTGTTGAAATCTCAAGGCTTATGCCCAGTGCATTCCTGGGACTTAGTTCTGTGTTTATCCTTTTATCTCATAGCATAATCTTTGCATTTATGAAGAACTCTTTTTTTTCTTTGCTTAATCAACCTTAATTTGGTTATCTTTCAATGAACAAACTAAGTAATACATTATCCCAGGATGCTCTTAACTCATAAACCAGAATATACAAGAAAAGCTTTCGTTAATTCTTATATTTAGTAACATGTGGACAAATTATCCATTGATTCATTTTTTTAATGGTTATTTTGTGATAGTAGAACTCTGTGATGTTTGTGACTTTTCATTAAAATTCCTTAGGCCATTCTCATAATTCTATTCTGTTGGAATTTTTAATGCATAATGATAGATTATATGGATTATGTCCAACTAAACAAAAAATGTCTTATTCCTTATATTTTACTCTAAGACAGAATATTTTGATATAAAGTCTGAATTTAACTAAAGGAACGAAGAAACCTGAATTGATCGGAGATGCAATGTAATGCATTTAGAGTAAGAACAAGAGAAAGAGGATAAAAGATTGAAGAGATTGAAGAAGTTTTCAAAGGGCATTTGAGGAAAGTGGAAGCATAGGCTTACTGAAGAAGTGTATGGATACCAGCCCGAGTCAGCAGCCCAGTGCTATGTGGGTGATGTAGTCCATCTCAGAATTGCACTGGAGTGGGTTTCCATAACTAAGAGGCAATGCAGGCACGCCTTCCGCCCTGGCCCATTCGTTTAATCTTTAAGGCCTAGCTCCCTTCTCACTTTAAGAAGTATTCCCTTATTTCCCAGTTCAGTGTGATTGGCAACATAAATATTTGTGGTAGTTACTGCACATATCTGCCAATGGGCTGGAAATTCTAGCCATCTCATAACATTTCCGCTGTTGTTTAATGTTGGCATTTCGTGTTTATTTTTTATTTTTTAGATTCATTTATATTGTCTACTCAGTGAATCAACAAAAACTGAAAAGTCAGTGTCTCAGTGTTTTACAACTTCTTTGCTTGCAAACTTCACAAATACCCCCGACCAGAATTATAAAACCTGAATTATAGAAGAATTAGAATGATGGAATCTTATAATTGGGTATTGAAAATTAGAGATTATCTACTGAACCATTTTACCTCTAAATTCTTTATTCAAACATGCTCTTTACTGTAACTAGTTTGCTTGAATTGATTAAAGGACATAGTTCCAAAATAGGAACCGCTTTTGGCTTAATTTTTTTAAAGTAACTTTTTCTTTTTTCAATTACAGTTGACATGTAATATTATATTAATTTCAGGTATACAACATAGTGATTAGGCATTTATATAACTTATGAAGTGGTCACCCCAGTAAGTCTAGTACCCACCTGATACCAATACATAGATATTATAATGTTATTGTCTATATTCCCTGTGCTGTAGTTTACATCCCCAATAACTGTTTTTATAAATGGCAATTTGCACATCTTAATCCCTTCTATTTTTCACCCATCCTCCAACCTCCTTTCCATCTGGCAACTATCAAAATGTTCTCTGTATCTATGAATTTGTTTCTGCTTTGATTGTTCATTTATTTTGTTTTTAGGTTTTACATATAAGTGAAATAATCATAAGGTATTTGTCTTTCTGACTTTTTTCACTTAGCATAATATCCTCTGTCTATTTATGTTGTTGCAAATAGCACTTTTTATGGCTCAGTATTATTCTGTTGTATATATGTACCACATATTTACCTATCTGTCTGCCGATGGGCACTTAGGTTGCTTCCATATCTTGGCTATTTTAAATAATACTGCAATGACCATAGGGATGCATATGTCTTTTCGAATTAGTGTTTTGGGTTTCTTCAGATAAATACCCAGAAGTGGGAGTACTGGGTTTCTTTGTCTCTTGTTATAGCCCTTGTTTTAAAGGCTATTTTTGTTTGCATAAAATATCTTTTTCCGTCCCATTACTTTAAGTCCCTGTGTGTCTATCTGAAGTGGGTCTCCTGTAGGTACCATATGTATGGGTCTCGTTTTCTTATCCATTCAGCCACTTTGTGTCTTTTTGTTGGAGTTTTTAATCCACTTAAATTTAAATAATTATTGATAAATATGTAGTTATTGCCATTTTATTATTCTTATTTTTGATCTTTTTTTTTTTCTTCTTCTTAAAGAAGTCCCTTTAGCATGTCTTGTAATACTGATTTGGTGGGGTCAAATTCCTTTAGCATTCCCTTCTCTGGGATTTTGGCTAATTATTTTGAAAATCAGTTAACATTCTCAAAATATTCAAACAAGTAATGAGTATTTTTCTTGGGCATTCTGAATTTAACTCATATTGACTGTGTGTGTATGTGTACATATACACATAAAGAAGAGGCAAATAGATAATGTGACAAAGTTAGAACATTATTTTAATATTAAATATATATGTGTACATATATGAATATATGTGCATATATGAAGAGAGGGGTACATTTCTTGGGGGAGTTTAAGTCAGATATGCACACAATATCACATATACACTCATTCACTTCTTTTCAAGATTTTGGATCATGTAATTTCACTTGTCCCCTATATAAAGATGATGCAGCATGACAAATACAATTATAATTAACTGCAATCAATATAGTCAATTTCAAATGGTGAACAGAATCTATGAAAAGTGATGATTTAAGATACTCCCACAAACCACAATTATAGAGACATAAAACCCTTCAGGAAAGGAATATTTATCCCAACAACCTGAATTCCACAGAGAAAACCTGAATTGTTTCAGAAACTTTGCATCGAAGTTGAGTTTTTCATCTAAATGAATGGAAAACAGCAGTTAATTCTTATCTAGCCTCAGCAACTGGGAAGTCAGAAATTACAATATTCATTTACTGGTGCTCAAACTGATCCCCACGGTGTGCACCCATTATCCTAATGCCATATTAAGCTAAGATTCGCCTCCTTCTTGACCTGGGCCCTTGAGTTTTCCTTCGGGGCAAAAGGAGAATCTGTCAGACATCATTAAAGTGTGATTTCTTCCTCCAACAGGCTTTCAATCTAAACTGTATTTTACTTGGAATCTAAACGCAGAAGAAAGCAGCGGCTCAGTGCCCTGCTAGAAATGAGCAATAACATTCAAACGAAAATTGGAAGCTGAAGATCTAATCATTAACAACAGATGGTTCAACTTGAATCCGATAAACAAGTTGTGTTATTTGCTTTTCTTTCCCTCCTTATCCACTTGAATTTCCTGCGAGTGTGTGAAAATGCTGGGTCCTACGTCAGCAGCATGGATGACTCACCTGATGGGAGGAAAACTTTAATGGCCACGCTAGAATCTTTTTGACTCAAAACACACTTTACAATCTGATATTCAAAGCAAGTCCAAGTTGATGGCATGCCTGTCCTACTTGTTGTAGTTGTTCTTGTTGTTGTTGTTTGGTTTGTGTGTGAGAGTTTAGAGATGACAGTGTCTCTTAATGTGCTCTTCTGACAAAGCCTCTTTATCTGGTCATATTGTTGTTCTTTGTTTGATCTCCAGCCAGGGCCCTTGCCTTTCTAAAAATCATAAACCCAAAGGGCATTTGTTACTCCTGTCCTAAATTTGCCCTCCTCTTTTTTGTATTATATTTTAAAGAACTAGAGGCTGGCATATGAAGAATGCCACACTAGAGAATATGATGAGCATGAGCATTCTATATATGAAAACGTCATAGGCACAACAGACATGGGCATGTGGTCCCCAAATTGTAGCTCCCGAGGAGCAGATAATCAAGTTTTAGATTTTTTATCACTATGTATAGTAGGTATAGCTTTAATACTTTGCAGAATTTAATATCCTTCAAAGCATGTAGATAAGTAGTCCTGATGTTATTTTATGTATAACCTATTACTGTATCCTTAATCTCTAGATGAGTAGGAGGCAATAGGTTGCAGAAACAATATAGTATATATTTTTAAATAGCCTTTTTATTAACTAACCAGCCTCACAAAAGTTTAGAAGACCATGAAAAACAATTCTTTATCATACCCTAGTTATTATTATTCTCCACAACTCCTTTAGGTGAGAAATCAGCAGAGGAACCTCTTGCTTTATTTAGATGAATCCGCCTCTTACTCTCTTAGCTTAAAAAGGGTGACCTGAGTCTCCTTCCAAATCCTCCAGTTGCCCAGTGGTCATGCAACCAGAGCCTCTCAGGGTACTTCTCATCGAGGGGTCCTTCTCAATTCATACTTTACTTATCCAGAGGAGATGGGAGATTTTCAGACTCCTCTGTTGGCTTCTCTCTTTTTTCCCATGGACTTCAGCCCTAATTGTCAGGCATTCATTTTTAGAAGAATTTTTTCCCTATAAAGCCATAAAGGTGTGTCAGACAGAAGAAGGATGAGAACTAAAGTTTTCTCTTTCTAGCCTCATGATCATAACAAATATAAAATAAAATTTTTGTGTTGCCAGAATTAATCTTAGTATATTGTTTCTGTTGTATTTTTCAGAAAGACATGTGGTCTTTTTTTGTTTGTTTGTTTGGTTTTTTTAGCTTTAGCCACGTTACAGAAGTTTAAATTCTGCCAGCCACAGACTGGGAGGAGATCCTGATAATATAAACATTCAATAAAGTACTCATATTTAAAATATATATAGAAGTCTTCAATTTAATGAGAAAAAGACAAACAACCTGGTTAAAAATAGACAAAAGATATGAATAAGCATTTGACCAAGAAAAAAAATTAAAAATCCAAATAGTATGTGAAATAAATCATCAGAGAAATCGATTTTCAAACCACGTTCATCAAAGGGCTAAAACTAAAAAGACTGGCAACGCCAAGGGGTGGCAAGGATGTGAAGCAAGGGGAAATCCTTCACATTGCTAGTGTGCGTGTCAATTGATCAAACACTTTGGAAGACGTGTAATATCTACCAAAGCTTAAATACATGCCTCCTTTGTCACTGTGCAATCCCACTTCTAGGTATATTTCAAAGATGAATTAGAATTGTTGATGCTTTCCTTCCAGTAATTTCAGTTGTGGAATTGTTTGCATGAAAGTAGAGTGTCGGTGCCTGCACAGTCCTGGACTAAGACATCCTTGGAGCTTTTGATTTTAAAGTAAGTAATACATGGTCATTGGGGTAAAATGGGGAAGAGAATAAGAGAACTGATTTAGACAGAAGCCTAATCTAACCTAAGGAATCAAGGAGGGCTCAGGCTTCAATGAGGAAAGGTGAGAAATGGTAGACATTCTGGTCCAGTGTCAAAAGCCAAGGGTACAAGTGATTTGCAACAATGGAAAGGACAGGCCCAGAATTTCTGGGAAGTTTTCAGTATCAGGAAAATAAACAAACAAACAAAACAACAACAAAAAACAACTTATTTCCCTGTTGCAGGGAAGTACAGCAAAGTCAAGGTCTCACCCCAAGAGAAGACATTCAGAGAATTAACACAGGTTATTTCAAGGTCCAGGACATGCTGTCTGGACTTCAGGGCCAGGCTCTGACAGTAGCAGATTGCTAGTACTAGAATCTTAGATAGAAGCTCCTGAGAAGGCAAAATGTGTAGCCATAGGAGGGAGTGTACCCCAGACTCTTTAAAACCCAAAAGTGGAAATAGCAGATATTACCCTCTCCCTCACTAATGGTGAAGAAAACTTTGTGTACTTCATATACTTGTGAATGATAGGCCGAGTTCTTCTAAATAGTCTGGGTATTGGGCAAAGCTGGGCCAGCAGATGGTGGGTTTTCAGTTCGGCAGATATGGCAGGGAAAGCAGGGACAGTCAGGAGCTGACACTGGAGAAAAATTATGTTCTCTATCTACATGCAGAGAGTCAATACAATAGATTAAAAGTATAGCCCAAGAGCTGGTCTGCTTTTTTGATTACTGTGTGCATGAGACTCTATTTGATTGATTTGAATGCACGACCCTTGATGGACTGGATTAAGTTATCAACCAGTACTGTTAAACCATCCCATAAGTCTCAAATGATGTCTGTATATGTCACTGATACCACTAATTAAGTTTAACTCAACTTCAGAACATAAACTGGAATACCTTCTGTGGAAGAGGAACATAGTGGTTGGAACTTTTTACAGTCTATGTATATTTCAGTTTATTTTGTATTAAATTGATTGGAGTGACGTTGGTTAATAAAGAGTCTGGGGTACACTCCTTCCTATGGCTACCCATTTTGCCTTCTCGGGAGCTTCTCTCTAAGATTCTAGTACCCACACTAGGTTTCAGGTGTACAATTCAATAATACGTCATGTGTATTGCATTGTATGTTTACTAACCAAAGTTAAATCTCCTTCCATCACCACATATTTGACCCCTTCCACGCCTATCTACCTCCCCCCTCCTCCTTTCCCTCTGGTAACCGCTAGACTATTATCTGTGTCCATGAGTCTCTGCTTGTTTGTCATATACGTTTGTTGCTTTCAGTTTTATATTCCATGCCTGAGTGAAATCATATAGTTCACTACTTCTTCTGTCTGACTTATTTAGCTTAGCATGATAATCTCAAGATCTATTGGTTTATTTTTAATCTTGGAGTAAATCGTGCATTCCCAAGGTTACTTAAGGTTAACTGCCATATTTTAAAAAACATATATATTTTTAAAAGTTTTATCTTGCTGAGGTTTGTCATACCTGTCAATCACTTGTTGAGCTATTAGTCATCAATAGTTAACAAGAAAAACTTGACTGGAAGAGACCCTAAGGACTTTTTGGTTGTTTTACTTTATTTTATTGTCTTATCCCTTTATTTCTTAACAGCAATCAGTGTGTCTAACTTAAATTTTCAATAATGATAATTTGTATACTTTTAAACAAATAATCCTGTAATTGTAGACCCATAACATCGGTGGCTAAAATTCAATAACTCATTAAAATCAATTCTATTATTTTTTCTGTAGATATTTGGATAATCTTAGAGGTAATGTTGAGCCCCTTAAGGAAAGGAGGCAAGTCTTTGACATTATCTTACTCCCAACTCTAAAGTGTTGACTGACGTGTCAAAGGCTCATGGTGATGAAAACAATTAATGACTGCTTATAGATGACTGTAGCATTGTTTCCAACTCTTTCTTTTGCCTTCAAGCAAGAGAATTACGCATTCCTTCTTGCAGTACTTTCACTACACTTTTAATACTGAGATTGGCCATAAGTCTTGCTATAGCCGATAAAATATATACAGACATGACATATTCCACATCTGAACAGAAGCTCTGAAAGGATAGTTGGGATTTCACTGACTTTCTTGATCCTGGAAAGTAGCCCTCATTACCAAACAGGATTTCATGCAAGAGATCTGCTGCTGGTATGGAACTTGAGCAGGAAATAGACCTTCGCTGTTGAAAGCCACCAGGATTTTTCAGAGCTGATGAATATACTGACTATACATCAGTTGAATGGGCACGTGAACTGTGTCAGCAGTTGAATGCGTAGCTTAATCCAAAGCTGTGTTTAGATGTGGTATTTATTAACCTAATTAAGCAGTTCAGTGGACTTCTCCCATTTGGAGCAGATTTAAGAGAGGGTCTTTGTTACCCTAGTGAGCCAAAAAATAGGACCTAACATTAGTACCCAGGTCAACTGCCTGGAGCTTAGACTACTGAGTAGGTTTTTACACAGAAGGTAAGGAAAGAAATGGTCTGTGTAAGTCATGACAACCAGGGAATTTTTGGTTAAGGTTTAGTTATCATAGGGTGCAGTGAAATTTGTCTGTTTTTATTTATTTCCTGTAGATTTAATTTGTTGTTTTTCATAGCTTCTTAGCAGAGTTGCTCTGGAAAAGTATTGCTCATTTCCCTGCCATTTTGATTGAACCACAGGGGTAAGCAGCTCTTTATATAACCCAGTTTACTGCTGAAGGTGGTAGTTCCAGTGAAATTCTTAAAGAAATTTGGGTCTTTGTAGATGGAATGCTTTAGTCTGCAAGTAACAAAAATCTCAAATCAAAACAGCATGAAAATTAAGGTGGCATATAATAAGCTTGTGTGATTGAAAGACAAGGTCAAATAGAGTTCATATTTCTCTTTTCTTTGATACCTTCACTTCTGCTGCATTTTGCATGCATATATGTTTTGGGCTGAAACTTGCGTTCATTGTGCTTATTTTTATTATTTTAAATAGCACCAAATAAGGACTAGGACAGTGTTCTTTGTATCAAATTGAAAGTTTAAAAGGAAGTGCTACCCTTAAATTTTGGAATAAACTCACTCAATCTGATCAGTATAACTTTGATCAGCTGTCTTCTCTCAGGATTACCATGTATGGAAGTACCATGCACTGACTGGCTCAAGCTGGGATGATTAAGCCCATGACTGACAAGAGGGATAGGATTGTGGTTAGCTTTCTCTGAACTTATGGACTGTGGGAGTGATCCAACATTATTGGTCGTTAAGTTGGTATAGGATAAGGTGTCACGGATGCCACGTGGTCAGTCAATGGAGTTCATTCTATTGGTATAGAACCTAAATACTGAAGAGTGGAAAATCAAGTGGATGTGGTAATAAGTTTTACTTTCTTCTTCCAGCATTCTCCTGTCTGCCTTCAGAATAAATTAAACATTCAGAAATGAACACTCAGTTCATCTTGTTACCATCCCCTGAGTATGTCTACATTTTCATACCTCCGTGTTTACCTTGTTCTCTTTTCCAGAGATGACTTTCTGTAACAGATCTACTTACTAAAATTCTATATATCCTTCAAGACTGGTTGATTATCTCCTGTTAGGAATCTGTTCTGATCATTTCGGCCCTTAGTGATCTCATCTTCCTATGATCCATATAGTACTTGTCAAAACTACTAATTTGTTAATTATATACTGTGTTATGATGTAATCAGTGCCTGATGTTGGTATTGCTTACTATTTTATTAACCTTTGTGTTTGTGTTCTAAGCCTTGCATCTCACATTTCATTATGAGATTTGGCTTCTAAGAAAAGAATCCATGTCTTTTTAATTTCAGCTTTTGTAATCCTCCACTAAACAGAGTGCATAGTAAAGTTGTATATATAATTTGTGTTTTTTTAGTAAATATTGAATGATAGTATTATTCTTTTCTTTTTTTTTTGAGAGGTGGCAAATACTGCTTTCAAAATTTTATTAACACAAGAACCTATACAAGTGCAAATTTACTTTACACTTTTTTTTTAATGCCAGCGTGGACAAACAAAATTTGAAAGTGAAAATAATTATACTTCATCTTTAAGATGGTTCGAGTTTGTAAATGCCCATTTGTAGAAAGGCATTCTCCTTACATCAAAGGATTCATCTAAGGATTTCCTCAGGTCTGGTAATTTCTATAACTCAGGTTCAGTTTTAATCAGGTATAATAGACTGAGTTTTGGGGACTGATTTTGAAGAACATCAGGTTTTCCCTTATTGAACTTTATCCTCTGGTTCTGTTCCCATGGATGGTAACTGAGTCTTAGAGATGGCTGTGATAGTACAATGAATAAAACAAACAAACAAAATAAATAAATAATAAAAAAAGAGGTTGCATTTTTTTCACATTTGAACCAAGAAACATGAACTTGGACTTTATTAATTTATTTATCAAATATTTATTGAGCACTTACCATTTCCTGATTTGAAAACAAAACAAGGCCATATTCTAAATCTATGTTTCTGTTTAGCTCTAAATTGTCCCATTTCCCAAGATCATACAAGGAGGCTATATGAAGACAGAACCAGAATTTCAGAATTTATAGTCATGTCTTTATGCGCACTGCCTCCACGGAGTCCCCTTGGTCGCTCACACATTTTTCCAGATTTTTTGATGACATGACACTTGAATGTTCATGATGGTGGGTGGGAAATTGGGCTGAGTCTGTGGCCATGGACTTCAGCAAAGGAAGTTTCTCCACCTGCCTTTCCTCCCCAGTATATACAGGAATTCGATGGAGATGCTTACCTGACTTCATTAGCTGATGTACTCCAGGCAATACTCATCCCAGTAACTGTTGTTCTTGTCCTAACTCCCTGATTCATCTCTTAAGCATAGCCCTCCCCCTATCCAAATGTTTTTCTCAGCGCTCTTTGAATCCAATGTCTTAGTCTTCGAGGACTCTAGTTTGTTTCCAGTATTAATTTGACATAATTGATCTTGGAAAATGCAGTTAGGCACTATAAATTATTCTTTTTCAATTAAATATTTAATCACAACAGAAACAATGAAGGTCCTAAATGCACTGAATTAAAATCTGTCTCTGTGCAGAAAGCCAAAAGGAACATGAGATTATTTTTTCTAGAGGTGAGAAATTATCTGTAAAGAATGCAATAAAAATAAATATTTGAGCTTAATTTGTCAACAAAATAATAGATATGGCTGTATTACTCTCTTACAAATCAATTATAACAATAATGAAACTTTATGCAAGTTTACTTTTATTTAATTAGTTGCATAAGTATGTGCTGTAATTGTTAATGCATCAAACTAAAAATGATGAATAAGGTTAAACGGCAGTTCCCAAAATGTGTATGTTTTACAATGTGGGGGGAAAAATGACAGCAAAATATCATAAATAATGTAAAGATAATATAGAGTGTTAGGTTTTTTAGGAATTATTTTCGTATGAAGAGAGTAGAAAAAAAGAAAAAAATAACTTTTCCCGGAAGAGTTTCTTTCCTTACCCGCAGTTAACAGGTGTTTATATCATAGATGATTAGAACTGAATGTTCCTTTGCAGTAAGTAATTTACCTCCCAATTTTATTTTTTAAAATAAAGATCCTTATGCATCCAAGGAATGAAGAGATTTGCTCCAGGCCAGCCTAGCACCTAGTGCATTAGAGAACTAGAATTAAAACCCTGATTTTATGAAGCTCAGACGAGGCAGGGCTCTTCACTTCATAATGCTTCCTTCTGTTCTCCAGTAATGATTATAAAACATGCATCTCTCTTTGATTCTCAGAAATTTCTCCCTATGGCCAACCCAATTTACTTGATATGTGAGAACATAGCACAAAATAATAGTTGCATTGAGTCACAGAGAAATAAAGATCTTACCCTATTTTGCGCTACTAAGTACAGCTGATACTTTGGATGCTGAAGGGTGATAATTTAAACAAAATTGACACTGTGCTCGTTTTATGGATTTCTAATGTGTTTCATCTTGAGTACATTGGACATATTGCTGTCTTGGCTTCTGCTACATCTAATACTGAGGTTTAGAAATTTATACAAATCAAAAACTGCAGTTTCCTTCTTGAAAAGACAGGCAGTCACAAAAACTGGTTTTTTCTTCCCGTATTCAGTTTGCTTACTTACTAAAAACTACATTTTTCAGGAATAAAAGAACATTTGGTTGAAAAAAGTTGATATAATACACATTTAGTCTTTATTTTACAAATAGTCTGTCAGGTGATTTCTTAATTTTTTCACATTTTGATTAAATTGTTCTCTCAGCATTTGTAAACTTTATAACATCGCCTGTCTTGTGGAATTTAAGATCAAGTTCTGTGGAATGTTACATCTGGAAAAAAAAAACACAAACAAAACAATGAAAAACAATAATAAAATCTCCTAATAACTAAAACAAAGATAAAAGGAATAAAAACTCCAGAAACGCAACGTAAATGAAATAGAAAAGCAATGTAGAGCTTTATTCACTTTTTCTTGAATCATTTGAATATTTTGCCCACTGGATATTGCTCTCATATTTTCCTTTAAGTAGAAAACAAGAAAATGACCCTGTTTTCCTCCTGGCATGTTGGTGGAGAGGAGGAGGTAAATGTACTTGTATCTCTCCATTTCTGTCCTCATCTTTGTATTTCTGTTTCTTGCTGTATAGTTTCTATTCTCTAGAAAATGTATATTATCCGTAGAACATGCAGTATAAAAAATATGTCGATCTTTGAGATTTTATGAAGAAAGAAAATAACTCCAATTGGGGGATTTTAGGGATCCCAAACCAGAACATGTGGTCCTACTATGGTTTTATTTTTTCATAATTTTTAAATCTATTTACATTAGTGAAGGTTAGACTTTTAATGACTTGCATGTATTGAAAGAAATAAAAATACAGTCCTGTATAGGTATCTAGTAGTTGTCTGAATGGAGCAGCTATGCTAAGGCCCTACCTTTCTCATGAAAGGAGCATCCCAAAATGGAAATTAAAGAATCTGGTGTCCAGCATCAGGTAAACAAGTTGCTACTTGTAATGGATGTCCATGATACATTCCCGCGAGGTCTCATTTTTATGGGAAAATCCAACATGTCTTTGGCCTATAATTCTCCATCTTTTGTGACTTTTGATATTTAGAAAATAATATAAATTTTAATTATGATGTTTACTGTTATGATTTATTTAATTATTTATAAAATAGCGGTCTGCCATAGATAGTTCAATACCTTGTAGGAAAAATGAGGCAGGCAGAGTATTTTAAACTGAGATTAGCTCAGGAAAATCTGAATTTTGTAGCCAATACTTTTATGTATCCAAAAATGGGTATTAACTTGCTTCCACTAAGGATTTGAGGCAGCTGACAAAAACTAAGAAATATAAGTAAATAAAAATAAGTAAGGCAGTTGGAGTAAAGGGAAAATAAAGTATATCCAATGACCTTTTAATGTTTATAGAGAAGATTTTCAGATTTGGCTGTTAGCTTCCTTGTAGTTCAAGCAAAGAGACTAGGCACAGTGTATTTGATGCACACTCATTAAGTATTTGTTGACTTAGTGAGAATGCAGACTCATGAATTATGATTTAAATATTATTTGCTATGTAACAAAGGAAAAAATCAGATAAAATAGTTTTGTGTAGTGTTCGAATATATCTAATATAGTATATTCCATGACTTGTTCTCATTAAGTTCTGAATGCAGTATTGAGTGTAAGAGACCAGTGCTGCACCTACAAAGGCCATTTATTACATTAAAAATGAGACACATTCCTAAAATCAAGGACTTCTTTGAAATCCAAGGACTTATATAAGTACCTAAAAATCTATCTTCTTAAAATAATTTTAAAAAGAAAAAATTTTAAAAAGAGAAAATACACAATTTAAAAATAAATCATAAAACTGATTATAAATTGCAAGTAGATTTTTTTTTGCTGATTGTCTCTTTATTCTCAAATAGATTGACTGTTTTGATTGAATTGAAATCTCAGAATATGCCGAAGAGTATTATTTTCTGTGTTTAGACAGAGCTTACTTGAAGGTGATCACCATTTTTCTGATAGTGTCATAACAGCCTTTCTTTCCTGGAACATTGTTAATTTATTTGGGGGGCTGTCCTATAAACTTTCAGATAAAATTAGAAGAGAAGGAAAAAAATAAGACTTGAGGAAGCAAAAAGTTAGGTTTTCTCCATTTTCTGATCTCATTTGCTCTTAAAAAAATAGATGACTTGTTCATAAAAAATAAATGACTAGAACAATGTCATGAGCCTGCAAAATCAGAAAGTGATAAGCTCTCATAAACTTATGTTTTGGTTTTAACTTGTTTATTAACTAGCCTGACACAGGTTGTTCACGATCGGTTATCAGTCTTTCTCTTTGAGAAACATTCTCATAATATTGGAATTTTCATTTCTATATTCATAAATGCAAGATTTAGAGAAGAAGCTAAATTTTGTCCCAACAATAATATCTAAGTTAATCTAAAGAATAAATATAGCTGTAGATGTGTATTCACAATGCATGTTTGAGGAAGTCTATGTTCTAGAAACTGTTTACTCTTTATTTATAATTTGTCATATAAAGAAAACCTCAGACAAGAATTTGAATTTATTCTTCTCTGATGTTAAGTGTAATTAAAACTCCAAAAAAAATGGAAAGGTAACACATTTTAAGGAGCATTTTAGATGACTACCTTATCAAAAATGGATTAACTATATACATATCCTTTTTAGCTTTTCTATTCAATTAGTAAATACTTGTTGAGGAAGTAGAATGCTCAAAGCACTCTCCTTAGTGCTAGGGACAAGGGAGTGAAGATTTGTTTCAGAGCCTTGCACATTAAAAGGTGCTCATTCAATTATTGAGTGAGCGAGTCTTTCTGCAGATTTTAGATAAGACTGTCTTGTAAATCACACAAGACAGGACTATCAGACTCCGAAGAAATCTAAGAATGGAGTTTTATTTTTGTTGTTTTTAAACATTAGTTTTAGGAAAGGGGGAATGTGATAAATCGTCTTTGGAAGATGAATATTATACATCTAGATTTGATAATTTTGTATATGCTGTACTTGTTATGCACACCTATTGTTCCATGTGTGCATTTGGTTTTCTCCATCTAGCTTACATGTATTTCAAGTGCAGGGACCATTCTCCCATCATTGCACCTAATACAGGACCAGCCATTTACATATCTGTCGATGTGTAGGCATGGTGGCTTGATTAGTCCATGACAAATGAGTATTTTTCTTCCTCGGTTTTTACACTACCTTCTTTTTCTTGATTACATAAGAAATGAATTATCAGTAGGTTACTATGTCTTTGTAATAATCCTGAAAACAGTGGAGCTGTGTGTATCCAGGATGTTCATTTCCTAGTTTAAAATCAGGAAGTTCTCAGTTGTAAATGTCATAAATATGTATGATGGTCCAATTGTTGCTCCTACTTCCCTTTCTTCCCAGTGGACGGCTCCTCCTGAGAGTGTTGCTTCTTCCTTCCGAGACCTGTATGGAGAAGATGAGGGAGAAGGCAGTAAGTCTCTGTTATTTCGCATTGTCAGATAGCAGGATATTTTTTCTAATAATCTTAGAAAAAATACATACCTTTTTCTTTCTGTCTGACTCACCCCCTCCTTTCTTTCAACTCCTCTCCTGATCCCCATATAAACACACACTGCCTCTCTTCTCTTTTTTTAAAAAAGCAAAAATATGAGAATGGGAGGCAGGAATTTGCAGTGGCAGATTTTTGAAAGAATACATTTCTCTGCTTTCTTTCTACACTCCAAAGACATCCCACATACACAGATGTGACAACTTTTTTTTTAAAGCTAATTTGAGCGAATGCCTGTCTGGCATCTTACTCTGGGAATAGTTACACTTGCCCAAACTGAAGTTCTGCCTTTGTAGAGGTGACACTGATGGCATGTTATTATTGCACACTCAGAACAGAGATACTAGGAGAAGGATAAAGAAAAAGACATGAAAATGAAGTACACTTGGTTGTGTTTTTGAGGATCTTATTAATGGGACCAGAATAGAGATGTTTGCCTAAATGCGACTCTGCTTTTGTAAAAATAGCTATCCGGGAAGCTTCTCACATTGACTGAACTTCTTTGTTTTCCTTAATAAAGACCTTCCTCAAATGCAGCAAAAGAGAAGCAAAGATGGGGTGGGGGGGGTCTCCAGTGAAGCTTTGAGTGTGGGGGTGGGAGAAGAAAAGGGAGGTGGTTTCCACTGCAAAATTTATTTTTAAAGTTTACCTTTTCAACTTGGTGCATACTTCTTTGTGTCTAATTTATCACATTGTTATTTCAGAATAGGTACCCTGCAACTGAACTCATGGTATGTCAGGTGATAGATAAGGTTATTGCCAAATGGTTTGATGAGGACAGGTGAAAGCTCTTGTGGAGGGAGAAGAAAGCTACCTTTCTTCCTTTGGGACTGTACTTTTCAGTTTTATGTCATTCACTGGACTAGCGTACTCCTTTCTTCCTTCTGATCCTGTCTCTGCATTTTCTTGCCCTTTCTTTCTTTTATCTGCTTCTGTTCATCCTTTAATCAATGCAGCTTATTTTTATATTTCTACTTATTTAGTGCATTGGGGGTTATGGGGAATGCATAATGCATTTGTGAGGAACATAAAGAATATTATATGCTGCTGTTGCCCTCAGGAGTTTGCTGCTATTTGGGAAGACATGATATATATGCAAGAAATGTTGAATAAAGATTCAAGATTAGAATGGCAATATAGGAATATAAATTAGATGAGCAATAAGTACTATCAGCTTTTAGTTGAGAGATTAGTGTAGACTGGTGGTCAGAAAAACCTTTTTAGGTTTTTATACTCTGGAATACACAATGCCGACACACACTTTCAGGTGTTATCAGATTAGTCACCTTCTGGAATCTTGCCTGATTATCTTTTCAAATATTTCTCAAATATTACTGAGCCTTCAAAGTTTTGATTAAACTTTACCTTCACTATGAAGAATTCCGTGGTCTTTGCTGTCCACCAAAACTAGATGCCACTGACAGCAGCAGGATTGCCACATAGGATGCACTTTTGAAGGGTTAACTACTTTTGAAGTGTGTAAGCACCTCAGCTCTCTGATAAGGTTGAGCCTTTAAGATTTATTTTTCATTATTTTATTTTAAAGCCATTTCAAAAGCCATTCAGTTGAGAGCAGGACAAGATGATCTCAGTGCCCCTCCAGGCTCTGTCATTTTAGAATACAATATCCATACGGATACATATACACAAACACATAGTAGTCAGTGGAAGATGACTAAGTCACAACTTTTCCTTACAGACACCCTGTATTTCAGATCAGCACCCCACTTTTTTTCCCTTCTCTGTGCCTCATGGGCTCAAGTTCTGTTTGGCAAAGGAACCAGAGAGATTGTGATTCCTGGGAGAGTATCTAAAACGACAGTTGCTGAAAGGTTACAGCGAAATCTATTAGAAAAGAAAAGTTGAGGGAAATCAGGTGAGCTCATAGAAGAAAATAAAGAAAGATTGGCTCCCTTTTGGGATTAGGTCTAATTAAGGTGAGCAAGCAGCTGGGCCTGTTTGGAATAACAATTGTGCTAGCATGTCACTTTTTTCTGCTTAGTTGAAATTTATATAGTTTGGGAATGGTGGATATAAGAAAATTAGAGCTCATTTAGAATCTGTTGAAAGGACAGTGTGCCTTCATTATTAGTTTTGCATCTGAATTTTCCTGGGGCAGTCCTCTCTCTGTTATAGGTAATGGATTTTTCCCCAGATGTAATTGGATGAGTTTAATTTTTTCTTTCATTACCTGTCGAGGAGGCCTATGCCCCTACTTCCCTTTGTGTTTTATTAGGACTGTAACCCCTATTTAAATAAAGGCTTTGATTGTGCTTATATATGTTCAATCAGCACTTTCTGATTGAATAGTTCTGGTCACACAATGCTCTTGCCTAGCATTTTTTACTAATTACATTTCGCCCTGGCTGGGTATGAGAAAACCTCTGATGGTATTTGCTGCTTTTGATTATGCCAGTGATTTGGTCTATACACATTAGCACAGGACTGAGAAAATAGGTCTTCGAACTATAATCCTACTGATCTTGAAAAGTGACTTGATTCGATCTTTTCTTTTATTGAAGGGATAGAAAGTCAAGTCATATGCTGGTAAATGCTTAGCAAGCAGTTCTAAGAAAACGGAAATAAATAAACAAAAAAATCTCTGATTTGCAGCTTTTGCTGATTTCCGTGGTGTAAATATTCCCACCATGACTGATTTCAGTATGATACAGTTGAATGCACAGGTGAGGAGAGATGCATGATCCGATCTCCAGAGTTAGTGCTTGTGGCTCCAGCACACCGCAGAGTCTCAGTCACATTCCTGCCAGGGAGGCCAGGTACCTCATCACCTTCACATTGCACCTAACATGGATACTACTCATTAAGCTGATGCGATTAGAGTGTGATTTTAATGATTTGTATGTGAGAATTATATTCATGTTTTGTAGTCAAAGGCATTTGACGGTGATTCTTTCACCTGCGCCGAGAAATCGAATATATAATGGTTAAGCCATATCATCTTAAATGAAATGTACATGTTTCCAGAGAAATTATTTTAATATTTATATATTTCATTCTTTTCTAGTATATTAACAAGAATTTTAATAGATGCACTGTACTAGGAGTCAGAAGACCTTATATTTTGAACCTGCCATCATTAACATCCTCTGTATCCTTGGGTAACTTATTTAATATCAAGGCATCACCAATTTACTCATCACTTAAGGAAAAAGAACAATGGTTCAATGTAACCTCTCATGAAACCTTCTCATTTCCACCTGGATAGCATTTCTTTTCATTGGACTTTATGATATTTTATCTTATCTGTCCTAAAGCAGATTTATAACTAGAAACTTAAGTGATGTTTACATATATTATATCTATAATATAACTTATGTTGATGGATTTTAAGAGTCTAGAAGGCAGAAATCATGCTTTATTCATCTTTATATATCCCTCAATATTTATCTCAGGAACCTGAACAGAGTGAGTAGTCAATTAAATGTATAGAATGACTTAGTGACTGCTGCCTTCCCTATTAAACAAGGATATTAGTATGGTAATGTGAAATAATTCAAACTAAAATCTTAAAGAAGTTAAAAGCATGTTACCAATGATAAATATATTTATTTTTCATAGTACAAATTTTCTAATACTGGTTAATGATTAGAATGTGATGCACTATTGGGTTTTAATGGGCTAAAAATGGTTAAAATTTTTTTTAATTCCTGTATTCCATACAACTACATTTTCTTTGGCAATCTCCCAAATAGCTGAAGATAAAATAAAATCATTTAGTTTAATAAATATTAAACTTTAGGTACACTGTAAATGCAAAGTGCAAAAGACATTTCTCCTAAGTTGGAGGTGTATTCCATAGGACTGAGATGTTTTCTACTTCCTAGGCCAACCCTGCATTGCACCATGAACTCTAGTGTTGGTAGCGTAGACAGACTCTTGGCTTAATCTTCAGTGCAGTGAAGTTTAGTACAGTAGCAGTGCTGTATGTAGTGATGACATTTGTGATCTGTGGCTACCAAATGATGAGACTAGGCCTTTTCTGAATCCTGTCACTCCACCTCTTTAAGTTTCCACATTTTCTTTCAAAAAAATAGGACAGATCATAGCTACTTTTCTACTCAGTTATCAAGTAGGGTATGTACAAGGAAAGAGCCTTAAAATATAAAAGTGCTGTAAGATAAAATAGTCTCAGGCTTTTAATTGTACTTTGTTAGCTCAGTGACTAATCTTCAGGCAATACGTCTAACTGTAGATGGTCAGTATAATTTAGGAGGCTGTGGTGATTTCACAATGGAACTGCGTCAGGAGTGGTCAGTTTCTAGCAAAATGGTAGACTAAAATAGTGCTGACATCTCCTACTACAAGTAGGTCAAATGAAATGACATGAAATGTGACCAAAAGATACTCAGCTCCATACATAGCTAAGTATCTTTGGTCATCTTTTGGTCAATTTCTTTCTTTATAAGAAAGAAAGAGAAATACCCACTTTCCCAAAGCAAAGAGAAAGCAGTGAGGATAAAAGGGCCAGAAACAGCTCAGATCTTAGATTTTAATTGATCTAAAGAAAGAGCAGACAATGTAATGGACCTGGGATAAATGAGGGATAAGAATCGAGAGTTTCTAAAATAAAAATAAAACTTGCCTGCAGCAACCCAAGGAAGAATGTTCTTCATACTATTTATAGGAAGAAATGTAAAACATAAATAAGCAAGGAAAAACTTTGAAGTAAAATAATTCAAAAGACATATATTAGTAAATACTACATAAAAGAAGTCTGGTGTAACTTTCATGATATCAACCAAAACACTTTGTAAAAAAAAGAAAACAAAATTGTTAGGTTTAATAAACTCATTATGTAATTCTAAAATATTGAAGTCATAAGGAATGCATTATAAGCCTGAACAACGTAACTTCAACATATATTAATAAAAAAATTGACAGAAATATAAGGAAAACTGGAAAAATCCAAAATTAAAGTTGGAGATTTTCACTATAATTCTCTGAGGAATTGATAGGTTATTAGGCTGAAAATAAATAGTAACTAGAGATGATTTGTATCAAGCAATTTTTGAGTTGAGGAAAGTAACTGAAGTATTCAGTGCTTCTATTCATTTTAATGGAAGACCTGGCCAGTACAGAAAGAACATTATAAATAAAACAAAAGTTATAAGTAGTTCGAAGATGAAACTATATATTTATTACTCACAGATGTTATAATTTTTGGCATAGAGTATTCAAGCGATGAGAATATATAAGCGATCTGTTATAACTAATAGGAAATTTCAGCACAATTATTGAAACCAAAAGGCTCAACACAAGAAAAAATGATGGTTTTCATCACAAGAAAAAGTGATGATTATATACATGAATATCTAAAAAAAGATAAAATTTTGTAAATGATTCTATAAAGTACCCAGAGATAAATCTAATAAGATATGTATAAGAAATTTACCAAAACGATTTTGAAAAGTTATTGAAGATAATAAAATAGCAACAAAGTCACCAGAGAGCTATTTGAGGTTCATTAATAGAAAATTTTAATGCAACAAAGATAAAAATTCTTTCATAATTTAATCCATAAGCAGCACACAATTTCCACTAAAACTCCAAAACATTTTTTCACTGGACTCTGACAAGCTGATTATATGATTTATTTGAAAAGGGAAAGGACCAAGAACAACCAAGACTATTTTGAAGAAATAAAAAATAATAACCGGGGCTTAATAACAAAGACTTATTTCAAAGCACTAAATATTAAAAGAATTTTGTAGCCAGACTCAGAATAGAGTGCAAAAGCATAAGTCCTTATAGAATGAGAACTTGATATGTAAGAAAGGAGGCATTACAAATCAGTATGGAAATATCAATTAGTAGAGAAATGATAGGTAATTCAATAATTGGGTTGTAAAAATTGACTGTTTTTGTTGAAAAATTTAATCCCATCCAGATGGATTAAAATACAAAAAAAAAATATGAAAAAAGTAAAAATTTAAAGAGAAAACCCAGGAGAACATCTTTATATAATATCAATGCATGGTAATATTTTAAATAAAAACTTAAAAATCATGCATTGCAAAGTTGGTGCCTGCTAGAAAAACAAAAAAAGGCATGGAATTAAAAAAAAAAAAAAAGTAGTGCCTGTAGATTGGAGTGAGGCAAAGTGGGAATAGAAAGATGGTTCCAACCTGGGAGGTGTGGGAAGGAATAGATTTATATTTTGGTCTACATTAAAATAATAACATATTCTTACTTGATTGCCCAGTGAATTGATATATTAGTAGCCAGAACACATAAAAATATTCAGAACCCCTTGAAAAAGTTTTTTTTTTTTTAAATAATGAGTAAAGAATTTCAATAGGCAATTCAGAAGGGAAAAAAAACTATCTGCAAATAATAGAAAAAAACAGAAACCACTCAAATTCACTAGTAATAAGGGGGGGGTTCAAATTTTAAAAAATTAAAATTTCTTACCCATTAGATAAACAAAAGTAGATAAATCTTATAGCTCTGTGTTGGTGAAAACATTAAGAATATAAATTAGTATAAATTGCAAATGGCAATATTATTTGATACCACCATTTCGAAGTGATTAGATATAATGCAGAAAAATCAAAACCACCTATAATTTATATATATGTTCCAGTTCCTTATATCTTACCTTAGGAAACGTTTCTTTGAGCATATGATCAAGGGGATTCATACAAACATGTTTACTGCAACACTATATAAGACTGAAAAATCAAAAGGCGGGGTGAAGCACCTTGCTTATCAATCTGGTAAAGGATAAATATCTGACATTATTCTTATAACAAAGCAGTGTATGTATGAATGATCTAGATCAACATGTATCAATATTAATAAATCTAAAATATATAATGAGTAAAATATGTTGAAAATGTACATAGATTTTTAAACCAAATGAAACAATGCTATATATTGTTTATGGAAATATACATATTAGGAAAATATATCAGCATGTATGATACATAGAGGAATATTAATTTCAGAATAGTGATTACCTTGGAGAATAGAGAAGCAGAAATGGATAGAGAGGGTGGGTAACTGGGTATGTATTTTTTTTCATTAATGTTAAAATGGGAAATTTTATTTTGGACCTTAAAACTCATATTCTTTTTTTTTTTTTTAAGTTTATTGAAGTAACATTGGTTAATACAATTATGTAATTTTGGAGTGTACATTATAATTTGACATCTATATATTCTGTTGTGTAATTACCACGTAGAGTCCAATTTCCTTCAGCTACCATATATTTGATCTTCTTTATCCACTTCACTCTCCCCCAACCACCTTATATTTGACTCCCTTTACCCTGTCTACCTCTTCCCTTCTCCCTTACCCGCTACCCTCTGGTAACCATTAGTCCATTGTCCATGTCCCTGAGTCTCTGTTTGTCCTGTTCATTTGTTGCTTTTAGTTTTGTATCCCACATATAAGCGATATCATGTAATTTTCAACTTTTTCAGTCTGGCTTATTTCGTTTACCATGATTATCTTGAGGTCCATCCAGGTTGTCTCAAATGGCAGTATTTCATCTCTTCTTATGGCTGAGTAATATTCCGTTGTATATATGTACCATTGCTTCTTTAGCTAATCATCTATCGTAGGACACTTCGATTGCTTCCATGTCCCGGCCACTGTGAATAGTGCTGCTATGAACACTGGTGTGCAAATATCTTTTTGGATATGGGTTTTCAACTCTTTGGGGTAAATATCCAGTAGAGGGATTTCTGGATCATATGGTAGATCAATTTTTGTTTTTTTTGAGGAACCTCCATACTGTTTTCCATACTGGCTGTACCAATTTGCAGTCCCATCAGCAGTGGATGAGGGTTCCTTTTTCTCCACATCTTCTCTTGTTTTCACTTGTTCTGCTGATTATAGCTATTCTAACAGGTGTGAGATGGTATCTCATTGTGGTTTTGATTTCCATTTCCCTAATAGCTAGTGATGTTGAGCATCTTTTCAATATATTTGTTGGCCATTTGTATGTCCTCTAGGGAGAAGTATCTGTTCAGGTCTTCTGCCTAAATTTGATTGGATCGTTTGTTTTTTTGTTGTTAATGAGTTGTATGAGTTCTTTATATATTTTGGATATTAGGCCCTTATTGGAGGAGTTGCTTGCAAATATATTTTCCCATGTGGATGGTTGTCTCTTTACCTTGTTGACGATTTCTTTTGCTGAGCAGAAGCTTTTTAGTTTAATGTAGTCCCATTCATTTATTTTAGCGTTTACTTCTCTTGCCTTTGAGGTCAAATTCATAAAATCTTTTTTAAGTCCAAGGTCCTTGAGTTTAGTTCCTATCTTTTCTTCTATGCATTTTATTATTTTAGGTCTTATATTCAGGTCTTTAATCCATTTTGAAAACTCCTATTATTTTACATGTACCGCCATGAAAAGTTCAATAAATGATTGAGTTTGTTTTGGTTTTCTCTATCATGAAGAATGGTCTTCAGAACGTAAGTGACCAACAAGCATGGATATCATGAAGTTCTGCAGAGTTATGATGCTAAGTGCTGGATCATGGATTTCCTTACCTGAGTCAAGGATCAGTCTAGAGCTTCTATATCAAGCGATCATATCTGAGAGCCATTTGAATACCAAAGGAGACTCATCATTCACATAACACATGCTCAATCTTGAATAGTTTGTTAGAAATATATTTTGCTGAGAGAGTATCTGACTTGTATTCTCTCTTTTGGTGTCCTTGTCATACTTTCCGGGGAAATTCAAGGTTAAATATTATATGCGACTGCACTTCTGATTGATATGTGAAGTTATGCCCCTTTGTGTTTTCTGCAACCTGCTTTTCAGCAGACCAGCACCCCTACTTGCAGACCCCTTCCCCACCCTCTGTCCTCTACCAACACTCATTTGTTATGAGCATTGTCTGGAAGACGGGAGGAAGTCCTGTGTTGAGGGATATATGACACTAACCTTCATAAGTCAGTCTCTTCATACACTTTACTATCTAAAACAATGTCTCCAGCAGAGCAAGTTTGTATTTTGGCTCTGGTACTTTTTCATCCATCATGTTATTACAAAATGACTTAACAGTGGGTGGTTATAGGAGATCTCTAGAAGAAAAGCTTTAGCCATTGCCATCCTATTGTGCATACAAACAGCCTACATCCCTCCATACATATTTATATAGGCAGGAGACTTGGGTGATTTTTTTCATATCATGAATAATTTTAACACTACAGACGTTTCACTTTGAATCAACAACTAGTTTCAGAGGAACATAATTGCAGCCAAAGAAAGTTTCTAACTAAAATTAGTTACTTTTCATATTTAACAAACTACTGCCTGCTGCATTTCCTGTGATCTCGCTTTAATCTTCCTCTCATATGGTCACATGTAACAATGACTCCTTCACTTCCATGTCTATTTTCTTCTTGGCTTCTCTAAGTGTAAAACTTGCAGCTTCTCCTGCCAAACGATTTTCCAAGGCTGTGCCTAGGAGATGCCAGCCCAACTCATGCTCACACTCTTTCCCATATTGTCCTCAGATTTCAATGGCCATGAGTCCCTTTGCTCTTTATATGTATCCAAGAAGTGGAATGCGAGCTTCGTGTAAAAAACAAACAAACAAATAAAAACAATATGAAAATAAGAAATTAAACAAGATCTTTGAGTCCAGCTTCAGGCAGACAGTGTGTTGGGTGTTTTCAAGAATTATATCTCATTTAATCTTTATAAAATTTTGTGTGATACATTTTTTATATTTTATAAATGAAGACCTTAAACAACTTACTCACAATTTACCATAAATCTTCAACTATGATCATTTCACTTGACCTCTTGGAAGGTAGACTACTGTCTTACTGAGCTTGGCTACTATAATAAAATATCATAAATTGAGTGGCTTAAACAACATACATTTAATTCTCACAGTTTTGGAGCCTGAGAAGTTCAAGATCAAGGTGACCAACGATTTGGCTCTTGATGACGGTTATCTTCCTGACTTGCAGATGGCCACCTTCTTGCTATCCTCACATAGAAGAGAGAGGAAGCTCTGATGTCTCGTCCTCTTCTTATAAAGATGCTAATCTCATCATGGGGTCTCCACCCTCATGACCTCATCTAAACCTATTGTCTCTCAAAGGACCCTAATACCATCACATTGGGGTTAGCTTTTCAACATATCAATTTGGAAGACTCAAACATTCAGTCTATAATAACCATATTCTGCCTGTTTCAAGACCAATCATGGCTGTGCTTGTCAGACTAGCTCTGTTTTGGGGCATTATACTTACTTAGTAGGAACTGCCCTAGTTTGCATGAATCACTTGTTACAGATTGAAAATACAAAGAGTAAGCACTGGGCAAATTGTATTGATGGTATCTTGCTCTACAAATAAGCTTTTTCATGACTCTGTTTGGTGAATGAGAAAACAGATTGGGGATTTTATTAAGGAAACTTTTTTCTTTTGGACTTCAGTCTTTCTTCCTCTATCTTCTTATATAGTTTCAGAACTCTTGTGTTCTCAGCATCAGATGGCCTTTTGCCAACATTTTCCCTTGATGTATTTAAAACTACTATTTGAAGGATATGTGGCACTGGGTTTAAAATATGGGCTTTGGTTTTGTATCTTCCACATATGTCTTTAATCTGTTTTGAGTTTATTCTTGTATATGGTGTAAGACACAGTGGTCCAGTTTCATTTTTTTTTTTTTTTTTTTTTTGCATATATCTGTCCTGTTTTCCTATCATCATTTGTTGAAGAGACTATCTCTACTCCATTGTATATTTTTGCCTCCTGTGTCATTGATTAAATGACCATAGATACATGGATTTATTTCTGGGCTCTCTATTCTGTTCCATTGATATGTATCTGTTTTTATGCCAGTACCATGCTGTTTTGGTTATTATAGCTTTGTAGTATAGTTTGGTATCAGGTAGTGTGATATCTCTACTTTGTTCTTCTTTCTCAAGATTGATTTGGCTATTGGGAATCTTTTATGGTTCCATATAAATTTTAGGATTATTTGTTCTAGTTCTCTTAAAAATTCCATTGGTGTTTTGATAGGGATTGCATTGAATCTATAGATTGCTTTGGGTAGAATGGTGATTTTAATGATGTTGATTATTCCTACCCATGAACATAGTATAATGCTTCCATTTATTTGTACCTTCTTCAATTTCCTAGGTATTGATTCCTAGGTATTTTATTGTTTTGATGGAATTGTAAATGAGATTGTTTTCTTAATTTCTCTTTCTGATAATTTGTCATTGGTATATAAAAATGCAAGTAACTTCTGAATATTAATTTTATATCCTGCTACATTACCGAATTCATCGATCAGTTCTAACAGTTTTTGGTGGAATCTTTAGGACTCTCTATATAGAAACATATCATCTGCAAATAATGACAATTTTACTTCTTCTTTTTCAATATGGATGACTTTTATTTCTCTTTCTTGTCTCATTGTTATAGCTAGGACTTCCAATACTATGTTAAATAGAAGTGGTAAAAGTAGGCATTCTTATTCCTGATCTTAAGGAAAATGCTTTTCACCTTTTCCAATTGAGTATAATGTTAGTTATTGGTTTGTCATATATGGCTTTTATTATGTTCCCTCTATTCCCACTTTTCTAAGAGTTTTTATTGTAGGCAATAAACTCTCTGATATTGCTATTAGTAATTTTTTTTCCCTGTTGTCTCCTTGGACAAAGGAAACAAAAGAAAAAATAAACAAATGGGTCTATATCAAACTAGAAATTTTTGCATAGCAAAAAAACCATCAACAAAATGAAAAGACAGTCTGCAAAATGGGAAAAGATATTTGCCTATAATACATCTGACAAGGGGTTAATGTCCAAAATTTATACAGAACTCATATAACTCAACAACAACAACAAAAACCAACAATCCAATTAAAAAAATAGGCAGAAGATCTGAATAAGTATTTCTTCACAGAGGACATGTGGATGGCCAATAGACATATGAAAAGATGCTCGAGGTCACTAATCATCAGAGAAATGCAAGTTAAAATTAAATACAAATTAAAACCACAATGAGATATCACCTCACACCTGTCAGATTATCATTGATAAATCAAAAAACAACACATTTTGATGAAGATGTGGATAAAAGGGACCCTTCGTACACTCTTGGTGGGACTATAAATTGGTACAGCCACTATGGAAAACAGTTTGGAATTTCCTCAAAAAATTAAAAATAGAACTACCTTTTGTCCTGGCAATTGTACTTCTGGGTATTTTTCTAAAGAAAACCGAAACACTAGTTCATAAAGATCTATGCATCCTATAGCCAAAATACGGAAGCAACCTAAGTGTTATCAATAGACAATTGGATAAAAAAGAAGTGGTACATATATACAATGGAATATTACTCAGCCATTAAAAATGAAATCTTAACCATTTGTAACGACAGCATGGACCTAGAGGGTTTTATGCTGAGTGAAATAAGTCAGACAGAGAAAGATAAATACCATATAATTTCATTTATAGGTGGAATGTAAGGAACAAAAAAAACAAAATAAACGAAAACAGATTCAGTGATACAGAGAACAAACTGGTGATTTCCAGAGGGGAGGAGGTTTGGGCGACTGGAAGAAAAAGGTGAAGGGATGAAGAAGTATGAATTAGTAGTTACAAAACAGTCACAGGGATTTAGAATATAGCATAGGGTATATAGTCAATATTATTGTAATGGTTGTGTGTAGGGCCAGATGGGTGCTAGAATAATCGGGAGGATCACTTGATAAATTATATAAATGTCTAATAAAAAAATAATAACAATAAAAAAATAAAATATGGGCTTTAGGATCTAAGTGTCTGGCATCTAATTCCAGCTCTACCACATACTAGATCCATAACTTAGCACATTACCTCCTCTTGGGCCTGGTTTCCTCATCTGTTAAATGGAAATACTAATGCCATCTACTTCTCATAGTTGTAAGGAGGATAAAATGTATAGAGCTCTTAATTTAGTTTGAAATAATAATTTACTCTGAATAGAGGCTACAGTTTGAACTTGCCTGTTAAGTATAAGATTCTTTCTGCTTCCATTTCTCATGCTACTTAGGATACCGTAAATGTTTGACATTTGATAACATCTCATTTTATTTCCATGTTAAGCAATAGGCAAGTTTTCCATAACGTTTTGTGCTATTGAAATATATTTTACATCTCTAGAGAATGATACAATAAATATATAGACTACATGGAAATAACAATTGGAAATACTGAAAGACTCATTTGGCCCAACATTTTTGCTTTCTTTATCTCCAACCTCCTGCAATGTGCAAAAAGAAATTTTATTTTACAGAAGTTGGAAGTAGACAAATGAACAAACTGACAAAAATCCTGATATTTTCTGGACCTCACTTGTATCATCTCTTTTTGAGGGAGTTGAATTAGAACCTTAGTAGAAGATACCTAAAATTTCTCCTGCTTTAGATTCAAGCCTCTATGACTATGACTGTTTCCCATCTAATTCAGATTAAAAACAAAAACCTTTTATTTTATTGTCATTAAAAAATTTTAGAAGACATATATGATGTTTAATTTAAAAAATGCTTTCAAATACAAAAATTGAGAAGTGTTTCACTTCAGATTTGTGTCATTTTACACTGTCAATCATGGTTTCAATGTCAGTCATAGTGAAATTTAATTTTGATGCCAAGCCCATGTGCTTGGATCAGTTTCACAGAAACATGAAAGGAGGCTGATGTGTGGGAGCGACTGTGTTTCCTGCTACATGATGGTGCCCATGGTAGAGACTGATTCCTGAGTGTGCTTAGAGATTTTTCCAAAGTACCTATTGTGCCAGGGTCAGTGGGGATTGGCTGGGAAGGGGTGAAAGAGTTTCAGTCATTACTGGGACCACAAGGGTTTGTACACTGTTGGCCAGACATGAGATCTTGTCTCCTTAAATTCTCTCTTTGAATCTAATGCTTAGTTCTGTGCCATTTTTCTTAACTTACGTATCTGCTTTATTCCGACTTACAAAAATAAAAAATAATAATTTCTCCTACTCTGCCACCTCACCACCAAAGTCTTGCATGCCCTGCAGCACTGGAGTTTACTTCTGAAGAGGCAACCATTTTTGCCCTATCATGTCAAACTTAGAATAACTCACACACTAGGAACTTCTCCTCATCATAAGTATTGAGAAGATAACTTCTGTCTCCATCCTCTCACTCACCTTTTCCCAGGGAGTAAAAAGTAAAAAACCCAGACATTGTTTGAGCAGAATTACTAAATTAACTGATTGATGCTCACCTTGTCTTGGGTGGACAAGAGTAGAGTGGAGGTGTGGGGATGGGGTAGGTGTTGGCTCCACAGATTCATTACAAAGATCCCAAAATCTAGACTTGAAACTGAGTGGGGACCTGAGGAGTGTTCAGCCAGATTTTCAAAAATCTTCATGAAGTGGCCCCGCACTACATTAAAATCTAGCACACAGTGCTCTTTAAAGAGTTAAGTGCTTGAATAAACTGTGGTACCCAAACACATCCAGTGCTTTCCTTGTATTTTGCTTTTATTTCTCCTAATAATGCACAACTCCTAAAACTGATTTCTTAGACATTATCTCCCTGTCTTCTAAACTGCAGTAGTGTAACCTCTTCCTCTTTTTTTTTTTAAACAGAATTATCACTTTTATTCTATATTTTAATTTGGATAACTGCTTTTCACTCTCTTATGAGATTACAAGTGTTGTTTCCTCCTCTTCCTCCTTTTTTCCTCCACTTCTTAAATATAGGGACTAGAATTTGTTCACTTTTATCCTAGAAAATGCCTAACTTATTGCCTTGTATGCAGTGAAAACTCACAGCTCACTACTTTATCATTAACTTGGGCAATGAAACTTTAATGCATGAGTGTTCATGGGAGCCTGTAGTCATGGCAAGCAGAGAAGACATGGGTCAGGAAATGCTGCCTTTCTTTAGAACAGATTTTGGGGGCTGTCTCATTTCGCCTGATCAATCCTTCTGCTAATGTATAACAAGATTTTATCAATTTTAACATCCTCTAGGTTAGGCATCATCCACAGGTGAAATGAAAATGGTATAATAAATAATAAAAAAATCTCAAGAACTTTGCCATGTTGCCATATTAATATGTTTCTCATATGTAGGGATAAGACAGGGGCTCTGGTAAGAAAAAAATCTTGCTAGTGTAAGTTTCCTACTTTTTCTATTCTCCCCTTCCTCTTAGCATTTTTTCTTCATTCCCCTGATGCTTTCATTCCACTTATTGACCCTTGCTCATCAGTGTCTCCTACAGTGGTGACTATCTTGGGCTATGGTTTCCGGTCCAGTCTGAAATACCCTTTTTATTTTCACCTCTTGAAATCATTCTTGTCTGGAGAGTATTTTCATTTCTAGAAAACAGGCTATGTTTATCCTGCAGAATCTTTTTCTTATGCTACATTTATAGAAATAGTGGAAAATATTAATAAAATGAAAAATAAATCCAGAACATTCTAAAATTGGTATAGTAATCTTAGAGGAGTGAAAACCATGTGGGATATCTTAAGGGAGAAAAACAGAGGGTGGTCCCAGGGAAAGAATTTCTGTAGGAGATATGAAGTGAGCTATTTCCTGTGTGGTGGAGCTTGGAGCAAGAGAAGGACCAGAGCAGCCAGCAGTATGATGAGTTGATAAGAGTGAGAGTACAGACACATTGGTCACTGATCACTTCTACCGCTCTACTGCTGTGAGTAGTAAGTGGGCTAAGTGCCTGCAGGAGACAGTATACAGTGCAGGATCTTTGATAACAGCAGTTCTCTAGGTCCTGGTGATGCTTTGTGGGGAATTAAAGGGCACCCAAACACTTACTGTTGAGTTTAGTTTTTAGCCTGTCCTTCCACTTTCTGACTCTCTCTGGACATACTGCAGAATACAAGGTAAAGCAGGACCTCTGAACTATTTCCCCAAGGAGGCAGCCTAATATAGCAGGTAGATGTTCAAGGTATCTCACCTACAAAGATGATGGCAAAACCAAGGTTAACTACGATTCATGAAAGAATGACAACATACTTCCACAAATAAGAGTTTGCAGCTAAGGAAAAAGTTAATAAATACTAGATACAAAATTTCAGCAGGGATGAAGGATAATATTTCATCTAAAAAAATGAGATTAAAAAATCAAACTAGAGAGTTTAGATATAAAAATATAATTGATAAAAACCAAAACAATAAACATTAGATACTCAGTGCATGTCATGATATAAAAAATGGACATGTCAGATAGGAAAATTAATGATATGGAAAGTCTTGCCTATTAATTTTTTAAGAAAGTGTCATATAAGTTTAAAGAGATGAGAAGTGTGTCAGTAAAAGTGTCAAAAGCTGTGAAGGAGCCAAATTATTAGGCTAGGCAATATGGACCATTACTCACATTTAGGAAAAATAAAAATTATATATTTATTGTGATTCTTTACTATTGTTATTTAAAAATACATCGACCCTTGCACAGGATGGAGGTTAGGGGCACTGATCCCCGCACAGTCAAAAATCCACATGTAACTACAGTCAGACTTTTGCATCAGCAGATCTCCAACTGCAAATCTCAATACATTTGTATAGATTATATATTTTATATTATATTTAAATAACAATGTAGTAAAGTATCACTAGACCAAGAACCAGAAGAATAAATGTATCTAGTTATTTGGACCACCATTTCCCACTGGAGAAAATGTTTGCCAATTTCAGAAGCAGCAGAGAATTTGAGAAGTGCTTTTGATATTCATGGGAGGCTACATGATCAAAACATTAACAGTTGGCATGCAAAGCTTACCATGGGTAGAACTCCTGGTAAAATCCCAATACATTAAATTATCCATAGAAAAATAAAAATCTAGAGGGCTGAAATCATACACGATATGTTCTCTGTCATAATAAAATTAAGCTGGAAACGAACATCAAAGAGATAGATATGTTTAGAAATTAAGATATATACATTGAAGTGTCCCCCAAAAAATCAACAAGTAATTCAAAATGAATACAAGAAAACATTTTGAGCTGAATGATAAAAAATATATATCAGAACTTGCAGGATGCAGTTAAATCAGTGATCAAGGGAAGTTTAGAGTCAAATGCACACAGTTTCAAGATTCTATTTCCCCCCAGCTTTATTGCATGGTTTAAGATATACAATGTGTTGATTTGATACACATATATTGCAAAATGATGACCACTATACACGTAGTTAACACCTCCATCACATCACATAATTATATATATATATTTTGTGGTGAGAACTCTCTTAACAACTTTTAAGTACATAATATAATATTAACTATAATTACCATATTGTATATTAGCTTTCCAAAACTTATTCATCTTATAACTGAGAGTGTGCACCCTTTAACCAACATCTCCCAGTTCCCCCCAGCCTCTGTTAGCCATCATTCTACTCTGTTTCTGAGTTTGACTTTTTTTTGTTGTTTTTAAGATTCCATATGTAGATGATATTATACAGTATATGTCTTTCTCTTTCTGACTTATTTCACTTAGCATAATATCCTCAAGATCAATCCACATTGTAGCAAATAGCAGTATTTCCTTCTTTCTCATGGATGAATAATATTCCATTTGTGTGTGTGTAGCACAACTTCTTTACCCATTCTTTACCCATTCATCTGTTGATAGGCACTTAGGTTGGCTATTGTGAATAATTCTGCAATGAATATAGAAATGCAGGTATCTCCTTGATGTCCTGATTACATTTCTTTTGTATATATGTCCAGAAATGAGATTTCTGGATCATAACATAATTGTATTTTTAATTTTTTGAAGAGTCTTTATACTGGAGGTGATATCTCACCATGGTTTTAATTTACATTTCTCTGATTATTAGTGATGTCAAGCAATATTATTGTATAAGCTAAAGCTTGGATAAAATCTACAATTCATCTATAGAATTAAGAAATGAGTTTAGTAAAGTTGCTGGATGCAAGGCTAATATACAAAACATAATTGTGTTTCTACACACCAAGCAACATACAGTTAGATAGTCAAATTAACAACGAGCATACCAGTTTTAATAATATTAAGTCATAATAAATGGCTAGAAATAAATCTAACAAAAATATGCAAGGTTTCTACCCAGAAGCTATGAGACATTATTGAGGCTGTAAGTAAGTGCAGAGCTCACCCTTTTTCATAGACTAGAAATTCTTAATATTTCCCAAATTAGTCTTAACACTCAAGGTAATCACAATGAAAATTTCATAGATTTTGAAGAGAACATGAGAATCTGATTGTAAAATATATATGGAAATTCAAAGGGCCAAAGATAGTCCTGAACATGAAAGGCAATTTGGGTGGGCTTAAATTTAGCTAACTGTAAATCTTAAGTAATTAAGACAGCACAGTTTGATACAAGAATAAACGAATGTCTAATGGAACAAAATAGCTTAGAAAGTACATATCATAACATGTAGACATTCATTTAGTGACCAGAGTGTCCCTTCAAAGCAGTGTAGTATGGAAAGTTCTTTCAATAAATGGTATAGAGTCAGGTGGATATTTACATAGAAACAAAATGTAAACTTGACTAATACCTCATCCCATACACAATAATCAGGTATGTAAGATGCTAAACCTTGAAGGGAAAAAAAAGCTTTTAGGTTATACAGAAGAATATCTTTGTAACCTTGGGGTAAGGGGAAAAGTAAAAAGGATTTAAAGAACACAAATATTAAAAGATTCGCTTTTTAAAACAATGATATTAAGAATGTATATTTATGAAGGCCATCATTAAATGGTGGCATTCAAGTTGTACTGTGGGAGAAGATATTGGAAGCACATAAAACCAAAAAAAGATTCTATAGCATAAATATATATAAAACTCCAAAAACTTAAGAAAAAGATGGACAGCTAATAGAAAAGTGGCAAGAGACTTGAATAGACTATTTAATTAGTAATATTAAGTTAGCAAACATGAAAATATGCTCAAATTCATTAGTAATGAAGGAAATGCGATGCAAACAATATTAAGATATTAAATACCCACTACAATGTCTAAAACTAAAATCAGGAAATACATCATGGTTCTTTCTCTATTTGTTTCTGTTCAGATTTAAGTATGTACATGAACATTTTCAGGGCTTTTGTTCAGTTTTGATTTTGATTTATTGATATTCCTTTAGAATAGAGACAACTTTCAGAATTTTAACATCACGTCAGTATCTGTTATTCTGTTTAGCTACAGGTTTTAAGAGTAATAGAAAGTGATTTGTTCCATTTTCTGCTAGGGAAGCTTTCTATATTTTCAAATGTATTCTCATTAAAAAATGGTTAACTTTTGAAGAAGATTGTGTAGTCTAGATTCAACTGACGTTAACATTTTACTTCTGATAATTGTTTCAGTAAAATAATATGTTAAGAGTTGATTGGTAGAATTTTCCATAACTGCTAATCAGTTCTAGCCACTCTGAAATTGATAGTACAGTGGCAATAATGGATAATATAATCAATCAATTCAATCCTCTTAACCACTCAGTCCTTTTTTTTTTTTTTGAATTAAAAAGGGTTTAGAGATTATTTTTCCCTTGTTGTTTTTTCTATTGCTAATGAAATGTGAAGATTGGTCGTCAGCATGTATTTATTACCTATATCTATCCAGATGATGCATGCATGAAAAGGAAACATTTGTTACTGTAGCCTCGCCCTGGAGGTCCAGATTTCCTTGATATGGAGATAGATGGAGAAGACTTATGTTGTTAACATTTTTGATTTGCCAGAGTTTACAAAATATGTTAATTTAATTTACCTTTTACCTTGTGTCAGTGATAAATGTCACTATTAACCAGGTTTCCTAATTTTTTAATTAGCCCATTAACATCCTTAGGCTTAGAGCTCACTTCCTTCCCCTATTATGCATTACTCATTAAATAACATTAGTAACTTCCAAATATACCTGTTACGTACCAGTCATCTCACTCTCAGCCCTCCATTGAGTCCATTTCTGTGAATCTATGGTTACTTTTTCTTGTTACAAGTATCTTAGCAAAATTAACTGATTTAGACATGAGAATGATCGGTCCCAGTTGCCCCAAACTGTGAAATATTATATAGACCAGGATTGGCAAGATTTTACATAAGTTATTTGGCTGTTAGACATCATATAAAGAAACCCCTTAACTCACTATTCGTATATTTACAATTGGTCATGGTAATGTGTATTTTAATTTGCTAGATCTTTAATTGTCAGATCCATGGTCAGGTTCACATAAACCCAAAAGACCGAGCTGATTATACTCTGTATATCTATACAAGCTGTATTCAGCCTCGATGCCCTGACATTTATCATTATGAGTTCTGGGATATGTTGTTAGTAACAGAATTAAAGCACTAAAACTTGTCAAAACTTAGAGCAAACTGAAGGTCATTCATATATACTGATTTAGAATGACAAGTTCACTAACTTGCCTCTGGATTTTTTTTAGAGTAGGAATTGCACAGCAGATATAAGCCTAGAATTGCATCTCTTTAGTAAGGAGTACAAAATGATTGAAAATGGAAAGATCATGCTATGGACTTATTTGAATAAAGAACACATATATCTCTTTGGTGTTGTATGGAGGTACTCAGAACCCATGTCTTTCCATGTTTTCTTTTCTTGTCAGAGTATATGGGTAAGTACATTTAATGTCTGACCAGTTATCTAACTTGCATTTCATATAGTTTATGTAACTCAATCAATAGATGCAAACAATTGGAATAAGAACAGTGCACACATTGTTTACCATATTCACAGACATTTTTTTATTTTGAAACATCAAAATAATCTGGACTTTTCTCTGTGACTCAAAAAGCAAATGGTTTATTCCTAAAATCTAGACAAGGGCTGTCTTGAAACACAGTGACTGCAGTTCCAGAGAATTATGGAGAGGTAATATTAATTTTTTCAATCAAGAACCTCATATCTTGTTAGTAATATCTCACTACATTAACATATTAGCAGTATCCCATTGCATTGTATTAATATTCATATCATATCAGAATTTACTGTTGCTTATACAGTGTTAAAGTCATATCGCATTAGTGACTTTCATATCAGATTAGTGAAAGTGGATCCTAATAAGACTTTCATATTCAATTACTAAGGTAACAGTTTTGTCTTTCCAAGTCACTTCTAACTCGAGCCCAGAGTACAAATTGATGAATGTGGTAATAAAGCAATCTTTCTGGCTCAAGATGGATGGCACCTGGGACCGATGGGGCTGTGAAAATAGGACTTGAATAAAGGGGCCACCACTGATAGAAAAAAAGTTCTACCCTTCGCCCACATGGCAGCACTCCTGAAGCAGACTTCAAAAAGTTAAGAAGCTGGAAATACAAATATTTAACTTGGCAATTTATACCCCACCCCATCATCCTGTTCCAGTCCAATGATTTGGGGCACCAAAAAAAAATAGTAAATGAGAGAGAGAGAGAGAGAGAGAGAGAGAGAGAGAGAGAGAGAGAAAGAGAGAGAGAGAAGCATAAATGAAATGTAAGTAGGTTTTATTATTTAGTACCTTATCCCAGAAATTATTCAAATTTAGAAGACTTTTACCAGGCATTTGGATGGGTAAATGAGATGTGTTGGGGGCATATAAATGATTGCAATGACTCCTCAAATAATTCTATATAATTATTCAAATTATTAGATTAAACTTAATCTTGACATTTATTGAAGGATTAGAAGAAACAGAAACTTGATCTTGCTGATGGCATGGGCTATGATTTTTTTTTTTACCTTTTAATTTTAGCACCCCTCTCAGCATCTGCTACATCACACACATTGCACATGCACTTTTTGCGTTGGCGTAGAAACGGGTAAATTATTAGGGTTTATGCAGGTGCTGAGAGCCAGGACCAGAGGACAAGTCAGTCATGAGCATTATTTGGTAGGAAAGGTCAGTATTTCTCCATCAGCTAAGAAAGCTTTAATAGATATGTGTGTGTGTGTGTGTGTGTGTGTGAGAGAGAGAGAGAGAGAGAGAGAGAGAGGAGAGAAAGAGAGAGAGGTTTTGTATGTCTTTACCTGCAATTCTTTGACCTCCAATGTATTAGACAAACTTCCTAAAATGTCTCCCATATTACACTTTTTTAAACCACACTAACCTTTTCTGGAGTCCAAACCCCTTCTTTTCTTAGTTCTTCCTCTGAGTACATTAGCACATTCAAATTCTTTCTAGTTTAAGAAAAAAAAATGAAACGAGCAATCAAAATAAATCCTCTCCCTTGACTCAGGGTTTCTCTCTTTTATTAACTTCTTATTCCTTTTTAGAGCCAAGCATTTTAAAATATCTAAACATTTATTTAGGGTCTTCATGTGATTGGTCATCAGCCTGCCACAGTCTGGCTTGTGCTGCTTCTTGAAGTCAGCCGTGGCCCCCAGGGCGCTGAAGAAAAAAGGGCATCTTTTCAGCCTATACATTTAGACCTCTCAATCCATTTGACACTTATTCAAACTCAACCTTCTTGTTTGATCTTTGGTCTCTCAGTTTTTGTAGCACCACATTAACCCCTGTCTTCTAGTTGCCTAGACCACTGCTTGCCTGAATCAAGCAACGGCTCCTTTTAATGTCTTCTTTTATCTAGGGAGAGGGCAATTAAAATTCTTGCTTATAGTTTCTTTCTTTCTTTTTGTAATTTAGAGAATAGGTGAATTCAGTATAGTATCTCACAAAGAAGAGGTGACATAATTTTCTAGGACCACAGAAGAATTTAGCTAGGTCATCTATTTCTAGGAATTATTTTGGGTTTCATAGGGAAAGGATGGAAACAGTAATGTGATATAGAGAATAGATAGCACTATAATCTTAATACATGTTTAATATTTTCTGGGTGACTTCTGTGTGCTAGTAGCTTATATACGTAGGGATAGATCTACATATTGTGGGGCCTGAAGCTTATATGAATTGGGGAGCTTGCTTTCAGAAAGTAGTAGAACATTATGGATATAAAATTGCTAGACATTCTCCCAATGTCATGGAGAAAATGAGAGACCCTAAAGCATTAGCTTTATGACCTTCACTATAGATTCTCCTCCGTGAATACCTTTTCAACCTACCGTCTAAAAATGCACTGTAACTACTACTAGTTTGGGGTTACAAATTAGGACCTGAGCTTTGGAAAGATTAAATAACTTCAAGGATTTTACAGCAACAAAGAGGTAGGACTGAGGTTAAAATGAAGGCATGTCTAACTCCAGAATCTGTGTTCTTAATTCCTTCACTTTACTCTTCAGCCCCTGTGAGACAAAAATGAACCATTCTTCCTTGTGAATATTCACTGATAATGACAGTCTCCTTCTCTAAAACTGGTAATTCTCAATTATAGCAATGAATTCTGAATTCTCATTCAGAGCTTTAAAGTGTTCTTCACACTAGCAATAGGTGCCAACTGTATATCTGACTCCTCACCTGCATAAACCCCTCTTCTAGGATGTGCTAATCCTATACTCACAACAAAGTTACCCTATATTGTACTCCATCATCCAGGGGTGATCCCTCTGCTCTTATGTAGGATCAAGCCTCTCTAATGTCGAGGTATAACTTCTTCTTTATACTTTATGAAACTCTTCTTCATTTTTTCATGGCTCAGAATGCTTTCCCTTTACTCACTGTCTCTTCTGGACATGTTGGTTTGGGCATTCATTCCTTTTGCAAGGTGTTAGCAACTTAATTGTATTTTACCAGTTCACATTTTTACCTGTAGCTGTATAATAAACTATGAGGGTAACCACTGCTTCCTCTCTCTGTTCTTGGTGCTGTCATGTGGTAACTGGGCCAGAAGGAATCACAAAGGGGTGCTCAGAAAGGTCACACTGGTAAGACAGGTTTGCCTCTGGATGTGAGAATCATTATACATTTACATTTTCCTTAGAAAATTGTCAATTAAATGTCATTGTCAAAGCCTCCAAGCCACTGAAGAATCCAGCATAGTGGTTTATTTTAATCTTAAAATAATAAGTAAATTTATTTGCCTACTCAGCTGTGAAATTCATGAATCCTTTTGGTTAAACAGCTTCCTTACAACTCATGTGTCTCTTCTTCTTAGCTGGTATTTTAAAGACTTCTGGAACATGTCTCCCACCTGCTGGATACTTTTCTTTGGTAGAACAAGGAAAAAAAAAAAAAAGAATGAGTCTGGGATGGAGGGTTAATTATTTCACCTGTACGACAGCAGAAATCTCTCAGATTTCCGTTACCCTCTGCCTTAATAAACTGGCTCCCCTGCTTCTCACAGAGGCCTGGCCCTCTTGCCTTCTGTGAGGTGGTAGATCTGGTGATTTGGTCAGATGGAATCAAAATCCCCTCTAGAGCAGAACACAATGAAGATTTTGAGACTTTGTCTTTAGGGCCGAACAAAGACACCACAATCTCATTTGATAACATTATCTTCTTCCCTTTTAATTTCTTTGCAGAATACTTTCTGAAAATTGAAATCCTTTATCTTAGAACCAGAGATCTTAGCTTCGACCCAGTTGCCCTTTAAATATGAATAAGAGCTAGTGCTGAATGCTACCTGTCTTATATTTGCCTGATCTACTTGACTGCATAATATTTTGTGGTGCTGTTCATGAAAGACAGCTTTCTTCTCTTATCCTCAGTGAATAATTTCCTTTGCAGCCTACGGGAGTTGAGATACATATTTTTCTTTTCTTTTTTTTTTTTTTTTTCATCTTCCTGGTTAGGTTGAAGTTCTAAAGGTTATCAGAATTACAATTTGGATTCATTTCATGTCTTTTGGTTAGAATAGCATTATTTGAGTTATCAACTGTTGTTTCAAAAAGTAGGACTTTACATTTTAGTTTCACTCCCTTGTTGTATTTAATCAAGGACTCCTCTTGTCAGTCAGTTTAATTGCATTTGTATTATACTGTTCGGGCAGGGGTGTGTGATTGTGTAACTCACACATACACACACCTATACCTTCTCTCCTCTTGCCACCCCCTATCTGCATATCAGTGGGACTAAAATGATGAAAGTGGCAGAGCAGTGCTGAAAACAAATAAATACCCATGCATCTAACTTTTAAAATGGGTGATATCAATGAAAGATGTTTATTGAATGTGAGATAGGATTAGCAGCAATGACCTCCATTATGAACATTTTAGTTGGACATTGTGATGTTTTGAAGCTACTTTTTTTAGCCCGAATTGCATAGCCACGCAACCGATTAAGGAGTGTTGGTTGGTGAGTTTTACTGTGTAAGAGAGTTCCGGGAAGTCTTGCCAACAAAATTCACCAGACAAGAATGCGTGAAACAGTAACCATCTGCTGTGGACTGAATTGTGTCCACGGAAAATTGATATACTGAAGCCTTAATTTTCTCCCGCTACCACCACCTCCATCCATGTAACTATTGAAGATAAGGCCTTTAAAGAGGTGATTAAGGTTAGGTGAAGTCATAAGGTAGAGCCTTGATCTAATAGAAGTGGTGCCTCTATTAGAAAAGTAAGAGACACCAGCATGTCTCTCTAGGATACAGCAAGAAGGCAGTCATCTGCAAACCAGGAAAATTGTTCTCACCAGAACCATGCTGTAACCCTCATCTTGGACTTCTGGCCTCTAGAACTGTGAGAAATTAATTTCTGTGGTTTTAAGCCACCCGGTCTGTAGTGTTTTGATATGGAAGCCTCAGCTAACTAACACAGCATCAATATATAGAGAAAATTGAAATACTTTGCAAATGTTAGGAAGACATCATCAAAAACGTAGAGTTGAATGTGGCCCAGGTAATCTGGAGTCTCAGAGATAATTGGAATATTATTTTGGAGTTAAAAGGAATACTGAACTTGGCTATATAGACAGAAAACCTTTGCAAAAGACAAGAGAATCATAAAGTGTACGATTTCTTTGATAGCAATTGTGAAACCAGTTTGCTCAGGCAAAAAAAATGTTTATCCTAAAGATATGAATAGTAATAAAGGACCTTGAATGACTGACGAGAGGCCAGGATTCTCTATTTGACATCCTGATTCTAGAAAAAACAAAACAAACAATAAAGAAGAAAAGAAACTGGGGACTCTTGGACTACACTTAGAGGTAGGCAGGTTATACCTGGCCAACTAGATTAACTGTTATCATCTCCCTGGAGTTATAGCAGTAAAGGATTGTGAGATTGCACTCAAGCTTTGAAGGAAAACTTCCAAGAATGCCCCTACAGGAGATGCTAGGGAGAGGATGAGCACAGATGTCAATTTGAGGGAAAAAAATTGTATTGCTTTTGGACTTTGTAGTAGGAATTGGAAACATCTGGCTTGATATTTGTTCTCTTCTTTTGCCCTGTGTTGTGTGTCCTGAGATTTGTCCCTCAATGGAGAGAAGAACAGATATGAGGAGTGGCGTGCATGCTCCATTTTTCTCACACAGGAGAACATTTTTGATCTCACTGGAACATGTGGGTGTAGAATGCAGTCGTGGAAAGAACATGGGGTTTGAAGCCGGAGAACCAGTGGGAGAATGCTGGGTTAGCTATATAGCATCTCTCAGAAAGAACTTGGGTTAGTTTTTTAACCTCTCTGAGCTCAGGTCTCCTCATCTGAGATGATGCCTTGTCAGGTAATGTGGATCATTACGTGAACTTAGATGTAAATTAGCAATGTATGATAATAATTGCATGATAGATATTTCACAAATATGAGAGATTTTAAAAATCCCTTTCTCTCTTACCTCTGCTTTGATTTATATGATGTTGACAGACTCCCATCTTATGGAGTGGGCTGGATATATATTGGATTACCTTTCTTTGAAAAAGATAACACGTCAAAAGCATCCTCTCAAATGGTTGGAAAATTTTGTTATAAAAACGGAACAGTTTTCAGACATTAAAATGAAAATATAAATTGTTAGTAATGACGATAATATATATATAATTTTGAAAAATATAAAGTTCTCTCAAAATAATAAGTATTAGGATTTATTTTTAACATCATAGTTTCACCTGAGAATATAAATATGTTAAAATCAATAGTAGCACATATAAATACAATGTTGCTATTAATATCCATTTTTAGAAGTGTCACTGATCCCCCCCTGTCTTTTTATGAAAAGCATCTCCATGAGATACAAAGTTCCCAGGCCTAGCCTTCCAGCTCTGTGACTATTCCCCCATGTCCCACTTTGTAAATGTTCATTTGCTAGTAATGGCAATTTATGTCACAGTGGATTATATGAATGGCCTAATTCAAGGCCAGTCATCCAGTAGAGATGTCTTCTCTTCGGGAGAAGTTGGTTAATGGTTGGAACCAGGATGTTTTATTGTACCATGTCATTGAACTGTATTTTCTACAATGTCTTTATACTAACTGCACCTAAAAACATTTCATTATGTTCAATCATATACATTCTCATTAGAAGGTTATCATTTCCCTTGTAGTCCTACCTGCCCAATGCCATTGATGCTTTGGGTTCCTTACACAGCAAGAGAAGTGCTGGTTTTAAAATGAAGACTCGTGTTACTCATTATGTGCCCAGTGGTTTAAATAAATAAAATGTGTCATCTTTCATTGGAAGAGATAGTGTCCCTGGTCAGGGTCTAATATATGTGGGAGTGGAGAGGACAAGCTGTAGAATTTTAGGATTCCAGCAGGGTTCTTCTGGGTCTCCCCCACACCAGTCTCTCCCATTCTGCCTTCATCTTTTCCTATAGAAAAGATGTTTCTGGCATTCCTTAAAAAAATCTAACTGACCTCCCTCCTTTCCTCCCTCCCCTCTCCCTTACCCCTTCCCTCCCTCTCTCCCTTTTTTTCTCTCCTTCCTTCCTTCCTTCCTTCCTTCCTTCCTTCCTTCTTCCTTCCTTCCTTCCTTCCTTCCTTCCTTCCTTCCTTCCTTCCTTCCTTCTTTCCTTCTTTCCTTCTTCTTTCCCTCCCTCCCTCCTTCCTTCCCTCCTTTTTATTTTTATAAAAGCCTTGGAGCAGCAATCATTTTGTGGTTTCTGTTTGGTTATGCAAATTCAAAGATGAATTATTCAATATAATTAACATTAAAGTGAATGATGTACGGTAGAGATAAAATATACAAACAATTAGAAAATATGCTTATAAGAGCTCCAATAGCTATATGAACAAACTGTGGTTGAAGCACAAGGGAATGCCAGAGATTTCACTGAGGAAGTCACAGATGTACTTGAGAAGATAGCAAAGGTGGAACTTGACAGAGGGAGAGCACTAACGATAGTCATTGGGAGAATAGCATTTGGAAAGGAGGTGTGAGAGATCCTGACATGTTCAAATAAAAGGGAATTGGTTTAAGTAGATTTCACAGCTCTGTGGAATGAAATGTAAAGGCTATATGGTGGGTCGATACTGGATGGGATCAAAGATGGATTGAAGCACAGGCATGGAGAATGAGTCAGAGTTGGGTAAAGGTTTATATTATGACTATTAGGTATGATAACAATGAAGGTTGATGTATTTTTGGAGAAATTATTATAAATATCAAAGTTCTGTGTATCAAAATAGCATCATTAAAATAACTGTCTTGATGTACAGCGTGTCTACTGCTTGCATCTTAGCCTCTATCCCGGCCCCTTTATCAAGCTATCGAGAGTACTGAGTTAATCGTTCCCATTAAAACTGATGGTATGATGTTACTGCCATCAACTCAAAATCATCTGGAAGAACGATTTCTTATACTGTCAATTTCTTGTCCTGAAAGAGCAGTTTAAGATTAAATACTTAAAAACAAAAAACAAAAACAACAACAAAATAAACCAAATCAACCTTTCCATCAAATTCCCTCCAAAATTTATTAGGCTTATATCTAAAGTCTACAGAGCATAGAAAAACTTATTCATTTAATTACTGAGGGGTAAATTTTGTATGAAATTTATCACCAAGTATTCACCAAGAAGTTATTTCTAAAAATACAGATTTTATAGGTACATGCTTGAGATTTTTCTAGCACCAAATTGACTTACTTTGAAATTTTGCCTTCTTAAGTTATGTGATCACTTACTATTGCTTTTATTTTAGGGCCTATATTATACTTTTTATTTATTTATTTTTTTTTAGTGTATTGAAGCACACACAGGAGTATCGTATGAGGAAATCACAGTTCTTACTCTAGATTCCTAGGTTCTCAAGAGGTGTCCTGAATGTCTTTTTTATTTGTGAATTCTACATCCAGTGAAATATTCCTTTTTGACTTTCCTGCTTTCCTACAAGTAGCTCAGAGATAAATTTATCTCTCCCAGAATTTTTGAAAATTCTCATTATACATATTTCAGAATGCCAGTTTTACATACTGTGTCTTTTTATTTGTTTTCATTTGTTGTTTTTCACCTTAGCTTCTTTAGATGTTTATTTTTATTTTATTGTCCTTTAACGTAATGCTTTTTTTTTATTCATGATAAAAACCTTTATTACATGAACTTAGATAGAGGGAGGAGGAAATGCTTGCCTTTCCAGACCTTGATTTTCCTCAGAAAGAAGTCCAGCTCCTTGCCCTCTAGCACACAGTCATCTGCTCGGCCGCACTGGCCTGGTCTTGAAGCGATGTGATGCATGCAAGAAGCTCACCCTGCTGGAACTGCTCCTCTAGAAAACTGCTGATTTTGGCATTCTTTTTCCTTTCATCATATTTCTTCTGAATTTTCTTTGATTGTTTTTTCGTTTGTTTTGTTTTGTTTTGTTTAAAATCTCTTACTCCTCAAGAGTCAGCTTGGCCCACTTCTTGCGGCCCAGGGGCGGTGTGTGGTGAGCTGGTACCACTGTCTGTGCGGTGTGCTGTCAGTGAACACGCTACAGTTCTCTACTAGGGTCTTGGTGTGGACCAGTTCACTGTTGGTCGCATCATAGACAATATCGATAATCCTTGTTCTGCATGTACAACACTCGGCACCCCAGGAGAGGTTCCCCATATCCAGCCTTAAGACACGGCGCTTTTTGTTGCCTTCCTGTGCACGGATTGTGTGTATGCACTGGGAGTCAGTCTTACTGTGAGTAGCGGGGTGTCCCAGCTCATATAGGGTGCCTAAAATCTAATTTTTAATCAAATGTGATAAAAACATACAAACACAGGGAATGCTGTTCTTCACATAATGCTTAGTTTTATGTGAAACTAAACTTTTCTACTTTATAGATGTGGCATTGAAGCTGAGTGAGATAACGTGATTGAGGATGCTGCCTAAATGGAATTGAAGTTGGGTGCTAGAGGGTAACAGTTGGGCATGTGCTTATCAGCTGCTAATTTGGCCACAAAGCCCTGTGTTCTATGTATGAGCAGTGCTGCATAATTTAATAAATAATAGCAATAATGATGATAGACAGGAGAAGAAAATTATAACCAATCATGGAAAAAATATGCTACCTGTGTTCAGCAAAATCAGAACATAGAATCTGGCTCGCCGTCCATCAGAGGTTGCTGGGAGTTTAACAATTAAGGGCTGCTTCTCTAGAGACTGGAGGCTGTGTTTCCTTCCACATTGCTAATGAAGTATAATTCGTTTTACCTCGCATCCACCTTTAGAAATCAAAGTTCAAGCGTCCATATCAGACACATTTGAAAGGTGAGGTCTTCACTCCCCTTGCAATACTGCATCTCCTCTTCAAGGAGCATTCTCCTGTTGTATTAATTATTGTGCTTCGATGACATTATTATTCATGGACTAGCGTCTCAAAATACTTGACTTAGCACTGGGTCTGGAACTAATACTAATAAGTACAAGGCTGAGTAGTGGATAAAATTTTTTTTCCTTTTTTCTATTCTGTACACAAAGTAGATGCTTCTCCCCCCACCATAATTTAGCCACCTTGTACTTTGAAACAGAATTTAGCCTGTTGACTCATTAAAGGTAGTGCCATAGAGAGATGCACCTCCAGGACACTCCTAAGAAGTGGGAAAACTCAATTCCAAATTTCCACGGACCATCAAAAGAGGAGGCATAAAAATAGACTTGTTTAATTTGTTATGATTTTAATACAACTTACAATAATATTTATTTTGGGAGGCAGAGAGTCTTTTTTCACTGGTTTGGAGTCGGCGATTGCAAACATGGTACTGAGTTGGTAAAAAGGATGTTGGTATTTGAAGTAAGATTATAAGATAAAGAGATTGATTTTTTTAAGCAAACGTAGTCAAATATATCCATTCAAAGAAGACAAGTACTCTTCAAAGTAGCCAACATGAAAAGCAATTGTATCAGTTAGTAGTATATTCCTAATTATCAGCTGTTAACAACAACAACAACAAAATTCAAACAACTACTGGTAGTATCAAGAAATAAGTTTATTTTTTCATTCATAACAGAAAATCTGCTGGCATTGAGTCACCTGCTCTATGACAATAAAAACAAAATCACTTTCTATTGTTTTGCTCAGCTCTCCAGATAATGTGGCTTTTGACTATTATTTTTGACCCAAGTTCACATGATGGCTGACTCACCTTCAGTATAACTTTATATTCAAGGGGGGAAAGGGTGGGGGCAGCAAGCTTCCTCTTGCTTCATTTGCTCTTATCAGGAAATTAAAAAACATTTAAATTTTTACCTTCTTATTAGGAACTGAATCTCAAGGCTTTCCTAGCTGCAAAGAGGTTGGAAGACCAGATATATGACTTTATATTTATATTGTGGGAGGTGAGCAAGAGAGAAGGGCACTGAGATTGGAAGTGCACTAACCAAGAAAAAGTGTCTACCAAAAAGCATAGAGTTATTCCAACAAAGTTTCATTATTTCAAGTTCTTCTTTGTTAACTGACTTCATTTTCAACCACAAATTTTCCTTACGGCGGAGACCATATCTGCCTTTGCTTAACATGTTTCTCTGCTAGCATAATGCCTCAGGGTACATTTATTGAATGAATGAATTCATGAGTGAATGAATGAACCAACACAACTTTTCCACTAGGTACCTATGGGTGTGTTGTACGTGACTTTCAGGCAAAGAGGGGTAGATGATGAGCAAATGATAAACCGGCAACTGAAAATGTGAAACAGAGGGAACTTTCCCCCACCCCCTTTAAGTGGATGAGGTGGTTGAAAATATTTTGGGGAAGGATGAGAGATGAACTGAACAGTGCAAGCTCATCCAGCTCATATCTTTATCCTCCCTCTGTCCCCACATTCCAGAGACTGGGGCTGCTTCTTGCAATTAGCATGGCCTGGAACTGGATCCAGTGGCCTGCTCCTGTTCCCTCCTGATCTGTCCCCTGGTCACTCCTGCTATTTCTTCCTGACAGCTCCTTCGTATATTTTTGTCCCCAGGTCTGAATACTGGCAGTTCTAGCTGAGGGGAAAGTTTCCTATAAAACTTTAATTAGTTTTTCATTAATTCTTTTTTTAATAAAGATTTTTTTTCTTCCTTTCACCTAATACTTATAAGCTACATGTCAATCTCAAAAACAATACCTCCATCATTGAAATTGCTTGAGCCGCCTGTGAGTTTATTGAAACCCCTCGCTTTCAGTGATTTAATTTTTGAGAAGCTGAGTTATTGGGGTTGCCTTTGTATTTTATGTCCGGGAAGTGTCCTGGCTAGCATCCCTGATATCTGTGGCTTAATTGAACATCTGTGGAATAACGGGGAAAAATACTAGATGCGAACGAAGGAAGACGTATGACTAAAATTCTCCTAAAACAATAATTCCACCACCAGCAATTAAAAAAAAAAATAGATGGATTAATTTACCTCTGTCCAGGGATCTGTAGTTATTTTTCTGTCCTTCAACTTACATGTCCCCTAATCATGTCTATGCAACCCCCCCTACCTCACCCCCATACCTTACCTATTTTCTTAGGTTCACCAGTGTTTCTTCTCCCCACTGTCCAAGCAAATTATTTAAATTACTGTTGCATATTATACATTTAGAGCTGTCATAATCATTATTGAGGTTAATCAGTTGAGTGATACTATGAATAGGATGGATATGATTATTTCTCTTTAATAGAGTTAGAATAAACTAGGATACTATGAGGTTAAATGAGATCAAGCCAGCAGTGGGGCCAAAACTGAGACCCATGTTTTCTCAGTCTTCAAAAATGTTTTTTCCTATAGATACCTAGCCACATAAAATCAAAGACATCTAACATAGTTATTATTTAAAAATAAGAAAGGCATTAAATCTAGTGCATCAGGCTCAGTCTGAATTTGAGTTTAAGCTATATCTGTTCTCTGCAGGCATTAGACTTTTCTCTGTATGTCTGGTAAACTAGAATAATAGATTCAAGAAGACATTTTGGAGCTTCCTAAATTCTAAGGAGTTTCCTAGAAAATATTTTTTCTAAGGTAGTTTCTTTAAAATAAAGTCTAAAACCTTCTTTTAAAACCACTAGTAGGGAAACTATAAAACTGTCACAGTGTATACTTAAAAATCATTTAGTACATTCAGCATAAATTTATGATTAAAAACTTTTAGAAAAGTATGATTAGATGGAAATTTCCTTAAATTGATTAAAGAAAAAGAGCTATAAAAGCCCCAAACATTAACCCAATGGAGAAAACTTGTAAGTGTTTACTTTAAGGAACAAGATAAAAATGCTATCTATCATTACTTCAATTTGACATTATACTGGGGAAACTAGCCAGCACAATAAGATAAGAAACCAAAAAAAAAGAAAAAAAAAAAAGAAAAGAAAAGAAATAGGCATTGGAAAGGTGAAAATATTACTCTCATTATTTTATATCTTATCAATATCTAAATAGGAAATACAAAAGTGTTTCTAGCAAAATTAAAAATATTAGGAGTTTAGTAAGGTGGCAGTATGTGAGATCAATACACAAGGGTCAACTGCATTTCTATACAACAGCCTAAAACATTTAAAAATTGTAACGTACTTGTTAAAGTTTAGGTTCGTCTGCCCTCGTGGGTCCACTAAATCAGAATTTCTGAGTGGAGTCCTAGAATCCTCGGTTTACTTACTTTTGCAGGTAATGGTGTTTTTTTCTTTTTAAACCCACTGGAGGTTTAAAATTACCATCTCAGGGAAGAGAAAGTCAGATGTATTTTTGAACAGCAGCAAAGTGTTAATATAGAATAGAGATGAATCTAAGCAAATCTGGACTCTATACTTCAGGAATTTTTATTTGTTTGGTGATACAATCTAAAATGATTTCCTAATGTTAAAATTCTCTGACATTTCTAGAGAAGATCTAACTCAGATATCAGGAATTTTTCTCTTTGTTGTTGGATTGTAGGTGTTAATATTTTGTTCATAATTTTATACCAAGGTTTAAGATAAAAATTGGCCTCTGTGATCTTTTCTCATTTCATTTTTATCAACTTTTAAGATCAAGGTCATACTAGCAACATAAAATGAGTCGAGGAGAGTATCCTTTTGTCTTATACTAAATCATTTTTGTAAGATTTGAAGTCATTTCTTCACCTCTTAAGTTGAGATAAGGAGGCTAAAGCATAACTGGAGGGAGGCAGAGTTTTCTTCCCTTGATGAGATTTTAGTGTTGCCCTCTAGTGAAGTCCTTCCTTCTGGAGATGAAGTCTTTGTTAGGGAGAAAATTTGGAGGGTGGGGGAGTTAGGGAGCTTGGAGGTTGTTTCACAGTGGCTTCTCTTCCTCTTCCCCTGCCAGGATCTTGCTTTCTTGGATCCTCTTTATGAAAGCTTGATGGGTTTCTAAGAGGAAAAGCTGATGAAAGTGTGGGTCCCCACTAATGCTGCAGACCTGATGAGCTTCTCTCATCCTAGCTCAAACTCAGGCTCCAGCAACACATCAAAATTAGTAGTTAAATATTCTACAAGCTTATGGCATCCGGCCTTTTGGGCTTCAGGTAAATAAATCCCAGATTCTATATTTCTCTGAAGGAAGTTTTTCTCCAGATCATGGGATGACAATTTGCACTGTGACCTCAGTTCTCTGAGGAGTCCAAGAAAAATGTTGATATTCAGTTTGTCCAGCTTTTTCTTGTTGTAAGGATGGGAATGATGACTCTCCAGATGTTTAAATATTGAACTAGAAACTGAAAGTCTAGACCGTAGAATACCTTGTTTTATTGCGCTTTAGTTTATTGTGTTGTGCAGATATTGCTATTTGTTACAAATTGAAGGTTTGTATTGCGCAAGTCTGTCGGTGCCATTTTTCCAAGAGCATTTGCTCACTTTATGTCTGTGTCACATTTGGTAATGCTTACAATATTTCAAACTTTTTCATTATTATTGTATTTATTATAGTGATCTGTGATCAGTGATCTTTAATATTAGTATCGTACTGTTAATTTTTGAACAATGCAGGGGTAGGAGTACCGATCCTAACAGTGATTTGTGATTTGTCGTCACAAATCTGAGTACAACTTAAGTTAGCTCTCCTCATGTGCATATTCCTAGCCACAAATTGAAAATACAGTTGACCAGTGAACAACCCGCACAGTTCAAACTCCTGTTATTCAACGGTCATCTGTAATCATTTTAGGGGTGCTATGTACCATGCCCTTATAAAATGGTGGACTTAACTGATACAAGTTGTGAGTGTTCTAACTTCTCCACTTTCCTGCCATTCCCTTGTCTTACTCCCTTTCCTTGGGTCTCCCTATTTCATGAAACACAACAATATTAAAATTAGGCCAGATAGTAATCCTATAATGATTTCAAAGTGTTCAAGTAAAAGAAAGAGTAACATGACTCTCACTCTAAATCTAGAAATGATTAAGCTTAGTGCTAGAGGAAGGCATGTCAAAAGCTGAGCTAGGCCAAAAGCTAGGTCTCTTGTGTCAAACAGCCAAGTTTTGAATGCAAAGAAAAGTTCTTGAAAGGAATGAAAAATACTACCCCAGTGAAACACAGAAATGATAAGCAAGTGAAACAGCCTTATTAACACTGATATAAAGTTTTAGTGGTCTGGATAAAAGATCAGACCAGCTACACCATTTCCTGAAGCTAAAACCTAATTTAGAGCAAGGCCCTAATTCTCTTCAGTTCTGTGAAGGCTGAGAGAGGTGAGAAAGCTGCAGAAGAACAATTTGAAGCTAGTAGAGATTGGTTGATGAGATTTAAGAAAAAAAAGCCATCTCCGTAACATAAAAGTGCAAGGTGAAGCAGCAGTGCTGATGTGGAAGTGGCAGCAAGTTATCCAGCATATCCGGCATCAGATAATTAAAGTAGGTGGCTCCACTTAACAGCAGATTTTCAATGTAAACGTTATTTTGGAAGTAGATTCTGTCTAGGACTTTCATAGCTAGAGAGGAGAAGTCAATGCTTCAAAGCTTCAAAGGACAAGTTGACTCTCTTGTTGGGGGCTAATGCAGCTGGTGACTGGAAGTTTGAAGCCAATGCTCATTTTCCATTCTGAAAATCCTAGGGCCCTAAAGAATTATGCAAAATCCATTCTTCTTGTGTTCTATAAATGGAACAAAAAAGCCTGGCTTATAGCACACCTGTTTATAACATGGTTTAGTGAATATCTTAAGCCCACTATTAAGACCTACTCCTCAGCAAAAGAATTCCTTTCAAAATATTACTGCTCACTGACAGTGCATCTGGGCACCCAAGAGCTCTGATGGAGATGTACAAGGAGATTAATATTATTTTCGCCCCTGCTAACACAACATTCATTCTGCAGCCCATGGATCAAGCAGTAATTTTGACTTTTATGTGTTATTATTTAAGAAATATATTTCATAAGGCCATCGCTGCCATATATAGTGAATTTTCTGATAGATCTGGGCAAAGTAAATGGAAATCTTCTGGAAAGGATTCAACATTCTAGATGCCATTAAGAAAATTAATGATTCATGGGAAGAGGTTAGAATATCAACATTAACAGGGTTTTGGAAGAAGTTTCATGGATGACATTGAGGATGTTCAAGAATTCAGTGGAGGAAGTCTACAGATGTCATACTAGTAGCAAGAAAAATTTCATTAGTAGTGGAACCTGAAGATGTGACTGAATTGCTGCAGTGTCCTGATAAAAATTTAATGGATAAGGAGTTGCTTCTTACAGAAAAGCAAAGAAAGTAGTTTCTTGAGATAGAATCTATTCTTCATGAAGATGCTCTAGAGAGTGTTGAAATGACAACAAAGGATTTAGAATGTTACATAAACTTAGTTGATAAAGTAGCTGCAGGATTTGAGAATACTGACTCTAATTTTGAAAAAGTTCTGCTGTGGATACAACACTATCAGACAGCATTGCAAGCTACTGAGAAATCTTTCACGAAGCGAAGAGTCAGTTGATGTAGCAAACTTCATTATTGCTTTAGTTTAAGAAATTGCTACAGCCACCACGACCTTCAATAAAACCGCCACCCTAATCAATCAAGGTGAGACCCAGCACCAGCAAAAAGGTTATGACTTGCTGAAGGCTCAGATGATGGTTAGCATATTTTTTAGCAATAAAGTATTTTTTAAATTAAGGTATTTACTTTATTTATCGATAATGCTATTGCATATGTACTAGACTATGGTATAGTGTAAATAGAACTTTTATTTGCACCGGAGAACCAAAAAAATTGTGTTACTTTATTGTGATATTCACTTTATTGTGGTGGTCTGGAACTGACCTGCAGTTATGCCTGTATTTCTTAATATTCAAACATATACAATTTTTCTTTCTATATTAATAGTATGCAGTTTAAACTTAGCTTCATTGTGCTTAAGAGTATGTTGAGATTTTACCTTTTAACTATAAAATGTTATAATTCCACAACAAATGTTTAACAGTATAGTAATATTAAATAATGGGAAAGATGGGTGGAGGACTTACTCTTCAGGAAGTTCATTTATCAGTCTCTGAGATCAGGCTTCTGGCCAATCCTAACTTTAATTTCTCAGTATGCTTTCCTAGTTTCTAGGCATAGCAGAGTGGTTAAGATAATGGACTCCAGAGCCAGACTGTATTCCAGTGAGACTGAGATTTCTTACCTATGTGAACTTGAGTAAGTTACTTAATTCCTCTGCACTCTGTTTCCTCACATGAGGTTAATAATCATATTTTCCCCATAGTGGCTTTATGAGGATCAGATTAAAGCCGTAGAACACACAGTACCTGTTTGGCATCTCATCAGTAGTATACAAGATTTAGTTTAAATAACATTTATTCCTTCTGGATTTGGTGTAGCAACATCGGTTTATATAATAATGTAAGAATGTCATGTTATTTTTGCTCTCAGAAAAGGAAACAATAACAACAGAGAAATCAGAGTACTTTGAATCAGGGTTTGCTTAAGAGTAATTTACTTTTAGAAAATTAGTCAACTTTCTAGGAAATTATAGAAATGCTAGAAGAGTTATTGTAGCTTCCCCATAGACCAAACTCCATTGCAAGACGAAGAAGTGGCATATGTCACATGAGATTTTATTTGTATGTCTGTATGCGTGTGTGTGTGTGTGTGTGTGTGTGTGTGTGTGTGTGTGTGTGTGTTTATGTATATACACACATTTTTTTTCCTAGTGCACTGATATTCTGGTCACACTGTCAGTGACCATTGAGAACCAGCAGCTCTTTCTTCCTCTTCATTCTCCATTGTCATTGTTACTGGCATTGTTGTAATTATATTCATATGATTATCAGAGTGTGTCGAAGCCGACATGTCCATGAGTGCTGGGTTGAGCACAAGCGCTGCTTCTGGAATGAGATAAACAAACAACAAACAAAAAGACTTTTTGATTCAGCAGTTCCCCAAAGTGTATGATTCATATATGAGTCATTCTCATGAAGTGGATAAAATTCCCATTTACAAAGTCAGAAATGAAAATAAAGTTGTTTTTAATTTAGGAGACAGAAGAGTGGGATGAAATATCTAGCTCAAGAGAATCCTTTGGAAAATGAATTTCTAGCAGAAAAGTTTCACCCTTCTAAGCATAGAGATGCAAATTTTGCCTTCCATAAGCTAATCAAGACTTTCTTTTTTGGCAAGAAAACAAAGGAAAACCAGTCTAATCCTGAGTAAACCTGGCTTTTTCCTTACTTATTGGGTCTCACAGGAAAAGCAGATTGCAATGTTTAACTCTCTAATATATGCAATAAAAGATTTCAGCGATACTGTCAAGCTGACTACTTAGCCATTCAACTCCTTTCATATTATACACATTGCTATGCACTGTCGCTTGAGATTACTTTGTGCAAGAAAGCTTTGTTAGGACAGAGTAATTTGATGAATGTCAAAGCCAAATGTATATAGAGAGATATAGATATACGGGATGGGGCAATCTGATTTCTATTTGACTCTCACACAAATCACATTTCCAACACATTTCAATGAATCACCGTTAGATGCCAAGCTGGCAGACATGACACATTCTGGACATGGTTAGGAAGATAGATTTGGAATGTTTCAAACATGGCCCCGTGAAGGGCATTTTTTGCAAAAACATCAGAGAGTGCAATACTGTATTATTTCTGCAGTACATTTTAACCAAGAGATTTCAATGAAAATAGAACACTATCTAATGTCTCTTTGTAAACATTACTGTCTTCTTCTTATTCTTTGCATATCTTTTTTTCATATTTCTAGAAGTCTGTAAAGAGATAGTTTCTGCTATACAAGACTATTTATTTATGACCGGGTTGGGGAGCAACCGTAGGAGAATTGCCCTTTGACTGTGCCAGGTGGGGAAGGGCTCTTCAAACACACAGGTCATGCCTGTGTAGCCTTCCTTGCATGTGAAAGAGGAAGAAAGGGCTTGCAGTTAGTATGACACTACTGGACTGTTGGGGTGGGCTGAGTTATTGGCCTGGGTCTCTATATTTAGTTTCCATCTCTTTGGATAGAAGGTGCCTCATCTCCACTATTGGGCTATTCTTCTAGAACAACTGTTAGCAGGTGAGGCAGGGATACTATGATACTGAGATAAAATTTAAAGAGTCTTCCACATAAGATTGTTTATTGCTGCCAAATCTCTTTTCTGTATGATCTCTAGGTTTCGAGAATATAAATATTTTCATATTGAATTCATTAACATATATGTTTTTGAATGTGTTTGTGACATGCCTAGATTGAATTTTATCTAAAAGATGAATAATACTTAACTTTCTGATCTGACTCCATCATTCCTCTTTACTGATTATAGATTATTTTTCGTTTACTGATTTTTTTCACTGAGGATAATATCAACTATGAAGGTATGGAAATTATGTAGGAATCGAACTATGAGAGGTGCATTGTATCATTACAACTTGTAATGGTCTGTTTGTAAGCATCTTGGTATCTCCTATGCCAAATGCCTTATTTTATTTACAAGAAAACTGACACAAGTGATTCTTCCTTCAGTGACAAAGCTGTTGAAGAAATTGGCTGGACTAGGTTTCCACATACTTCTATTCATTAAATTCACATAGCGCAAGATTGATTTGAATGAGAATCATTATACATGGATCACCATAAGTTTGTACCCTCCTAACTCATATACCTTGTCTCCCCCAGTCTCAACCCCGGACTTCTAGGAAATTCCGACCATTTTTCAACTTCTGAAAACATGTGTCTACTACTCAATATAAATATAAAAGGTAAAATTTTAGTTGATCTATGTACTTTATGTACATAGACAGGATACAAGTTTATATAAATATAGAAGGTAAAATTTTAGTTGATCTATGTACTTTATGTACATAGACAGGATACAAGTTTAAAGCATAGATTTCAGACTAGATTGCCTGGTTCAAGTCACAGCTCTAGCAAGTTATGTAATAATATCTGTTTCTTAATTTTCTCATCTGTAAAACTGAGGTAATAATTTCATAGGGTTATTGTGAAGTTTAGATGTGTTAATGTAAACAATTAACATATTTGTAAAGCATGTATTATAGTACCTGGTCTGTAATTAGTGCTATAAACCATTAGCTATCACTATTACCCTCCAGTTGCTTAGGACTGTAGGAAGAGAAACAGAGAACACCTTTGTCAAGTAGGTGTCTAGATAGAAACAAATTATTTCTTTGGACTTATTTTGCAAAATATTTCTTTCTCTGCATGTGGCTTCATAAAAAACACACTGTTTTCCTTATAGTTCCTTTTACCTAGAACAGCTGGTTTCCCTCCTCTTGCCACTTTACCTAGTTAGCAATTCCTCTTTCTTCAAGATGTAGTTTGAATGCATCCCCACTAGAAGCCTCTCTCTGATTTGTGATGCTCTCTTAAGTTCCTATGCTCATCTTAATCTTATTTCTGGATAATTTTATGTACCAGTTTATATTGAAATAATGTTTACTTGTCTATATTACTCTACCGCACTATATGTCCAGCGTCATAGATGTGTTTATATCCCCAATGCCTGCCACAGTGCCCAGCACATATTAGATGCTCAACATTTATCTGTTGAAATAAACTGAGTTGAACAAACAAGAAGTACATTTATATTTATCTTAGAGTCTGGAATGATGGAGGCAGTTAAGGGAAAGAATATGTTGAGGTTCAGAAGGCAGGAAATGCGAGGAACTAAACTGAAGCCCCAAGAGAATAACTGTGTAACTAAATTTGATACAGAGGGTATGACCCAACTCTTCAGCTTAAATATACAATGGAAATATAGATCTTACACATCACAGGTTAATGTTTACTAAATAGCAATATAAAAATAAAAGGATCAACCAATCAATACATAAATGCATAAGAAAAATATCACAAAGAAAGTGTCCATTTAAGAGAAAGTAAAGGGAGTGGATCAGTGTGTACAAGTATCTGAAGGTACTTGATCTAAAAAGATGTAAGAGTATATTTACGGCGATGTAATGGAATAACCAGATTATAGGAAAACAGACAGGTTTTGTAATTGGTATTCTTTAATCAGCCATTTCATAAACTTGTATTTAATGTGCATTATGTGCCAATCCCTGTTCTCTGTCCCATGTATATTTATCAATAGTTGGGAAAGGTGTTTAGTCAAAAAACTACCATCAGACAAGTCAAGGCTAGAAACACATGGGAACATATCTTTTATACCTTGGCAGAATAGGCTGATCCTAAGCCTTTTGTTTCTCTGATCTTCCTGGCTGTTTTAGATATTCTTTTTATAAATGCCTAAATGAACATCTGTTTGTGTGATCCATGGGGAAATAAAAGCATTAATAATTCAGATCACTACCACAGCTCTGCTAATAGCCAGAAATGCTACAGATAGAATAAGTTTATATCCACTAATGTTGGTCAGCTTTCATAAAAATACAACACAAATACAAATACAAATATACTAACACACATTGAACATAGAGTCCTTGCTTTGCAAAAGGTATAAGTCAGTACAACAGTGGTAGAATTTATGGGTTAGGTTATTTAGAATCCTGAGCATATTATTCATGACCTTTTTAGCCTCTTCTTAGTTCATGGCTTTATGCCTTTCTTAGTCCAATTATACGGTAATATTTTGAAAATGAAGTCGTTTCTTTGGCTTTTCTTAGCTCCCCTAGAATAGGTTTTGGCTCAGTGTACATATTTACTTATAGATTTTAAAGAGACTTTAAAGTAGCCTTCAAAGAGACTTCTACAGTGAGAAATGTAGATAAAAGAGAGAGATGGAGAAGAGGTTTGTGAAATCCAGAGGGAAAGGGCTACATGGATGAGGAATATTACTGAAGCTCTCAGGAACCAGGTGGGATGGCTGTATCTTTATCCAAATATCACGAGCTTTTACTTAAATGATTACCAGTGATCTCCTTCCCATGGTTTCTGTTATGGACTCCACTTCAAGGGCATCCAAGACTGTGCCCTCTTCTCTCATTTTAGGAGTGCCATCTGTGCCCCCAAGATCCCAGTTGGTACCCATCCAGTTCATCCATTAGCACAGGGTAAAGAAAGCATAACCATGAACACCTGCAGAAAGGTGGGTAGGAGAAGAAAGAGAAATCTCTGCAATAATACCTGGATTTGGGAAAGACTATCCTATTCTAGGGCAGTAGTTCAATATGTCCTCATTATACAAGCATCCAGTGACCATAAAGGCAGTCAGTTGTAACATAGAAATAACATAATACACCTAAGTGGGAATATTTGGGCTCTGTCAGTAATGCTGAACTTTTCTGGGCTTCTCTTTCAGGAAGTGGAAAATGTAGCAACAATTTAAAAAATAATGGTGATTGTGAAAATAAAATCAAATAAAATTTCTAAAAGTGCCTACATAGTACTTGGCTCTCAGTAAATGCTCAGAAGTATTTGGTCCTTTCCTGAATTTTTTATACCATCAGTTTTAAAGGGGCATCATCAGGTAGGACTGTGCCAAGGTAAGTAACTCAGAACCACCTGGCAGGCTGGCGTGCTCCTGTTACTTTATGTTACACTTGGGCCAACCACTGAGGCAGCTGGAGGCTTTAAGCCTAGGCGGGGGGTGAAAGTAAGAGTGAGAAGCATCCAAGAGCATTAACTGCATACTGCAGAGGCATCTGAGATGAAGGGGCAAAATAAACTTCTGGGAGAGCAAGTGGTTTAGTGTAAGTCATAATTGGTCTATAAAATGTAGTTTCGTTCTTGTTTTTATTGAGACCTATAGAGTCTAAATCTCATTACCTTGTATTTCTCTTCAGCTTCATAACTAGGAGAAACTGGTAGTTTGTTGCTATGTCCTACAAATGGCAGCTCCTTTTTTTTTTCTTGCCTTATTTGAACATTCTTGGGTTGTAAATTTATTTGTCCTTCAGTCAGGAATATTAGACTTTAATATGCTTTAAGGTTTAAGTTTGAGAAGCTGGATAAATACTGGACCGACAGACGAGGTTAGCAAGTTTGTTGCAGTGCCCCCTGCAGCCCACAGATCCAGCCTCCCCTCTGTGCCCCTCTGAGACCATTCTCCTTTTTCTTTGCACACACATATGAATACAGTAAAAAATGAATAGGTCTCCTGGAGGGTGGGTGTGTTTGCATCCTAGTCAAATGGGAGGAATTTAGGCAATAGCTAGAATTATGGAAATTAATTCTCGAGGCAGGTAGTTATTATAGTGGCATCTTTCTAGCTGCCTCTGAGCCCCAAAAGGTAGTCTTCAGGTAACCATGGAAACCAGGTGTAGGCAGCCGGGCCTACAACTGACCTCTTGCCCCTTGGCCACCAACAGCTGTTCCCAGGTGACCCAGTGATTCTTGAGGTCCCTTCTGATGAGGCTGCTAGAAAGACTCCTTGGGGGGTGGCCAGACACACTTCAGTTATTTAATTTATTTTTATTTACACCCATCTCACTACTTTCAGGGAAAATGGGACTGAAAACTTGTTATGACAGAAAGCTTCAAGAATCTAAATATTCTTAGTCATCCTGTGTATATTTTTATCTTCTTTAACTCCTGTAGCCAAATACTCCTTGTATCGCTCCATCTCGTACTTTAGGTTATTAAAAGACTGTAATATAATCAAGGGTGCCAAAGACTACTTCGCTCAATCCCTTGCTTTATAAATGAGCAAACAGACCAGAAGGGACTTATCCAACATCAGACACTAGTTGGCGACAGAGAAAGGTCTGATGTTATTCCTACGTTGTAGCAATATTTTTATTTTTCCCTTGGGTCTTAGTCTTAACAGCCTACAAGAGAAGCTCCCCATCCCTTCTCCTTTTGGCCCTGTAGTGTTACAGTCAGAGATTCAAGGGTTCCTTTCCTTCCACCTACTATTAGATAAGCAGAAGCTCACATTTTCGCAAATACAAGTCAACAGCTGCCATCTCTTGGCTAGAAAGGCCTCCACAACTGCTTTGCCTGACCCTTCCTTCTGAGGCTGCCAATAGGGCTGGGGACATTCCAGCTTTTGGAACAATCCTGCTGCTGGCTGTGTCATTCAAATGCTGGAGAACTAGTCTAAAGAAAGTCGGCTTTGGTGACACAATGCAGAAGGGGTGCTTTCCAGCAGCAGAGCTAGTGCCACATAGATAAGCTCCTTTCCCTGTTTCATTTCTCCACCTCCAGTGAAATAGTAGAGCAAATGAAAGTCCCTGCTAAGCTTCCCTTGTCTTCTTTCTGCACATCTCCCACACTGCTTGAATCTACAGTACTGCTTTTGAACTCATTATCTTCTACCCATTTATCAATCAAGTATTCACTAAAGGATGGTGTTCTTTTTACTTCTGTTTTGTTTTGTTTTGTTTTGTTTTGTTACTTTTTATTTTTAATTTAATTCATTTCTTGATATCCCTTGACTCTGCCTAGACTATGATCTTACTGGTGCTAGAAGTGATATTACTTATTTTTGTCTTCTTCATCTTACCTCATACGACACCTTGCACAACAGTGTCAATAAACACCCATTAATTTATGACCATTGAAACTATTTTGTATCTGATTTGACTAGGCGGTACCTCTTTAATCTATGTTAGGATACATGTTTTTTTCTTTGCACACAAAGAGGAAGAATTCTTTCTCTCTTAAATATGCATTTCTTTTCTCTCTACTGTGCCAAGGAAGATGAGAAAATTAAATTAAATTATTATCTAATATTAAGCACTTACAATATCTTAGACACCGTAATTAGAATTGTATATGCATTACCAACATCAATTTCAAAATGAACAGATTATTAACACCAGCCTTCACAGGTTGATTGTGAAGATTGAAGGAGATAATATCCTATGAACAGTAAAACATGATTGAGATATGGATTGTGATGATAATGAATCAGTTTATCATAATGGTTGGCTTATACTTTAGAATACTGAAAGATCTATGGAATGAGATATTTAAAGAATAACTTTCATTGTGGGAAAATCTACTTTAGGAAAAAGTCTGGGGTGCCAGGAACAGGGCACAGATTTTGGCCAGAGAGGGAAGAACAAAACAAGGGAAGAGTCCTAAAAATATATTTCAAATTGCTGGTAAATGCTAACCACTTTCTATTTCTGCCTAGAGCCACTCCTGTTCTTTCTTTAAAATTGTGAACAATATGCCCTTGATCTTGCATACTTTTCTTGATCCAATCATTGTTTTCTTTTCAATCTCGTTCCACTTATCCTGAGGGCTACTGATTCAACAATAGGTCTGAATACTCAAGTTTAAATAATATATATTTTAACTTGTTTTTAAAGGAAAGCTTTGTAATTCCTATAAGAAATGAATCATTAATTCTGCCATGACATTATATATGAAATCTACCCAAGAGCTCCCAAATACTCTCCAATTCAGAGGAGTCTAAAGTTCAGCAAACCAAGCTGATGTAATATTATATTTGCCCTTTAAAAAAGGTCAGAATATTGTTCAATTGATGCCAACATCCATGAACTAAATGAAAGGGGGCTTGAGAAGATTGGATGTGGTTAAGAGTTTTACAGAATTCATGAGGCTCCTTAGTCACTGTGAAATAAAACTCCCTAGCAGACTTTCTTGAGAGTAAATCCTGGGAGTATTTTGACATTGGATATGGGCAATCAGCAGGATTATTTTCATTGAGTTTTGATGGGCAAAGCCATTGTTCAGTTTTTAAAATTCATAGTGTATTATTCCTTCCTCCAATGTTATTTTTATTTTTTATGAAGAGTCAAGAAAGAAATGAGGCGTTGATCAGATTTCAACCTATGACAGAGCTAGGGTTAATGTTCAGGATCTGGGAGTAGTGATTTGGCATTAAGACAATTGTATGAATATTTAAATTTTCTAGCTTTTTACTTTTGGCAAGGCTAGAATATATGTTATGCCCCATACGTGATCTTTAGTGCACCTATCCTCAACTGCAATGCTTTAGATGTTTTTAGGCTATAATATTTTTCTGTGTCTTATTTTGCCCTTCTTTAAAAAGATATTTTAAAATGATTAATGTATTATGATAATTTTTTAAAAGTCAAATCATAGTATAAGGTTCATAATGAGAAATGGTAGGATTGCTTTGTTCCCAATTTCCACCTCCTGAACAACAGATTTCTACCCATTTAGGTGTATTTTTCTTAACTTATACTTCCAAATAACCTGCTTATACTGCTATATTTTGATCACAATTTTTGCTGTGATGATTGGCTCTCTGTGACTGGAGGTGGAGATTCAGCACTCTTACATGCTTCATGTTTGTGTTCCCTCTTCTACCTCAACATATCATTATGGCTCTAAGGTCAAGTTTGTTCTCATTATGCACATTGTTCTGTAAGAATTGTTCATGACTGAGCCATGAATGCACTGTGAGCACACTTTCTTTCTTGTTCATATTTTGTCATTGCTAGAGGTAGTTATTAGGTCGTTGGTAACTTTATCACTAATAGGGAAGATTTTTCAGCACTTAACCTGGAATAAATACTCATCTCTTTCACCCTCATCCCAGCATCCAGCACTCAAGAATATAGCCATATCTAACTGGATAGCAGAAAGTAGAATCTAGGAAGGATATTTCGAAAATAGAGAATAGGGGTTCGATGAAACCTTTCAGCAGTTTTGTTGTTGTTGTTGTTACTGTTATATCTTCTTCATATTTCTTTTTCTTATTTTAGTCATTTAGCTGGGTTAGGAAAACAAAGAGATATGTTGAGATGCTTAATTAATATGTTCAACTGAAAGCTTTATACTGTGCTTCTTTCCTTCCTTTTTAATTTTCAAAGATCTTCTAGGAAAAAGGTTTTATTTTATCCTCTCAATAACACGTTATGTTAGTAGGAATATGATTTCATTCCTGTGCTTATTTACCATGTACTGAACTGTAATTCAAAAAGGTTAAGTAATTTTTTCCCCCCAGTTCACACAGAAATGAAGTTGAAGTTCATGCAAAAATTTTCTGAAGCTAGCCTACCTGTTTCTGACCTTCCTCTTCTCTTCTTTTCTAGCAGGACATTTTTTCTCCCCTAAATGAAAGCCAGAGGGGGGAAAAAAAACTGAGGGACTGGTATCAAAAATGCAATTCGTTGAGCAGAAATATTCCTGTTATTTTTGGGAAATTTCTATTAGACCTGACTAGGCACCATACTTCTGAAATCCCATTTGATTACTTTCACTACCACTTGATGGATAAGTTTCCATGTCAGATTCAGATGAGAAACTGGCTTCTGTCCTATGACTCTTGCTTAAGAAGGCTCCTAAGATGACCCATGAACCACCCATCAACACAGCAAAAACTGAGTCCTTACGTGCCGAAGGAACAGAGAAGCAAATATACACATGAGATCCACATGCCATTTTGGCCAGATCAGGGCCAAAAACAAATAAAGCTTGGCAACAACAGTGCCAGCAAAGAGATTTGAAATAAAATAGAATCTACTTCTACCTTCCTTATTGTATAAAAACATTAATTGTATGTTAGCATAGTGGATTGTCCAATAACCTTAACGCTATGCTTTAATACTCATCACTACCGTAATATCTTAAGAAATACATAAGATAACAGAAAAAAGTTTATTTTTTGAGCCAGGAACTGTGCACTGAGCTTTATACAGCTTAACTCATTGAATGTTCATAATTTTCTGTGTAGTTTCCATACATTCTTATTTTTAAAAGATAAAACCAAGAACAGGAGAGGTTAAAAAAAAACCTGGCATCACCTTTTGAGAGAGGCATGGAACAAGGCCCAATAAAGAGGAGACCAGGAATAAGCGACAGAGGAGAGAAAAGCCACGTGCAGAAGACAGCAGGGAGAAAGAAGATCCTTAACAGCAATGCACGTTTAAGAGAGAAATGAAATGAGGTTGGTGAGGAAGAACTGAGCTAAATGTAGCTATTGTTAAAAGACATCAATGTCTAAACTGAAGAGTTAGTTTTTGAAAAAACTAGGGTTTGCGGTGGAGAAAGGTCTTCTTTAACCCGTGTGAAGGTAGACCTTGTGTTAAGGTTATGACCTGAGTCTTGGTCTGCATCGTGCTCATCTCCCCTGACAAAGAAGTAAATTAAGTCAGTCATATGGATTTTTGTCTATATGTCATCAGCATACAGACATTTCTCAGTACCTGGATGCTGGGATTACTTTGAGAAGAGCCCATGGTGTTGTGTTAGCAAACAAGCCTTATGCCTTCCTTCATCCTCCTTTCATTGAATTTTAACGGAGAAAAACATATATAGCAATAATTCCACTCTTAGTTCTGTTTCCAGTTGTGCCTATATTCATAACAAAAATTTTCAAGACTACTCCTTTTATTTGCACTTTATCTCGCAAATCTTTTGCCCTCCTAGCGGAATGTTCCGTTTTTATTAAGAGTGGCTACTTTAAAAATGCCCTTTTCTTAATGAAATCCAACCAAATAGTTTTTATTGCCCTTTTTCTTCCCATTTTCTTTCCTCTCTGGCACATAGTCTACCTAGTATCCATAATTGCCATTTTACCTTGCTGTCATTTAACCCACAGTTCATTATTTGCTCGTATTTTAAAATGCACCCGTGTTAATTTCCTCAGAATGTCCTCATTGCCAGCTGGCCTCTTCCCTGCAGATTTCCTGTGGCCAAATGTCACACCTAAGTGCCTACACCTTTGGTGATTTTGCCCAGCATTTGTTTAGACCCTATCAATCATTATTTCACAATAAACAACAGCTTTGCAAATGGAGAACAAGGCTCGCCCAGTGATTGATGCTTCTGGATGCCTGTCTTCTCTTCTCTTGAGAATCACAAGGTCTCCCTCCCTTTGTTTAGAGGGCTCTGGCTGTACCTGCCATGGCTTATGGGAAAACAAGGCCGAACTGCCAATACCAGGGTCTCTCTTCTTTTTTTCTTACTGCATTTCCTTATCGGTTGTGACAATATGCCACAATTAATGATAGCAGAAATACCCACGTTTGATACCGCATGCATCACACTTAGGCCTGATGGATTAGCAATCAAGGAAATTAATTCTGCCATTACACAGTAACATCTGAACTTTGAAGTTAGGCAATTGTATTGTATAGGGTGCAGTTATGAATTCAGCCATAAATATAACATTAGGCAAGCTTATTTAGGAGTAGAATAATTTCAATATTGTTGGCTTTTTTAGTTTCCCAAGCAATGGTTTGCAGTTCTTTTCCACCACCTCCTTTCATTTCAGAGCGATATAAGCATTATCAAATTTCAAGGTCAGAAAGACATTTAATTATATTGTATATTTTTGATCAAGTAAATAATATTTCTAAGACTGTTCACAATCACATATTCTTCAAAAATCAGTTCTTTCTAGACTGAGTAGTTTTTACAGAAGGCATCAGGGTTATAGTAGTATACTTTTTTTTGGTTTAAGAAGCCCTCGAAAACCAAAGTCAAGCTGGTCTTCTGTACTTCCTGCAATATTTTTACCTTTGAGGCTGTTTTATACACTTTTACACACAGACACACACACACACACACACACACACACACACACACACACACACACACAAGCATTGGAGCTGCCTTTCACTTGCCTTACAGACTTGGTTCTCAGGTCTCCAGTACATGTTCAACTGGAGCTAATATATACCAACCCTAAGAATGCTGAAGCTGCCAGATCAAACCAAGTAAAATAAAAACAATGCCTAAGCACTGTAAAATACAGTAAATAAAGACACATAAAAGTCTTCTACTACGTGCAATCATATATTTTTAAGGGAGGTAATTTTATATTAACACTTGGTTTACATGAACAAAATTATGCTTCTATAGCCATTGTGGACAGAGACTCAACTAGCATCAATGGATATATTATTCCCACTTTATTTCAGTTAAAGCCATTCTACATGGGGCCAATGGTGGTAAATAGCCATTTCACAGCTATTTGCTGATCTAGTTTGATCCACAGATAGATTGTAGATGTGTGTCTATGGAGACTCAAATGAGAAGTAAAATGTTCTTCTGCAGGATAAACATTTGATGAGAGCATAAGGAAGGAAGAGGAGGTCAGGAAGTGTGTTGACTTTTACCCTCTACCACATCATCCGCAAAAGGAACTTGATGCACTGATTTTCTCTAGTATCTTTTTCTTGCTGGAAGGCACCATGATTCTGATGAAAATACCAATCAAGCAGAACTTTATGAAGTCTACTAAATATCTCCCTCACCGATAATTCCATTATTTTGGAATTAACTTAGTAATATTCAGACTCAGGAATGGGGCAGCTAAAGCATTTGTTAAAAAGTACTTGCTCACTGTATTCAGAGTCTAATTAGGTACTCATTGAAATTTCTGAAAAACTTTAGAGAGTAATTTCAGATGCTTTAGACTCACTAATTTTTGTTTTATTGGTTTAATTTATTAATTATGAAACATTATTCTTTAGATGGTTTTTCTGGAATCTATACTTGGTAATATTATGTTAAATCTATTACTGAATGTGTCAGAAACGCGCTTCCTTAAAAACATTCTGATAATCATACTTCATAATTTAAACTGTCATTTTACCCCACTAGTTTAAGTGAATGAACTGATTTCTTAATTGTTTGACTTTTTGTTATCTACATAGTTTTATTCCATTCAGTTAAACACATACTTATTGGCAATTTTTGTATGCCAGTAGCTGTGCTGGTTTCTAGGAGTTAAAGATAATAACAATGAAAGATTACTGTTTTTATCATGCCTAATATATTATAAAATGGATCTGTATATGTTAATTGAGCCCGTGCTCACGTTGGCTATTACAGTCAGAAAGAGCATGCTTATCAACCTGATACATGAGTAAGCTGAATTCACGTGCATGAGTAAGCTGAATTCACGTGCTAAGTACGTTTATTTGTAGCAAATCCAAATCTAGAAGCCAGTAGCCTCTACATTCTGCTCAGTGTACTTTCCAATTTAACTGCCATATTTCCCACTTTTGATGTTTGTTTTAAGGGCCACAAAATCAAAATGGATGCCCTCCAATGAGCCTTTTAAAACGTATTCAAGACACAGGAAGATCTATAGCACATCTCAAAGTTGCAAAGAACTTTTCCATAAACAAAATTTAAGTTTCCATACCTTTTTAACAATTGCTTTCTTGACCCTTTTCCTGTGAATTTGATATTTAAAAAATACTTAAAAATATGTTTTAACTGAAAGTAAACAAGTTTTCCATTTGTTTAAGACACAAGGTATCCCAGAAGTTAGACATAGAAATTCTTCTCATGTGGGCCTCTTTTCATGTTCATTCACTTTTGTCTACTGTAAATTGAAAACCTATCATGAAATGAATAAGATTTGAGGAAAAAAGTAAGGTGCAGAACTAAAAAAAAATATGTAAGTCTTGCTTCTTGATCGCTCAATCATGTGACCATGATTATACTGTCATGTTTTTCACAGTTGTTTGATCAAGATGATGATGAAGAAGGAAGGAGCATGTTTCACTGCATTTACAAAATGCAATTTTTATTCCTTAGAGTGACGACAGCATGATTTATGTCCATGAAGTTAGGTGAAGTTCTGGATGTTAGTTTCAGATAGTAAAGTGCTTCCTTTAAAGCTCACATGGAATCACTCTCCACATACAGAGAAGTATCTATTTTCCAGAACACAAAAGAGAAGACTCTCACTGTGGTAATGTCAATTCTGTAACATTATTTACATTTCCAAAAACATATTCTTATGAATTATTTATTTTTGCTTATAACAATTGCATACTGTAAGTTGGGTGAATTTGTGTATGTGTGTATATCTCATATATATAAACTTAAAATATGGTGTTTAAGTGCTTTATTATACCTAACCTTATTCCTCAAAAAATAAGTTTTAATTTAATGTAAACATGTAGTGTAATCATTAATTAATTTAATTAGCCCAATAATTTTTTTTCAAAACACCGACCAGACATTGCTTATATTAAGAAATATCATTGGCAGATAGAATTAGGTGACCATAGAGCTTTAAGTTTGTTGGTCATTTCTTGTGCCATGACACAGGTGGGGGTCAAGGGTTGTAAAGGTTAACCTACAATGAATCAAGATTATGGTAAGACAAACATGACGAATGGGGAACTTTAAATTTCTTGCAAATCTCTTATTCCCTCTCAATCTTATTCCCAAACAGTCTACTCTTTTCACTTCCCTGTCCAAAAGTTGCTCCAGCAAGCCCCTGCCTCCCCTTCATACACTGTCTTTAAACTGTAAATCTACTAATTTCCTTTTTCCCACTTTCAACTTATCTCTCTCCTGCTCCTCACAACATGTTATCCAATGGTACCACTGTTATCTTTATGCGATGGAGTTCAATCTCCTTTGACTAGAGTCTTAGGCTCCTCAAGGAGGTAGTTAACCAGCATGACAAAAACTTCTGGCAGGTCACAGGAGAAGGTAAAGGTAATATGACAGAGCAAGACTTCTTTTCCTCTGTGGATAACATAACATTAATCAATTAAAAAATTACTGAGCATTATTCTAATTATAGTATGGGCGGATGATTAAGAGCATAAGTTCCAGAATCATAGCTCTTGTGTTCATATCTTGACTACTCCATTTGCTAGCCACATGACATCAGACAAGTTATTTAACTTCTGTGCCTCAATTCACCTAGCTGTGAAATGTAGGTGCCAGTAATACCAGCCCTATAGGGTCATTACAGTATTCAGTTTCTCAAAACACAAAGTACTTAGAACAATGCCTGACATACAGTACTATGAGTGCATATAGGGTATACTGTTATTAATGTACAGATTAATTTATTTCATCCTCAAGCAATGCTAATGATAGGGATTAAATTGGTTGCATATGATAAACAACAGTAACAACAACAACAACAACAACAACTTGGAAGTGTTTGAGCCAGTATTTGAACTCAGGCTGACTCCAGAAATTGCAATCTTTTTATGATGATTTTAACCATTTAAAGAGAATTCTTCACTCTATGTTGAGAAGGCCTAACATTAAACCTAACAAACAGGTTATTATGGCCAAAAGATAGACAAGAAACCCTGGGCAGGTATTGTGCCCGCATCCCTCCAGTCACATTCTGCAGAGAGCTGTCTTCTTTGTCTTTGTGAACATGGACTCATTTCCTTTGTCTAAAGCATAGGCATGTGCCTTTTGTATTACCAGCCTCCTAACTAAGATGCCCATCACTGATGAATGGTAAATACATGTGTACAGAGATTATTGTTGTAATAATTCTGTCTCATGGGAACATAAACCCATTTCTGAAAATAAAGAGAAAAAAGAAACCCTCTGACAACACAAATTAATTGTCATAAAAACCCCACCATAAACGTCAGGTACTTGGGCTCTCCTTTCAACATGTAACAGCTTTGATTAACATACTGCACTTGATTATCTGCTTATTCATAGCAGAGGATATTTTAAGTTTCAAATTAGAGGAGAGATAGAGGTTTTGTTTAAATCAGGCAGACATTTGCAATAAATTATAGTTAGTAACAATAAAATGTCATACCAAAAAATCAGACTAGAGATAAAGTATATATTTCCAGATAGCACAAAAATAATCATAGTGGTAACTGATTTATCAAGCAGTGGTTAAATGATGTTTAGCGTTTGCTGTGATCAGACAGCTTAGAAAGATTTCCATCACACATATAGAAATAAGCTTACTTTAGACTTGTGAAGCTAGATTCTGGTTATCTGAAATACCTGTACCTTTATAATACCAGATAAATTAAATGATAATGTAATATGTTCTGCATAGAACACAGCTGTTCTATGATAATCATTAAGCATATCTGTTTTTTTCTTAAACTGAATACTCATTCAGATAGAGATAGAAATGTCACAAAGAGGCTATTCACGAGAAACACTGGTCACTTTTGATAATATGCATCATAATTAGTTTTGTAGCTATTACACTTAATGTTCGGAGTAGAGAAGTAACATACCAGAAATCTCGAGCCTGCAGATATTTCATCCAGTATAGAAAATAACTTCTGAAATTGTATTCCATTCTTCTGCTTTCTTAGCTCATAATTTAGTTCTGATTGAGAAAGAAAAAAAAAAATCTCAGAAGATTCAGAGGTTCAAATCACATTAGCACTCAAAAGTTTAGATGTGTCTTCAAATCTTCTGGGCCTGAAAATGTTGGCTAAAAATGCCACGAAAAACACTGTTTCTTCACAGCGTTTCTGGCAGTTCGACTCCTGCTCCTGGCTGGAAGTTCAAGTGCAGAGACGCATGAAATTGAACAATGATAATAATAAAAACTTTTCTGAAACCATTTGAAGCTGCAAAAAGTGGGATTTTAGGTCTATCTAATCTGGGGAAATGGCTCAGGTACAATTTTATAGTCAAATGGATTCATCTTCTTTCCTTCTTTCTCATTTGGTTCCCATCACATGATAATTTTACCCCTTTATTAAGGAATTCAAACTTCAGCACCACTGAACTGATACCTGCTAATTATTTGGAGTCTGATTAGTTCGTTTGTTGGCTAGTAAGACCCCTTTGTTCTGTCCTTTTTTTGTGAGGAATAGGAATTTAACTCAGTGAGTCTTGCTCTTCTCTCATATATGCTTGACTATGCTGTGAGAGAACTGCTTAAAGTTATTGAGTGAAGTGAAATAAATTTGGAAGATCGTCTCTACATTTCATTCCTTCTAGACCTTCTCCTTTGTTTTATTAGTGGGGAACACAATGTTAGAGTCTATATCCAAACACTTCCTGGGGCCGTTGTCGTTTCTGGAGAAAGAATCTGTATGTAAAAAAAAGGTAGATTTTCAGTAGTAAAATTTTCATTGAGTCTTAAATAACTGTCCAGGAGCCTATAAAAGGGAAAAACAAGACGTAGCCTTATTTGTCCCCCATTTTAATTTGGTGTCTTTTTCTCTTTCCTGAAAGCTCTAAGGATATTTCTAGGATATGAAAAGGAAGTCTTCTTGAATGAGTAGTAAATATGAATTAATGAGTCGTTAAAAATCATAATCTTACAAAAGAGATGTTTATGGTACCTTAAAATAAGCAGATGTTAAACATTACCTGTTATTCTTTTTGACAAAGAAAGGAACCCTCCTCTGAAGCAAATTCTACTATGCTAACATAACCGAGAGATTCCCTGGAGGCATTTTGGTGCAGAGCCTCTCAATTATGCCTGATACATGATTTAAGATGGTACAGATGGGAAGTGATGAACAAAGAATATATTGATTCATTTAAATATCTATGATTTCATGAAGGAGTTACGAAAAGTCCTAACATTATTTTCCAAAGTCAATTCATATATGGTCAGGCTCTATAAAAGGTTCATTTTCTTTGAAGCTGCAAATATTGAAGACCCTTTGATAATTTGCACATGGCATTTTGTGTGGTCGTTTAAATGCTCTGTTCATTTTTCCTTCCAGACATATTCATTTAGTCAGGGATTATTTTTATATAGACGGATTATGGTGATTAGAAGTTTCCAAAGGAGTTTGCATTCACAATAAATACTGATGATTTTACCCTACTGAGAAGTTGTTTATAGCAGTTTGTTTTCCTAGCTCAAGACCATAAGTCTAGCTTTAGAAGCAGCGGGGCTGGTCAACCACAAAATAACTGTTTTATGGGCAACCCAGTAACCTGAATTGTTAGAAAAATAGAGAAAGTAAAGAAGTGTAAGAAATGACCACTATTGACTGGTTCATATGGTGGATAGAGTTTGCCTTTACCTGTGGGATAATTGGACCAAGGGACTACAAATCCATAGCAATACAAGGCTTTCCTTACAAGACAGTTAATGCACCATCAATCAGCTAGTAGGAATAGGTTTTGTGTTGCAATCTAAGTATGTTTTCATTCAGTTCATTTGCACTTCAAAGCTGAAGTCAATAATTCAGGCCCAAGTAGGTGCAATTTGGGCTGTTTCCCTTTTGTAGTATAGGAACACAAGCTGAGAAAATCTCTAAATTCATTTGCACAGGGCATTACTGGCCAGAGTCTGCAATGCAGAGAAGCTGCTATTTTCCTATAGGTAAGTATTATTGCTATGAATAAATCCTTAGAGACAGGGCTCCAGATAAACATGACTTGCTCTCTATTGGTGATCAGTGGTTTTATTACATAAAACATAAGGATAGTCTTTGTTTTACAGCAGATCTTGGGGTCTTATCTTCAACAAAAACACTTATGAGGTGAATTAACAAGCCCAACCAATCATTTTCACAGATTAGGAACTGTTTAGTGAATGGAGGGAAGGAAAATGTGATGGGAAAGGAGAGCTCTGTTTAGGTCAGCGATGAAGTGGCTAGATTACTATCAGAAAGTACAAGCACTAGATGGGTGGTGGGAAAAGGCAATTACAACCCTTTCCATTCAAATAGCATTTAATAAAAATTCTCAGTGACCGCTGTAGTACCATGCAACACCTATAGAATGTGTGTTTCTGGTACTTCGTTCTCTGTTATTTTATTGAATTCCAGATTCTACTAAAATACACTAAGAGCCTGCTTTGTGTGCTGAGACCACATCCCAAATTTCGCAGGTTGATTCTACAGTCACTTCCACCATCACACTCTGTTCCCACATACCTGCTACAGTCAACATGGTCACTTACTTACTGTTCACTATGTCAGAGGGTTTTGCAAGCTTCGTTTTATGAGCTTCTCATGCATGCAGTTCTGTGAGAGATGATCGCATTTAAAGGAAACAGATTTTTACTTAACTCAGATTTCCTGATTGCAAGTAAGGAGTTTTTATATCATGAGTACTGCCTTACTATGCCCATGACACAGAGTAATATGCTTGTGATATTCTTTGGGATATACACCAGCAGCTTAATTATAGAAGTTATGAGCATTTTCAAAGGGGATAACTCAATTTAGGATGATGCCTACCTAGCCTCTTACATTCTCCCTATCCTGACACTCTCCCACCTATTCCAACTTTCTGTTTTCTCATTCTCCAGTACTCATCATTGTTTAAATCTGATCATTTGCTCATTGCTCCAGGTGTTTCCTTGCCTGGAAGCCACCTTCTTTATCCTCTTGTCACTGAATACCAGGATGGAGACTTTCTGGGACGCACTTACCCCCAAATCACTTTGCTCTTAAATGAGCTCCCTTCCCTCAGTTTCATGCAAATTCACAAACAATTGCATTTTGTTTGTTATTGTCTGTTTTCAGTCATCTTGAAACATTTTCAATAAATCTTTCCCAAATCTCACACCTATATCTTTAATAATCTTATTTACATCAAAGAGAGAATGATTATTTATAATATTTATTGAGTGTCAGACTTTTCTGCCTTACACCATGTGTGGAGCTTCATAAAAATTTCCTTGGAACTATTCTGTGAAATGTGAATTACTGTGACCATTTTATAGGACAAAGATTGAGGTTTTGAGAGATGAGTAAATGATCTAAGACAATGCTAGTGGCACAGCCAGGACCCACAAGTCATTGACCCCAAAGCCCTTGTTCATCTCACATTATATTGACCATTCCTCTCAGAGTGATATTTTTTTTCCATTTTCCTCTTACAGTTCATATAACAACTTTCAGAAATATCCTAGGAATATTTCTGAAGTGACGTCTAGAGTCTTAGCAGATGATGTCAGGCACACTGGCCTAATGCAGTGGGCAGGTAACCTTTTTTGGATCCTTCTAATCACAGCTTCATGGGTAGGAATGTGCACATCAGGGCAAGGGTGGGCTCTCGGGTTGTCCTTCCTGTTTGGGAAAACTCACTCCTCCAGAGGATGTTGGAACAGTGATTATGTGCTGTTTTGCTTCAAAAATAAGATTTTTTAAGCAGAAGTTTCCACAGTGACTCTTTTCAAATTTGCATGTTTTCTTTTGTTTCAAAATGACTGCCATCATCTAATGAAGAGAAATAGTTTAAATTAATGAAAGGAAAATTTTAGACCGAACATCAAAAAAAAAAAGTCTGCTAATAAGTGAGATCTGTTAGACTCTATTAGAAGCTCCATTGATTTGAGTCATTTAAAAGGAGACCGATGATCTCCTGAGATGATTCTGAGACTACCCCAGGCCAGGGGAGAGAGAAGCAGATGGAACTCAGATATCCCTCAGTCTCTAATGCGGGTGATTTTTTTCTGAATTCCCTCATTTTGCCTTCTTGTCAACAAATCCTGCCATCATTTCACTCACATCTTTGCAGCATTTTTTCCGGAGCTGTTAATAGAAATCATCTGACAGAGAGTGGGAAAGAATGCCATTTTGTCATTTTCTTGGGGCACTGGAAGGGAAGAACAGGCGGTCTTGCCTCCTAAGGCTTTCATGATGGAAACAGAAGAGAGAGGGGGCTGCTGGTTCGTGAGGTACAAGAAACAGCTTCACTTGACAGTGCTGTGCAGAAATAGTAACTGGAAACTCCCAGTCACCCTCTCTCCGTATTAACTAAAAGAAGGAACAGTTTGGGACCACATCGACGACACCCCCAAACTTACTGGCACTAATGAGCTGCATGAACTTAATCGTTACATTATCTCTGAAAAGTAAGAGGGACTTTAATGATCATCAGGTATAACCTCCTTCTTAATACAGAAGCTCCTTTTAATTACGGAATTCCTGTGAGATGCCATTGGAAGCTCATTATTTCATTGAACTCTTTGTCCCATGATTAGTTGTTTCATTTGCTCAGAAAGTCACCCTTTTATTGATCTCAGGATTCATTCATTAGTATTGGCTTTTTCCTTTGGAATTATAATAATAAATGATAAAAAAAAGTAATGATGATGATGAATATCATTTTTTCCTATATACTAGTATAAAATAAAATTTGCATGTGTTTATGTTCTTATTTATCGTCATAAAAATCTTGTGTTATAGGCATTATTATTTGTCCTATTTTACAAAAGGAGGAATTGAGACCTAGAGTGTTAGAGTAACCTTGCTGAGGGTCGCACAACTAATAAATGGAGAGTTAGAATTTGTGCCCAGTTCTCTTTGATTGTAGAACTCAAGCCCTTAGGCACTTTGCATACTGGACACAAAAATGCTTCCAGCTCCACATTTTACACATTCAAACAAAATACATTGTCTCATTTTTGTTCCAGGTTGTGTATCCCAGCTCCCTTAAGCCTTCCTTAATTAATTTGGCTTTCAGTCATCACATGATCATGGTTGATTTTATTTTAGAAATTTGTAGTTTCTTTCCTAATGTATGGAAACTTGAACTAGAAATAATACTAAAAGCGTGGTTTGATATATGCAGCCCATAGAGGATTCTATCACCAACCTTAATCACTTTCCAAATCAGTTTTCTGCATCTGCTAAAGTTAATAGCAAAGATGATACTTGGCATCAGAAGAACATCAAAGTACAAAACTTTAAGTAGAAAATACAATTGAGAAGACCCTATTTTCAGGTTAGGAGGATTCTTTTTATTTATTTGAAACATCACCATTTTCTCTGTAAAACTGAATATAGAACTTAGGTTGAATGATTTCCTGTATCATTTGAGGACATGGTGTTACACCTCCCTTTATCTGCTGAAATTTTAGATAAATGCACTCCCATCTCAGCTGCCCAGGTGCAAAACACACAATAGGTGTCTCATTCTTGTGGATTCACTGTAAGCTTTGGGCAGAAGTAACGTTACTAAGAGGAGCTTAGGCTTTCAGATTAGTCAAAGAAATGTGACTGTCTTTGGGTGGCTAAGGAAAATCCAAGAGCAGGGGATGCGTAGGCATTATTTCCTCAGCTATAGTGGGAGTTGGGGCCATTACAAAGTTTAGTGGCTGCTGAAACCTTTGCTTGGAGTGCTCAAGAAAATTCTGATACTGCTATGGAAATTGTACTGAACAAGAGCAGAGATTTGAAGGGTACATGGGGGAAGTAAGCTAGTATGCTTTCACAGAACTCATACATATTCCAGGCAAGTAGCAAGACCGGTGCCAAAAGCAGATAGACCTCCATTAAAAGAGGAAAATAGGAGTAAAAGTAGTAGTTATAGTAACAAAATGGCATTATGTATAATAGAATAATATCAGTAGCATAAGTTGTCGAGCATGGTAATAAGGAGAAGGGGGCCTGTGGAGTTAAGCTATTGCTAAGACTCTTCCATGTGACTTACTGATGTCTATGGCAATATGGTCTTCAAGAAAGTGTCTTGGGAGAGACGCCCTATTGCCATGAAAAATAGACACTATTAAATGTCAGGAGTCTGGGTTGCATTTCTGATCATTAAGTAGTACTGTGGTTGGTGACATTTTATGATTAGATTTAAAGAAAGAACAGTTGTACATAATGCCTTAAAATAACACCTTTTCCTCACTTTACTTCTCCAATTAATTACCTAGTTCTTGTTCTTGTTACTTTTAGAATTTTTTGCTTTTTTTGGAGGTTACATCTATAGGTCTAAGCAAGATGGCGATATGACTTTTTCTTGATTTATGAAATATAGGCATTATCGTTTTCTGTCCATTGAAGATCAAATTTTAGTTCACATATATGACCCCAACTTTCCCTTCTCCACTCAACTTTTAGTTAATATTTTAGTTTTTTAGTTGATTAAATATTTAGTATTTGTTTCAATAGCATATACACTAAAATGGAAATGATGCAAAGATTAGCATGACACCTGATCAAGGATGACGTGCAAATTTGTGAAGTAATTGGTATTTTTATGGAATAGTATTCAGCCTTAAAAGGGAATGAAATCCTAGCACATGTACAACATGGAAGAGCTTTGAAGACCTTATGCTAAGTGAAATAAGCCAGACACAGAGTAATAATTATTATATGATTCTAGTTATTGTGAGATACCTAGAGTAGTCATTTCATAGAGACAGAGAATAGAATGATGATTGCTGAGGGGAACAGGAACAGTAAGGAGTTGTTGTTTAATAGGTATAGAGTTTTAGTTTAGGAAGATGAAAAGTTCTGGGGATGAATGTGGTGATGGTTACACAACAACGTGAATGTACTTAATGCTACTGAACTAACTTAAAAATTATTAAAATGACAAATTTTGTTGTGTATATTTTACCACAATAGAAATACAAAAATGTTTATTATTCAACTTCTCCTCCCTTTTAACTTCTTCCATTTAAAATTAACATCTCAATTATTTTCACCTTCAGTGTACTAGAATAACTCCATGTGCAAGCTTTCATAAAGATAATGTAGCAGCAATGGCTTCAAGACAGTGATGTTCACAAGTAATTTTTCTTCCTCTCCACCTTCTATGCACATGGAATCCCATGATTGAACTTCGGATCCCTTGTAGCTGATGAAGCCAAGTGTCTAAGTTTGAACAGTAAACTGAGCAGCAGGTAAGGGGTCATTCTCAGACCTGGACATTTAACTACACAGCTCTCAGTCCTTTGCCACAGCAACTGGCAAAGTGTGAGGTGGCTGTTTTTTTTTTTTTCTTTCTTCCTTTTTTTATGTTCTGAAATTTTCTGATGTTATATTTAGGAGTAGGTATTTTTTTTTCACCCATCCTTTTGTGGAATCAGGGTACCCTTAGAAAGATTTATGTCTTTTTTTCAGATATGCAGAATTTTCCTGAGTTTTATTTTGCTTATTTCTACACTTTAATTTTTTCTCCTTCTAGAGCTCATGTTTGTTGAAGTTTGTTAAAGTGTTCTTGATTATTCTCCTATGCCTTTTATATATTATCTCGTATCTTCTGTTTCTTTGTCCTTTTTGCTCTATGTTTATGTAGAGTTCCTTGACTTTTATCTTGTCTTTTTATTTTTTTTGCGGGCGAGGGGGCATTATCCTTCAAATCTCTCTGAGAATACTAATTAGATTTTTTTTCAAGTTTCTTCTCTTCCATTAGTTATTTCTGTTTCCACTGGGATTGTTTCATTTGTCTATTTTGCCATTTTACGCTGCTAATTTTCTTTATATGCCTGAGTAATTGTAAGTTATTTGTACATATTTAAAATAGAAAATATTGAGTTGACTTATCCAGGTAGCTGATTAGATTTTCTCTGCTGCTGTATATCTCTTGTTTTTCCTGCAAGATTTTTCCTTCATTAAAGAGGCTGACTTGGCCAAGTTGGCACTTGAATCACTGGGGTGCCAGGCTTTGGTAAGGGATCACCAAAATGGGAAGGAATTGATTATGTGGTGCTAGCACCCAGCTAGTGGTCCTAATTCTCCCTAAGGAATGCATTACATTTCTTTATTTGTTTTCATTATGGTGATTATTGTTTTTTTGCTTTGTTATCTTTTGACTTGGGTCAACGTGCAATTTCTTGTACTCTTATTATAGCCAGGAATGTGGGAGAGAGAGGAGACGAGTTGGGGAGGAGGTTGGTTCTTTGTTCTAGGGACTGAATTTCAGTCAGACCCTCTATTCCTCTCCATCCACCGATTTTGGCTCACTTTCACGATCCTACCCTCCATACTTACTAATTTTAATCCAAAAGCCTTCAGGGTTTTGCATGGACAATTAGCTCCCTTTTTTTCTGCCATCCTTTCCTATGTTAATTTTGGGTTGTTTTTATTCTTTGTGCAATTACATGGTTCTCATCCATTTTCCATCTTCCAGAAATGCTTTGAAATCTAATGTTGAATAATGGTTCTTCTCCCATTCTCTTTTCTAGTAGGGCTTATAGGTTTAATTCTGTTGTTATCTCTCTTATTTTAATAAGAAGCGGAAGCAAATGAAGGTACTTGATCACCATATTAAACCAGAGGTCACCCTGTGCACTAGTAGAAAACAAAGGACTGGATTGCATTTTATGTCTTTGCAGTACCATCAACTATGTTCTCACTAAGGGCCACGCGTGATGAGCTGAGATAGCTGGAACACAGGTGGATATGTTTAGTGTTTCCTAGAAACAAGGCACATCAACATCTTTTCATGGTTTTTAAGCTGTTTGAAAAGAACACTGTAGGAAATTGAAAGGCAGATGAAAGTCAGGATTTTAATCAATAGCCCTTTCTCTTGCCATATTTATCTCTTTTTAAAAAAAAGCCTTGGATAATTTGGATATGACCAATATAAAACTCCGTGATTAAACTAGCAGTTCTACTTTCGAACATACCTAACTGCAATAACGTAATTGAAAAGAAACTAAGAAATAATAAAAGTAGTAAGTATCAGAAAAGTAAAACAATTTAATAGGTTTTTTTTTGTTGTTTGCATTTTAAAAGATGTTATATTTCAAAGAATCTTAAATTCAGGTTTTATTCTTGTAGTTTCCTGATTCTATAATTATTCCCCAACTCATTTTCTTCAGTTCTTAGGAAAAAAAAAATACATCTGGTGTTTCTGAAAAAAATATTTTCACAAATGCTTGTGGGTGATTTATTGGTGCTTATATCCATCCTATGTTGGGTGTATAAAATCGTGCCTACTCCACATGTCCAGCACAACAGCAGTATGGTTTTTATAATTCACCAGATCTCCCTTCTGGCCACCTGCTTTTATTAAATCACCCTGCTTTTGCTTTCCCTAAACTTCTAGGCTCTTCACGATGTAGTCTGGTTCCCGATATTGACCTAAGCATCCCCCTCCACTTGATATCTCATTTGGCTCTTCTCATTTCTACCAGCCTTGTCTGTCTTATTCACAATTACGTATGTGAGCCTCTTTTGTCTCCATGTTTCTGAGGCTTTTTTTTTCTTTTTTTTTTTTTTTTTTAAGTTTGACGGATGGGTACAGTTCAATGTGGATAGAGAGAAGGAGTGGAAGAGATTTCTTTAGTATGAGCTCTGTGCAACAAACCAGAGTCAAATACCAGATTGCACTGAAGGAGAAAAACAGATGGTCAGAGCCAAAGTAGTTGTGGTGCAAGGTGTATGAAGTGCTAGAGAATACTGTGCAAGGAGAAAAAGGTTAGAAAGTCAAGTGAAAGTGGCCTAGGTGATTACCAGAAACAAGGGCTAGAGTTCTTAGCTGTCCTTTTGTGCATGGTAATACTTTCTAAAATAGAATATTCGACATTGAAATTTGAGTCTCATCTTACTTATTATCCGTCAAAATCAAGCATGAATGATTCCTGTATTTATCAAGGACCTAATAGACACATGCTATGCACAATGCATTATAGTAAAAATGATGAAAAATTCACTAGTGACTCAGGAATGACGCTCAAAGAAACCAGGATCTAGCAAGAGAGAGAGAGATAAGTACACATAAGGGATGATGGTATTTTGTAAGTGGTGGTGTAAATTGTTTAGAACTGAAAAGATACATTTATGGCTATAGTCTAAAAAAGGTAATTTGTCATCATAGCCCTTGGACCCACAAAATCAAGGCAACCCTTACACACCCTGGGAGCACATGGGGGATGAGAAACAATAAGAACATCTTGCCAGCCAGCTCTATAATAGCCCATGGCAGGACATAAGGTAGAGTTTTCATTTATTGAAAGTGTGCTGAGGGGGCCAGAAAAGAATTTCTTATTAATCACTCTTGTTTGCCTATAAAATGATAATACTTCCTTAATAAAAATAATTATGCCATCTGGCAAGTTATTTTGTCTAATTAGAAGTCTAAATCTTTCCATTGATTTTCTCACAGGAGAACTTGAAAATATTTTTCTACTACTTCTGTTCTCTTTGAAAGCTAACAGGAACCACGACTTGCCAGTGATCTTTTGGTCTAGCTCTAGATGTTTCTTTAGATAGCTATACATTTCAATGCATTTTGTTCACTAATGTGTTTGTTTATTCACCTATAGTATATTTTGTGTGTAGTAAAGTCTTCCATTTAGCCATTTTGCCAAAGGAAAGGTCATTCTGTGGTTAATGTCACTTATTAGAGAGAATACTCCAAGCCATTTTTTATATATGGCTTAGTTATTCTACTCAACAGAACTACTTCTTTTTTCCATTGTCCCTGCCTTTAGTGTTCTAAGAATCTGGTAAATTCCTGCAATTCTAGCTTCCAAGTACATGGAGCGAGAGAGGGAAATGTCTTCTTGTAACAATAGCATGCAACATGGGTTGCGGTGCTCATAACACAGATTAGGTCAGTTGGGACTTGTTTGGTTTTTGATTTGTGAGATTGGATAAATTGTGAGGAAAGGCTTCCCTTACACTATAAACAGGGTTTTCAGCCTGAGCATTGCACAACTTTCAGGGGTGACACTGGCAGACTACAAATGGGACTGCCATCCTATGGAAGCCTGACACCATCTATATTCTTTGGCCAAATACGGCATTACGAAACAGGGAATTTATTTAGAGAAAGGTAGCATCCCATTGCTACATAGAACATAATATTGCATCAAATATTCAGGCTATACCATATTAGTAACATTAATATGCCTATAGGAAAAAAGAAAAGGATGTTTAAAATAGAAATTTCAGTTTCATCCATTGAAATCAAACATGAATGACTCATTAATTTATCTAAGATACAATGGGCCTGTATTATTTACAATTCATTCTGCTGATGTTGTAGATAATTCAATGATGAGTAAGGCAATGCCCTCAAAGAAACCGAGGATCTGGCAGGAGAGTAAGACAAGTACGTATACGATGGAGCCATGAAAGAGAAGAGGAGGGGCGGAGTGAGTTGCTCATACAGGCATCTAGGTTCAGCATTACAGAAACATAGGTTTTACGATGTAGACCACCTATGACATAGACCAGCAACATAATTGATGAAAAGTATCTATATTCACAGGGCATTCCAATGTCTTTGTATAGATAAGCCTTTAGTTTTTAGATATGCTATTGTGTGGCTTTAGATAGATAATGGACACCAAAATATATTTTAAAATAAGTATGTATGAATGCTGAACACAGTGCATTGTTAGAAATATGATTATGATGAAAAGTAAATAAATGACAGATTGATGGATGGATAGATGATAGAAAGATAGCCGGGGTAGATGATAAAGGACCAGTTTTAATTTTAGAATTATATCCACAAATATGAAACAATTGATTGATTGACTAAATTTAATTTTACTTAAAATTTTAACATCAAACATTTATTTGGACCAAAATTCTTTTTAATTTCTGATATTATCAGTGATGTATTTAAATTTCACAAGAGTTAAATTTCAGCATAGAACGTCCTTGTGCCTGCTGAATGTCATGGGGACAATTCTGTCAAAGTCACCGTTAAGCTAACTTTTATGCCAAATTTAAAAAAAATGAAAAACAGAGTAGAATTCTGATTAATTTATGTGTTCATTGCTTTTTCAATTAATATAAATTTGCTCTTGTTCTACTTCAAAATATGTAAAAAATAGAGACCAAGTTTTCTTAAATATCTTCTTAAAGACATTTGTATACCTGGAAAAAAAAACCTGACAAAAATACAAGTACAATCATTTAATTGGCATATAACCTTGATTTTCCCCCATCCTTTAGTCCTTTCTTCAAGAGAGCTCCAGAATTTGATTTAATCTAGAATCATGTTCCGCTACACTAGCTCCCCGAGCTGGCCAATTATCTATGAAGGTTTCTTCTTGGATGCCCTCAGTTAGCTCTGTTCATTCAATGGAAAACTCGTGGTACAGAATTCATTCTAAATGACAGGCAGAAAAATCTGTACTATTTGAATGGCAACTTAAATATACAATGCAAAGTATTTGATTTAACTTAAACTGAATTAATTTAATTTAGCTGTCCAAGCGCCAACAGAGATGCTTAGTGTTTCATGTGATGTCTGTTTGATATATGAGAGATGTGTGTGTGTGTGTGTGTGTGTGTGTGTGTGTGTGTGTGTGTGTCCAAATGTGTGTGTATATGAGACAGTACAGTTTTGCTATGGCTTTGCAATAAAAGTTGTTTTTGCTATTTTTATTTGTAAATGTAAGAAAAAATATTTCATATTACCTTATATGAAGTTGTAAAATATGATAGAAACTCTTTTCATTAAAATTACCTCATGTAACTTCCAGTAGTATTTCTTAAGATTCGTTCCCTCTGTTTACAATTCTGTTGTAACTATGCTTAGACCACCCATCTATCTTCTAAGAACAGAACCACGACAAACTGAAAAACAATTGCCTCTGGTATACTCTCTACCATAAAGATTCAGCCAATCAATAAACCTATCAATCAAATGTTAAATCAAGTTTGCTTATCTTTAATATGCCCAGTTTTGGGCCAGATAGGGTAGAGGAGATGAAGACATAGACCATAGTTCCATTCCTTAAGAAAGTTTTCCAAGATTGGCACTTACTTTCTTATAAAATTCAACGAGTATTTACCTAGACACATAACTTTAAAATGACAATGTGAGGAAGACCAAAAGTGCTTTAGGAATGTAAAAGAGAGGATATAACTGAGGAGACTACATAAGGGATATGAGAAGTGAAATATCCGGCAGTTTAATATAGTTGATATTCCTTTGGAAAGAAGCATCCTCACTACAAAACTGCAAACTGGATAACAGACAGTAGGTTAGAGATCTTATTTAGTAAGGAACACAAGTTTGGTGATAAAGAGCTGAGGAAGGGGATGGAAAATGTAGAGCAAAAGGTGGTAGCTATTACTGTAGTAAAAAAAAATTTGCCTCAAACTGGAATGTTTTTCTGAAAAAAACAAAATACAAGGAATTCCCAATAACTTTATTTCAACATAATTTCTCAGTAGTAGTTGAGACATAATTTTATCATTTACAGGAAATTTTTTTTGATAATATTTTGAGGCAGCTTTCCCCATCCTCCTGTTCACTTGCCCCTCCTTACCCCATAGATGGATGCTCAAGGTGGCTGGAATAAGGTGTCAGGTCCTAGTAAGTATAGGTGACCACTGTATATAGCTTATGAATATGTAGAAGGAAGAGGGTGTTTGAAAAGCCACAACATAGGGAGATACCAAACCAAAAAAAAATTTATATGAATATTTATTTAAATGCTTGTTTTAGAGCACTTCACTTTTTAATCAACAGGATGACTATATGGGAAACCAGAGAAAAGGAAGGACATTTTAAGTAGAAGTGGCAGACAGCAGTGATGCCAGGCATTTCCTAAAGAATGTTTGCAATGAATATTTAGAGGATGACTGTCCTGTGAGTGGGAACATAGCCAATAAAACCACCCAGTTGGTATGGGAAGTTGTGCTGAACATTACAACAGAGTAGGTAAAGACAGAAAAATAAGTTTAAAAGTAATGTCTTCATAATATACAATTTGAGCTGGCTTTGGAATTTAACTTAGTTTATATAAATTAACTTCATTCCATTGGAGCATTAGGATACTACAAAATAGTAAAATTGGAAATTCTCCTCTGGTTTCCCACGCATGTGTAGCGCTGATGTTAGAATTGAGCCGTAGACTGGCTTATATTGCTTTCTGTCTGCTTTGTATCGATCAGTCAGCCATAGTCCATCCTGAGTTTGTATCTGACAATGTGCCCAAGTGTCAAGCAAGAACTGGCTCTTGGCTTTAAAGAATTAGCTACCTGGTAGATGAGATAAAGCTTATAAACATGAAAAATAAATGATTATCTCATTACGGTTAGATGCTCAACATGTAGAATTTGCATTTGCCTGTAATAAAGGATAGGTAATAAAGGATAGGTATTTTAGACCACAACATATTTCAAGTCACAAAGGGGGCATCCTTAGCTCTTGGCAAACTCTATACTTTGCCTATATGGAAATGACTGTCCAGGTTTCTTGCTTCCTCCAGAATAGGTTTTCTATCAAGAGGCATATGCTCTATATCTACCTTTAAAATTTCCAGGTACCATTTTTTTTTTACTCTAATTCGTGAAGGCTTTTTCCACCAAGCTATTTTCTAGAAGTAAGTGAATGGGGAAGAACTGAGCAAAGCCCCATGGAGACGTCAAAGCTTGGCAAGTGTTTGAGTTGTCACTCATTTGCTAAGTGTTTTAGCCTAAATACTATTTGTGGAGGTTCCTCAAAACAATCAGAATTTCAAATCTTCAAAGTGCCACATAAGTGTATCTGTCAGAAAGTCTAATTTAGGGCTGTGAGTGCTTGGCGTTTAAAATATATTTATTTAATCAACAAATGAGCCAGGATACTCAGCCTTCCATATCAGAGAGGACATGATATGCCATATACAAACTGCTGTTTCTCTGCTGGTCCACATGTTTCCCTTCCCACTCTTTCCTTTCTTTATTTGTATAAACCTTGGTTTTAAAGACCACAACTTCAAATTGTAGGTAAATCATTACTATTTGCTGCTTTTTTTTTTTTTCCCCCAGCTCTCTTCTCCTGGTGTCTATGTCTAGTTGATTAAAGATATATGCAGTTCCCAAGAAGGGTTTCGATTCCTGACTAATAACAAACACTAGTCCATACAGAAATCTCTCCCCTGGAGGCCTGACTCCCTCTGGTTTATAGTTAGTTAGTAGGTGACCATAAGGTAGAAATTGAGCTATAGACTTCAGGCTGTGTCAGCAATTTTTGCAACAGTGTCCGCTGTGGACAATGAAAAATATCTAACTCTAAGGTAAAAAAAACCAAGAAGCCCTCTTGAATTTCAGTCTCAGTGGTGCCAGTTATTTGGGTATTTTTAATATTTTAATTGTATGTTGGGTTTTTTAAAAAACTTCTTTATCCACTGGCATACCTTCAAATATAATTGGAAAGAACACAATCTACATATGGAGAACTATATAAAAAGCATATGTGTGTGTGTGTGTGTGTGTGTGTGTATAAATATAAAATCGGTGAAGATTGCAACCTAACATTCAAGAGAAGAAAAAAGAGTAGCATATTTTTGAGTTCCAGTTAATATACGAAGTAGGTTTCCAAATGATACAAATTCTTTTTCCTATGCCTGTTAATTTCTATACATCTCAGTTTTATATTTTGTAATAGAGAAGCACTTCCTAATTCCTAGATTTTAAAAAAATCACTCAATAATTGTTTATTAAATTAAGAAATAGAAAATTAAAAAAGCAAATGTGAAGCTAAAAACAACATTTATATTTTGTATAAAAGACAATGACTTCATTTTTTTAATTCATTTATTCATTCAAAAACTTATTACTTAGCTCCTACTCTCTGATGGATACTGTGCTTAGTGTTAACTATTAAGTGTATTTTATTTTTATATGGGGACTGTATTTTCATTGTAATGCACAGCTTTGCTGCACACAAAGTACAGAAATTCTAATTATGCATGTAGAATGGGTGATATTTTTAAATAATAAAATACTAAACACAAACATAAAGTCTGGAAATCCCACATGGCAATGGTGGCTGGAGAAGGCAATTAACAGGATGGCATCATGGTGGTAGTTGGCACTTGATCGTAAAAGAGGCAACTTCAAGATGGCAGCATCACCTCCTCTGATTATTAATAAATAAATATTGACGTTAATTGAGCACTTTCCATCTTCAAAGCACTTTACAATTATTAATTAGTCCTCTTAGGACTATTTGAAATATAATTTCTGAAGTTTGCATTTAAATAGGATATTCATGATGGTGTTTTGATTTCGACTACACCAGCTTTTTTTAATTCTCAGATTTTTCTTTCTTTATTTATTTTTTATGGAATTAACGATAGTAGGATGAATGTAGCCAAACAGACGTTTCAAGAAAGGATATCTCAGGACATCGAGTATGGAGTCAAGAGGAGCTGCATTTGCATATTCTCACAGCAATGGTCCAAGGTCATGGTTCAGTTTCCCGAAAGACTTTCAGTGAAGGAGAAGTACTTTTAGGTCTTCAAATGAATCTACCTTTGCACCCAAATGTTTGTGCAGAGTGTTCTCTGTCTGGAATTGCTACTCAAACCACTCTGTTTTCACTTTGCCTGCTAATTCTTATGCATCTCAGTTTTATAACAGAGAAGCATTTCCTAATCCCTAGATTTTAGAAAATCATTCAATAAATATTTATTAACAAATAGGAAATTAAAAAAATAAAAACATAGATCCTTATCTCACAGTTCATAGACTAATAAGAGGATCGAGATTACATGAATAACTCCTATAGAGTATAACAAGTATTTTTTAAAACATAATATGCTTTTTTGAGCAAGTTTATGTTTACAAAAAATTTGAGGGAAAGTACAGTGAGTTCACATATACTTCCTTAGCACAACACCTGCCTCCTTCCACCCCACCCTCCCCACAGTTTCCCCCGTTATTATATAAACAGATTGCATTAGTGTGCTACATTTGTTAAAATTGATGAGCCAATACATTATTGTTAACTAAAGTCCACAGTTTCCGTTAGGATTCTTTCTTTATGATGTATGCTCTAGGTGTTTTGACAGATGCCTAATGACATATATCTACCAATTCAGTATCATACAGAATAATTTCTTTTGTTATATGTTCTCGTGTGTCAGTTAGTAAGAGTTTGACTTCTCTGTATCCACTCACCTTTGTCCCAGACACCTGCATTTCAAGGAAGTTGTGTCCCTTTGGTGACTGCTTGTACAAACACTGAAATATCAGTTTTTTCAGCTCTACTGAGCAAGGAATCTCTCTGTCCCCAGAGAAATACATTTCATTCAATCTGACTTGAAGATAAGGCCAGGGTCTAAGGGTTGGTGATGAAAAAGACCTTTGCAATTTAATTCAGTTTGACTTACAAGAGGCATTCCAAAATATATGTGCCTGTCATGCATCTTGTCCAATTAGGGAGCATTCTGGCACCTTTTTTATTTGCCACACCTATCATCTCTTTCACTTCTGTACTGGTCGGGAACATCATAGGCACCATCTACCCTATCTGTGAAGCTGCAAATGGTTCTACTAACCGTCAGTGGAAAAATCACATCTATATTTTGGAAAGGCAGCTTCCAGCTTATTTAACCAAAACAGATATACTGGCTTATGTGCATTTTTTTTTAAAGATCCGTGAACCTTTGCTGAACCGTAGTCTCCTACTTAGTATACAGGAGCAATCCTTCCACATCAACATAGGCATCAGATTATTTTGTGATTATTCGTCTATGTCTGTCTTCCTCTCCAGACTGCAAGTTACATAAAGGAAAGAAACCTATTGTTTTTATTTACTCTTGGTTCCCTCAAATATTTTAACTTTGCCTGCCACGTGATAGAGTCTGAACTTCTGAATGAATTGAAAACCTAAAACTAAAAACAAATTATAAAAAATATATGGGGATAATAAACCATAAAATCAACTTTCTGTAATGCTTTAAGGAGATGTTTTGCAAAAATTTCTAACTTTGCTACCCAATCCTCACTCCTAATGAATTTGTAATGGCACAGAAAAGATGAAGGAGAAGGTTGTAATATCGTGGCATAAAACCTTGATGAGAATATTATATATGCCTCAAATTTTGCTCCCTTTTATTTTTGAAGCTCCTCTAAATGCCACATTAAATCACTGAGGATAAAGACACTGATGACTATAAGGTTAATTTTCCATTCCCCCGGTGAGGAAACCCACTCTCATGACTGAGAGGGGAAATTTCGGACTCTCCTTAAAGAATCTCAGATTTACTCAGAGTTTCCAGGCTTCCTAAGAGGATCAGTGATAGAGACTTCCTGTTTACCTTTCGGTAACCTCTGGAAAGCTCTCCCTGGTACCCTCCTATATCTGGACCAGGTGCCCCTATTAGGGCCCCATTAGCATGTTGCAGCCTCTCTCATTTTCCTCTCACACTGGATTGTAATTGCCTGGATACATGCCCATGTTCTCCACCAGGCTTTAGGCTGCATTATGACAAGAAGCCTGTTTGCCTTGCTTACTGTTGTATCGCTTGTGCCTAGCTCAGTGTCCGGAATATAATGTGGAGGTAGAGAGAGAAGGAAGGAAAGAAGGAAAGAAGAGAAAAAGGAAAGAAGGAAAGAAAGAAGGCAAGCAAAAAAAGAAGGAAGGCATGTCTCACATCTAGAAAGCACAAACTTTCTCTAACAAGTGCTGATGCATTAAGATTTAAGTGTTTCTTCTAGAATCTTGACTCATAAGAAAACCCTGAGTTTTTCAGGAAAAGCAAAAGACCTGCTTAGCAAGGTAACCCAGCTGGCCCAAAGCTCCTTTGAAACCATTTTCGACACTATGATTAGCTTTGATTTTGCCTTCCCATCTGTCTGACTCATATTGCATGATAGTGGATTAACTGACCTCACCTATAATTTACTGCTGTGTTCCATGGGATAACTAATCTCCACAACCATATATGGAGATAGTCCTAGCACTAACAAACGTGGTCCTGTGTTGGTGTGCACTGTATTATCCCGATGCCTTTTCCTTAGTTGACTCCAGGCCATGTTTGGTTTTGTGTCTCTTCTATCATCTGAGATGAGTAACTTGCTTGTACCTGTGGGCTTTGTTATTCATACGGGGCACTTATTCCGTATTCCTTATTTTATACCTATCATACATGTGTCTTATTGCTCACTTTAACTGAAGGTAGGGATCATGTCATATGTTGCTTTGCTCTATGTTTCCATGGTTAGCATATTATGTTGAACACAATAGGTAATCAATATTTAAAAAAAACGATGAAATGTATAAAAAGCAAAGGGAATTTTCTTATCAGAAATAAAAGTATTTCTAATTCAATTTACATTATACAACTTATAAACCTCCAAGATTCTGGGATTTATGTTAAAAATTTAAGATATTTACGAAATAGTTTTGAAAAACCAGTGGCTATATTTGTAGGTATATCATCTTTGTTTTCATTGGGTCAAAAAAAATATTCAGTGCTTGTCCAGTTTCTTTGTATGTTGTACACCGAACTCCTGGAGTTAACAATGCCATTGCAAACCGGACACTCTCCTTCTCTGTCACCACCTACACAGACCTACTAGGCTCTGTCCTCATCGATGTCAGGAATGGCACTCAGCAGCAGAAAGGTCAGAAACAAAAAGCTCCTAGTTCGTAAGATTTAAAGGCAGGTTATCAGGAGTTGGACTGGAGCCCCAAACCATGTAGGCTATAAGGTCAGAACTTAACTGTTTTTCCATTTTATTGCTCAAGGACAAGGGAACTTGATGCATGAGATTCTGGCCCCATAAACCGTCTACCGAGGTGGCCATTTCATCACGTATGGTTGCAAGTTGAGTACTGACCACACAATTTAAATCGACAGCAGCAGGGCCCTGGTGGGGATGTGAGAAGCAATGTCACATACAACATCCTTTTCCTAATTATTAGGACCTGGACAGGTGGCAGGAAGTGAATGAGGGGTGAAGTGGGGGGAGAGGGAGGGGCGGGGAGGCACAGTGACATTTCCTATCTCAGGAGTACAAGATTCATTACCTCTGATGAAAAGTCACCAGGCTGCGGTGAGTCCTGACATACTCTGTGACAGGAGAAAGTGACATGGCCGTTTGACATTCAGGGCTAGAAGGTTGCCGGTCTGTAATCACTAGTTAAAATTGAATCTTGTACATTGCACCCTGCCAGCACAGCTCAACTCTTGATAATTATTTGGATGCTACTGTATTTGGATTTTATTTCCCCAGCAGAGAGGGGAAGTTGGATTTATAGTTTACTGCTGGGTTAAGATTGGAACAGGCTAGATCTTTTTTATGGTTAATATGGCAGAGCCAAATAAATCTAGAGATTTTTTTTGTCCCTATTTTAATTCTAAACCACTTGGGGGTGGGGGTAGGGAGTCACAAAGAAATCAAAGAGTGCGTCTTCTAATTTTCCATGAACAAGCTACAATTCTGTCTGTGCTTATATTTTTCTCTTTTTTTTCTTTCACTTCATGATGCTTTAAACCAGCCATCTGGACACGAACAGGGCCGGGAAACATCATCTTGCAGCAGCTATAGCCTGAGCTGCCCCATGGATAAGGATGTAGATGGTCAGTGCCACTTAACAACCACTCTTCTCTACCTGGGGGTCAGGAAAAGGACAAGAGAAATGTTTTACAGTGGGTCATTTTAGTATAATTACAGAGTGGCCTTGAACTGTTGATTTGCATATAGGCATGCTGTGATTCCAATAAGAATATTCTCTTCCCCTGTTCCCACCCCAAGGCACAGAAGCTTCTCACAGCCTATATATTCACCCCATTAAGCCCAGAAGGAACCCTGATGTCTGGCCTGACAGGCTCAATCTAACATTTTGAGGAGTCACAAGCCACATGTTCACAGAATGGTAAAGTAATCACCAGAAGTAACTTTATGTACAGACAGAGTAAGTGTTGCTTATGTATTATTAGGGGTTAGCTGTGACCCAGAAGGAGACCACTGTCCTGAGCTGAGATATCTTTGCCACTAATCTCCCTCAATGTCTAAGAGTCCATCATTAGAAAAACATCAATTTAAATAAAAACATTGTACTTCCAAGGTTTCCAAAATAAGTCACCATTACTTTTTAGAAAAAAAAAAAAAATCAAACACACCCCAAAATAGGTAAAACGTGGTGAAAGGCCAGTAGCCTCTGGCCCAAGAGGCCTGGAGCATTGACATTCATTGTTCTGAGGGATCCACCCTGGACATGGGGCTGACTGTCCACCTTGCTGGTGCTGAAGCCTGATTTCTATCAGCTGATTGTTGCCCCATCACTAAAATGTCCCATCACTTGCACACCCACTAAGTTTGTGAGATTGATATATGGAACCAGAATGCTGATTTGTGTAATTCACAGTGAGGAATAGGATTTGGAATGTGCAAAGGTGACATGATCAGTGCAGTCATTACAGGTAACCCGGCCAGATCCTATACGGAAGGTGTCTGGGAAGTAAAGACGAATTCAACACTCTGCCCTCTTACTGATGGGGTAGTTGTAGCCAGGGCTTCACCAAATCTAGAACTGCCCAAAGAGCTGCAATAGTGTCCTTACTGTAAAGCCGCCTTTCTCCTGAGGAGTGCTGGGATAGGTGCTTCCAGCTATTGCTCTCTTGCTTCTAACTTTGTTCAGTCGTCAGTAGTAAACACTTTCCCCTCTGCCTACTCTCCACTTCGCACCAGAGTGTGTTGCTGTCAGAGCTCAGTTTTCAGAAGGCAGTCGGATTTTTCTGCTTTTCTAGCCACTTGCAGACACGAACAACTTAGAGTGAATCAATTCATTACTTGATTTTATTCTGCTAGAAAATATACTGATGGAACGGGGTACCTTAAGGGGAGGGTTTCTTGTTCAAAGAAGGAATTTCTAAATAGGGACAGGTCTCTGGAAGTCAGTGCATTTTGAGAAACTTGCCATAACATGTAAGAATAAGAATACCTGGGAAAAAAGGACATGAGCACCTAAAAGAGGAGAATGCAGAACAAAGAAGATGGACCAAAAGAAAGGAAGAAAGAAAATAAAAGCAGATATATCGAGGGGGCTATAATCATGCCTTCTATCTTCTAATGGTGACAGACTAAAATATGACTTGAATGCTCTGGTTGCTGAAATGATAATCCCGTCAGTAATGAAACTGAGGTATCTGGGTTGGCTAGATGAGATGCAGTTAAAAGAATAAACTCATTTTGTAGTCATATCATACCTCAGCTGCTCCTAATTGTAGTTACTGGCTTAAGGATTGTTTTTCCCTTTTTATGGGCATCAAATATTTTACATGTGAAGAATAACCTCAATTACTCATTGTCCAGGCCAGACGGCAAAAAAGGCAAAGGTGTACCTAATAAGGGATTTTATTAACAGTATTGCTCATGGCCAACTGAAGGGCATTTCTCATGTTCTGATGGTTTGGAAAGGACCTACTTCTTCTCTCCCCAAAACAAAACCTCACACATCATGTGTGGTTCATTTCAAGGCTTTCTCCTCCATGAAGTATCCCCTGACTTACCAGCATAATTGATATTTTCTTCTCTAAATTTCTGTAGAATTTATTTTTCTTGTATTAATGTATCACCTGTGTTTGACTTTAAAGTTCTTCCTGTGTTTCTTGTTTGTACATCTTGCTTGAATGAACAATTATAGCTTGGAGCCAAGAAGTTTCTGAGACCTAAAGTTAGTCTTCTAACCTCCTGGAAACTCAATTTTCTTATCTATTAAGATGAAGAAATGGGAATATGGGCCTTAAAGGTCACTTTCTGTTCTAATATTCTATGAAATTTTATTGTGCTTCCCTTGTCCTTCTCCTCGAAGAGAAATATATTTTTCTTTGTTTAATTTGCAAAACCCTGTGTTCAATCCAATATAAGCAGAACACCGTTCAGCGCAATGCTTAGTACTAGGCTCCAGGCATACCATAGGCATACTCAAGGGACAGCCCTCCAAATGCAGCAACACAGCAAGAGCTCAACCCGGGGCAATCGTCTCATGAGTGGCTCTGCTGGTTCTGCAACTAGGACATAGGAGCTCTGTGCTTTGGTAGAATCAAATTGGATTTTTTTTTTAACGTTTTCATTCAAAAATGTTGTATCACCAGACTCTTTCCAGCCTCATCTGGTTTATGCATGTTTCCGAGGAGATCAAGCTGTCTGAAGCCTTCTCCTTATACAGCTCCCAGTGGTGAGCTTTCCCCACAGCTCCTGATGCAATTAGCATCCTGGAATATTGAACACAAGTAATTTTATCAGACAATCAAGAATACACAGCTAAGGTTGATGTTAGTTTTTGCTGAACACTGAAAGAAAGGAAGAATATGAGAGGAACGCTGCTCTCAGGTGAAAAGAGCACAAGGCTGCAGACACTTAGGAGAGGGTGGCTTGCATTTTGTTGTTATTTTAACATGCGTGCTAGTGTCCTTTTGAAGTTTATTGATTGCATTAATTGGCATCACACAATTGGGGATAAAATCATCAATATCTCATTGAACAGGGGGAACAGGGAGAGAATTTGTGGTACCCTCAGGTGAAGCCCAAACATTGGACCACTGGATTGGATAGATTTTCTTTACTTTCCTGAGAATCTGTATGTCACCCAAGAAGGAAGATTTTTGTCACTAAGCGGGGTTGGAGCTTATTATTTGTCTTAGAAATACAGGGAACAGGAGTCTCCTTCTTCCCAAATATCCCCCGGCAATGCCATCCGATAATTTAGCAGCACTTTTCCTCTGCTTTCCTGGTGGCTGTTAATTCAAGTGCAGAAGCAAAAAACGTGGGTTTGCCTTTTGTGCCACTCTTTTAATCAAAGTGATTTTCTGAAATGCAACTGTAGAAAATAGACCCTTTCATTTTAGGATCAACAACAGTTTTTACAATGGTAGGCAAACCTGAGCCCCTCCTTAAAATGTCAGGAAAACAAAAACCATCCCCACCTGAAAAGCTTCCTCGCTTGTCTTGAAAGGATTTTTTCGGCTGTTTCCCTTAAGCTGCTTTCTCCTTCTGTGCAACTTCCCGATCCCATTCACAAACTGTTGCCATGGTAAATAATTATATCACAGATGTATTGTGTATACTTCCTTTTCATAGCTGGAAGAGGAATTGTAGAGGAAAGGGGAAAAAAATCAAAATCCTTTAAAATTACAGGGGAGATAGCTGAGGAACGATTGCCTCCTCGTTAACATAATTAGCTCCATGAATTATAAATTGGTATTAGAACTTGCTCTTCATGACAAAAGGAGTAATTATATTTACTCATGTAAAATTAAACAATACCAAAAAAAATTAATGGGACTCACCAGAAGCTCTCTTGACATTATCATAAAATTCAGAGATCTGAATATCCCGCAATCTGAAGTGTTTTAAGCAGCATAAACTTTAATGCTGCTCAGATTTGCTGTGTAGCAATATATCTCCTGGCTACTTTATAACTGAACTTCCATATTCAAACACACACACACCACCATCACCACCACCACCACCAATACCACCACCACCAACAATAACAGACAACCCTTAAAGGGTTTATTTCGTAGACTGATGCACAGAAAAAGCCAGATTTTCTGTACCTATGTGGGAAGTGGAAATAATTTTTATGGAAGGATTTTCTTTTAGTTGACTGTTCTAAAGTCAAAGCCTCCAGAATAGAGGGTGACCTGTTTATTTAAACAACTCTCAGATGTGTCTAAACGTGGGGCTGATACAAGAGAAGGTTAATTTGTCTAACTAGCTGTGCATCCAAAGAGATTTCCTATGAGGGGAATGGCAATGTGTCAGAATGGCCGTGGGTCAGAATGACAAAGTGCTGATATCGTGGCATATCTGATCCAGGTACCCAAAGACAAGTGATTACCAACCTTTCAAACCAGTGGTTGTCTGACCCAGGCCTAGGAAGACAGAACAGGTAGAGAAGCAACACTTGCTTTATACTCAGTTTTATAAGAGCTATTATGGTTATTCACAAGCAATACTGGTCCCTTATAAAATTGTGGAGTACTCTTTTCTAGTCTTTACATTCTTTAAAGAATTTTTTGGAAGGAGATAGGGGAGTTTTAGACCTGCTAACCAACAAAACCAAATTATCCTCTAGAAATTCTTACTTTGTTAATCGTTCCTACCTTTCTTCATAATTTGATGTAAATGTTATATTGCCTACATTTCCTCTGTCTGGCCAGACTCTGATGCAGTGGACTAGAGTTCCACTATGCGTGCCAGGCACAGGTTTAATGCCAATCACATTTTACCCAGAAACTACTTTTCATAGGATATGACTACCTTCCAGTATACTATGAAGGCTTTCAAAGTATCTATTCATTTCTACCTGCCATTATATTTGGAATTTCTCACACTGCTCACTCCTGGAAGGTAAGTCACAGAAGCCACTTTTAAAATATATGACTTACCAACGAGATTGGAACTCTCATGAAGCTATTGACACAATGGTATGAAACCAAGGGAAGAGAATACTTGCATCCTAGATAGAGGGGCCTAGGATGAATACAGGTGTCTTTGGAGAAGACATTAGTTTATGCGTTCATTCACCCAGTGAATTCTTTTGTAGGGGATCAACAACATTTGCTAGGAATGGGAGAAGGAAGGCAACAAATAAAATTGAAAGATGTTTCCTATATTTCCAGAATTTATGAATCCTAGAAACCTAGCCTTTCATTTGGACTGATACGTAGCCAAAATGATGTTTAGAGTGAAGCCATAAGAATATGACAAAATGATTAAATCATACGTTAAGTGAAAAAGCAAGATATAGAATTGCTATTCTGATGATGCCTGGTATGTGCATATGGGATGACAATCTGTCACTGCTTTTCCTTCTGGCCATCCTTCCTACTCCAGGACTTCCTAGAGCCTAGATGATTCACTTTGCATTTGGAAGTATAGTCTAGTCTGTCCCTCGCTTTGCACTTGAGAATGTTAATTTAGGCTAGTGGATAGGACAGCGGGTGGTGGGCAGGGAGGCTACTCCTCAGGGAAGAACCAGCATCTCTTATTTCAGGGTATCATTTGGGGTCCCATCTGGAAACTGATGGTACACTCGAACAGAGTAATTGAGCAGAGATTAATAAAGGGACCATTTACAAAAATAGAGGCAGGATTAGGAGAAATCAGTAAGGGATGATACAGTATTTCAGGACTAGTGACAGTGAAGAGTCATCACCACCCCTTAAGGGACAAGTGGAGTAAGTGGTAGCTATAGAGTAGGAATGCCAAACAGGTTTGTGACCTTGAGTAGAGGGACACAGCCAACCTTTAGCAACTTACCTAGACAGGAACAAGAAGAAGAATACCCCAGTTCAGCACTCTACTTGTCCTTGTGTCTTCTGCAAGTAACCTTCCATTGGTGAAGGCAGAGGGAGGTTGCTCTTTTGTTTATGAAGATTGATCTCTTGGGGCTCAAAGTATGATGGAGAAGGGTGAGGAGTAGGTCTGGAGAGACAAATAAGAAATAGCTAACACAAATAAGTGAGCAGCACAGACCAGGAGACAACTCTTTGAAAGATAGAAACTTATTTACTGTAGAAAATTATATATTTCCAAATGAAAAATTTTGTCATTAAATTTTAAAAAATTATGATATTGAAAATATGGTATGAATCTTTATTATAGACTATCTCTTTGATTTTACTTTGAAGTTAGATTTTTGAACCAAATTAATCATTCAGTTTAGTCAAATGTATTTAGACTAAGCTTTTGAAACCTGAGTTACTACATCAATAAGACAATGTCAAAAACAATTTTGTTATTTGGGTATATGAATGGGAAAATAAATATTGGAATTCCCTGGGAAAATTCTCTCATTGGTGATATCTTGACTTGATTTTGCTGGAGTTTTGTTCATAATCTTGCTTTCCTCACCACAATAGACTCCACTTTCAACATCCAAGGAGATCAGTCTTGCTTTCTTCTCAAATTATGTGCCTTGAGGCTCATGCTACATTTTTCAACAAGGCTATAAGGTTAAAAAAAAAAAAAAAGTATTTTCTAAAGATGTGGCTGATTGTTATTTAAAAGTACTATGTTATCATTTGTAAATAACTGATTAAATATATGTGTCATGGTTATTTACTGCAGGGAAAATGGATACTCTGGACATTTTTTTTTTCTTTTTCTTTTTCAGACTAGCAGAAATAATAGCAGAAACTGTTTTTTTAATAGGCCATATCAAATTTTGCCCTTTTAAAATTGGCTATCTCTGCATTTATTTCCTAGACTATTTATTCAATATATTCTGTAAATCTCTCTTTTATTATATAGCTCTGATTTTATTGATATCATATAACCATATAAAAGCTTTAATTATGAAAATTTTCTTTTTCACTATTATCTTCTCAGTGTGGTAGATATTAAGGGCCACTAGAAAAGAGGAACTGGAATTAAAGAAAGAACAAATAAAATTAGAAACTGTGATTGATTTTTTTTGCATAGTATGCGTGGTAAAGTCTGAAGGTACACAGACAATACAAGGTCAAACCAGGAATAGAAAAGGCATGGCATCTATACTGTCACATATGTCTCTCTCCCATGAAAGATGCCACAGAGAGATCACAGCACTGCTTCTCCTCTAGATCTTGATACAGTTTTGCCATTTCGCTCCTTCTGGTGCTATCAGCCTCCTTGTCCCAATAGGTCAGTGCCAACCAGGACTTCTACAAATGCCCAAAATATCAGAATTCTTTATTCAATACCTCAATTTCTAATGGGAAGAACCTTTGAAAATTATACATTCATACTATGTAAAAGTTAAATGAACATACTTTCTTTTCTATTATGTCTATATGAAAAACGTAGTGTGTGATATGATTTGGAACTGTAGAATTTAACATATAACATCACTTGTGCTTACGGATTCACTGGGAGCCATCAAACAAGGATATTTGGAGAAACAAAATACAATTTTGTAATAATAATAACTATGAAATATTTTATGATTGATGCCAGATACTGCAGTAAACACTTGACAGACATTAGTTGATCTTTTTAGAAACTGTAAAGGGCATTATTATTTCAATTTTACCGTTGAGGAAATTGAGTTTCAGAGAATTATGTAAGTTATCCACGATCACTAGTTAGTAGCCAGTACGCACTCAGTGGTTATGAGGGATATCCATTATTAAAGACCTAATTTTAACAATAATTTTATAAAACAGGTATCATGTTAATGTTATTGCTGAGCAAACAGGGTTCAGAGAAGATAAGTAACTTTCCCAGGCCATGTAGATGCCAGACTTACAGCTGAGAATTGAATCCAGGGTTGCCAGGATCTTGAGTTAAGGCATGTTTTCTCCCAACCCCAAACCAAATGTCTGCCTAATAAAGTCATGAATTTAAAACATCATCATCTGCTTATTCCTTAATGAAAACTTAAGGAGTATTTGACTATATGCTTCTTTGAGTCAGAACCTTCTTCTTCCATAACTTTCATAGAGTTTACTGCCCAATCTGGGTAGTAAAAGTAAACACTCAGTATTCCTTGTTATCCATCTGAAGGTCAGAGGAGGAAGCCCAGTTTATTCAAAGTCATGTGTGCATCTGGAAATCTTAGAGATCATCAGCAGTTCGAAGGTAAACACGGAGTGAAAATCAGATCACCATATAAACGATCGAGAGCAACATTTGAAATAATAGCCACATTCACATCTAAACTCTCCATCGGCTGGGTGCTGAGAAACTACCTCAGTAGCAAATGTCACTGGAGGTCTGAATGGCATTCAGAATGGCATCTTGCCTGCTGGCTGAAATCCTCATCAGGGCCAGCTCCAAAAAGAAGTTATTTCACCTAAAGCCTGTCAACTTCTATTAGATCACCCTGGGCATTAATTTCAATTTTCATGTTTCTGTACCATAAAAAGGAAGAAAAAAACTTTGTATGTGCCAAGGCTTAGCTGCCAACTGTTGGGGGAAAAAAAAATTGATTTCTATTGAATACTGCACTTTGGAATGAAAGAAAACAGTGTCTAAATGAAGCTGAGGCTCTCAGTCACCTATTCCTATATTACTGTGAAATCAATTATGTGAGCTCTTTCGAAAGTTACTGATTGTAGCAAATTGAATGGCCTTCATTTCAGCATAATTTGGAGAGGTTGATGTAATCAGAGACCTTATACCACGGTAAGATACAAGATTCGTGATATTCAGATGGGAAAAAGCTACAGTGGTTAAGCTTGTTCCTTACCTTCCGCTTACCCGCTGTAAGGCTTTCATAAGTACAAATGAAATTGTTTTGATGAAGGCGGTGATGGTTCTGAAGGGATGTGTGAGGGGGTAAAGGAATGGAAATAAGGTCGCTGGAAATCGCGCTATTGTCTTCCTATGCAAGGAGACTGTAGAATCTAATCCTAGGCCTAATTGGCTGCAAATGAAACACTTTAATATCAAATCTTGAGTTATGCCCCAGAGCTGAGGTTCAAGCTTAGATGCGAGGAGAGGTGAAATACTTGATTTTTCTTGCCGTGAATGTTTGTTCTACTTCATTCTTTTGGAAGTCTAGAAGCCCAAATAATGGCTCTTCAAATCATAAATTGAATCTCTCTAACCCCAAGATCAGTTTTTGGCTCAAGAAAATTCCTGGCAGATTTGGTTTCATTACATTTGCCTAAATAAAATGTATCATATTCATTTACATGGGAAGCAGCATGTTTGCAGTCTAGTGTTTCTACTTTGTAATAGGGCTGTTGGCATTGCCCAAAGCTGAGACAATATGGTTTGCTTCAGATTAATAACAAAGTGACTATACTCCACCAAGGGTCTATGAGTTATGTGAGAGTAAGTGACTAGGCCTTTGGGAGGTACAAGCTGTTGAACAATGCATGATATCCTTCTTACGAAGTGCTAGGGACCGATTCTAGCTTTGAGAATTTGTGTGGTTTTGAGTCGGAGAGACAAACGACAGGGCTGCTTCCTTTGTGTGAAGAAGTCTTTGCATTTGTTCTTTCTTCACTGACTTCAAAAAGTTTAGCTCAAGAACAAAAAATTTGGCAACCATTTTCTCTGAACACTGAAGATAGCTCCCTCATTTGGAACTGATTCTTGGTCAGAGTTGCGAAACCTTGATGTTGTAAGAGGAAATGGACTTGGGTTTAATCTCAGATCCCTCCCCTTGAATCCATGGTTTACCTGGCAGAACTTCAGTGTCTTCACATGTATATCGGATATATTCTGTAGGTTAATTAAAGCTTTAAATTATGAAATTCATATATGTCAGTGGACATGTAATAGGGATAAGAAAATATTAGTTATAGTTATCTACTCAACCAGATTATAAGACCTTTAAAAGCAACAGTCACACTTTGCATAGAATACATCTGGTACATATTAGGTGTTCAATTATTTCTTGCTTGAAACAACATTATATACATATATTTCTAATTTTATTAAATTTATTAGGTTGACATTCGTTAATGAGATTATATAAGTTTTAAGTATACAACTCTATAATACATTATCTGTATACTGTACTGTATGTTCACCACCCAGAGTCAAGTCCCCATCCATCACTATGTATTTGATCCCGTTTACCCTCCTTTACCCCCTCCCACCTCGCTTCTCCTCTGGTAATAACCATACTGTTAGTCTGTGTCTATGAGTTTGTTTGTTTGTTTGTTTTGTTTGTTGCTTTCTATTTTATACCTCTAAAAACTGTCAAAATGTCCTACTTCACATGAGTCATATGATAGGCTCTACCAGTCCAGTCACAAGGATTCAACCCTGAAATGTCAGAGTTATAGGGCTTGTCTTAAGGATGAAAGCAACCTAAAGAGAACATAAATTCAGTTCATTCACGTGGTGGATGTTTTCCTAACATAATATTGAAAAGATCAGAGAAATAACTTAAAGTAACTGGATAAATATTATTTCTAAAAATAATATTTTTAAAAAACCAGAACTCTCCCATGATAGAATAAATTACCTCATGAGTGCCCCATTAGCAAAGACTTTCAGAGAGAGATGGGGTGACCTGCTTGTTCTTTCCAGGCTGCTAGAAGAGAAATTGTGATTTAGATCAAGATTTAAACTCTGGAACTCCTGTTCTCAGCAGTACTGCCCCAGCCTCTCACTGCTCTCATTGACTTTCAAACTTTGAGTTTCCTCATCTTTAAGATGAAAATAATGAAATCTATCACATTTTGCTATGAGGATTAAATTACAGAGTATCTTAACAATACTTAGTTCAGCGTCTGGAATCCATTGTAATCCCCACCCCTTGTTTCACCCATTGTTATTAGCTTTGCTGAACAGATAATCACACCCAAATGCCAAGATACAGTTAAATGCTAACACCTTCAACATCTTTTTCTGATTTCTCTAGTCAAAAGTATTGCTCCCTAAGTCTAATACATAATTATATTTATACATCTCCATTAATATTTACTATAATATCTAAATATGTATTTAATTTACTCTGTTTCATTGTCAGTTTCTTAACAAGGACCACAGTGCAATTCACCTAGGAATCCTCAGGAAAGATGGTAGCCACAATAATGTACATTTATTGAGGACTAATATATGTCAGAGGCTCTCTCCTTGGCTTTTTTTATTCTTCTCAATAATCCTATGTCAAAGTCATAATATTATTCCCAGTTTGTAAAAGAAGAAAAAAGAAAAAACCTGTTATTTAGGAGGGTTCAGCAACTTGCTGAAATCACATAACTACCAAGAACTGGAGCTAGGTTAGCCTTTGGCAATGGAGATTCATTTTGCTATTTCTGCAGGAATAAACCTGTTTATCTTAGGAGATGGAGAGAATCCTAGATAAAAGTTGGCATAGCATTTTCATAATGGGGGGCTAGTAACAAAAGTGGTAACCAGAATATAGTGGTATCACCTGGGAAAGGCTAGATAGTTCCAGACATAAACATTGGGAAAGTCTAGTGGTGGAGACAGGCATTACTGTAGGCATTAGGAAGGAAAATTGGACACTGAGTCCGGAAAGAAGAACTTCAGACTGCGTGTCCAGGCAGGTAGCTACTCTCAGGCAGATCTAACAAGGAGAAAGGGGAGCATCTTAACTGGCAGATGGAGCATGAACATATTTCGGAACTTGAACCATATGCAGAAATCCAATAAGACAGTATTTGAAGTTCATTTCTGTGGCTGATAAGTCTTTTAGAGGCACTTTTTAGAGGAAGGTACATTTCTGGTCCTAGAGGGACTATGTATCAAGACAGAAACAGATGTTGAGAGTATCAGGCAGGGATCTAGTAACCACAAAAGAAAAAGAGGTTGCTGATTGCAACTCAGGAGCAAGACAGGCATCTTGTATGCTAGAAAAAGGTACAAAGTCAGAGACAAACTGGAACTACTGTTGACATGATGCTGAACCAATTGAAATAATTACATCCTAAAGCCAAACTTATGTTCTTTATGTCTATATAACTGTAGACTGTTGAGGGAAAAGAACTGATGGGTGCATTTTATAGAGAGAGCCAAATTGACTTATTGAATCCTATTGAAATTAAAGCAATGTTAACATTTAATGCAGACACCTAAAGGAATCTTTTAGCAGACCTATAACCAAGATTCTTTCTCTGATAGAAAAAGTCAGAGACTCTACAAAAATAATGACAGCATTTCTATTACTGCTTTAATTGCAGCTTTGCTTTCAAACTTGAGCATTTCTCAAAATCACACTGAGGGCTTGTGAAAGTATAGGTCTCCAGACCCCACCTCCAAAGTTTCTGATTCAGTATTTCTGTGATGGGCCTGATAATTTGCATTTTTAACAAACTGCCAGGTGATACCTAAGGTGTTGGGCAGAGGCCACAATTCAAAAACCCCTGAATTAGAGTAAAACTTTTGACTGTCACCAATAAGAATTGATCCAAAGTCACCAACACTAAACAGAGAGCAGAAAACACTGCAGAGAAAAAAACAGACTTATCTAAAAATGAGATTCCTTTGTGGAATTTGAGAAATCTGAAACTACTGGATTCACAAATCCCCAGGTTCTGAACTTTGCCTTTCATATCTAGGAACCTGCTATACCTCCCAGTCTCAGTGGTCTCAAATCTTATTTGACACTATAGTTATCTTCCAAGTCTATCCTTAGATAGACTTCTGCTCCGGTGGTATTTTGTTTCTGCTCACATGTTAACATGACATTATTAAATTGTCTTCCCCTGAAATTAGTAAGGTGTCCTCCCAAATATCCTGATTTTCTAATTATGCATCTGAATTTACATAAAAATTTTGAATCATATCTTTAATGTGAGGAAAAAATATTGTCAAATAAAATGGTCATGAACAGAAGGGAAGTGAGGCACAATCACATTTCCACAAGGATTAAGATAAGTCAGGACTAACAGTTACCAGTAATGGCAGAGTCGAGGAGCAGGTGTCCAGCATTAATCCACATAGTCTCATGACGTTAATGGGAGTCCTGTGGCTTCATTCCCAAGCACCACTTTGAACATTCATCCCAAGATATGAATTAATACAATGTAGTTCCTGCACTGCTGGGTCTTATTGCTTAATTAATGTGATCATAATGACAGCGGGGGACTCTAAATTTTCCATGTCACTTCATGTCCTATAAAGTTTCAGTAGAGTAATAAGCTTCATAAGAAGATGAGTCATTTGCATATGAGAGTTTAAGTAAGAAGCTTAGAGGCAGTGTCTACCACTAAAAAGAGGTTGTGCGAAGGTGTTGGCTATTAAAGACATATGTACATCAAAGTTTAATATTTATGGATAAGCATCTCAGAGTTAAATTCTGATAATTATCATTCATTTGTACCATGTCTCCCATGTACCTCAAAGAGAGAAACTGTGTGTTTACTTGATATACCATCGACTATCAATTTTTTCTTTCAACAGGTGAGTATAAACTCTCCGTATATACAAGGTATTGCCCTTTGTATTCTGAGTGTGGTGGAGTGGGGTGGGATGGGGAATGAGTCGATGAAATATGCCATATTTTTCCTCAATTTTGTCCAGACACAGTTTCATCCAGTTCCTAGATGGACTGGACTGTCTGTTTCCTATCTTTATCCTACTTACCATCTGTAATATTGGATAGTATTGACTGCCTCTTCACCTTCTTAAATTGTTTTTCTTCCTCTCTGTAATCTCACTCAAGGCTTCTTGTCCTCCTTTTATAACACTGATACTACTCTTTTTCCTTGACTATCCCTCATTAACATAACCCTTTAATACAGGCAGCCCTCTGGGTTATGATCTTGACCTTCTTTTCTGCCTCTTCTTTTCTATTTCCTTGAGGTATCTCATGGATTTACACAACTAGAACTATCACCTACAAGAAGGGACCCCAAAAAGTATATTGAGGAACCAGAGAATGAAATGTGTGGCTAACATATGCAGGACATGCAATATTTCATTCTAGCTCCATGCTACGTTTGAGCAGAACTACCTCTGCACTGGCGTTTATAAGTAACAACAGAGATTTTTTTCAGAATGAAACTAATAAAAATAAGCTAAAATAATTCCATCTTTTCATGTCTTGCAGGATGCCTTGTTGCTTGTGAAGTTATGAGTTAGGGGAATGTGGAACTGTTTGGAAGGGCATCCTTTCGGTTTCTGCACTAGAATTATGCATACTTGTTCATATAGGCACTTTTTTGAATCTTACCCTGTTTGTAGTCTGGACGGACGTGTATGTCTTCTATTTCCTAATTCGGTGTGGTTCAAAGAAAGAAGGATATTCACTTTCCCCCATGTATAAATTTATACCATAGCTAAAAATAGTGAACTGCTTTAATTACATGGGCTTACAAGAAATCACAGCCTCTACGATCTCAAGTTTATGAGGTTTAGAAGTCACCAGGAAGCTTCATAAATAACATTTCATATTATATTTCTAATATTCTGAAATAAAACCTTAAAATTCTCAAGAAGAAATAAATAGAATACCCATTTCCCTGTGGTTGTGATTTTGATCTCATGAGTTTTTGAAAATATGGATTTTATATTCAGACAGTTTTTAAACATGCTAGATACAAAGCAGGAAAATGTACATCATTCTTGAGATCTGGGTGCCAAAAATTGTCTAGTCTTCAATATGTATCAAGTATAAGGAATGGAGTGCACAAAAATCTAAAAGACCAACAAGAATACTGGGAAGTCAAAGAAGTCCTGGGTTTTGGAATATCATCAGAAAAATAAAGCAAAACAAAAAGAAATCAGGAAGACACTTTAAAAGGTGGTTTATTTACAAAATCAAACCAAACACTTACATAAGTAATTGTAGGCCGAGAAAAATATAGATATACAACATAAAGGAAAATAGCATCAAAAATATTTGATTGTTCAAGAAAGTTCCTGTGCTAATCTTTTATATAGTTTTTAGGGGGCAGAAACCAACCCTAGTAGATAGAACTGATTCTTAGCCAATATGTGGGATTAGACATAGAGAATCAGAGCACCGTGAAATGCTAGAAGATCTCTGATATCACCAGGCTCAATAATTTTCATTTTATACATGAATAAACTGAAGCCCAGATAAAGAAAACACATGCCTAGGAAAACATAACATGTTAAAGTCACATCTGGAACAAAACCATACTACCTAATTTTCAGCCTAAACAGTCATCTGAGGTTAGTGTTGAACTAATACTAAATGTGCATATATGGATAAATTGTTTAGGAGGTTTATACTATTTACGCTTCTCAAGTCCTTGGTTGTACAGAGGACATTAAATTACAGACCTTAGATATACAAGAACAGGAACAATATTATGAGGTCACAGACCACATTTGCTTACTCATTTCTGTCTCATGATTCACTTAACCTAACTTGATCTCTCACCCAATATATTATTTATTTCTAAAGGTTCTTTCTATTTTCTGAGCAAGGATACCACTGAAATCTTGGCCCCAAATTAAAATAAATGGTCATTTGATGAGACATTCACCTTGGGAAGAAATTTTGCTGTGGGCTATAGTGAATTAAGATCACCATTTATACCACTGACAATCAATAACAGTTTGGTTGCTTAAATCCCTGTCCAATGTATTTTTTTTTTTTTTTGCAGTGAAAGGTCTAACTAAAAATTGGAGTACATGTTATTTAATAGAGTACAATTTCAAAAATTGTCATTCTTATTTCTTTCAGCTCTCTAAAGCCATTTGAAATCCCATGCATTTCTTTGCTAATATTCTCAAACCGAATGGTAATCTGTAGGCCAGTCTCTGAAGCTGGTTTGTAATCTCACAAATCACTTGGAAGTACCCAAAACTGTCCCAAGTGTATTCCTTATGTTGTAACTGAATTCATATATTAGAGACACTTCGTGAGACTACTTCAGTTAGTGAAATATAAGCCCAGTAGAATGATAATGGCTGGTATGTGTTAGTGTCTTGTGTCCCATGCAAGATATTAAATTTTGTTCATTATCTCAAACCCATGTGATAATCACTCCTGCAAGGCCTAATGCTTGACTTCATAGGATTGGTGACCATTTGGAAGATTCCACAGAAACATATTTCTATAGAAGTGTTGAAAAACCCACCTAGTTTGAACTTAACTAAAGAGAAGTTCATCTCAGTAACACAGCTTTGGCTTCAAATAAACTAATAGCCCAGAACCCAAAGGCTTAAGGTCTGAGGTCTCAGGAGACTTATGACAGAAACCATAAGAAACACAGAAGTTTTACCAAAAGCTTCTGATAGCTTTGAGATATAAGTGTTGCTGTGTCGAGATTCCTCTTGGAAACAGATTCACAGTGGAAACAGGTGAAGGACACCTAGGCTTCTAGGGATTCTGATTCTCATCAGCAGGGCACACTGAAACATTCCAGGAGGTGGTGGTGCCTAGCAGAGGTACATTGTGGCTAAGATTACATTGCCCAGTGTTGCAGTGGGAGTACCAAAGAAGTGACTGCAACCTGGAGAAAGAGTAGCAAGGCTTAGAGAAGCAACAACTTTGCTCAGGGGAAGTCTGCAATGCCTGACAGAGTAGGATTATAAACATAAGTGAGATGTCGTCTATAGATTCTTAGATGTATTCTAGGGAAATTTGCAGGGGACTTCAACTTGGATTAGAGGGTAGAGACCCATTAAATAGCCATTATTTCTGTCAACCAGTGTTCTTTTGTATTCATAGGTAGATAGGCCATTCAGTTGACATAAATTGCAAGCTATTCACTAGCCAGCCATCAGCATTTATGCACCATGTAGCATCTGAGCTCTTTTTATCAAATTCTCAGATTTTATATCCCTGAAAATCAAAGCCAATATTCTAAAGTGAACACTTTCTGGCTACCTGAGTGCACTATGATCTGACTCTTCTCTGAATTTGCATATCAATTATCACCTGTACCATTCGTTTAGTGAGCATTATTATAGACTCATTTGTGTCATTGCTTATGTTGTTGTCCTAAATGCCTAAAACTATAGTGATGTGCTTTTAGGTTCCTCAAGAATAATCTCTGTCTCCCTCGCTAGACTGCAAACTCTGAGATTGTTAGGACTTGTCTGCATTTAGTTTAGAGAATTTTCTACTGTGTTACAGCAATGGTGGGTATTCAAAAGCACTTGAATGAATGTATGAATGAAATATTTAATTTTCCATCACTAAGGCTATGATGGTCTGACAGAAGAACATGTCCAGTTGCTGTTATATGGTTTGGTTCATCTATTTACACTATATTCTAGCCAATAATAAATAAATGGCTGAATTTTTCCTCTCAGTAGGGTGTAGTGATTCCCTGGGACAATTTCTCATTTATCAGAATTGTATTTTGATAAAAGTACAAAAAGAGAGATGAAAAAAATGGACAAAAATCTGCTGATAAATTTAGAAAATTTCACTAAAAATACAGCAGTAAAACAGCTGAAGCTCAAATGGAGAGAATCATGTCTCCTGAAAATAAATATCCCCCAAGCTCATAAACACCAAGGCTAGTGGTCAGGAATGAACAGATGTTTATTGCCTCATGCACCCTCTGCTACTCTGGGATAATCTCTTAAATATCCCAAATCCAGTTTGAATTTAAATTAGATTCATATTTTCTTTCAAGATTATTCCATTAAAAATATCATATGATTAGCCAATTAAATGGAGGAAAAAAATCAGTAGGAGAGCAATCCCCTTTAATATTTTCAATTAAGATGTAGTGTGGCCAATAAAAACGGCTTACATTTTCATTTTATGGGTACCTATGGAGAGCATTATGACACAAATGACTCAGAAGAAGGTAATCGTTTCAAAATATATTGTAGTGGAAGACTGTAAACAGTGCAGTGTGTTAGCTTACAGGGGATGTGATGAAAATATAAAGTTTTTTTCAAAGGGGATTCATGTTTATTTTATAGTCTTTTAGGGTGTTTGTGCCTGCCAATTTACAGAACATATTTCTAAAATGCCATGGACTGTTCTCTCCTAGGGAAGGGTAGAGAGGTGAGGATATACCCATTAGGGGATAATATGTTTTTAAGGAGAAGAGAGTCATGTAACAACTTTATCCTGTCTGCTGCCTAGATTTGAAATGGAACTTCACCAGGGCGTAGTATAAAACCTTATTTTCTTATAGGACCATAAGGAGAAGGCTGAAAGGCTGGGGCTACACGATATCAAATGCAGCAAGGAATATGGAAAATTTCTAACTCACAGTACATCAGACATTTTGAAATCTGTAACCACTGAAATTTGTACTGAATTATTCTCTCTGACTTCTTGAGACTATGTGACTCCAATTAATATCAATCTTAATAGTTCTTAATGGTTATAGTATGTTAGCATTTTTTAATATGAACTGAGGGAGGGTCCTCAACTCCCCCATGTTAAAATTTTATATTCTAATTTGATTTAGAATTTTAATACTTAATTTTGAGTGAGAGTTTGTCAAGGCCATATTGGCCGAAGATTGTTCTTTGCACATAGAGATTTAATAAATATTTAGTCATCTGTGTAAAAGAAGAACAATAGTGTTGAGAACACTTCTCAACAGATTGAAACAGTAATGCAAAAATAACCAAAGTAACTGGGGATTAAAATACATGCTATGAATAATAGAAATTTTAAATTAAAATTCTTAAATTAAAAAAAGTGTGCTTATCGTGTGTCATTTCCTGTACTAAATCTTTAATATATATGTATCCTTCAATCTTTTTCACAATCTAGTGAGATTGGTATTGTCATCAGACTTAACAAAGGCCACATAGCTAGCAATTGTCAGCAAGTTGGAGTGTAATCACGATATCTAGGGGCTATATTTTTACATGGTTCATTGCATGGTTATATGTGCATGACAATATTCTAAGCACAGGAAATGCTGGAATAAACAGAGGTGAGCAAGTCAATCAAAATTCCTTCCCTCGGGGAATTTACATTCTATCTTACTTTGTGTATAATTAAAATTTGTTTCCCAAGCTATTTGATAAAGTTCCCACTGTTTTTAATGAATGTGATGAAGAATTAAAAATGTGAAGCAAAACATTGAACCAAAGCCTCTTCTCTCCCTGTAACACACGCTCTTATAGAATGGGCCTATGTTTTTCTATTTGTGTGTTTACCCAGTAATTATATAAACTACATCAACAATTAACTCAAATCCCAGACTTCAAGGATGAATTAGATTTATTCTTTGTATACAGGAAAATTCAGAACACTACAGTTATTTTGGGGCACAAGCAAACAGGAAGTCTAGAAGTTTGTTCATTCCTTCGCCCCTACACAGCTAGTTTAGATTTTTGAGTCATTGTAGTATTTTATTTTCAAAACTTGTCATTTAGAAAGTGTCTGAAGTTTACTCACCAGAGGTTGGGGCATGAGGGAGGGATGAAAGGCAGAGGGCAGAGGATTTTTAAAGCAGCGACACTACTCTGTATAAAACTGTAATGGTAGATATGTGTTGTTACACATCTGTCTAAACCTTTAGACGGTATGGTATCAAAAGTGAACTGTAAAGTAAACGATGGACTTTGATGATTGTGATGTGTTAATGTAGGTTCATTTACTGTAACAGATGTACCACTCTGGTGGGAGATGTTGATAATGGAGGAGGCTGTACATGTTTGGGAGCAGAGGTTATACAGGAAATCTCTATACCTTTCCCTCAATTTTGCTGTGAACTTAAAACTACTCTAAAAAATAGTCTTAAAAAAGTGCTTGTCAGTATTAAGTGGTGGTGAGGATAGAGAGCAAGTCTAACTCTCATAAACTACTGGTTGGAATACAAAATTTAAAGCCACATTAGAAATCAGTTTAGCAGTTTCTTATAAAGTTAAACATGCATTTATCACACAACTCAGCAATCCCACTTTTAGGCATTTATCCAAGTGAATTGACAAAGCACGTACTTTAAAGTTTGCAGCAGCTTTATTGATAATCGCCCAAATCCCAGGTGTCCTTCAACAGGTGAATGCATAAACATTTTGTGTATGTCTATGCAATGGAATACCACTCAATAATGAAAAGGAATGCACAAGTGATTTGCATAACATGCATGAATCTTAAGCACATTTTGTTAAGTAAAAGAAGTCAAATGAAAAAAAGCTGCATATTATAAAGTTTTCTTTTCTTTTTTTTAATTTACGTATCATTCTGCAGAAGGTGAATCCTAGAAAATGTATCTAAAGTTGCCAGAGTTTGAGGTAGGAGAATTAATTATCTACAAGTAACAGCAGGAGGACATTTTGGGGGTGGAGGAATTAATCGCTACAGTATTGTGATGATGTATGCATGAGTGTATGCATTTGTCCATACCTATAGAACTGTATACCACAAATGATAAATTATGTAGCATGAAAATCAAAAGAAAAGGTCAATCAAGATAGTAGACAAACTGAGGATACTATCAAATAACGCTAACAGTATTATGAATTGGTAACGTAACTACAATAAAGGGGGTATGTACATAAGAAGAGCCAATCTAAACTTTAGGAAACTGTTTTCCAATTTTTTAAAAAGTTAAAGTAAAAAGTAAATATATATGTATTTATAGTAATCATATGTTTAAAATAAATGTACTATTCGTAGTTTATAAAACATATAGTAATATATTTACTAAATATAAATCTTATTTTTTTCTTTATTCAAAGGTATTTTAGAAGCATATTCTTATTCTCTAAGCAGTAGATCAATGCCTAGTTATCTTTCTGTTATTGATTTTTATCCTAAATACACTGTTGTAAGATATAAAATGATGAATATGTTCAATTAAAAAAAATATATTGAGTCTTGCTTTACACAGCAATATGTGGTAAGTTTTTGTGAATCCTCCATGTGCATTTGCAGTGAAGACACATTTTGCCATTGTTTGGTGCAACGTATATATATGTCAATTAGGTAAGTATACTATTTGTATTGTTCAAATCTTCCATACTACTTCTTTACTGTTTTTTGTTTGTTTGTTTGCTATTGAAAAAAGTATGTTAAAAATAGACCATTATAGTCATAGATTTGTTTTATTTAGTCTTTGTTTTTTTGTATATTTCAATTTACTTTTGCTTTATGTATTTTCACACTTTGCTATTGAAGACATGGAGATTTAGGATTGTGTTATATTACTAATGGACCAATTATTTAATCTTTATGAATTGTCCTTTAAATATTGCTTTGGCAGCATTTCACATTTATATGTTGTGTTTTCATTTTTAATCAGATCTAAATATCTCGATGTTTCTTCATTGTTTTTCCTTTTACTCATGAATTATCTAGAAATATATTCTTTACTTTCCAAATATTTATGAACTTTCCAGAAATATTTTTATTAATTACTAATTCAATTCCTTTGTGGTCAGAGAATGACTTCAAGTATTTTAAATTTATTGAAAGGTTTTTATTTATTTATTTTTTGGCCCAGTATATGGTCTATTTTGGACAATGTTTTTCGTGCATGTACTTAAAAAGACTGTGTGTATTCTGATGTTGGTTGGCATGATCTACAAATCCTAATTAAGATAACTTGACAAATATTGTTGTTCACATGCTCTATATCTTTACAGATTTTCTATTTGTTCTATCAATTATTTAGAGAGAGATATTAAAATATCTGAGCATAATTGTGGATGTATCTATTTCTTATTGATATTCTTTTAACTTTGTTTTGAATATTTTGAAACTCTGTTATTAAATGCATATGTACGTATGGTTGTTGTGTCCTCCTGCTATAAGACCTTTTTGTTATTATGAAATGGCCTTTGAAACTCCTTGTAACTTTTTTTGTCTGATATTAATATAGGCACTCCAGCTTTATTTTGATTAATATTAGCTAGTTATGTTTTCCCCATCATTTATTTTTATTTTATCTTAATGTAGTAATGTCTTTTACATTTAAAGTTCATTTCCAGTAGGCAGCATATAATTGGGTCTTAAATCAGTAATCTTTTAAAATTATTTATAATTAATGTAATTATTTAAATCGTTAAGTTTAAGTCTTTCATCTTACAATTGGTTTTCTTTACCTCATCTATTGTTTGTTGCCTTTTCCTATTTTCTTTGCTTTTTCTAATCATTTTTTAAAATTTCCATTATGTCTCATCTATGTTGATTTATTAGCTCTGCCATTTTAATTTTTATATTCCTTTAAGGTATGTAGTGTGCATTTTTAACTTATCACAATCTACCTTGTGGTAATATTATACTACTCATAAAGTATAAGCACCTTGCAATTGTGCACTTCCACTCTTACTCTTTATCCTTTGTCACATTTTATTTTACATATCTATAAAACTTGGAGTACATTATTAACTTTTAACATTTGATTATCTTTTAAAGAAAGTAAATAATGGATAATTATATGATAATTCATATCGTTACCATTTTTTCCTTTGTATAGATCCATTTTTCCATGTGGTATAATTTCCCTTCTTGAAGGACTTTCTTTAACATTTATGGTAGCGAGGGGTCTCTTGTTGATAAATTCTTAAGTTTGTGTTTATTTGAAAGAGTCTTTATTCACTTTCATTTTTAAACAAAATTTTTACTGGATATAGAATTGTAGGTTGTTACATTGTTTTAGTCCTTTTAACACTTTAAAGATGTTGCTTCACTCTCTTTTGGCTTGCACTATTCGTGAAATATCCTCTAACACCCTGCATTTCTTTCTCTGTATGTAGTATGTCTTTTTCCCCCTATATTATTTTAAGATTTTCTTGGTTACTGATTTTGAGAAATTTGAATATCATGTACCTTGATGTAGTTTTTTTCATGTAATTTTGTGCTTGGATTCATTGCATTTCTTAGATATGCAGGGTTATAATTTTCATTACATCTAGATAATTTTGGCCATATTTATTCAAGGATTTTTCTCTCTCTCCTTCTTATCTCCTTTATGGCTCCAATTACACATATAGCAGTACACTTGAAGTTCTTTCACAGATCATTGATGCTCTGTACATTTTTCTTTTTTGTTTCTGTATTTTTCATTTTTGATAGTTTCTATCACAATGTCTTCAAGTTCACTTATCCTTTTATCTACAGCATCTAATCTGTATTAATCTCTTCCAATATATTTTTATCTCAGCCATTATAGTTTTAATCTTCAGGGTTTTTGTTTGTTTGTTTGTTTTTTGCATCTTTTAATAAACTGTCTTTTCTACTTCTCTATTAAACATACATAATACAGTTATATGAGCTGTTTTAATACCTTTGCTAATTTTAGTTCAGGTCAGTTCTGATTGATTGATTTTTCTTTTCACCATGGATCATAATTTCCTACTTTGGATGCCTGCTAACTTTTTATTAGATGTAACCTTAATTTTGGATGTAATATTAATTTTACCTTTTGGGGAGGTAGATATTTTTGAATTTTTATATTTTTGAGGGTTTTTTTGGCACACAAGTGAGTTACTTATACACCGTTCAGTTATTTTAGGCCTCAGTTTTAAGGTGGAACCACAGCTGTGTTTAATTCATGGCTAATTACTTTTCAATACTAAGGCAAGACCAGTCTAATTACTCTAATGTCACATGAATTACTCCAATGTCATATGACTTATGAAATTTTTCAGTCAAGCTAGTAAGGGTAATCTAGTCACTTTTTCTCCATCTTGGCCAGAGGCACAAATACAGATAACTGGGCTATTTAAGTATATAAACTACGAATAGTACATTTATTTTAAACATATGATTACTATAAATACATATATATTTACTTTTTACTTTTACTGGCTCCATAATTCATTTTGGTGGTTCTTTGCCTGGACTCACATACACACATTGATATGTACCATGCTGAATACTCATATCTGCAGATGTTGGAATTCTCTCACTATGCGGCGTCAGCTGTCAGGTACTCTGTCCTGCTACCTCTAGCTGCCATGATCTTCCTGGATTCACTCAGGATGTCTGTCTGGCTGCCTTAGTTTCCACTTCCCTATGCTGCAACCTAGAAACTCTCTCAAGGCAGTAATCTGAGATAATCACAGAGCTCATATCGTTTTACTTCTCGTCTCTCAGGAATCTCTGTCCTCTATTTCGTGATGTCTCGTGTCTTAAAAACATGCTAACATTTTTTTTTTCTCTAAAGTTTGTCCATTTTTTAGAGAGTGAGGTTCAGGTGGGAGGGTAATCTAGTCACTTTTTCTTCATCTTGGCCAGAGGCACAAGTACAGATAACTGGGCTATTTTAATCATTTTTGATTGCCAATTTCTGTTGGAACATCAGTATAACATTTCCTTTGTTTGGGGAGCACTTCTAAAGTCACCTTTTATGAAACTGTTTTTTGTTTTCTAATCCTTAGGATTCTTGTCCTAGCACTTATCATTCTTTAATATATCTTCAGTCTTATCCCTTTAAGTCTTGATAATTGTCAACGACATCCCTGAAGCTGTCCCTAGATCATTGGGTATGTGCTGGTTTATGTTGGGACCCTACGACTTTATACAGTTAAATTTAATTGCATAGTCTTAAAGGTTCATTAATGTCCTGATTATGTATTGTAGTTTTCTAGCATCCATAGCACCTAGCTCATTTTATAAGTATATAGTATATATTCTGTAGATAAACATATAGTTTTATTGCCAATGAAAGATATACGATGAGATATAACATTAGACCAAATAACATTGAATTAGATCTGACCCTAACTGCTTCAATTTTAATTTATATGAAACCGCAAGATGTACCACTCTGATAAAATATTTACAGTACTTAAAAAAAATTACAGTCTTAACTAATAGTTGAGAAATATGTAAATGAAAAATACCTCCTGGGGATTTTATATAAGGATGGGCTGTCTTATACCATGTGACATACATAGTTTATGATCTTGTCTTTCTCAGAGGAGAATATGAATCTAATTCAGAGCTTCTCAAGAGAAAAAAAAATATTGGCATTTAATTAACACCATAAGGCAGACAAACATAGCTCAAGTGATCTTTATCTCTGATGTTTGCCTTGGATGCTTTCAGGACTAGAAAGCTTTCAACAATTTCGTGCTTTTTGTACTACCCCTTTAAGGTACCTTCAGGCATCATGCACATAAGCTACATGCATAATATGGCTTTATTTATGGGGGCACTTGGTGGGGCTTGTAAGAAGCTGTTTTCATATTATTATTCGAATATCAAAATGATTATACTGTGTTACTTATATAAGCACTTCTGGGAGAATATACTTTTCTTCTCTGAAAAATAAGGTTTAAGTCATCCACATGCAAAATACTATTGTAATTCTTCCATAAGCCTAGATATTATTCTATAGGATTTTCAGAAAGTAGCTGAGCTGACTTGATAGGTAATTATTGGCTTTTTGACTTTATTTATTTATAAGTTAGGTACCATAAAAAAGAATTATAAAGTTGGAATCTTCAATACAAAATAAGAAAAATAGTAATCACTAATTTGACAAATATTCTAGGAAATAGTTTTGATCACCTTCTACATCCCAGGCTACAATAAAAGTTTTAGGGATAAAGCAGCAAACAAAACTTGAGGTCATTTTATTGGAGCTTAAGAAAAGACAAAGAGTAAGCAGAGAAATGAATAAATGAAGCAGAAAAATATCAGACAGTATATATAGAAAATTTTTAAAAGGGTGACATTATAGAGAATATTAGGTAGATAGGTCTAATTTTGATTATTTAAACTAAAATCTAATAACAAAAAGTGAAGTATGGAATAACAAGGGGAGAGTTTTTTTTTTAAAGGCAAAAACAATAGCTCATTCAAACGATCCAAAGGTAATCTACCAGTCAGGAAAAGCTAATTTTACTATTATTTAACATATAAAAGATTACTTCTCAAGGTGCTTACTCAACAGGGGTTGGCAAGTTTTCTACTATATCAAAGCCTCTTAGGATCTCAAGCTTAGGCTTCTCTTGACCGAAATGCTACTGTATTATGACTGTGCCATCTGCAACACAAACCCCTTATGAATGGTAAGGCAAGGAGATAGAAACTAGAGAATCACATATAGACTTTTCACTGACTTAGCCTGGAAGAGGCATGTCACTCCTGCTTATATTTTATTGGCCAGATCTTATCAAACATCCTGCTCAATTGTAATGATGGACTTAGAAGTGTAATTTCACATGACTGGAGTCAGAGAACTGGATATTGGTGAACCCTGATAATATCTCTCCTAGGTAGAACACAGCTTGAAAAGTGTAAGGAACACACAAAAAAATGGAGAGTGCTGGAATGTAGAGATGAAGAGAAAGCCCCGTAAGGTGAGATTAGAGATAGAGGTAAGGATGTTTTAGGGGTTTTGTCAGCTTAAGAGTTAGTTTGGATTTTATCCTGAGTGCAGTGAGAAGCTATTGTATGCTTTAAAATGGTCATATGATCCAATGTGAATCTTTAAAAGATCAGTCTGTGCGGTATATGGAAAGTGGATATTGGTAACAATAAAAGAGGGAGGCCAGTAGAAGGCAACTGCGATCTTTTGGGAAATGGATTGGTATGAAAGTTAATAGTAAAGATAAGGAGAAGTAGATTCATTTATAATGTGTTTTAGAGGTAAAATGGACAGGATCTCCTGATGGATTTGTTGTGGAAGGAAAGATTCTGTTTAGATTTTTGTCTTGAGCAACGACATAGTGCCTATATACTGAGATTACAATGATATGTGGGTTACAGATTTATAGTATAAATCCAGGGCTGTCTTTTGAGTACATATGATAGGTATATTAGAGGTCATTAAGGGTAGATTGAATACATGCTATTCCTGATGATTCAGGAAGTCATTGAGAATGGGGAAATAGATTTTGGAGTCTTCACAGCATATAGATGGTCTTTTTCAATCATAAGCAGGAAATTTACTTGGGGATATCCAATGAGTGTTATACAATAGGTTTACTGTTGATATGGGACGAGAAAGCAAGCAAGCTAGTGTCTGGATTCTTAATCTTAACATTTCTTCCATTGTTACATGTATTTTTCTGGAACAAATTACACACATTTTTATGATGACAAACAACATGGTAAAGTTTCCAGGGAGTGAGCCTTAAATATGGCCTGCCCAACTCTCTAATCAATAAGAAACTATTTTTAAGACAGCTGCTATTTTCTGGTGCAGAATGCATCTCAACATTTCCTGGCTGAGTGGTTCTGGTGGCTGCTTCATGATTGCGTTTTATGTTACTTATTGAAGGGCCCACAATTACTATGCCATCTTTCACAGAAAAAGATGATTCTGTTGACCCTCCATTGGTAAAGCATGTGAATTAGCAAATGAGTTTTATGTAGGTGTCCAAATTACCTTGCTTAGGTTCTTAAGAAAGAAACTAACCAGATACCTGTGTTAGAAAGTCTTTGTGATCTCTGCTTACTCAAATCCTATTTATCAGGGACAAATTCAAGTCTGAAGTTCAGCAGAGCCTTTCCATGATCTCTATATTAGTTTCATTTTGTTGTGAAAATGTGTAAAATTCATATTATTAATCTCATGTTTTATATTAATATGCTTCATCTTTCCTATTAAATAATTAGAATATGTGACTTCTATTTAATGTTCGTTTTGAATTTCCTAAAATAACTGTCCTCGCTTGGAGCACTTAGGAGTTGTTCAGTAGACTGTGTTTTCTGCATGTGTTGTTTGTACATGCATGTGTGTGTTTTTGTTTCTGTGTGTATGTGAGGGAGAGAGAGGAGAGGAGGGACAAGTGTCAAAATGTTAATGAGCAGATTTTTGACAGGATATGTATTTTAAATTATTTTTTTCGAATTTAGAAATAGTATCTATATTTTTGAACAATTTGAAATTCTAGAATTATCCTAAGAATTATATTTTAAATAGCTCTAAATATTTTGGAATTTCTGCATGGATCTATTAGTTATACTATTATTAAGTTGAATCATATGATATTACCATTTTTAGATTAAAACAAGCCAGACATTGCCAATTTCAAATGGCTTAATCTAATCTATTTAAATTTTTATGTTTCGATTTTCCATACTATATTGTGAGCCTGTTTTCTATTTGTAAATGGTTCTCAAACACATGATTTTAATTGGTTGTTCAACAATCCCTTATTTAAATACTGATTTATTCAGCCACTTCAATATTGTTCATCATTTATTTCCCTTTTCTATTGTTAATAAATACAAAATTTTCTACATTAATCTTTGTCTATATGTGTTATTGTTACTTTTATATAATCCTGTTAAAGAATCACTAACTTAAAAGTTATTACCATTTATAAATTTCTTAATTCATCTCAACAAACTGATTTCTTGAAATAGTATATTAATTTACTCTTGCATTGGAAGGGGATAGACAAATGTTTTAATGTACCTTCTCTGTATTTTTTCTAATATGATAAAAACTCAGTTGTGTAATTTATATATCTTTGGTTACTATTGATGGAAAATATTTTTCACATTTTATTAGACATTTCCATTTTTTCTGAAATATTTACACCATTTACTATATTTTATAAACTTAGAGTTTTCTTACTCATTACTTCTTAAAATTTCTTAACTTACGCTATTAGTCTTTTCTCAAATATATTAAAATATTTCCAAATCTTTTCATTTATGCTTTGATTTATTTTGTCAAATTTTAAAGTACAGATAAATAAAATTTGGGGTGGCAAAACATATTAATATTTTCCCGTATGTTTTATTCTTAATATTTGTCGATCTTCAGATAAGTTTTTACCTGTAAATTTTTCAAATGTTTATTCATCATATAATTTTGTGATGCATTTAACTTTTTAATCTACTACAATCTGTTTTCTAAATGTTAGGAGCTAAGAAAGACTTTAGTGATTTTTATCACTTTCTTTAGTTTAAATTCTGTTTCTTAGTTTTAAGACATGTTAATCTTTCTTGTATATTAGGCTACACACATATAAATATACACATATTTGTTTCAGAAAAACTATTTTACTCCATATTAAATATTTGTTTTAATTATTGTTTATTTAATTATTGTCATTAAATATTTGTTTTAATTATTTGTTTTAATTATTTTATTTATTATGTCAAAAGAATATTTATAGGTCTTTACTTGATATGAGTATTTTTATTGAGTGAGAGAGAAACTATTCTCAAACAGGGATACTTCAAACATAAAACTCGTAAGACGCTCAGAAGCATAATGTTACGGGATGGCTTATAAAGTATAAATGAGGAAGTGGTTTAAACTTTACAATGATTGCTTATTGCAGTGGGGGTTTCCAGACAAGAGAAAATTGGTGAAAAGTGATTCTATTATACCACGTTAGAAGATGACTTAAATCTCAGTTATGATTAATTTATAAGGAATAACCTAAGTTACATTTTGCTTATTATGTTTATGAAATAAACTAGATTAAGTTTTGCTTACCAGGCTTACCTGCTTTTGTCAGCTTGGGAGATCTTCAGCCTGGTCTCCATTTTATTTTATTTTAACAATAATAACTCATTTAATATTTTAGAGATTGAGAGGCAAGATTTGCTCACATTATAGTTTTTAAAAATTATTTTGACATTTAGTTTTGGAAAAATTTTAAATAATTTGTCAAAGTCAATATTGCCTAGCCATGCTTACTCCATTGTCTTAAAGAGCTATCTAATAAATTTTATTACGCTCATAACTTTTGTGACTAATTATACATTTATTTGGGAAACTGACTGACTTACAATATAAATTACCTGTAAGTATTTTTAAAAGAATTTGCTTCTCAGAATTGTTAAATGTTTCAACTAGTTATTTATGGTACACAGGACATGCCCACTGTTTGAGACCTTAAGATATATTAATAATTTTAAGCTTTTTTCTATATATTTGCATTTCCGCATACATAATTTAGAAATATTATTTGCAATGATCATTTGTCTCCTCCTTTCTACTAATTACTATATTTAATACTATTTCATATCTTATTGAACTGGCCAGAATTTCTTGAAAAAGTTTTCTTAAAAATTGTGATTAAAAATTTGTTGAGAATTTTAATATTGCATGGTTACTTTTAAATCTGTAATTGCATTGCAATAGTTATATACAATTGCATTGTGAAATACACTTCTGATTTTAGTTATTTATGTATTTTAATACTATTTTGAATAATAATAATATAATTGTGAAATCTATCATAAGTATCAAAATTCTTCTTAATGACCCATTAGATGCAGTGTGCTTATAGATTTTCAAATGATTAAATTATATATTTTCTAATATTGAATCATAATCCTCGAATGAAGATTCTTTCTTTAGAATGATTTAACTGACATATTGGTAAAGTTATTTGACAGATATTTTAAGATTTTATACACACACACTCACACACACTCACACACAAATCTAAAGGTTGAAATGATTGTTAACCAGATAGTAGAGTGTAAGTTTCAAAATAATAATAATAATAATAATAATAATAATAATAATTAGCGAGTTTTAAGATTTTCTTATATTCTCTAACAAATTATATCTTCTGAAAATTATTTCCTATTTGAGAATTTGAAGTAACTCAATGATAAAACTATCTTTCCCTGTGGGAATTTAAAGCTATCATAAATTTCTTAGTATCTTTGATGAGTTTTTTTCATTATTCGCCTTTTGTATTTCCATAGTATTTTATATTTTCCCAGAAATTCATGTATTTCAAAAAGCTTTTCAGATTTTTAGCAAATACATTGTAAAGCACACACACACATATACATATATCTATATATCTATGTCTATATCTGTGTATCTAGATACATATATAGATACAGTTTTGTACATACAATCTTTTAAAACACCATGTCTCAAATTGTTTTTGTTTTGTCTCATTAAAGTGTCATAATTTTGTACATTTTTATTTTAAAGAAAAGGTTTTTGAATTTAATTTACATAAAACCTCCCATTTTAAACTTACATATTCAATGCTTTTTAATTTTATTTTTTTCTGTGTATTAGGTTGTCTTTATTTAGCTATTCTTTTCCAAACTGACTGCCAAAAGGTATATTTTACAACTTTTTCTGTTTGTTTAATAATGAAAGTATGTGAAACTATTAATGTACTTTGGCAAAATCCTATGCATTTTGATTTATTTCATTTCAGTTTTGCTTAAAAGGTCATTTTAAAAGTTAATAATAGTTATTATACATTCGACTTAAACGATGTGCTAGGTTTTGTTGTGTATGCCTGATGTATTTTAATCAACAGTCCCATTTTAAAGATGCTAAGAATTTTTAGGGGAAGAAAAGTTGAGTAACTTGGTCTAGGTTATAACTAAAAGTGATGTGCCTGAGATTTTAAGCTAAGCAATTTACAATATACTTGCTCAGAAAGCTCTTTTAGAAAGGGCTAGTCACCCAGCAGTAATTACTGTTTTGTTTGTTTACTTTTATTTGTTTATTAATTTGTTTGATTGATTATACATTGTAAATAGTACGTAATTGAAAATGAATGGATTTTAAGCATGGTGTTTGATAAGTTTTGACAACTGTATAAACAAGTGTAAACACCAACTCCACCAACCCTGGTGGAAATTTCCATCAGCCCAGATATAGTATTGAACACTTTTCAGGCAATTTCCCACCTCCCAACCACTGTTGTGATTTGTGTCAGCATAGAATTTTATCTGTTTTAAGTCTTTATGTAACTGAGCACTCTTGTGTCTGGCTTCCTTAGCTAAACATAACATTTGACATTCTTATTTTTGGTTGCATTTATCTGTGGTTTCTTCTTCTTCTTTTTTTTTTAACTTCTGAGGAATATTCTATGTATGGATAAATCACAGTTTTTTTTTTTCTGTTATCTCTTGATGGACATTTAAGTTATTCCAATTTAGAATTACTAAAACTAGCGTCTCTTTCAGTATACATGTTTTTATTTCTCTTGGGTAACTACTAAGAGTAGAATTTCTGTGTTATAAGGCAGGCTGATTTTAAAGTTCATGGAAAAACCTGATTTCCAAATTGGTTGCTACATTTGTAACTGAGATGCCAGTATTTATAAACACCAGTGGGTGTGAAGTGGTATCTAATAGTTTGAATTTGCTGTTTTCTGATATCTAACAATGTCTATCACTTTTTAGCTGTTCTTTTGTCTTATTTTTGTGAGGTTCACAAGTGTTTCGTATTTTTGGATTATTGTCTTTTTATTGATATGTAGGAGTTATCAATATATTCTGTTGAAAGTCTGTCAGATATATTTATGGAAAAATCTGTAATTTATATTTTTATTTTTTTAATAATTATTTTGAAGAACAGATGTATTTAATTCTGATATAGTCCAGTTTATTATCTTTTTCCCTTTGTTCTTAGTGCTTTTTTGTCTTATCTAAAAAAAAAAACACCTCTCTATTTCAAGATTATATAATGTTTTCCTTTACTTTGAAGAGCTTTATATCTTTAGCTTTTCTGTTTAGATATATCTGTGATGAGTTTCAAATTAATGTTTGTGTATATTGGCAGGTAGAAGGTTGAGGTTCATTCATTTTTATTTTTGCTTTCATACAGATATCCAGTTTTCCAACATCCAGTGTTGAAAAGTTTACTTTTTTTCTCCAGTGACTTGCCTTGATATCTGTGTCAAAATCAACAAATTTTGGAAAAAGATGTGGATTTGTTTGCAAATCTTTTGTTGAGATTGGTTATATTCATAAAGTTTATTGGTCTTAATATAATTTTCTTACAATATTCTCGTTAGGTTTTTAGTAATGTTTCCACTTTCATTTCTAATACTGGAAGTTTTAATTTTCCCTCTTTATCATTTTTCCTGATTTTATCAATTTCTTTAATATGTATAAGAAATCATTTGGTGTTTGTTTATTTATTTAATATGTATAAGAAATCATTTGGTGTTTTTTCCATTTTCTATTACACTGACATTTTTTTCTTTTCTATTTTTTCTTTTCTATTTTTTTTCTATTTTTCCATTTTCTATTACACTGATATTTTTTTCTTTCATATTTATTATATATATTATTCTACTTATTTTGGGTTTATTCATGTTCATTCTTCTAGATTTTCAAGTTGGAAGCTTAAATCATTAATTGCAAAACTTCCTTCTGTTCTAATATAAACATTTTAAAATATAAATTTCTAACTGTGTTAGCAACATTCTTCAAATGATAATATGCTGTGTTTTATTATTCATATTAAGCTATTTTCTTATTTTCATTATTATTTCTTTTCTGACCCATTAATTATTTAAAATATTGTTGCTATATTTTAAAATATTAACATAAAGCACATTGTATATGATTATGTTATTTTGAAATTTGTTGAGATTTCTTTTATTGCCCAGTATACGGTCTGTGTTGGTGATTCTTCCTTGTGCACTTAAAGAGAATGTTTATTTTGCATTGCTGAATTTACTGTTGTATAAGTGTTAGTTTGGTAAAAATTTTTTCATAATGCTATTCAAATCTTTTGTAACATTATTGAATGTTACAAATATTTACTGATAATTACTGATAATGGGGTATTAAAAACCAAAAGTATGTGAATATGTCCCCTTATACTTTCATTTCTGTCAATATTTTCTGTTATAATCTCTTAATTTTTAAAAAATATGCTTTTTATTTTCATTCTTGCCTGTTGCCCAGAATAGGACTGGAATACAATGTTGAATAGAAGCTCTGTCAGACATCCATGCCTCATTCAGTCTTAAATGAAAAGCATTCATTCTTTTACCAAGCGTATTATCTCTGGACATCTGTGACCAGCTATGTGGAGTTTCACTCTTTTTCTCCATGGCCTCCTATTAGCAAAGACTCAAGAGGACCTCATGTTGATTTTTGGAGGTCTTTCTTTGAATAGTAGTCCATCCTTTTTGTACCTCTACTCCACAACTTTCAGTTGCCTCAAACTCCTTGATCTCCAATCTGTATCTCCTCAATTGAGCAGAAGTCACTAGGTTCAGTGACATGGTACATAAATTTGTGTGACTATTATGTAGGAAAGCTATATATAGTGAATACTCTTTTTATTGCATTTTAATGAAAGTTGCTTTAGATTTACTTTTCCTAAAAATTACCATTGTCACTTTATCAGTACTGTCCAATGAATATTATTCATTTATTTTATTTTTATTTATTTTATCACCTCTTTAAAAAATGTTTCCTCTTAGCCTTAATTTTCTCCCAATTGAGATTTGGTATTTTATAAGTAGATTTTAATTAATTTACATTTATTTTGGTAATGAGTGTATTTTATCTTATTTGCAACTATATTCTTGAATATCGTTTATTTATGACTTGTTACTTTTTGTTGTATTTAGTCTTTTGTTGCATTCTCTATGTATGTACACATACACATATATATGATATAATATAATCTTATCCGTTGAAAGTGATAAAGTACATACCATTTGTATATCAATTTGTTGAAACCTTTTAAAGTTAAGTAACATAAAAGCCTGAAAATAAAGTAACATTTATTAAAACTGGAAGCCTATTCTCTTAAACAGTATATTATACTTTTTTTATGTTAATGATCTTCTTTTTCATTTCTATTTCTCATCTTTGCATGCATCCCATTTTCTTCCCTATCAGATTATTGTGCCTTAATCCATTCTGTTTATGAGGTTTTTTTTCTCTTTTTAATATTTTCACATGGCATATTATGCACTATTATGATGCCATGAAGATCTCTAAAATTTAATCCGATAATTTTAATAAATCAAAGATATACTGTACTCGTATTTTGAGATTTCAGAATGGATATCTTTCTCCTTAACAGAATTTATAGAGGACTTTAAAGAATTATAAGTCATGATAAGTTTTCTGGGAATTTGTCTATAGTTGCATAATTTGTTTTTTAGTGTCTCCTCACCTTCTAATACCAGCACTTAAAAAGAGAGCATGCCACAGTTGTAATTAGGACTCAATAAATGTTTTTTGCATGAATATATGAAATCAGCAGCAAAAAACACAAATTTGTGTCTGTCAATAGTTAGAATATGTGAATAATTTTTTCAAAAACACTACATTGTCCATTTTGATGCTGGTTTAAATTTTCTTTTAGAATAATAGCAGGTCCACATGCTTGTATCACATGTTCATTCAACTAGCATATCTGATGACTTGAGAGACTTGCACACACAGAGATTAGTATTTCAACCCTTTAGATAGCAAGCAAAAACCGTAAACCTAAGCATACTGGGCTACAGCACTCTTCCTTTCCTCTCCATTGCCATTGAAGTGGACATGTTTTATATCTGCCCCACTTGTCCTCAATCTGCCACTCTTCCATAAATTAATAGTAGTCATGTTCATTCATTACATAGGATTCGAATTAGCCTCCTGCTCATGTCACTGCCTTAGAATATGTAACACAACCTGCACGATCTCACTACTCCACCTCACTGGCCTCAGTAAATAGTTTTAAGGATGGGAATATTAGCCCTGTTAGGCCAGAAGCCTCCATGGGCTTGTCCTGCACCTACTTGAAACATGTTTTGCTTTCCCAAGTGTTGCTAACATGGCAGTATGAACTTAAATTACCAGTTACATTCTTTGTAACAATTTAGAGAAGGCCTGCATGGGAATAACCCTAACATAGGAATACTGTGCTGAGAGATGAAGTTAGAAGGGAGAGAGAGACCTTAGCAGCAATAAACATCCCTGAATCTAGAACCTTCTCTGAATAATTTAATTTTACGAGAAGATTTTTCTGTAAATGACCAGATAGTAAATATTTTAAGTTTTGGGAGCCAGATAGTCTGTCTCAGTTATTCAACTCAGCTATTGTAGTGTGAAAACAGTAATAGATGATACATAAGGAATGATTATAATATTGTTCCAATAAAACTTTATTTATAAAAATAAACAGTGGCAGTAGATAGACCCTGACATAAAATAATAATTCCTATCTCTCTCTCTTTTTTTTAACATCAGTTAGAATTGGATACGGATATGTCATTTGATGTCCTAAGATGCTTGACTTCGAGAAAAATTTCAGTCTTCTTCGTGGAAAGTAAACCTTCCATGCATGGCATATCCTCCGAAATCACTAACCCTGCCTTCCCTGCCCTACTTCCTACGCTTTTTCAAATAAATGCAGTAGTATACTGGACATAAAAGAATAGTGATATTGTTACTCGGGAAAGGAACAGTAATCTGTCCACTTAAAAAAGCAATGCTCTTGCAGTGGACAAAAAGCTGCTTTGTTCTTTGACTGTTACATTCATTTCCTGGGTCTCTGGGGTAGATGCTTTCTCCCCATTTTATTTCCAGGGGAACAGACTGCTCCACTTAGGGAAGTGAGCAACAGGAGAGCCACCTATTATTTTCTCAACCCAGCTCAATTGTCTTTTTACTTAATGCCAAATCTTTTCAGATAACAGCAAAAGATTTTCTGTCAGTTGAATTTTTGGGGGGTGGTGAGTTTTCAAAGCCTTTCTGTTTTCTTTCTTCAAAAGTGTTTCAGCAGAAAATGTACAGATTCTGTATTTAGAGCTGCTGGACTAATGCTGTTTTGGACCCGAACGTTGTTCAATATAATGAAATAAACACACCGCACAGCTTTGGGCATTTTTTTTTCTTTTTTTAGTTTAAAGTTATGGAAAAATAAAAGAGAGATGAAAGGGCAGACTGGCAGTAATTAAACATTCCCAGAAGCCTATGAGTTCCCCAAACTCGGCAAACTTATTGGAAAGGGTCTGATTCAGAAACAGGTGTCAGGCCCAGTAATTCAAGAGCATATGCATTATCTCAACCTGGGGAATGGAAATAAAAGAAGAGGCATTAATCAGAACTCTAATCAGTGAGTGATACAATAAGGTTGATCTCACCTTATTTAGTTAGAGGTTCACATTGAGGCAATATCCAGGTAGTCATCATTTTCATACTGATTATATCAGGAAAAATGAGGGTAATGATTCAGATTTGGCAGCTGTGGTGTTCTCTTATATGAGAAACTAATAAAGAGACACTAAATCTTGATATACTTATCACATTTGGGCTGTCAGGAGTATATAATCTTCTCCAAAGTTTCTTGGATTTGTTCAGTGCAGCATATTTCATCAGGAAGAAAAGTTCCCCTCACCCTGTCTTTTAGAGCATTGCCTAAAAAAAGCAAACCTAATCTTCCTAGAAAAACAAGTAGACAGGGTTTTATAAACAGTATACTTTTAAGAGTTTTCAAAAGCACAGACACACACACATTATCTACATACTGATGTGCCAGTTTAATTTACTTGGGAACAAAGTAGCTTCAGATTTGTGGAAATCTTTGCAGTAGATATGTTTATATGTAAAATCATATATTTTGACCCAATACCTGTTTTCACTTGCATTCTGAAATTAAATTAAAAGAGTAAGACAAGTAAAAGATAGCAAAGAAAACTTCACATTTAAATTGCAGTACAGACAAATAGAGGTAACTCTGTGTGCATGTGGAAATTCATATATAAAGCTGAAGTTGATGTACACAAATACTGTCAGTTTTACATTTGCTATGGGTTGGCTTGGTTTACCAAAGACAGGACAAGGCAGTCAACTGTGAGAAAGAACTGATATCGTCACTGTTGATGCACTTCTGGAATGATTGTTTGGGCTGCTAGTGGTCGATCTTCTAATAGCACAAATAGAGTGGAGTAACTAATAGTGCTTTTCATTTAATTGCTCTTTCATCTGTTTCAGGACATCTTCTGGATGCAGGACATCTCATTGTGTAAGAGCTATTTTATTTCTGCAAGTGTTCTCTCTGAGGTAAGACTTTTTACTAAAGGCCTTAGACATCTTGTAATGCATTATCTGCAGGTGTCCAGTGGTCCTCAGCTCTCCTGCTATCATAGATAAAATATCTCAGGATGCTTTTTTTATATCTATATGTTAATGTGTGATCATTTGCATGACCATATATGTATTTTATGTGCATTCTTTGAAAACAAATTCTTAAAAGTATAGACTTCTAGATTTCGAAGGAATCTAGAAAGTATTAATATGACCTTCTGAACAGAGAATGTATGGAGTATTGGCAAAAAATAGTAAACTTCAAGTCAATAAGCTTAGCTTTGAGCTTTACCATTTTCCCATCAATAGTTTAGACACCAGAACTAAATACCTGAATCCAGAGTTTTTTCATCTGAAAATGGGGGATATATTCTGTGTTATGTACTCCCATTAGATTGTTGTAAACATAAAATGAGATGATGAGATAAAAAGTCTTCATAATATATAATGGGCTACAAGAATTTTCACTGGGATCATGAACTTTGCTCACTTAACTCACTTCATTGGCTTTCTTTATATTTCACAAAAGCCCTAAGATCACTTTTAGAGTCTTGAAGAGTGTTTAGTTTTGTTTTGTTTTTCTACAAAACACTCTTCTCAAAGATATCTGCTCACTTCCTCCATGTCTTTACACAAAGCCAGCCCTGACCACCTTATCTAGAATAATTTCTTCTTCTCTAATGTCATTACTCTCCATTCACTTATCCTGCTTTATTTTCCTTCCTAACACTTATCATCACCTGATGTATTATACATTTAAGTCTCTACATTTATTTTATGTCTCGAAACTTCAGTTCATTTGTTGATTGCTATAAATTCTATTCTAGAAGTCATGAATTCCATTAAAAGGCATCCAGTAAATATCTGTCTGTTAAAAGAAATATATAATGATATATTCATAATATAGTAAAGGTAATCATAATCCAAAAGAATGACTGTAGTTTAAAAAATTTAAATTTCAGTTTTTATTACTGTGGGAAGATATCTAGTTTTATGCCTAAAGGAACCTACAGACATTCTTTATATCAAAGTGTTTGTTCCAACAACATGTAGGATTGATCTTAAATTCATAGATGTTTGACTTCTTTCCTATAGCAGCAATGCATCCCCATGTCCTTGCTTTAAGAACTCACAGTTTGAGAAAGATCTGCCACATGTTTAAGGAAATGTTTTTACTATGTATAGTCTTGCTGCTCACAGATTTGTTTAGATCTTAGAATTATGTAAGGTATTCATTAGTTTTAACCAGAAGACATATCATAAGCATCAGTAGAGATGTGTTTGAGTTTATAGTGCTTTTAGTGTGTAAGTCACTGTTATGGCATTATATTCTTGTATTGTTTTATGGTTGCCAGGAGCATGGGAACCATCTCATCGGTGCCCAGATTAAAAAGAGAACTCAAACTACTACTTCTGTGATTAACAGATGTATGTATCATTAATCTCTATGCTTTATCACAACACTTTCTTTATCTGATTTAGCATTATAGTGTATAGAACTGGAAACTTTTGTGTGAAAACACTACTATGTACTTTTTCATTACTTCATCAAAAAATTTTATTGAGATTCTTCTTTGATAGTGTGCAGTATGGGAAAAAATAGAGAGCTCAACTATGGGCTCAAATTTAGGCAAGAAGGAAATACTGTGATTACTATCTCCATTGCTGAATTAAATGGCATAACAAGTAATGCCAAGTACATTTTACCTGAAAGTAGTCAAGTAGTATCCAAAGAACACAATGAGACTTGGAGAACAATACATCTCTATCAATTATTCTCGTTATTAGGCAGCATGATTTTTATTGAATTATTTTTCTAACATCTTTTTTTCAGTGAGGATAAAGACCAATGGTGTCCCCTCTCCCTAAGGAAATAAAAATGAGGACATGCCATCCAGAGCATTCAGAATGGCAGATGCCGTGCATGTGTTTGTGCATATGAGTGTCTGCTAAGTGTTTGAAACAGACGTTGTGAATACTACAATAAAGAATAGTCTCGTATTCTATAACTTGGAAATTAAGGCTTAAAAGGAAAAAAGGCTCTTGTTCTCCTTGGGAGATAAGTTCATCTTGAGAATTGTTTACTGATTTAGGTAGAAAAGTGGTTGTGCAGACACCTGCTCCTTGCTTTTGAAGTCAACACAAAATTTGTGTAATTTGGTCTCTATTGTTTCAATAAGGGCCTTTAGGAATGTGCCTAGCAAATTTTGGAATGTATCATGAAAGGTAGGGTCATTTTATCTCTGACACTGTGATCAACTGTAAGTACTAATAAAATAATAGCTGTAAGTATTTACAACGCATTTCTGTATTTATGGTATTTGATATCTATAACAGAGTTTCTCTCTAAAAATACAGATTCTATTATCAGAGTAAGGACACAGTTAGAGATTAAACAGTCCAAAAATGCTAGAATGATAAGTAAAGTTAAGAATGAAAAATATTTGTACCAATTCACTTTTTGAGTCATTTGAAATTTCTATTTTCATTTCTCCTCAAAATATCCCTCGGAGACAGTAGTATCCTATAATGAGCAGTATTCTTCCCATTTGACAGCTAAAGAAACAGAGGCACATAGAAGAAGAAAATTATACAGAGACCACCCAGAAACTGAGTCAGACAGTACTATGAAAGTTTTGTTATGTTTTATAGCCAAGGTTTTTGTGTATAGTTACAACTCATCCAATTTTTCTTACATTCTAAGCTGGCCTGCTCTATTTTAAGGGATAGATTTAAGGAGGTTGTTATTTTTAATACAATTTTGTTTTGTTTGATACCGATGTGTTTAATCATTATTGCTGCTGGCTATTGTTCCTTTTCATGTATTTTAATACTTTAATCAATGGGAATTTTATTGGTACTTGTACCCTGAGGCTATTGAAAGTGGAGGGTGCAATTTTATAAATATACAATTGAAATAAGGAAAAATAAAACAGATGGGCATGGAGACCATGTTGGTAATAAAGTGATAAATTCCTTCAGGAGCTATATAAAGAGGTAGGGTTCTGTCTAGATGAGTGTTTGCACTAGACTCACTGAGTTAAAGAAGATGGTTTGGCTCTTGTTCATTGTTATTTTCTCACCTAAAATTTATTTCTCTCTTCTGCTTCTTTAAAAATTATTTCAAGTCCAAAATTCCATAGGGGACATTAATCTGAATAGCAGTTATATCTTGAATATCGCAACTACGTTTTATAAATCTAAGCTTTCTGCTCTATTTTTGTGCTTGATTATATTAAGTATAGTGACTACTTTTATGCTGGCTTATTGTAAATTTTATCCTTTATATATGAATGTCTCCTCTTACCCAAATAAACTTCAGAATCCCAAATAGAACGGATGTCATATCAGTTGTTTCTTTGATACATCCTCCAGAAAGTGATATCACCATTCACTCTGTTACCCAGGACAGAGAGCTGAGGGGATACTGAAGAAAAAGATCTCCAATATTTAATTATATCAAATATTGAAATAAATACTGGGAAATACTATAATCTTACCTGTATCTAAAAAGAAAAAGGAATAACCATTAATTTTTTAAATTTTAGTTTATTGTTTTTTTTCCCCCAACTGCTGGGTAAAGTAAGAGGCTTAATGATTTCTCAGGACTCTTTAATGATAAGGATTATCTAATTTCTTCATAATCATTAAATTGATGGAAGTGGTCAGGTAAATGTTTGGTGGAACTGACCTTCAGATGAAGAAGGAAGTTTCCACTCTCTCCCAATCATGCTGAAAGTTGCATTTCTTTTAATGACTCCACTTAGAGCAGCAGGAAGCAAAGTGATCATCACCAGCAGGTACTTAGACAAGAGTGAGAGGTTGGATGTGGACTGCTCTATTAAAACATCCCCTTCTAAACAGGGCTTCCTGGAGCTTAAGTGCCCATTGCTGCAGAAGCCAGGATGCCATCTGTGAGTGCACAGCAAAGCTCACAGCTCTGTCTAATGAGAGGAGCTGCATCAAGTAGACATCTTTAAATAGATGAAAGATCCATGGCATCTAATGGACAATTAGTTAACTTCATTCTTTAGAGTTTTTAAGCATCTGATAAATGGAGAAATAAAGAAAAATACTCCAAGTGAAACACGGAAGGAAATTTAAAGCTGTTTGAAAGGAAATGACTTTCAAGTTTTATGTATTTTCATCGTTATTCTGTGTTTCAAAGTGAAAAAAACTAGTGGTCATATGAAGTTTGCTATTTTTTTTCCCTTCGTTTAAAATTATGAAGCCTATGGCTAATGCCATTATATGTGTTTAAAACACATGCTGGGTCAGTTTCTTGAAACACACATTGAAATGAGTGAGTGCATTCCAAGCATTGTCAAATTTAGTAAATTGATATTTAATAATACTCAATCTGGAAAGACTTTTAAGATCACCTGTTCAATTTTGTTATTAAACAGATAATGATACTGAGTCTCAGAAAATATAAGTTGTTTTTCTAGAAGTCAGTTCTAAACGGCAGGTTTGAAAGTTTTTTGAGCTTAGTATTTCTCTCTCTATTCCACTGTTAAATTGAAGGATGTAGGAAAGACAAAATGATGATGTTGTAAATTTAGTCTATGTAAATTAATTTATAATATTTTAAGATAAAATATAAACAATGAGTTCTAATTTCTTGCTTCACACTGGATTAGCTTGCTTCAGAAGCCTATGTAAAAGTACCTAGTATATACTGAATCTCAAGGAATGTATATCTAGCCGAGAGAGAGAGATTCAGGTACAAAAATGATAGAGTGTAATTTATAAAGAAGACTAAAATGGGTAATAAGTTCCCTCAGTGGCTCAGAAAGGAAGAGGTGACATTGAGCTAGTCCAACTGGGAAGACTCAGAAGAAAGTGTAAAGAGTTCTCTCTAAATGGTCAAAAGGATGGAAGGATGTGTGTCATTGGTTGCAGAATTGGGATTTATGAGAGCGTGGAATTTAACTGACTGATTTAAATGCAGGATATTTTTAAATTGTCTTCATTTGGTTAGGGCACAGTTAGTAGAGCTACTTTCCTTCTTTAGAGAGTTGAGATTCAGTTTACTGAATACAATATCAAATACAATGGACATTGTTAGTTAATGATAATAGCAATAAAAATGTCAAACTATTATTCTGTTCCTTATATTCTTGAGTCTTAAACACAACCCCATGATTTAGAAACACTTCTTCTACCACATTATATATCAGAGATAGAGAAAAACAGATTGATTCCAAGAGTGTGTGGCTCAAAACCACAGGCTCTTAACTGTTAAATTTTATTCAGAAAATTCACAAATGTTGTGAAAATATAAATTGTTTAAAAAGCTAAGATTAACACATTTAATACAAATTTGTCTATCACCGTGCTATTTTTTTCCATGCGAAAAGAACAGATTCCAAAGGAAATCAAATTTTACCAAAGATTTTCGGATTCTAATATTAATTTACTCTATTAATATGACCTTTCAGCTCAGCCCCAGAGGTTGCTATCGATGGAGGCTGCTCCTGAATCTGGAGATGTGAATAAGCCCTGGAGAACAGTGTGTGTCATTAAAAAGTTGCCATCTGTCTTTTTTTGATATCCGCTGTGCTGCAGTAAGTCACAGTATTTCCCTATCCTTTCAATGACAGCTCATGGTAAGATAAACTTGCCATGATAAGATAAATGGCAACTTTTTAATGAAAACCACGATGTGTGAGCTGCTTGGTTAGGTTTCAGTTCCTCAAAGTGCATCTCATACCTTATTCCCTAATATCAAAACCAATGACCTATTCTTCAAAGGGTTTTCTTTTCAGTTCTGTAACCTATATGATTTACAAAGTTCCCTTAGCCTTTTTTTAATATCATCTCAGAATGAGACTTTAAATGACCCTATAAACGTAACTTTTTACACCAAATTTTTTGGCAGTGTTTGTTTAGAAGACAAAGACATTTTCACTATTCTGAAAATTATGTTTGACTAACGTTGACAAAGTAAGTTAAATAAGCAACTTTTATTTACTTAAATTACTTCCCTTTCTATAAAGATAAAGATACTTTGAATAGTGGGAAGAGTTGGATCTAGAACTAGTTCTAATCCATCTGAGCTATTCTATAGCTTGCTGGATCGTGATTTCTCCAAGTCTCTGACCATCTACCTGTCAGATAGGGATGTTTAACACAATTCAATCCAAACCTTATATTGATGCCATGTAAATGTGGGGTACCAACTTGCCACAGAGATACCTCCTTAAGGTTTGTTCATATTGCTGCTAGTGTCCCTGGATATTTTTCAGATTAGAAGGTTAAAAATGCTCTCATATGATATTTATAGGACCTATACAACAGTTAAGAAGTTTGGAGAACAGTTAATAATTTGCAAGTTTACTGTAGTAAAACCATAGCAAAAAAATATTGATAAAACTACAGGGTTTTTTTATTTCTGACCATAAAAACCATATCTAAATTCACAAAATACTTTTACATACCTCAGACATATCAATTGAGGGATCAAAGCAAATTATTTTCTCACTATGAATTTTACAAGGCCTCAGGGTCATCATTTTAAACATAAATGTCTACATTTTCTTAGGTAGAGATGGTGAAGGTATTGATGGATCAACTGAATTTCAGCTTAACCAAGTACATGGGGTTAAATTTGTTTTTATTAAATTACCGTGTAGGTATATATTGCTCTTTGCCACTTTCCCTCCTAAAATTTAGATGTTTTGTTTAAATGAGAAAATTATTATATCTTTATTTTTACTTAATTCAAAGTTTTGATTAAGCCAAATTTCTTATACTTGGATTTACTAAGAAAATTCTTTATGCAGCAAGCAATTAAATGATGACTAAATATGTAAATATGTGTGTGAGTGTGTGTGTATATATATGTATTCAATCAAGAATTATTTATCGAGCACCTATCATATAATAGGCACTAATCTGGGTAATGAGAATCCAATGCTGAATAAAAGAAGTCTCTTCTTCTGTAGTAAGGACCATTATATTTGTAGAGACTGACCAATAATAAAAACTGGATTTAGAGAGCAATGAGGTCTTAAAACAATACAGTAGAATACAATAGCAAGTATGATAGGACGATAATGGATGGTTTGCCTGTTTAGTCAGTGAAGGTGCCATTTGTGTTAACATCTGATAATAGAGATCTTGGGAGGGTCTAGATCTCTCTCTATTATAAGGGCCCAGGAAATGCAAATAGTAAGGAGCTTCACATGTATGAAGGTAGGAAGGAGTATCTTTGAGCTAGAATGTTGCCAATTAGAGGCAAAGTCCTAGGAAATTAAATTGGAGAAGTAGACAAGAGTGAGTTCATATATCACTATTGAGGCAAAGGCAAGTTTAGATTTATTCTAAGCATGGTTGAAAGCTATTGAAGGATTTTAAGCATGAATATTACCTGATTTTAAGTAAAAAGCTATCACTCTGGTCTTTGTGTAGAGAACAGACTGCACAAGTTCAAGAGTAGACATAGTAAATAAAGAGAAGCTGTTATAGTAGTCTTTCAGCAATGGGAGGAGTGATTTTATTCAGAGGTATCAGCAGTGAAAATGGAAAAAATTGATGAATATGATGAATGTTCTGAAACCAGTATCAGCCAAACGCTGATAGATAAGACAATGAGGGAAGTGGTATGAGGAAAGAGAAGAATTAAGGATAACACTTGGGTTTTGGGCCTGAGCAAATACCTGAGATGGAAAAGTCTAGAGAACAGAAGTTGTATTTAGAGGAAATATAATTTTGTTTGTTTTTTTTATTTATTATTTACTTACATATGAAGTTTGAGATGCTTGAATAGGTAGCCAAGTAACAGTGGTAAGTAATTGGATACGTGAGTTTGAAGTTTAGGGAAGAGCTCAAGGTCAGCAATAGAAATTTGTATGTCAGAAGCATTTTTTGATAGTTAAATCATATAGGATTGGATGAGTTCACCTAGGAAATGTATGTAGATAAAGGGCATGTAGAGGTTAGAATGAGAAAAAGGAACAAGTAAAGTCGATTAAGTCAGAATAGCCAATGAAGTAAGAGAACCAGATGAGTGTGCTTTCAAAGAGCTCGAAAAAAACATTTCAGACATAGAAGATAGTTAATTATGTAAAATGACATTGAAAAGTCAAATAAAAGGAAGATGGAAAACTGACCTTAGAACTTGGCAGGTAGTTACTTGCACGGAATGTACGTGCGTGCATACATATACTTATACACACAAAACAATTAAAAATTATTCATGATTCTAAATTGCAGTGCTTGCTGCATGACTCATGAAGTAGTCAAATGCTAGTTCCTAATGTGCTTAATAAATTCAGTGACCTGACTTATACTACTTTCTGCTATATTCATGCCTGTGGTTATAATTTTACAGAATTTTGCAGAGATTGCCTGCCCTTTAATGTTTTTTTAAAACAAACGATAAGTTATGTTTTATGTATTTAGACCCATTGAGATGAACTTATAAACCTTTCTAAGTAACTATAGTTTACTTGATGGAAGAAGTAAACAAAGTGAAATTTATCTTTACAAATGCTAAACGAAATAGGTAAAGTAATGCTTTTTGCCTTTTCTCAAATAGTATATGTCTTTTTAATAAGAGGGATGAGAAAGCAAGCCAAATTTCAGGAATTTTTATTTATTTCTTATTCAATAAGATGTCTATTAATTCTTTGCAAGTTATCTTGAATTTCACAGTAATGGGTTCTAAAATTTAATAGGAGAAAGTTAAAAGGTGAAGTTAAAAAATGATTGTATATGTCTCTGTAGTTGACCAGTATATAGTTATTGGTATATTTTATCAATAGCTTTTCTATTTAATAGAGGTAGAATTTCAGTATGTAATTTAATTTTAGAGATGATCCAGAACTACCTTCAAAAAAGCTCCAATTCTTAGTAGTTATCTCTGTAAAGAAAGAAGAGTTTTAATTTAAATAATAATCCTAACACAACACTTGAAAATGGTAAACAATTGTGCTAGTAATAGAAGATACAGACTTTTGGATATTTTGAAGCATTGCTTTTTCAGTATTGCTCTCTAGCTCTTTCTCAATCATTTTTCCCTTCCTTCTCCTCTTTTTAAGGTATATGTGTGTGTCACCGGTACTATACTTGAGAGAGGCCAGTCCTCTAGCACTTACATGGGTGACAGCTGGGGCTCTAGTTCTGCCTCTGCCTGTAGTCAGCAGTGGACACTAACTGTATCAGTTGAGATCTGTGTTTCTTCTCCTCCTTGGTGATTGAATAGAAATGGATTAGACCAGTCTTTCTTAACTTTTAGGAAGATTATGAGAACAGAGTGAAATTTATGGCTCCTTTTCACAGGAAAAAATGCATAATCACAAATTTTAAAACATTTTGCATGTGGTCTCAGTTGTATAGGAACTTCTGGACTGGAAGTCAGGCAGATTTAATGTCTGCGACTTCAGATACAGGAGGGCAGGCAGGGAAAGAGATGTTTACATCCTCATGCAGTTAATGAGAATCTGTTTTCCTACACTATTAGGTAGAGCAAAAAGATGGCTTCCATAAACCATAAGAGTTACCAGCAAGCTGTGCTTATGTGCTAGAAGAACAGAGACCCAACTCACATTGATTTATAGATCTTGTTGTGTCTTTGCTTGGTTAAGTGTGACTGTTCTTCCTGCAATAATACAATAGATGCCTCTGGCTGCATCTGACAGTCATTCCTGGAGCACCGTAGGGATTAGTTTCAATCAATAGAGAGTATGTTCCCCCTTGACCATCATAGGCTTCTGTGGCATTTGGGGCATTGCCCTCTAAAAGCAAGTTCTTAGGAGCTCTTCTTTTCACCTTTGCTTAATTAAGCATGATTCAAAACCACAACCAAAAGTCTGATCATCTTATATATCGATGTCACAAATTTCATCATAAGCATTGCACTTTATCTTTGCATTTGGAATTTACTAAATGCTATCGATTCTTAATCCTTAGGACACAATCATGGCATAATATAGGTGCTTAGTACCTACTAATTAATTCATCTTCTTAACTTTTTTTTATAACCACCAAGCAAACATCAAAGAGAAAATTAGCTGTTTTACCATAAATTATTTAAATTGCCCTAAGGCAAAAGCTGATATAACTCACATATTTAAAACAACATTTATACTATTTTACATAACTGTTCCATAGTAGGATTGACAAATATATGATGGATTTTGACGCTCTTAAGTAGAATGGTGATGCACTTTTTAATTTTATTTTGTTTTATTATTTTTTTATGACAAATATGTGTCTTAAGTAAGGGAAACAGTAACTTGCAAGTGAAATCTGAGCTGTTAATTTTTGATAAGAACAATGGAAACATAATCTTTTAAATTTCAGGTAATTCTGTTTCTCAAGGCTTGATAATTTTGGGCTAAATCAATAGATGGATGGCTCTCTGGGATAACTGGATACTAGTTTATTGAATGTTCAGGAGATTAAGGTTAGTTTTACTTTGTCAAGGGTTACAGGGCACTTTTAATTTCAACAACATGTTTTGAAAATATATTTTACTAGTTCAAAGGAGTACTGTAAAAAGGCTCTGATGGCAGAGAAAATTATTTTCTCGTTAGCAAGGCAGAGGTAGTAACACTTCCAAACCAAACCAAACCAAACCAAAACAAAACAGACACATTGAGGGTATTTTCTTGGCACTTTTAAAAGAAGATAGATACATTGGTATTTGGTTCTATTGAAACTGTTATTCACAGAGAAATGTGAAGCCTGGATGTCCCATCCTCATGGATGGCAGCTCTTTTCTCTCAGAAAGCCCACAGCCTCATTCATGCCTCTTCTTTCTGTTACCAAGTAAATGCAGCATCATTTCAGAGAAAACTGATGTTAATAAAATTAGTCAGTCACACATTGGAGCATTTATTGAGATCCTCTGGTTGTACATTTCCAGATCATAGTCGAGAAAGAAAACAACCTGTAGACCAATGAGAAAGTGTATCAAAAGCTGCAAGGGCAGCATATTTTCTTCTAATATCATCTCTTCTGGGAGACATTACCCTCCTGTGCTCTTCCAGACCATTGATTCCATTCTGAACCCATAAAAAAGAGATTATAAATCAAGAGAAGGAGGTACTGGTAGAATACTGTGAATGGTTTATAAGTTATTTTGTGAACAAAATTGAGACCATTAGAGCTGCTGAGCAGCCTTCTACCTCTAATCATTTTTTCCATTAACTAAGTCTTCTGCCCACCCTAGAGAGAATGTCATGATTTTTATAGCATTATCATATAGTACAATTCTAAAGCATCAAAAAGGCAGTGCTTACCAATTGCTACCCACTTCATATATCTTGCAAAGGTATCAATACCCAACACAGATACCCCTTCCTCTTGACATTTTCCCAGGATACGAACCACTGATTAGGTCTCTTTAATACAATAAAGTGATATAAGATTAAAAGTTAGTAGACTATGGTTGACATCTTAATTCCACTTTTAGCTATTTGTATAGCCTCTGGAAAAGTTGGTTAACAAAAGTGAACCTAAGTTTCCTTCTAAGTACAAAGCTAAATATGAATCCATGGCTATCTCATAGTATGCTACACGGAAAACAGGAAGTTGCATATGTGGATTTCTTTTAACACCAAAAAACCCTTTTGAATATAAAAGCAAAATATAGCTTTAATCATTATTTATTATCTTATTATTTTCATCATCATTTCTATAACGTTCTTAAGTTCCCATTTTCTTGTCTAACGAATTCCATGCATATACTGACATTACGCTCTTATTTCTAGGTTGCTCTGTTCTTATTTTTAGGTTTTCATAGACATCAACTATTTCTCAGCCTAGCAGCTTTTCTCATCTTCTCGGTAATGAATGGTTCCCCAATTTCTGTCTAGGACCATGTTTTTTCTTACGATGCATCCACATCAGTGTCTACGTTTCCGAAAGTCTTGAGTCTACCTCAGTGATAGGTGACATGCATTGGGTATAAATCAATCAGTGTTGCATTTATTTGGCTTCATATAACTGGTCCATGGATTGGCCTTCAATAAAACTTTAGCTGGAAATACTCTTACTCTTTTTCACTTGATATCAACTGGGAAAGATGTAGCCCTGAAAGCTACTAGCAGTCATCTTGTGACTACATTCAACCTATGTCAGAGAATAAAGTCTTCATGGAAGTTACAGACCTGAGACATGAAAGACAAAAGCAGATTTAGATGAGATTGTTTAAAACCTTATGCCAAGTGGTGACTGAATCCATATCTGCCCTGTACTATTCAGCTATATGATCCAGTAAATATCCTCCCTTCCCCTAAGTCGGTTTTGATTATGTTTTCTATCATTTGCAGGCAAAATAACTCAAATATATAAATATAATTTTTGAATTCTATTTCTGAAAATCTAAGTTTTTGAGGGCTTCTGTGTGTTTTCAGGCATTCTCAGAAGACCTTATATCTTTAGACACTTAATGCTTTCATAATTAATCCACCCAGATTAAAGACGAGGGAATCAAGATGCAGTTGCTCAAGGTTATACAACTAGTAAGGGGAGGAGCCAGTATTCAATTACAGTCTGTCAGCAGAAACCATCCTTTTTATGTAATAAAGGTTCCGTTTTTTTTAGGGAAAATTTCTTAACAACGTATAATCAAGGGGCAAGAATATTGAAATTCTTGGACAGTCTTAGGAGTTTTAAGTGTACCAGCTCTGCCCTTGAACATGCCTTCTTCATGAGAATCTGTGGAAAGCAAGAAAAGAGACTTAATGAGACATAGAAAATAGACCTTAGGACAGAGATTAGGGTAGTTGGAATGTAAAGTAAAATTGAAGATTTTCATGGTGGCAAGAGGAAAGAGAAATTATCTTCTGATTACACCCAGGAAGTCCACTCTAGCATAGCTTGCCTCTGCTGGAATATGAAGCTTTGGAACTTAACAGTTTTGGAGTTTGCTGCCATAGCTTCTACCCAACCACTACGTCAGTAATGATCTGCTAATCCTGCTGATACAGGAGATACTGTAGTAGAAACCCAGAAAGGAGAATAGAAGGAGAGCTGCATGATGCTAGGTCTTCACTCTTGTACCTGGTGGAAACTTACAAATCTAGAAGAGAATGTGTTTTAATCAAAAGTTACTCTTTTCTGAATTTTGAGGACTTATAAAATACCTGGAATTTTATGTAACTGTGTTAGGCCACTTTGAGCAAAGTTTGGGGACTTATTTTATGCCAGGCACGCAATCTGCAATCATAGCTGAGCTCTCCCAATAGTTATAAATGTGAGGCATAGTCCGATAGGGTTCACTTCTTTGTTCCTAGGTGGTTACATATCATCACTCAGAGGAATCACTTAAGATAACATTGATGTATGAATTATTTTCCCTGACCAAAAGGAAGCTCTTTCCAGTCAATTGACACTCAGTCTTGAGTGTCTGAATGTCTTACAGTTAAATTATTAGAAAATGGAATTGAAAGTAGGGAAGGTTTTTTTTTTTTCCTTTACCTATCTTCTGAGTAACTTTAGTACACATATGAATGTATTTTCAGCTACTTGCTAAATTTGAAATAACTACTTAACAAGAATTTTCATTTAAAATTCAGAATAATTTTCAATGTCGACTTGTAATTTCAATTGTCGTTGTTCCATATTAAATAAAAATAGAAATTCTAACCTTCTTCCTTTCTGGAGCACAAAACTAATGCTACCTTCAAAGGGAGAATGAGGCAGTAATTCACGTCCCATAACATTTTGGCTGAATTGTTGCAGTACATTATAGGCTTTCTTGACTGTTTACTTAGGCAATAAATCTTGTCATTATATATACTACATCTGTCAGGTTCAAGACAGCTGCACAAAGACCCTATTGCTATTATAAACCTTTAATTTAAAAATCTATAATTAAAGAAGAGCAAGTATGTTATTTGAAGCTTGAAGCATTGGTGATTTGAAGACACACCAATGTTTAACTGTGCTTACTCAAAGTAATAGTTTCAAAGGTAAGATGAGTGAGGCACTGGGTCCAAATAGAACAAAATTTCCTGAGAGACAGTGCCTCATGTTTGGGGCCTCATACCTTTGTTTCCATCTAACCATACTGGTAGGATTCTTATATCTAAGATGAGAACAAAGGCCACAAGATTCAGTAGAAATGGCTCAGGCGATAGGAGTGCCTCAGTAGGCAGATATTTTGATGCTTGAATGCTGATCCTAATTCCCTTGGTTTTCTTCAAACTAACCCAGCCAGTATGTCATCAGAATTAATCAAGAGCAGTTATCAAGGGAATCAAAATCTAACATCCTTCACTTTCTCTAGACTTCTGCCTTCTTTTTTCTTTTAATAAACTTTTAATTTTGGAATCATTTCAGATTTATAGAAAAGTTGCAAAGCTAATACAGAGAGTTCCCATATGCCCATCACCCCAGTTTCTCCTAATAGCACATTTGTCAAAGCTGAGAAACCAACTTTGGTACATTACTATTAACTAAACTCCCTATTTTATTCCGATTTCACCAGTTTTTTTTTATTAGTTTCAAATATACAGTACATTGGTTAGATATTCATATAGCTTATAAAATGGTCCCCCTAATTGCTCCTTCTCTCCTCTGGTTTTCCACGTAGCCAATATAATAATGCTAACTGCATTCCCTATGCTGTGCTCCCCATTCCCATGATGATCTATCAACTACTTTCAAAATGAATATTACAAATGACTATCAATTATTTAGTGACTACTAGGTGCTAAGCACTTTACTCACTACATCCTTGGCAAGAGTCGCTTATAATTAGAAAATAAACACCTCATTTTAAATGTAAGTGAGTTAAGAATGAAACTTTAAGCTATTCTCTGGATCTGAAATTGAGATAAAATTTAGATAATATGTCTGGAGTCTTTAAAGCTATACCATGACCATGATGTTCTCAAACACACAGAGTTTTCTGGAATTTCTATTTGGTAAAATCCTGAACAGACCTGATTGTCACAGAAGAATGCACCTTCAGCTCTCTTCTCTCAAAAGCATGCATACTCTCCCCAGGTGACTCATTTCACCTCCTACAAGCTTCAACTTTTATCTGTTCAACTGCAACCCCCAAATTTCTATCTCTAGCTCTAATATTTTTTCTTCCATACTTACGTTGATATTTTAATTTTTATTTTTTTTAAGTTTTTAAATTTTGGAATAATTTTAAATTTACAGAAGAGTTTCAAATATAGAGAAGACTCAGGGACCCATCACCCAGTTTCCCTTAATGTTGACATCTTATATAACTATATAACTATAATGATCACACCTGAGAAATTAGCATTGGTAACAACACTATTAATGAAACTACAGATTTTGTTCGCATTTCGTTAGTTTTCTACTGATGCCTTTTTCTCTATAAGAATCTAATCTAGGGCACAACACAGCAATTGGTCGTCATATGTCAGTCTCTTCTTGTGTATGACAGTTTCTCAGTCTTTATTTGTTTATCACCACATTCACACTTTTGATCAGTTACTTTGTAGAACACCTCTCAGTTTTTTGTCCGAAGTTTTCTCATGGCTAGACTGAGTTTGTTAATATATGGAAAAATAGCATAGGGATGAAATAAGTGCCTTTCTTATTTTATCTTATTAGTTGCTTGGTGAAGGGAATGTCTTTCAAGTTTCTCCACTATGAAGTTGCTATTTTTCTTCTTTCCATGCTTTGTTTTTTAGAAATGAGTACCGAAGTCCAGTCTGCACTCAAAGGGAAGGAGTTAAACTTCAACTCCTAAAGGGAGAACTCTGAAAGAGTTTTTGAATATGTTAAAAGCACGACTGCAATTAAAAATATTTTGTGGGAGATACTCTGAGGCCATGAGGATATCTTGTTTCTCTTTAAAATTTTACCACTAATGTTAGCATTCACAGTGCATCTTGCTTGCAAGTTATTAACTGTGGTATTAAAATGGTGATTTCTTTTTTAACTTTCCACATCCTTTTCATGTTTATTACCTGGAATTCTTCTGTAAGAATGAATTTATTTTATTCATTCATTCATTCATTCATTCATTCCATTGTTATATTGGGATGAACTCGTAGGTATATATTTTGGGTAATAATTTAATACTGTGATCATTTTGTTGCTCAAATTGTTTCAGCTTTGGCCATTTGGTGCTCTTTCACGTTGGTTTCTGTGTCCTTTTGATATTTTCCATCCTTTCTTTTTCTTTATAGCACTTCTCTATATTCTAGATCCACAAGATTCTCTAGGGTCTTCTGGTATTTCTTTGCCCCAGTTCAAGATTCAAACATTTTCCAAGGAGTCCTAGATCATTTTGGAAATGGTGTTTAGAGAAGTACGCTCATTGCTACTGACTTTTCACTGATTTCAGGCCCTCTCAGCGAACATGCTAGGAAATGTATGTATTTATACTAACCACATATACATATATATCTATGTTTACTTTATGTATGTATCAGTGTATCTATGTATCTGAGTATCTAGGTATGTATCTATCATTTATCTATCTATCAATCAAAATAAATATGAATTTATTTTTATCTCTCTCACTCTGACATACCACTCCAGGGTTCATGGTAGCTTCCCCTACTTTACTTATTTTTAATTTCTTTCTTTAACGAGGAGTAGTCTGAGTCTCAGTCTCTATATTATATTTGCCTGTCTAAACCTTGTATACAAGTGAAGTAGTCAGAATTTTTAACATGGATTCCTGTGAAAAATAAATCTACCAATTAGAGTAAATTTTTTGTGTACTTTTTTTTTCTTTGTAGCCTAACAGTATTTCATTAACATATTGTTTTACAAAGTCATTTAGGTTAGTTCCTTTTTTGTCTCTACACTCTTCAGCATTCAGATGTTATATATCTGTAATATGGTCAGATTCCTTCTTCACATTTCTGTATATTTCATCTTGGTTTTTCATACCATCTTTGTTTTTTTTTTCTTTCTATTTTCTTAAAAAATTATGTATAGTAGATTTATATAAAATGTGTAAATTATAAATACATCTTAATGACTTTTTTACAGTGTACACATGGGTATAATTTCCACTGAGTTCAAGATATAAAATATCACTAGCACTCACATAGACCCCTTAGGACCAACACCATCATTACTTCTTGAAATGTAATCTTTTTTTTTTTTTAACTTCTCTAACAGTGGGTTAGCTTAGTTTGTTTTTGAATATGCTATAAATAGACTTTTTTTTTTTTTCACTCAGTATTATGTTTATGTGTTCCATCCATGTTGAGACAGATAGGAGTGGCTTGTTCTTTTAATTGCCCTATGGTATGCTTTAATCAATTTTATTGAAGTGTAATTTAGAAAAAATAAAATGCACCCATTTTTAAACATATGACATACATATGCACTCACAGGACCACCACCCTACTTAAGACATAGAACACTCAGCACCACAAAAAATTATCTCACCGTCCTTTACTGTCTGGACCACGTTCCCCCTATACTCCATGCCTCACTGATATTATTTCTTACCAAATTTGTCATTTTTAAACATTACTCTCTCCATGTTCCTCCGTAACTTTCAAACCTTTCAGTTCTTCTCCATTGCTTTGAGGATTACATGGAATCTTTTGAATGACCTTTCATGCTTCACCTGAGTTGATGTCTGCTTACTGTCACTTGTTTTTTTATTTTGTTCACTTTACTGTGCTTCCTTATAGAACAACTTACAGTTCTGTGAATGTGTAAAGTCTTTATTTGTTGCTTTTGTATGTATATGAAGTTCTTTAAGTCAAGAGTGACTTTCCTTTCCCTGCCCACCCCTGATCACCTCATTGGGTAGTTTTGATTTATTCCTTAGAACTAAACTCTGCTATCTTCTCCTACACTTGTGTGAGATGATGGCCCTTAGCTGCGCATCCATAATACCTTATTCTCATCTCCATGATGTTTATCATAATATTTTTGTCAATATAAATTTTACTTTTTAAATTATCATACTGTAAATTTTACTTTTTAGGTTGTTTACTTCTATGAATATTTACACATGTATAGATTTAAGTAATTACTAGCACGATTAGGATGAAAAACAGTTCAATCCTCTCGAAAAACTACCTCATACTGTCACTTTATGGCCATCTCTTTTCTCTTCCTAACATCTGGCAATGACAAATCTATCCTCTAATACTATTGCTTGTCTTTATGAGAATATTATATAAATAAATCATAGAGTATGTAACCTTTTAAGACTGGCTTTGAAATTCATTCAAGTTAGCGTATATATGTTCATTAAATTTTTATATAAATCTTACAGTAAAATTTTAAAAAATATTTTATACAAGTTTTTAAATAAGAGAACAGAAAAAAACTATATAATGCTGCTGTTATAACTGTGTAAATAGTTACAATTACTACTATTCTATATTTCTTCACAGATTCAAATGATCTAGTATTACTATATCACTTTCTTTTAGCCTAGAGAACTTCATTTAGTATTTGGCTTTCTGTAACATATTCTCTAAGTCTTTTTTATCCAGAAATGTCATTATTTTGCCTTTATTCTTGAAGTATAGTTTTTCCAGGTATAGAATTATTGGTTGGCACTTTGTTCTTTCTTTTAATATTTTGTCTATACCTTTGTATTGATCACTGACTTTGATGAGAAGTTAGCTTTTAATCTTATTATGGTTTTTCCTTGTACATAATGCACCATTTTGTTGTGGCTGGTTGCAAGATTTTCTCTTCATTTTTGTCTTTCAACAGTTTAATTATGATGGGTCTAGATGTGACTATCTTTGTGTTTATGCTACTTAGAATTCATTAAGCTTTTTTGAGGAAGGAGTTTTTATTGCTCTTCTCTCTGTTTATTATGATTTTTTGTTCCATTAGGAGAATGGAGTGAATGGGTCTGTTTGGCAGTAGATACTGTTCTTCTACCTGGGCGAGCACCATGAGGAGCTTCTTTTTTTTGGCATTTTCTCCAATATTCTCTGTGAGAACTTGGTTAGATTCCTGGAGGAAAAACCTGCAAGACAATGCAAAATCCCCTCTCCTTATATCTTTGGTGCTCATTATATCACACTCTCATGGGAGCCCACATTTAACCTTTAGCAATTTTTTTTAAAACTTCTAACTGTAATTTCTTACCCATTTACATGCCACCCAGTGTGTTCTGCTCAAGTGGATGCATAGGGCTTTTTTTTTCCTGCAAAAATCCATTTTTACTCAAATTTCAGCTTACTTAGTTCTTGATAGGCTAAAGAAAAGTTATTAATGTGAAAGTTCTCCAGTCTTTTATTCTTGTAATCACAGTAGTGCCACTTTTCCTAGCTCTCTTCATTTTTAAGCTGAATTTGGAAGTCTCTGTCACCAACTTTTTATAGGACTGTACTTTGATGTACCATAAGTACCTCAAATTTAACATTTTTGTTATCTACAAAGTGTTTCTCCCTCTAGTTTCCTTATTACTGAAAGGCTGCCATTACTCACCTAGTCCCACAAACCAAAAATCAGAAGTCCATCCTGCTTTACATGATATCTTACTCTCTAGAAGACAGTGATGCTGATTTGATGTGGAGGAACACAGAAGAAACATTCAGCTGTTTCTTTCTTGAATAATTTTTTTATCTTGTCACTTTGCCCCTCAACCCCCCAAATGATATTTCAAATCACAGAATTAGAGTGGAAATATGCTACCAAAGGGTATGCATACTGAGAGGTACAAAAACGAGACCATTTGTGCAATCAATCTACCATTCACATTAAAGTTTGAAAAGCACAGGTCTAAGTGGAACGTCTATATGTATTTTGGAAGTTCTGCATTATGATCCCTATTGATTGACCAAGCAGGGAGGATAAAGCCATAAATACTACATGACACTGTTTCAAAAGCAGAACTTAGAACACAGATATAAGTCTCTCTAAGCTCTCCCATGGAAAGGATTGCTTGGGAAGGCACACCTGGATAGACTATGGATTGTACTCCAGAAGAGAGACCTTGGTGTTCTGCTGTATTGCATATTTATAGAGGTTTTGAAAGGGGGGCAAGTCTCTCTGATATGTCAGTTCATTGTTGACTATCCAAGGAAGAAGTACCAGTATCACAAACTAAATTTAAAATGTGGTTTCTATTAATTTCATCTTCAGTTTAAATAGAGACATTGAGAAGTCATTTTAATATTCTGTTAGTTGAAGGAAGATTCAAACTAGGTATCAGAGGAGGCTACTGACTGGGGTCAGAATATCTCTGTGAACAGGTTATAAATGGTTTGAGTTTATCTTATTTATGTCATGCCTTTAGTTCTTAATTTCCAGAGTCACATATTGTCACCATCTCACCTCCTTTTTTTTTTATTGGTTAAGTTTACAACATATGACTAAGTGGATATGAACTGAGACATTGATGTGTATGTATATTTGTGTATGTTTCCATTTGCATTTTGATTCCATTGTGTGTGATAGGGTCCTAAATCTCTCCATTCACTGAGTCATATCAATTGCCTACATCAAATTAACTTTGGAAGAGGTGTTCAATCTATGCCAGCAAATAAACTACTAGGTAGAATAAACCTCTGCCCTAGTGGAGAGGGTGGATTTGAACCTCTATTCCTGCTACCTCCAAGTTTCTGTGACTCTCCAAATTTGATCTTTTTGTTTAGCTATATAAGGCATGGTACAAGGAAACGACAAATTTCCTTAGGAGAAGACCTGGGTGCTGTTCCCCAACTATCCTATACTCTGTGATATTATGCAAGTAATTTGCTTTCTGTAAGTTATAATTTCATTCCTCTGTATTAAGTATACTATTGATATCTTGTAATGGTGAACTGTATGCAAAAAAGTAATTTTTAAATAATAATTAGTGCACAAGTTCAAGACACTATTATCGTTTGTCACAGGTCCTATTTCTTAACATTTTAATAACTCTGAAGTTAGGATGGAGATGTGTTGGAATTTAAGTAGCAGTACTTTTTTTCCCCAGTTCTTAGAGCAGCATGAAATAATTGTGCATGTTAAAACTGATAGTATCTTTGAATCAATGAAAAAAATAGTATATTATAATTATTATAAATTCCAGTATTTCAAAGCACAATTTCTCATGAAAGAAATCCTTAAGAAAACTGAATGTAGAAAATATTTCTAATTTGAAGCCATAGGGTAAGAAGCCAAAGAAAATTGAGATGAGCACCTACACGTGCCAAGTACAGCCATTCTCATTTTTTTGGCAAGTATGATTCAAGATATTTAATAGTAGGAAATAAAAGGAAAGGTTGACAGTCTCATTTTGCTTTAAAATACTAAGGATCATATGGCAATAAGTTTTTTAAATATAAATATACTTTTATTATTAACGTCATGTTTTAACATTTTATATAGCTTTAATATACTCCAATTTCATTTTTTTTTTCTTCTTATAGGAACTATTATATATGCAGAGCAAATATAAATTACCCTTTCCATAGAGAGTGAAATTTAGGCCCCCCCCAAATGAAGTTCTGTTCCCTCAGTTCATAGTGTGTTATGTTTAGAATCTGAAATAGGACTTGATTCCTAAATCCAAAATCCTAAATCTCTCTACCAGACCAAGCATAATTTTCTTCTAGTGGACTCCAATGGCACTAAAAGCCTGAATCAGAGGCTTTTTGACGGAACTTCAAAGCAATAATAACTGAAAGTTCAGAGGAAAGGAAGCAAAAATAATGTTTCGTGTAGTTGAAAATGTGGAACTATTTTTCCTATCTGCCTACCTTGCCACTTGTATAGGATTAAGATCCTTGCATCCTGTTAAGGTACTCAATGTCCTTCAATAATCCATAACTATCGATTCTGTACCAATTATTGGCCCATGCCCACGGAATTGGCAGAAATACCAAGAACAAAGTCTGCTAATATTTAATAAATTGCTCAGTCTAAGTCAGACCACATGCTATGTGTTTTACATTATTTACCTAATTTAGCCACTCAGAATAGAAGTGTCAGACTAGATTTCAACCCTAGTTTGAATGTGCAGATAGGTAGGGCTGTTTCTATAGCACAGTGCTGCTTCTCATTAGAATAAGAAGATCATATGAACAAAAAATACACCTCATAGATGTTTAAGTCATGCACATTGATTTTAAATAATGAAGTTATGAAATTAAATAAAAGTTAATATAAATTTAGTATTCCACAAACTCTAGGCAATTTCATCTACTTTTGTAATTTTAACCATCATATAGATGGCTTAATTTATCTTATGACTAAACTTTAAGACTCTGGTATTTTTCCAGTTGGATTCCCACAGTATCCCAAATAAAATGCATCCACCTCAGAGCTGTGAATACCACATTTACAATTTCTCAAGCCAGACAGCAAAAGTTCACCCTCTCTTTCTCCTTGGTCACTATATTTTGTTGCCCCTCCTACTTTCAAGCCAGTTGAATCTGCCCCTATTTTCAAACACGATTGTTCATTCATTGGTTCAGCCTCTCTAAATTTCTCACTGGATGACTGAAATCATCTTCTAATTACTCCTGGTGTCTTCAGGCTTGCCTTTGTTCAATCTCATGTCCAATTGCCTCACCATGTTTATCTCTTTCAAATGTCTAAGTGATCCTGTCACTACCTAAAGCAAGGCCTGTGAGGCCTCTGAATATGCCTCCCTGAACTTCGTCCCTTGAACTCTGTCATCATGCTCTAGGCATTTTGAAATACAGTGTAGGTACACATTACACAAAATATTAGTTGCAAAATTCAGTGCATTTAGCAACAATCGATGTACTGTCAAAATCTCCTTTGAAAACTACTATAAAATATAATATTCATATTTTATGTACTCTGTATTCTATCCACAAATTCATTGCAGCCACATTTCCCTCAATAATTAAAACAAATCTTCTTTTCATTGGCTTTTGCTTCACATTTATTTTAATTCATATATGTTAAACATGTTTATGATGTGACTCCCCTGTGCTTCCCTTCTCTGAATGCTCAGGCATTCCCTTTCTGCATTTTTCTGACAAAACACATTCTCTTTTGTGTTTTTCTGAAAGTTTACTTGACTTTTTAAATGCAACCTTGCGCAATGTCATCCGGACTTTCCTGATCACCCCTTCCATGCATTGTGTTAGGCCTTCTTCTTTTGGAATATGATGACATTTAGATAATCATCTTATATCTTAGCATTATTTGTTCGTCACACATTTTTTTTGTGTAACATTATGTTTGTTTTGGCTTTTACAAGTATATGAGCTAAACCATTAGTAGGGCTCCAGTTTTATGTGTCTTTATACTTTGGTTTTTAGGATGTTGCCTGGTATATAGTAAGTGATTGATGAATATTTATTTAATAAATCAGTAAATATTATGCATAAATTTTACTATGCTGCACAAGTATAAAGAATAGAATGTTTATATAAGAATCTCAATGGACATATTTTGAATGCCTAACCTGTAGGGAAAATAGGAATAGAAAATAAATCTGCTGGAAAATAAAGTCACTCTGAAGTAGAAGGTCCTGTGTAATTATCCATACTAAAAACCTGCAGGTATACAGACCTCTTTCCTTTATCAGAAGAAAACAAATATGAAACCATTTCTAACATTTCTCAGGGTCAGCCATTGGGCCCAGTTAACTCATTTATTTTGTCCAGAATACTCAAGTACAACTGAGGTGAGAATATTATTGCTCTCCTTGATATTGGCTATAAATAATACCCTGTCTTGTCTTCCAGTTTACAGTTCTCACAGATGGAAACATGTCCAGCTTCAGATTCTGTTTCCATGCTCCCCCTTAAAAGTCGTCATCCCTATATTGATAGATTTTGATGCCAGCTGAGCTTTGGTGTAGCCACCCTTTAATCTAGTATTCTGATGTCTACCGTGGGCTCTTACTGCAGTTCTTCTATCTAGCACTATGTTTTAAAACTCTGTTCTTCTCTGTTTTTGTCCCAGTCACATAATCCCAATAATTTAGACTTCAGTTTAATGATCCTCCAGTAATGAAATCAACAAAATTTTAAAATTAACAAAAATGAAATTATGACAGTAGCAACTGAATATTAAAAAATACCCATATCTTTAAGTCTAATCCATGACTCTACAATATAACTGTCTGTACATGTTTGATCATCAGCTTTATAAATTTTAATTTCCAGTTTCAAAGTTGATTTTATCAAACTCTCAGTTATGGTATGCAATCATAATTAGTCCAAACAAGGCCATTATTTTTTTTTTTTACATTTTATTCTCTTTTTAACCTAATCTTTATTTCTATTCCACCCCCTTTCATTGACTCTCACTTTCCTTTCAAATGTCTTTTATATATATAAATATATGTATATTTATAGATATGCTTCCTTATAAAATATATAGTCATTATTTATGAATGTATTATTTTAATGTATGTATTTATTTAATACTTGAAAGTATGCATTTAATTTATAAAATTTTTATTGAGCTACAGAGAGAATTGTATTTCTTACACTTTTCACTTAATGTTTTTCAAATTCTGTCTGGGTTGTCAAATATGCTTTGGAGGTTTTCATTTTAACTGTTCTGTAGTATTATTGGCTGAATTTTACCCCCACCCCCCATTCATATTTTGAAATCCCAAACCCCAGTATCTCAAAACGAAACTATATTTGGGAGAAGGTCTTTAAAAAGATGATAACATTACAATGAGGCCCTTAGGGTAGGATCCTAATCCAATATAATTGGTGACCTTTTAAGAAGAAAAAGAGATACTAGGGGCCCATAGGCACAGAGAAAAAGTCATGCAAAAAAAGCAGTAAGAGGGTGACCAGCTTCAATTTAAGGGTATAAGCCTCAGGAGGACCCAACTTTGATGGCATCTTATACTTCCAGCTGCCAGAACTGTGAGAAAAATAAATTTCTGTTGTTTAAGCCACTCAGTCTGTGGTATTTTGTCATGGCAGCCCTAGCAAAATACAAGTATATTTCAATATATGTATGGATTTTACACATACATACACACATACACGTATCTAATGGCACTCATACCTTCTGTTCTAATAAATAGTCACTTCAGTTATAACCAGTTCTCAGCTACCAGAAATAGTGCTGTAACAAACAAATTCCTATGTAGCCCCTGTGCAAGTAATTCTTTAGGGCATATTTCCATGAAGTGAAAAGCAGAATGGTGGGGTATTTCACTAAGAATGGCTGATTTGTTTACTTAAATGAAAGCATCATGTTACCCTCCTCCTAGCAGCACATAAGATTTCCTTTCTATCCATAAGTTAGCCAAATCAGTATGATTTAGGAACCCAATTTAGAACAATCTGAAGGGTGTCAAATGTATCTTATTGTTTTAATGTGTAGTTCTTGATTATTAGTGAGAATTCTTATATCCTTCAATAATTTGACCACTTTGATGGTAATTACCTTTCCGTATAGATTGCCCCTTTTGTTTTCCTCCCTTTTTATGATTCATTCAGTGTCATTCATTGTATTTATTTTTCAGATATGAATTCTTTGTTGATTTTAGGCATTGGAAATACTTCCTTTCAGTCTATTGGTCATTTTCTGACTGAATATCTCATCCACTGAGTTCATTATATATGATATGGTGAAATGCATTGAATTTTTCCCTTGTAGTTTCTGATTTGTCCTATGTCTTTACCCCCACATCATAAAGATACTACATTTTTCTATTGTATATTGAATTTTAACTTTTGCCTCTAGGACTTAATTAAACTGGATTTAACCTTGATGAATGGGAAAAAGAGAAATCCATATTTATTTCTCTACATATACTACATTATTAATTAAACAGCCCACTATGTGTACACACACACACACACACACACACACACATTCTACTTTTGATTCCATTGCCTAAGAATCATTTTTACATTGTTTTTATTACTATAGCTTTGTATAATATCTTAATATTGGTAGAGTAGAATGAGGTCCACATTTTTTCTCTTCTGTTTCAAAATTGTCATAGCTATTTATGGACCTTTATTCCTTCACATAAAATTTATTATAAATTTTTCAAATGCTTAAAATAGTCAACTGTAATTTCTTTTGAGAAGTATTAAATTTATATGTTAATATCTTTATGATCTGACATCATCCTATGAACATCTTATATATCTACATTTATTTGTCTTTTACAACCTTTAATATATTTTTAATATGTTCTCCATAAAAGTCTATGCATTATTTGTTAACATAATTTTCAGCAACTTTATGTTCTATTATCTAGCTGGCTATTCCTTGTGTAGAAAATGTTCTATAGATTTTGCAAATTAATCTTGTAAACTACCATAATACAATGTTCTTTTTCTTCTATTTCTTGAAATATATACATCTACCTATCTACTTACCTACCTATCTATCATCTGACTTTTTCACTATTTTATAAGGATTTTAAATTTATTCATTATATGAATGTATATGCATATATACACATGCATGTAGATAGATTAAATAGATATTTATTATACATCTATTGATAGAGATAGAGTTAGATACATTGACATTTTATTTTATTATATAGCGTGTTTTAAGATATAACCTATTTCATTTGGATATATTATTTTTAATATGAAATTGGATTATTTTAGGGAATATATTAGTTGTGAATTTTGCATCTATATTCAGGAATAAAACAGGTCTGTAATTTGCTCTCTCTGAATTATTCTTATCTAATTTTGTAAGAAAAAATATACTACTCTTATAAAGCAAATGGGCAGCTCTCTGCCTCTTCAGGAACAAATGAGAATTATTATACAAGTGAGAATTATTATTCCTAAAATTGGTAGACTTCCACTCTATAATCATGTTGGGGCCATGGCCTTTTTGGAGTAAAACAATTTGATTAAAATGTTCATTTTATTAAGAAATTCTTCACATTTCTTAATATAACTAAGTTTTCTTGTTCCTCTTTTTTCATAGTTAACATCTTCTACTTTATTATAAATTTATCTGCTTTATCTATCTTAGTCTGAAAATGTATTGGAGCGTCACTGTTTACAGTATTGTTTTAAATTTGTTACTATGTTTGATATACACAGTTATTCCCCATTTTATTTTGAATTTTTTCTCATTTATGTCATTTCTGTCTTACCCTAATTATACTTAGTACAAGTGTCTATATCTTTTCTAAATCTTTTTTAATAACCAGTTTGGTTCTTGAATATTCAATATTTTGTTATCTTCTGTATTGATTTCTGCCTTTATCTTTATGATTTCCTTTCTTTTCTAATGTTTTTTATTTAGTTATTTAGTTTATTTTTAGGTTTTGTTTCAGTTTTTTAGTTTTGGTTTATTTGTATATTTAATTTTTTAAAGTTTACTTATAACTAAAGTTGAATTTTCCCCTACGTACTACTGGTTTAGCTGTGCCCCTTTAAATTAAATTGCTCCTTAACTCAAAGATTATTTAGTAGTAAAATATCAATTTAAATTTATGTACATGTTTAATGCTACATTATGCTTATTAATTAACTATGCTATTGTATGCTGATCAGAGAATATATTATGAATTTTTAAAATAATTTTGTTGTATCATTTATTACTGAGGACATGATCAATGTTTGTGAATGGTCCATGTATTATTATAGGAAATAGTAAGCAATCTCTTGATTGGGTAAAAATTCTACATATACTTAAACATGCCCACATAAATACAATGTTGATACATTATATTACTTTATGTCCAACAAATATGTAGAATATTTATGTTCCTTACTCATGTTATTTCAACAATAAAGATATTACTATTTATTTCTCTATTTAATCTATCAGATTCTGAAAGTTTAATGACAAAATATTGAACTAGAATTGCTGATTTGTCTATTTCTTCTACAATTCTGTCAGTTTTTTTTGTTTATAATTTTAATTATTTTGTTAGATATTTATATGTTCATGATGTTGATATCTTCTTAGTTTTATTTTTTCATTTTACCAGCATATAATATCTTTTTCTATTTGTATATTTATCAAAAATGTCACATTGTTTTATGCAGAAGGCAATAGAGAGTACCTATATGGTGAATACTTATTTATAAATTTGACGAATTGGAAATTATACCCTTCCTCTTCTAGAAGGGCAAAGTGGAGGCCAAAATTGTTGTATTTTAGTAAACTATTTTTCAAAGATAAAGACTTCAGTAGTTTTGTATATAATAAACCTGAAGGAATATTATTCTGATGAGTTTTCAGAAACTTTTAGGAGGTATCTGCAAAAGAATTAGCAGATCAGAAGAAAAACATGGATAGGAAAAGGGGTGACAGAATAGAATGTAAATGCCAATGATCTGCAAGTATAGAAATGACAGCTAACAAAATGGTGAAATGATGTAACAAAATGTTACGTTAGTAAATGCAAATAAATATAAATAGGCAAAACTCTTCTAATAAATAGTTTCTGAATGGATCACAAAGCAGACTACCAATCTGTATTATAGAGCAAGTAGCATTCTTAAAGTGAAATTATTAATAAAATAAAAAGAATTAAGATTATGGAAGCATAGACATTACAAAATCTATCAGGTAAATATAAAGAAAAAGAAAGAAGGAATTGTACTCTTAAAGTTAGATGAGGTAGAATACAGACAAAAACATAAAATGAGAAGAGGAAGGGTATAATCTCAAATTTGTCAAATTTATGAATAAGTTTGCACCAAATAACCTAGCATCAACTTTTAGAAAGAAAATAAAATAAAAATACAAGTTCTTTATTACTTTCAATCTAAAACACATATAGTGGGCAAAATTTAATTAAGGGTATAGAATATTTAACATAATAAGTAAGATGTACTTGGTGAATGTATGTTAAATACTGCACCATGGTAGTAGAGAACACATCATTGCTTCAAGGAACAAAGTAGCATTCTCAGAAACTGACCAAATATTGAGTTTCAAAGAAAACAGTATAATCTAAAATGTTAAAATGATAAAGACAACTGACTCTCTTTTTAATGCAGTAGAATCAAAAAACAATTACATAATCAGAGATCAATTACAAACAAAGCCTTTCTTCCAGAAAGGAGTCTTCTCTTAAATAACACTGTGTCAATGGGGAAATAAAAACTGAAAAATAAATTGTTTACAGGTCAATGATTCCAAAATCACTATACATTAGAACTTACAGGATTCAGCTCAGAAAAGTACACAACAAAAGAAAATTTATATACTACTATCAATAATATTTTAAAAAGAACAATAAACCAAACTACTACTTTTTGTATATATGTAAGTTTTTATTTTGTTTTACATGAAGTATTTGTACTCAATGCTACTTGCATATTAGAATCAACTGGTAAAGTTTTAAAAAATGTTAATACCTGGTTTCCAATGCTCAAGGTTTGGATTGATATAACTTTACATCAATAAAAATAAAGCAAAAATCATTATTATTAGCATTAGAATTAATAGTCACTATCAGGAATGCATATGGATGTGTTGTTTGGATAGCTAAAATTTAAAGATGGTAATTTTAGTAATGAAAAATTTAAAAGTCCACCCACCTCCTTAGAAATAAATCTTGATCAGTTTTCCTCTTCCCTAGAAGATAATTTTTAGCTGCATAATTATTTGAAATTAGAAAATAGAATTAGATCCTTCTAGAAATGTTTAAAGCTGTCCTGAACTTGAGTAGAAAAATTGCATATATGGATGTGTCTGTATGCACACATTCATACTCACACATTACTTCAAATATTTTTGGATTGACTTTGCATTGTAGGATATACATTGTAGGCAGAAAAATCTGAATAATTCATAGTAACATAAGACAAGATCTATGTCTTTTTAAGATTATAGTCTAAAGAGAGGTACCTAGGAAATACACATTTGCTGTGAACAAATCTAACATTTACAAAATCCTTTCTCCAAAGAGTAAATGAAACAGAGATTCAAAATTTGTTTTGGAAAATATTTATTATAGTATTTATTTTTTTAATATATATATTTTTTGTTTTACTCATCCCCTCATCCTTCCTCCTCTTTGACCACCATCAGATTATTCTCTGCATCTGTGGGTCTGTTTCTGTTTTGTTTATTCATATGTTTTGTTTTTTTATATTCCATATATAAGTTGAATCATATGGTATTTGTCTTTCTCTGACTGATTTCATTTAGCATAATATACTCTAGGTTCATCCATGTTGTCTCAAATGGCAAGATTTCATTCTTTTTTATTGCTAAGTAATATTCTATTTGTGTGTATATACATATATACATATTACATTTTCTTTAGACAGTCATCTATTAATGGACACCTAGGTTGCTTCCATATCTTAGCTATGATAAATGATGCTGCACTGAATATAGGAATGCATATATCTTTTCAAATAATGCTTTTTTTTTTCAGATAAATACCTAGAAGTGGAATTGTTAGGTTATATAACAGCTCTCTTAAATTTTTTGAGGAATCTCCATACTGTTTCCATAGTGGCTGCACCAATTTACAATTTCACCAACTGTATACAAGGATTCTATTTTCTCCACATCTTCTCCAGCATTTGTTATTGATTGATTTTTTTATGATCGTCATTCTGATAGGTGTGAGGTAGTATCTCATTATGGTTTTGAATTGCATTTCCCTGATGATTAGTGATGTTGAGCATCTTTTCATATGTCTGTTGGCCATCTGTATGTCGTCTTTGAAGAAATCTCTATTCAGGTCTTCTGCCCTTTTTTTAAATGGATTGTTTATTTGTTTGTTTGTTTTTGTTTTTTTGGTGTTAAGTTGTATGAATTCCTTATATATTTTAGATCTTAACCTTTTATTGGATATATTGTTTGAAAATATCTTCTCCCATTCAGTAGGCTGTCTTTTCACTTTATTGATTGTTTCCTTTACTTACAAAAACTTTTTAGTTTGATGAAGTCTCATTTGTTTATTTTTGCTTTTGTTGCCCAAAGAAACAAAGTCATAAAGATATTGTTAAGACCAGCATCAAAATGTGTACTGCCTATGTTTTCTTCTAGAAGTTTTATCGTTTTAGTTCTTACAAAATTTTTTATTTTATTTTTTTTAGAAAAACAGATTTAGGAGATGGTTTTAGTAACCTCAGGATAATGTATATTTTTAAACAATATAAAAAATAGAACAATCCAAAAGGAGATTGATATTGACTAATATTTAAAGATTTTTAAAGTTTTTATAAATAGTAATACAAACCAAAAAAAATGGCCAAAATAGCGGAATGTTTAAAATTTATAAATATATTTGCATATATACACGTACATTCGTGCATATATATGAAAATTAATAACTCATTAAAAGTATATTGTGCAAAGGGCTCATTTATGTTTACATGTTCAAAAATAATAAATGAAAATAAAAAGATACAAATTTTATATGGATTGATAATCTTAATGTTTTAAATACACACACATATAGTTTTTACACATAAAATAAGAAAGTAATACCAAAATTAGTTCAATGTTGATTTTTAAGTGATGTAATGAGTGAGTGTTTTCTCTTTTTTTTCTTGCTTAGTTTTTGACTCTTTTCTCCAAATTTCTACAATGACCCTATATTCAATCTGTTTTCTGAAAACTACGGACATTTGAAAATGTGAACAGTTTCAAATGTAGTGAAGCAGCTCCACTTTAGCTCCATCCAGCCAAAGTCGTGTCACCATATATGATTAGGTAAACCTGGATTCTGCCTAGATACAGTGGATCCTCATATCCATGAATGTGAGTCTCCGCTCTGCCAAGTGGGCAGTAAATTGTTATTTAGAAGACAGCCTGAAAGGATGTGTGTTCCACTAGATAAAATTAAACACTACAATGACAGGAACATGAATTATGTTCATAATGTAGTAACTTACTTTCTGTTCAACTTTGAAAAAGTAATTTAACTTATGTGTTTCAGTTCCCATTAAATTGATGGTAATAATCTTTCTTTGTTAACAAAGTGCTTTGAAATCACTGTGTGGCAAGTAATATATTACCAGAAAGTATTCTTATTTCACTCTGCATTGTAACCTCTCAGGAAAAGGATCTATGCATCATTGTGAGTATTTCAATGTACAATGTTAGAAAAAAAAAAAAAATGAGGAGATGATTGAGAATAATATGGAAAATACTGTAATGCTCCTCTGTAAGTCAGTGTTATGAACTCACCTTGAATGTTGAATTGACTAATAGTACGTTTACATCAATGGGATGACAAATGTAAGGAAGTTCAGAGAAAGCACAGTGGCACCCTATTTGTGAAGGAAGCAGGGAAAAATAGAAGGTAATAGAACTTAGTACACAAAAATAGGACTATATTTCAATATAGGCAACAGAATTGCAGGAAGTATGTACATATAAGTGAGGAGAAATAAAAGGCTTATTTCTGTCCTATGAAGACTTAAAGTTTGATTGAAGGACTTTCGGTATAAATAAATGGGGGTGCAATTTTACCAACTCAGTTAGACTCACTGTTCAAGAGGTGGCAGAGGGAGAAAATATAAATTGTAAAGAAAGGTTAAAACGTAGAGATATATACATATTTGTCTGTATACATATTTGAATTGCAAGTGTGATATGAGCTTCTTTCTTTGACATTAGTGCCACTAGAGCAGAGTCATGTTTTTAGTAAGTTATTAATTGCTGTGTGCCTTCTTGGTAGAGAATGACCCTGATCATTCTCCATAAAGCTTAACAGAAATGCATTCCTGAATTAATTACATATTCTTATTGTTCCATTGGAGACTTATATTTTATAAGGAATAAAATAAATGTTAGTAAATATTTATTCATCATATGTGATAGCATAGGACCAATAATACAAGATAACTTACCTGAAAAATATTTGTGAATCCTAAAATACTATATGAGTATTTCTATACTCTCTTATAGTCCTTTTGGAAATCAGAAGATTACATCTTTCTTGAGTTAGTAAGGAAACTGCACCTATGATTATGAATTTTAAACACCTATTCCACCATAGTTCTAAAAATTCAGGAAATAGTATTTCCTTCTTATTGTTTTGTAGGTGGCATATAATGTGACATAATATCACAGTGAATTCCAATAGATTTGGCTTTGAATAGAACCCATCAGTTATTATTCCAATAAAATTTGTAATTAATTTTCAGGATTTTTTCAGGATTTCCATGAATATCAGATATCAAATGGAAAAAAAGACACCAGACTTAAAACTGGCTTGGAAAAATAAATGAGATAATTTGTGTATACATGGCAAGCAAAATTTGAGGCATTTAAGATCTATCGATAAGTGACTTGATTTATCAGCAAATAGGAGATTTAATAGTTCACTATTATTTCAGTAATGTTCATCTAATTACAAAATTCTCTGTCAGATTCCTACTATGTATCATCGTGATAATAATAGCAAATTCATGTGTGTTGAGATTATTGCAGATGAATCAAAGATCATTGGTAACCTTCATTCCCACCTTTCTTTCCACCCACATTCTTCTCTAGTTGTCTCTATAAGACAACTATACCACATTGAATAGTTACAGAATGAATTAGTCACCAAGTGCTTAAATACTCAATCTGTTTTGCTTATTTTAATGTCTGAAATAATAAGACTTGGCAATTTTACACAAGAGAATTACATGAAGCATTTAATGCTGATACAGTTTTTAGTGATCAACTTCTCTATAATAAGGCATACTAAACTCTCTTATATACCTGTCCAACGTTGTTTTTTATTCTTTACATATCTATGGTTGCAGGAATAAAAATAACATTTTGAGAGACTTTCAGTTTCCAGTTCTGCATGTAAGGAAGTTGAAAGTTGCCACTCTGTCTTCCCAACAAGTATAAAGCTGAAGAGTTGGAAAAATCAACTCTTCTTTGATCCATAAAAGAGGGTGGGACACAGGACAAACTTCTGCCCCCAAACCTGGGGAGACAGACAATCAAATACAGGCCACCGTAGCCTACTGGAACACAAACTCACAGTGGAAACTGCCATAGGAACCAGTGCCAGAATAGTTAAACCTGAACTAAAATTTATAAATTGCTGGAGGCTCAGCATGGACACAATTAAGAGCTAAAAACTCCAGGGGACTCAGTCATAGGGTACCCACCACAATATTGTGAGATTTACTCCAGGATCTCAACCAGGTTCCCACCTGGTAAATATCTGAGAAAAATTCCCAAAGCTTTTGATGGAGAATGGGAGAAGGAACCATTTTGAAGTACTCCAGTGTTCTTAAGATGGCCTCCCTTTAGAAGAAACTAGTTAATCAGAACCTAATCTTCTGGGGCATTATCAGAACCTAACTGACATGGAGAAAGGGGAACACCCAATGCCATGTAGCTTTATCCTCCCTCATGGGAGAAGGGAAATACTGAACTTGAGCCTTCTCTAGCCATCCTGTTCCACTCGGGGCGGGGTTGGAGTGAGGGCTGAAAAGCAGTGGCAAAGTTTACAGACCAGAGGCATAAGCTCACTAAAAGACTGAGATCTAATTATAACACTATAGAATGCCTCCCTTGCTCCCACACCTCACCACCACATTACTAAAGGACTGTTTACAGCAATTTCTTTTACAAGATGCATGTCAGGCTATCAAGAAGAAATTACAAGGCATACAAAAAGGCACAACACAGTTTGAAGAGACAAAACAAACATCAAAATCAGACATGTCAGGAATGATGAAATTATCATACAGTGAATTTAAAACTACTATGTTTAAATATACTATGGGCTCAAATCAATAAAATTGATGCATGAAAGAACAGATGGGCAATGTAAGCAGAGAGATGGAAATTCTAAAGAAGAACCAAAAGAACTGTTAGAGATAAAACAATACTGTATTGGAAATTAAGAATAACTTTGATGATTTATTAGCTAAAACACAGCTGAGGAAACAATATCTAGGCTTGAGTATGTCTCAGTACAGTCTTTAAAACTGGAAAGCGAAGAGACCAGACTGAAAAAAGAAGAAAGGAATAAAATATCCAAGGACTGTGGACAAATACAAAAAGTGTAACACATGAGTCAATGGGACTACAGGAAGGAGAGGCAAGGAACAGAAAAAAATGTTTGAAACAATAATGACTGGAAATTTTCCCAAATTATTTTCAGATGCCAAACCACAGATCCAGGAATCTCAGAGAACGCTAAGCAGAATAAATGTCAAGAAAATTACACTCAGGCATATCATTTTCAAATTACAGAAATTCAAAGATAAAAAAAATCTACGACATAAATATGATGTATTATTGGATTGTACACTTGAAACATATAATTTTATTAAGCCACTGTCACCTCAATAAATTTAATTAAAATAATTCTGAAAGAAGCAGAGGGTAGCTGTGGGGGTGGGGGGCACGGACCATAACTATAGAGGAACAGATATAAGAATTACAGTTGACTTCTCAGAACCATGCAAGTGATAAGAGCGTAGAGCAAAATATTTAAAGAGGTGAGAGAAAAAAACTCGACCTAGAATTCTGCACTCTGTGAAGTTATCCTTCAAAAATGGAGAAGAAACAGGTTTTCTCAGACAAAAGGAGAAAGGACATCGACCACTCATATCAGAAATAACAGAAGGGACATACAGTTTCTATGGACACTAAAAGAGTAATAAAGGAGTACTACGAACAACTCTATGTCCACATATTTGATAACATAGATGAAATGGACCACTTCTGTGAAAGACACATTTTGCCAGAATTAAAAAAAAAAAGAAAGAATCTAAATAGGCCTATTCTATTAAAGAAATTGAATCAGTAATAAATAACCTTCCAAACAGAAAGCACCAGTCTCAAATGGGTTTACAAGTGAATGTTACCATACATTTAAAGGAGAAGTTATTTTAATCCTCTACAAGCTCTTTAAGAGCACAGAAGCAGAGGGACTACTTTTAAATTTATTCTATGAGGGCAGGATTACCCTAATACCAAAACAGACAAAAACATTACAAGAAAAGAAAAATTACAGTTCAATATCCTTTGTGAGCATAGGTATAAAAATCCTCCCCCCAAATTTATTCCAGGTATGCAATGTTGGTTCAATATTCAAAAATCAGTTAATGCAATTCATCACATCAGTACCCTAAAAGAGAAAAATCACATGATCTTATCAATAGAAAAAAATTTTTTGACAAAACCTAACACTGGTTTGTAATAAAAACTCTCAGTAAACTAGGAATAGCGGGGAACTTCCTCAACTTGATAAAGAATACAAAATACCTACAGCAAATATTTTACTTAATGGTAAAAAACTCAAAAGCTTTCCTACTAAAATCAGGTACAAGGCAAGGATGTTTTCCTTCAACACTTATTTTCAATATTACATTAGAAGTTCTAGCTAATACAATAAGACAAGAAAAGACAATAAAAGGTATACATATTAAGAAGGAAGAAACAAAATCTGTCTTTGTTTGCAGGTGACTGTATCAAAAGATGACAAAATCCAAAATAATTGATTAAATTTCTCCTGGAATTATTAAGTGATTATAGCAGGTTTGCAAGATACAAGGTTTATATACAAAAGCCAACCCCTTTTTTATATTACAGCAATGAACAAGTGGAATTTGAAATTAAAAACAAAATACCATTTACATTAGTATTCAAATAAATATTTAGATATAAATCTAACAAAACAAGTACAAGATCTATATGAGGAAAACTACAAAACTCTGATTAATATAATCAAAAAATAAATAAGTGGAGGGATATTTCATGTTCATGGATAGGTAAACTCAATACAGTCAAGATGTTGGTCCTTCCCAAGTTGATCTATATAGATTCAATGCATTCCCAATCAAAGTCCCAGCAAGTTTTGTGGGTATCAACAAACTGGTTCTAAAGTTTACATGGAAAGGCAAAAGATCCCAAATGGCTAACATAATATTGAAGGAGAAAAACAAAGTTGAGGCCTGACACTATTTGACTTCAAGACTTACCAAAAAGCTACACTAATGAAGACATTCCAATATTGGTGAAAGAAGAGACAAATATGTCAATGGGATATAATAAAGATCCCGGAAATAGACTAACATAGATATAGTCTGTTGATCTTTGACAAAAGGCTAAAGGCAACACAATGAAGCAAAGATAGTCTTTTAAATAAATGGTGCTGGAACAACTGGATGTCCACATGCAAAAAAAGAAAATCTAGACACAGACTTTACATACTTCATAAAAATTAATTCAAAATAGATTACAGACCTAAATATAAAATGCAAATCTATAAAATCTCTATAAGATAACATAGGGTAAAACTTAGATGACCTTGGGCATGGCAATGATTTTTTAGATATGACACCAAAGGCACATCTATTAAAAAAAAAGTTTGACAAGCCAGACTTCATTCAAATTGAAAACTGCTCCACAAGAGAAAATATAGAGAGAAAGAAAAAGGCCACAGACTGGAAGAAAATATTTGTAAAAAACATATCTGATAAAGAACTGTTATCCAAATATATAAAGAATTCTTAAAATGCAACAATAACACAAACAATCCAATTAGAAATTGGCTAAATGTCTTACCAAAGAAGATATATTGATTGTATATAAGCATTTGAAAAGATTCTCCAAGTTATAGATCATCAGAGAAATGCAGACAAAACAACAATGAGATACCACAACCCAATCTATTAGAATGGCCAAAATCTGAAACATTGACAACACCAAATTCTGGCAAGGATGTAGAGCAGTATTAACTATTGTTCGTTGCCAGTGGGAGTGCAAAATGGTACAGCCACTTTGGAAGACAGTTTTTTAGTTTCTTAGAAAACTAAACATAGTCTAACTACACAGTCCAACAAATCGTGGACCTATTTCCCCAAAGAAGTTGCCAACTTGCGTGCACTCAGTAATCAGCACCTGGACTGGATGTTTATAGCAACTTTATTCATAATTATCAAAACCTGGGAGCAACCAAGATGTCCTTCAGTTAGTGAATGGATAAACAGTGGTTTATCCAGACAATGGAATATGATTACTTGGTACTAAAATAAAATGAGCTATCAAGCCATGAAAAGAGTTGGAGAAAACTTAAATGCATATTACTAAGTGAAAAAGCCAATCTGAAAAGGCTACATACTGTTATTTTAAGCATTCGACATTCTGGAAAATGGAAAACTAGAAAAAGTAAAAAGATCAATGATTTTCAGTGATTGTCAGTTGGGGGTTTGATGAATAGTGGAACACAGAAGATTTAGGGGACAGTAAAGATACTCTGTATGAAACTGTAATTGGGAATACATGTCATTCTATATTTGCCCAAACCTATAGAACGTGCAACACTCAAGCAACCTGTTAAGTAAGCAATGGACTTTGGCAATGATGATGTGCCAATATAGGTTTGTCAGTTGTGATAAATGTATCACTATAGTTGGGGAATGCTGATAGGGGGGTTATGCATGTTTGGGGGCAGGGAATACATAGGATATCTCTGTATCTTCTAAATTGTTTGTGTGTGAATTTAAAACTGCTCTAAAAAAGTTAAGTCAATTAAAACATTTGAATAAATTATGTGGAATACCCATATATTTGCTCGTAGAACTATGGATCAAGTTGAACAACTTTTTTGCCTACAATACAAGGTTATAATTGACTATCAAAATACCAAGTTATTCAAGGTCCACTTGGATTTGGTCTGTGGTTGAGAAAGACCCTTGGATGTCACAGGAAAGTTGAGGAAGAACTTTCCAGAAATTATTCCGATATTAACTACAAATAATTTCAAATTAGAAAGCTATCTTAATGTTAGTAGCATGTTACATTTGCATTTTGAAGTCTAACAACTCCTTCTGGAGCATCTCATTCAGATCACTGTTTGAATAATAAACACTGAATTTTTATGAAATGGAAATTGTTCTTTAAAAGAGATAAGTAAGCAGAGTTTTTTTTAATACAGAGTACAAAGCATTGTTTACTGCAGCTTAAGGTGAGGCTCCATATAAGTCTGTTTTCTATCTCAGAACAATATATCAAAGAGGGAATCGATATGATGTAGATGGCTGCCCTGTGCCTTGGTGTAAATAAGATTATTAGAGTTAAGAAAATTGTATAGAATCATTTTTTTTTTCTATCATAATACTCATAGATTCCTGTTTCATGTTAGGGGGATTGACTTTGAACCAAACATATTTTAATGTAAGTTGCAATCCATACCTGCTTCTCTTGGGCCTATGTCTTTACCGTGGATTTCTTTATAATTGCACACTCCTCTGTTTGTAAGAAGATGAATCTGTGCAAAGAAAATTAAATTATCTCAAAAAGAATGTAAAATCAGTCCAAAGAGTTTTGTATTAACTCTTAAATAAAGGTTTCCTAAGATCACCAAAAGTTTAGGCTGCCAAGGTTGTAGGGTAAACAGCTCCCTATGCAACTGGATTTCTGTCATGACAAAAGGTGTCCCGATAAAAAAAGAGTGTCTTTCTAAAATTCCTACCATTACTTCTTTGATTGAGTAGCTAGCTCACTGTGTTACCTAGAGAATATGACCACTTATTTAATATATTTGCAGAAACCACTTTCTCCGTTTTCAGGCAGAGTGAAAGGTGGAGGACTGGATGAGAAGGAATTCAGGAAAATATTGATTGGTGACTAAAGTTTTGTGGGAGAAGGAGAGAGAGGTCATTGACAACTCAGATTGTGTGAAGGCATTTCAGTTACGAAAGGAAAATTGCCAGCCCATTTCTGGCTCGAAAAGGCAAATGGAAATGATTCAGGGAATGTGATTGTATTTCATTGCATTCAGACATAATAGTTATTAAAAAGAAATAACAACTTTGCTTCATGGCTATAGCAATTTATGATTGACTACCCTTTCTCTCAAGGAATTTAAAACTTAGCTGAATTCACAAGCATATATGGAGTTAAAACTGATGATAGAGTTAAAAAGAGATTTGCACATATCGCTTGTAATTAATGACAAATGAACAGTGCAGAATACATGTGCTCTGACTTCACTATTTGGTGGCAAAGTCAGGGCAGGCTTCAGGGAAGTGGTGTTTCTTTTGGCCCCCCTTTTAAAGTCAGCAACAGTAGCAGCTAAAAATAAAATAAGAATAAACAGAAGAAATGTATTTTAAATTAATATTCAAATGATTTTGAAATATTCAAGTTGAGCTACTGTGAGCATCAGTAATTACACCAAAAAATGAGTAAATGTTATAATTATAACTGCAGTAAAAATTATCCAGCAGTTTCAGGAAGACGCTCTGCACAGCATATTGATCAGCAGTTATAGGGCTTGTCTTAAGGATGAAAGCAACCTAAAGAGAACATAAATTCAGTTCATTCACGTGGTGGATGTTCTAGCAGCTGAGTCACAAAACTCTACAAGTTGCTAGCTTCAGGAATACTGGCTCCTACTGTTTATATCAAATATAATAATCTTATATTAATACATTTTCTGGATTATACCATGGGGAGAAAAACTGCTCTCCGTAGTTCTCTAAATTTCTCAATTCAAACCAGTTAGCTAAGGAAGTTTGGGTTAGAATCACTGTTCTGCGTTTATTAGCCCCAATCTAATTCTAAAATCATGCTAATCACATTGCAAATATTATATCTAGGATTATAAATTTAGACTTATAATAGTGATTAGGAGAAGAGAGAACAACACCGCCTGTTACTCTACCTCTGTATACTTCCACTCTGCGTCTTGACCCCACCTGAGTCCTGACACTACCCCCAATCCCTAGACACAGCTCTGATTTTAAATATAACTAGTTTGGCTGCTGGTGGTCTCTACCTATTCTCACCACCCCGATCCTGTATTTCATGGCTTTCTTAAGACAGGTGTTACATGGTTCCTTATCAGGTTAAGTCAAATTCCTCAGCACTGCAGTCTAGATTCTCCCCCATCAGAAATTATAAATACCTAATGATTTTCTTGCAGAAGCCCTCAGATCTCATTGAAGGCCCCAGTTAACTGCCTCCACATCCTCACTTTCTCCGACCAATGAAGTCAACTTCCAATAGCCTCCTTACACTTTATGCCTCTGTGACTGCCATCCTGATAACTACAAACCTGATCAACCCACAGTCTTCTGAAAGGCTACTGTAAATACAACTTCATCTGTAAATACAACTTCACTTTTTAATTGACACCTTCTCAACTAATTTATTGAATTCCATCTTGTCTACCCAGCTCAGATTTTATGTTCTTTAAAAAAAAGCAGTTTCTTAAGTGTGTGTGCAGTTCCCACAATACCTACCGCACTGCAGTATGTATGAAGTTGAATACATATTTATTGAGTAAATAAATGGGGAAATGAGCAATTGAATTATTGAGTCTCAGGACAGCAGAGGACTCGGAGATTCTTGGAAATTTAAATGTCTAATAATAAATGTTGATGGATTGATAAAATTTGCTTTTTATATTTTACAATTGTTAGGCTGATTTAATGCAGCATAACTACAAAATTTACTTATTTTTGCTGAGGTTTTAATGGAGCTTATAATCTAGTGGAAGGAAAGACAAAATAAACAAGTAAACACTTAAATAAACAAGACGATTTATTAATTTTTGCTACATATATATTATACATGTTATATATCTCTAGCTTATTGATGATTTTAAATTATGCAGTAGGATATAAATATGAATCTTTTCCCCAACCACTGGTTTTAACATTGCTCTGCTAAATCTCCCTTTCCTGTCCTTTAATGACATCTTGGGCAGAAACCATAACTTTCCAGTTGATCTAGCTATAAAAACTCAAGCCATTTTAAAACTTTAATCTTAAACTCAATTTACATCCTATTTCCTTGCCTCTTTCCAGTAAGATGTTGAGCCGGTGATCTGGCTGCAAAGAATAGAGGAAGCAAATGTATAGTATGGCTCTCATAGCTTTCAGCTTATTCTGCTGCTAGGTCCCTTCAACAAGGAGGTGATCTCCTTTGATGGTGTATTGCTCAATCCTGGATACCTGTCCAAGTGTATACTTGCCTCGGTGAAAATTTCTCATTCTTGCATGGTGAAGAAGCCTACTCTTTATCCTGGCCCTGACATTTCTTTCCAGTTCTCTCTTTTTCTCAGTTGAATACAGGGGCAGCTCTCAAGTCTGTTGCCTAGGCATACATTCACAAAGTAAACAGAATTGCCCCCGTTTTTTAGAAAGAGTGTCTTGGAGCCGCATTGGCTTCTGGGAGGGAAAAGGGTTGAACCAGGTGAATCTCATCCACTTTAGATATGATATTCTTCTTAAGATTAGCCATATCCATGACTCTCTCTCATCCAATCCTGCCCCTTCTCTACTATATCACCTCTCCTCTCAATCCCAATTTCATCTAGTCTTTGCATCCAGGGAAAAACAAAATCTTGCTATGTAAGCAAGATTTCTATCTTGCACTCTACAGTCTCTGCAAGCTGGGATGCTCTTGGTCTGCTTGACAATCCTTTCTTCTGAGCTTCGGCCTCTAGTCCTCAATGCTTAAATACCAGGAAATATGCAGGTCATCACACCTATTTTTATTTGTCTATCTTCCTTCCTTTTGAAGGTAGCAATTTCTTTTCAGTGTTGTTATTTGCATGACTGTCACCATGGTGACAGTAATCCAAGACAAAAAGATAACAATAGATGCAGACAAGGGATAAAGCATGATTCAAGACTGTAACTGTATAAAGATACTTATAGAAGGACTCTTGGCCATACTCCCCAACATCCCCCTTTCCCCATTGAGGCATCACACTGTAGACAGCCGAATTGAGAAAAAGAATCCTGCTGGTCTTTGGAGAAAATTTCTATTTTCTTGAACACTTGTAGCTTTGGAGGTGATAACTGTTCAACAGCCTGACCAATAACAGATCCAAGTAACTGAGTCATCGTGGTGAAGCTGAGTGTGTTGGAATTCTATCCTAGCCAGATTGCCTGGTTTTCCATCTATACCACAGCTTCTGGCTACCTCAGGTAGTCTCCCATACCTGTACCATTGGCTTGTGGTCAGACTTGTTATTGGTTTAGAAAATAACATTGTTCCAGGCACATAAGAAAAACAACAATTAACTTTTCAATAGTGGCAGTAGCCAACGTTAAAATGCAATTTTGAGGCTCAACTAAAACTGCTTTAGGGAGAGATGGAATGACTTATTTCGCTATTCCTTCGAAGAAAATACCAAGTCATAACCAGTTCTGTTTCACTTACACTTTCTATTGTCTCTCGATCTTGTTTTCACAAGACCATTTTTGAGACAAGTGATATAGTGTCTACCAATAGAGGGAGTAAAGTGAGTAAAATTAAATGTTAGTTACATGTATGTTAGCTACATGTTAGAAATTAAAGTAAAAGCAGATATATCTGCCTACCTTTCAAGATGATAGCAATTTTGTAGACTAGCATTGAATATTTTCCATTTTGGGAGGTTATTAAGTAATTTAAGCAACTGAAGTCAAAGTTTACATAAAAAGACAATGAGAAGAATCAGTCACATGAACAATTAATTTTTCATGTTCATTTGAAAATAAGTTGTCTGAATAGATGAAATATATCAAAGTAACATTTGCACAGGGAGTTTTAATGTGCAGCACACATTAAAATTTTTCTCTTATTTAATGTTTATATCTTTCTACTTATGTCATGCTTTCTTTGAGATGTGTATAAATGTTAACTCATTTAATGTTTATATCAACCACACGTTAGGCATTATTATCATGCTCATTTTACAAAACAGGAAACTGGGGCAATGAGTGGTAGGTAAATAATTGCCAGGTTTCACACAATAAGGCAAGCACGGAGGCTGGACTTGAATGAGGATAAGCCACCTCAGAAATACAGGCTCTGAACTGCTACACTAGGTTGCAAGAAGACCGGCCCCTGAGCCACAGTCTGACGTTGCTGCCTTTCAGAGTGTGTGGTGAGCTCATGCACTACGCCACCATACAGATGTGAGTTTCAGTCCTGGCTCTGCCACATGCCGGATGTCTGACCTTGGGCAAGAACCTGCAGTGTTTCATTATCTGTATGCCATTTAATTCAGAGTGTTGAAGGGAGGATATAAATATGTAATACAGATAAAAGAAAGCATTTAGAATCGTGCTTGTCATGTGGACAGTACTCAAAAGCATTATTTATTAATATTTCTATTAGATAATATTAAAGAACATGGAATGTGTCAATCACTACCACCAGTCCAGTCCAAGCATTCATATCTCTTGCCTGGACTGCTGCTCATGCCTTTGAGTTTGACTCTCCATCTCCAACTCTACCTCTGACCCAGAAAGCATCCTTTTTAAACTGCAAATTCCATCATATCTATGCAAATTTAAATCCTTCACTGATTTCCAAGATTCCTATGTTAAAATACAACAGCTTCAGCAGGGCTTACATGATCATGGGGCTTACATGATCCGGTATCTCTCGTATATCAGTTCCATCTCAATTACTCTCTTTCACATACTTCATGTTTATAAGAGAGACTAATAAAAAAAAATCAACAATCATAATACTGTTCATTAATTCCACAGGCCTTTATTGAATGCCTATTCAAGTTTCAGCTGCCAAGGGAGCACAAAATGGGAAGAGCCAGGTGTTCTTCTCCATATATGTAAACATTAATAGGCATTTACACAACATCTATTCATATGGTCCCTTTCTTTTCCTTCTCAAGTGAGCTTCCTGCCAATGCCTGCTTTCACCGCATCCTCCTCTTCCAATTAGTTCTCTAGTGGTTTAATTATGACTTTTGTCCCATCTCTACCGCTGAAACTATTCTCCCTCAGATTATAAATGACATTTGTGGTAGATTCTGATAGTTGCCTTTCTAATACCCATTTCTTTCCCCCTCTCATTTTTTCTTTTCTTTTTTTTTTCATTTTTTCATTTTCTTTTCTTCTTCTTCTTCTTCCTTCCTTCCTCCTCCTCCTCTCCACTCCTCTCCTCCTCTCCTTCTTCTTCTTTCTTCTTCTTCTTCTTCTTCTTTACAGAGAGAGGGAGAGGGAGAATGTTTATGACAATAATGTAGCCAACTTAATTAAAAAACAAAAAAAACTTCATTACCCAGCTTAGGAACTATAATTGTCAGCATTTCTGGGAAATAATATGTTTTCCTGATTTAAAAAAGTACTGCACTTTTCTCCTTGTTGTATATTTTTTTCTTTTTCTTCTTTCTGCTTGTAATGGAGACATGAAGCTGGAGATGGAGCAGCCATCTTGTGATCATAATATGACCATAAAAATGAGAAACTATATGCAAAGAAAAGAAAACTTGAAAAACTCTGGGACATTAATGAGATTGTGAAGTCCCTGAAGGACTCCTGAAACTTCTTGTTTCTGGACTTTGTTACATGCGCAAGAGGTTTCTGTATTTAGTTACTAAACACAGTCTGTAATTGATATAGACTCCCAATTACGAAGTCCAAGAGCCAATGTTTGCTTTTATATTTCTGAAACACTTTAAAGCATTTGTTTCTGTTGATAATTTTTTTCTCACTTGAATCTCTTTCTACATCAGTTTGTGTGTGTGTGTGTGCATGTGTTATAACTCCTTCCTGGTTCTTTCCTTCCATCTTCCTATGTCTTCTCCTCCGTAGTTACTTTCTAAGTTCCTGTTCTTTTTATCATCTATTATATGTTGCATTCCTCATTTTCTTTTTTGTTGTGTCCTTTGACTTTTTAGTCTCTCTCTGCACATTCTATCTATTATCTTTATCAAGACTTTTACTCTAAACTACATGCCCCAAAGTCAAAATCTTTGTATCTCTGGTCCAAAGCTCTTAATTCTAAACTTAACAAATAGCCTACAGAACATTTACACCTGGTATTACATAGTGACTTCAAGCTCAGGGCTTCTAAGACTAATATCAAAATCTCAACTTCTTGCTGCAATTCTGGAAAGAATTACCTTTGTTTTTACCTTCATTATGTTATGTGATTTTTTTTTTTTTTGCAGTTTTTACCATCTTTACAATAGCATTTTATTATAGCATTTACCAGATTTACAATTGATGGCATACATCACAAAAAAATGCAACTCAGTTTGACTTAAACAAAAGGAAACATGTTATCACTCTTAACAACTAGCTTAAAGGTTGGGAGCTCTAGCATTAGTTAATTCAGCAAGTCAATAATGATATCAAGGGCCTCGTCATTTCAATCCTTCCACTATACTATCTTTGTCATGTCACCACGTGGTTAACATAGATTGAGGCATCAAATCCAAACATGTACAAGTCTAGAAGAAGAAGAGAATGTCTTTACCTCTGTAACTCTTTTTAAGAGCAAAGAATGTTGCTAAGCAGACTCACCTTCATTATCCAGAACTGTAAATCATGTTCTTTTGTAGAGAAATCATCATAAGGAAGAATGAGGAAAGGAGGCTTTCACACCTGCTATTTTACCACCTTCCTCTAACTCTATTCTTAATTTTTTCTTTCTCAGATAAGCCTTTTTTTGACCAACCTTCTCTCTCTTATTTTACCAGACATATAGCTTATTTTGTCTCATCCAACCCTTTAGTCATTCTTAGCAGTACTTGTAATGATAAGGCTTTAAATATTTATTTGGTTATTTAATTGTTTCTCCACTGGACCCAATGTATCAGGGAGACAGACTGTGTCTATTTATTCACAGCTATATTAGCAATGTTAGAAGAGTGCCTGGCCCAGAGTATTAACACATAATAAATATTCATTGAATAAATGGATTAAGATAGAGGAATGAGTGGTTTGATTATCTAGGAAAAAAATAGATTCTCCATTCAGATACTTGTGACTTATAGAAGCAGACCAGGTTCTATTTTGATTGTGCATTGGTAATTCCAAACGTGTCACACATTGGGAAGGCATATAAACAAATTTTAAAAATGTATCTGTATTAACCTAAAACAAAAGCTACTATGAAATAGTCAAAATAGTTCAGTGAAGATCACATTGCACCACAAAAATATGAATTCTGCAATTAAAGATTTGAGGTACTGCACTGGAGTCATGCACTCATATTCTAAAATGTATCATTTTAACATAGAAAAATTTATATCTTGGGTAAACTGCTAAAAGTGGCTCACTCCTCCACTAGAAAGAGATCATTTTACTATGCATTAATAATTACAATAACAAATACAATTCAAACAGCAATTATTAGCATACATGTAATATGTAACAGTTTACATAGTATTTTCATTCTCATTATCTCATTTCCAAGAAAGTTGTTTTTTGGATTAAATTTCTTTTTGCAAAGAATAATATATTCTCATTCCAACACTTCAAAATACATATTCTCTTATAGATATATTTACATGTAAAACAAAACATACACACATGTACACACACACACTCACAAATGCACACACAAACTTAAATGAAGAATATACCATTTAGCAGTAGCCAGAAGAGTGGTAGATTGGCATTTTAGTCTACATGAATACTGTTTTCTTCTACTGTTGGTTCTCATCCTCCTTAAAAGCTCTTGGATCCTCCCCTCCCATTTCTCTGATATACACAAAAATACATTTTGTTTTTATTTCTGGCAAAATGTTTAACATTGCTTGCACTTTGATTGTTGCAACATACTTAATTATGTAAGTTAGTTTGACTATTCTGACACAAACATTTCAGCATATAAACCATGACTTATGTAAAATATAATTTTATATAAAATTATTAGAAGTTCCTTATGTAGAAGTTCCCTGTGCTAAGGGGGTACTGATGGGCATTAGCCCATTAATGCACATCAACTATAATTCATAACTGCAACTGAAAGCACAAAATGGCATTTTCCTCTAGCATTAGACTGAAGCATTTCTTGTTCCAAAGTCTCACCATCACCATCGGCCAATTTGGGATGCTCAAAAGTTTCTATGTTGAGTGGAAGGGGCATTGGGTCACTTCACTGCCTTAGTAAAGAGGGTGGAGATATTCCCAGGGGTCAGCCTCTGGCTTTTGGGTAATGTGAGGATGATAACTGAGCTCCCAGTTGCCCTCCTGTTGGGTGAGCAGGGCCCCCAAAGGTCAGCAGACAGTTGGTTGCAATGGAACTTACATCTCAAGACCTGAGGTCCTAGGAGAAGGAACAGCTTTCTTCAAGTGTAGTGATTGGGAATTGGTTCTTTTTAAGCATTTGGAGGAAAATTGAAATTACAGTTCTTCACTCTCTTCTCTCATTTGCCATTATATGTGGGTGAGTAGGGGATTGCGAACAATAAATTGCACTACTTAGAGATATGGGCTAAACCGTTCTTTTGGCAGCTGTGTCAATAAAGTATACACATAACATCAGTTTCCCATTATACACATCATTCAGAGTCATATATTACTCAGTATAATGGAAAAAAAAGGAGACCAAAACTTAAAATGAAAAGAGAAATTGAAGTACAACTAGAGCAAGTAGTAGCTGAGCCAACAGCAGCCAGCCCAGTGAAACATTTAGTCAGTTCTCCTGGAAAACAAGTGCTTCTGGCATTAATGACCCTCAATGTCACGTCCCAGAAAGCTGACGAGCAGATGGGGTGCAAGAATATTGGAAGCAAATTTTTCTTGCTATTCGCAGGTAATTGGAAATAAATAGACGACTGCCCCCACACATCGCCCTGCAGATTGTGATTTGGTTCAAGAGTTTTGAAGGTGAATGTTTCTGTCTGTTTGCATTGACTTTGATGTGGATTTTTCAAAGCGAGTATGATAGGACAGTCACCATGTAGGTATGCTACAGGTGCAAAAATGAATGTTTCTTGAGGATCAAATGGGGGGAGGTGGTTATCGATTCATCCTTCCACTTCTCTATATACCCAGATGTAATCAACTTCTGCCCAGTTGTTGGCAGAGGCTAATACTTGCTTCAAAATGGCTGCTCATTCAGCCCTGGAACCAAGACCCCAAGCTTGGTGAGGCTCCTCTGCCTTACTCAATAGATTTCCAAATAATCGCAATTACCTATTTATTTTCTAACTATAAACAAAATCCACTTTTTATTGCCCAAAGAAGGCTGGCTAAGAAAAGCATCTTTTTTTAGAAAAGGATTTGTTTTTGATGCACACATACATAATATGCACACAATGTACTCATTTCATGGGCTTTCTAAAATTTAGGTTTATAAAGGGGTTTGCAAGATGTGGTACTAGTCAGGGATTGTTTTGGCAGATCCGTCATATAAATTTTGAAAGAGCTCACCTTCTATTGTTGTGAAAACTTAGATTTTTACAATTAGATTCCAGTAAAGGGTCCCAATAATTCTCATCTTATTTTCTAAAAGAATTCCATGGAGTTTTCATTCAAAATTTAAAATTTTATTACACTTTTAGTGTTCAGTGTTCTTAATACACAAATGTCACAGTGTACCAGTGATGTTATATTTTTGAAAACTGTGGCTGTCATTGCAGCAGGGTGTAAGAGAGACTGGGTTTTGTGAGTATCCTCCCAGCTGCCACACTTTGTTATTAAGGAAAAACGTTAAGCCAACTCTCTCTTTCTGTTTCTCTCCGTCTGTATCAGTCTCCATAGGTTTCTTCTACGTTAAAAGGATACATTTTAGAATATGAGTGCATGACTCTTTAAAACTTTAATTGCAGAAATCATATTTTTGTGGTGCAATGTGATCTTCACTAAACTATTTGGCTATTTCATAGTAGCTTTTGTTTTGGGTAAATACAGATACATTTTTAAAATTTGTTTATATGCCTTCCCAATGTGTGACACGTTTGGAATTACCAATGCACAATCAAGATAAAACTTGATCTGCTTCTCTGTCACATTGTGATTTGGATTTATAGATCACTCCTAGATTCATTACAAAGAATGAAAAAAAGAAAGAATTCTTATTTTTCTCGTGGTTTTCATTTGGTTTGGGGAGGTAGAAGTGGAGGGAGCAGAAATATCTTAATCTTTCATAGTAAAGCTAACATTTTAAATAAAATATTTTTCAAAACATCCAGAACACTGCTCTGGATCAACATTCATAGGTAAACCTATGTCCTCCTTTATTCATTTTTATCTGAGAGCAGAGAGACCTTCACTTGATGTTCTCATTTATTTTGTAATGGCCAATGAGAAAATATTAGTGTTCTGGAGGGTTTTTGGCTTTGTCTTTTAAAATGTTACTATGTGTCTAAAGTAACTTAGAATGTCTATTTCTCTCATACCCTTTTATTTTTGTTTACAGACTCATATTTTGATCATTAAGATCTTTTGAAAGAAACCAAAAACAACTTTATTTTGTATATTGAAAAAGATAAATTCCATTTTAGTGAAATGTGCAAAAGTTTTTTTTCAGTATAAAATAATAGTATTAAATAAAGAAAATCTCAGAATCATTATCCTATATTCAAATTCAATGTTATCTGCTGAGCAAGAACAATAGAGACGTCAAGCATTTGTGAGAAGACTCCAGTACCCAATTTGAAAATAAATGGTTAGCTGTGTTAAGAAATTCAGTTTGCATTTATTAAGCAATTACATATTAAAAAAATACTAGAATAGTATCTAATTTGATGAAACAAGTTAGTTCATTTCCCAAGTCAATGAAGCTTAGGCCAACCTTTATCCTTGGGGGAAAAAAATAAAAAATGCCAGAAGTGGGTGATATTGTCCTAGGATATGTGATTAGATTTCAATGTGGTTAGAGAATTCTACAGTACCAGCAAGAACAGGGAGCACAAAAGAATGTTTCCTGTTTCTTCTCTCCTAGTTCAGTCATCTGTCTGCTGGGAACTTCTGAGCTCTCACTCCTTTATGCCAATTGCCAATTCACAAACAGTGGGAGGGTTGATGCTAAGGAGACCTGACAGCACAGGGCAGAAAGGCACCAAAATAATCCTATGCCCCTGAGTGGCCCTGTGGACATGGACACTGTAAGATATAGAAATGAGGCCATAGAGCAAGGAGGCATCATTTCGGTGTCCCTCGGGCCTGTAGGAGTCAAAATAAAGCAAGCGTCAGAACAAAAGGTTATTCCCTATAGGCTTTCATGTAATGGCATGGAGATTTTGATTGGAATTTTTTGCCATTCCTAAGTCAATATTGCAAAGAAAAAATGTTTACTTACTCATAGTATGTGATCTACTTTTTTAAAAAAAATTTGATACCCTTCTTTCCTTCTACCTTCTGCCTCCTTATAGAAGATACTGAGTTACAATCATTTTTGTGGAATTGTTGTACTAAAGGCTGAGTCTAGGTGAGTAGAACCCATAGAGAGATAGGAAAAAAAGAAATACAAGTTCTCTTCAATGCCAGATGACACCAAATGGATTTAAGGCCAGTATCTGAAAACCTCTTGGAGTAGGAGTTTCCATTAAGGAAATGTATATAGCAATGAGCCAAGACTCTAACATATATTCTATACCTATTTAAGTATATGGGACAGCATCAAGTGTTTCACCATAAAAAAATAGTTAAAAATTTAAGGTCATAACTTTTCTCTTCAATGAATTTCGACCCATCAGAGAGTCTAGATTAATATACACAAAAAAATTACAAATTATATTGGGTAACTATTTCTCAGAATTATTTGGTTCTCACTTATACAGATATAAATGAAATTACTATTGATATGAACTTGACATTATCATAAATGTTACATTTGACTATTTTTTTATGGCTTTAATAACTGTTGTTATATAATCAGAGAGCCTAAGATTTCTGAATGATCCAGGAATGTGGTCCCAACAACTATAGTTACTGAAGATTATGGGAATATTTTTTGAAGATTAATGAGTCATTTAGATATTACAAATTTTTGCTTACATGAGTCTAATGATTTAGATGAAAAGTTAAACAAATGACCTTTTATATAAATAGGCTTTTCCTCTATCAGTCCAGCCATCATTGTTTATTGTCACCGAAGTAATTCCCTAAAGTTCTCATGGTTTTTTTTTTTTTTCCCAGATAATTTAACGTGGTATAGATACTCTTTAAGCTGATAATATGGGATAGTAGATAATTGTTTAAGCACACAAATGGTAAAGAACAGGTCTCCAGCAACACCATTTTAGTGTACCCCATTTACTGGCTGGTCTGTGAAATGAACAAGTGGCTTTTTAATTGAAAAATCTATTAATGACCCAAAGAGATACTTATACCAGGTAAAAATGCCCTTTCAGGTACCAGTGAGTTAAGTTGGTTAGAGATGAAAGAAAACTATGCCCTCCCGTGCTTTCTGCACTTCTTGAGGGTGGGGATAGAGGGGAGGAGATAAAGGAATAATGTGAATCGAGTTCTAGTTCTAAACTAATTTTAATACAAACTGGGTTGCATCACCCATGATTTTATAAATACTTCGGAATAAAATGTAGTGATTGCATAATAGCCCATCAAATAGGAGGTCGATTAGTTCAGTCAGCTTTATATGCAGTTTAGCTATTATTTTCTACTAGAATGGAAGAAACTGAGCAAAACTGTCACCATCACAGTGATGCCTGGCAGATAAGAACCAAGGATCAGTCCCACTTATAATATGCAAAGTCTGAAGAAAGTAATAGTTAATTCTTCTGTCTGATCCCCTATTCTCAAGTCAATATCATTTCAGAATCATGTTTCCTTAAGCATTATAAGTATGACTCATTGGGACCTTTGACAATCCTACCTATCTCTCCCAACCTGAGTTATCATGTCATGCAAGTTACTTTCTCTTTTATCACATAGGCTAATTTGGATGTTATGTTATACCTTGGTACTTTGTTCTGGAAATCTTCTTTTCAAGTGCAATTTATTATTTTCCTTGAATTTCAGTATTTCTGGAAAATGATTTCGCCTCATTCCAACACATACACAAAGTTCTTTTCCCAGTTAAAGCCTTTAAGGTTCATGTCATTAGTGTATGTTGGTGGTTTCTAGTGAACAAGGGACAGAGGAAGTAGTGACTAGTATCAGAATCATGAGTGAAGATATGTTTTATTCATAAACTTTGTACCTCCAGTGAAATTAAAAGCAAAGTAAAGGGTCGAAGCTGTGAACCCTTTTTCCTAGAGCCTGTAAACCAATAAAGGCTTTATATTAGCTATCGATATCTATCTCTGAGTTGCCTTAATAACATCTTATTCCCTGTTTTCACCAGCCATCAATAATATTTCTGCCTGCTCGCTCAGGCCCCTATCTCTGCGTGCAATTGCATTATAAGGGTCTATAAGCCCAATTTGCTTCACATTCTTATTTTTGGAAAAGGCTGGCTGGCTTTTGTAATGAGAGCAGCTGCCAAGAAGGCTTGACAGAATTTGTGGCCCATCTGGCTTATAATCTTCACTCAATATCTCAGAGGCCTAAACTCTGAGACCTGCTGATAAGCTCAGGCGTCCAGGCAAGCGATGGCAGCCTTCTCTGTGATTTCTCATTAAGGATAGGGACATCTCTCTGGGAATCTCTCATATCCTGGATATCACATAATTCCTTTTTTCATTTTCTAATAAGTACAAGAGAGTTGTATTTTTTACACTATAGTATCTTCATGTACCTAGATATGAGTGAACGGCCATTTCGAAAATTTTGACATTTAAGTGTTCGGGTTTCCTATAACATTTGTTGTTACTCTAAAAGAAAAAAAAAACTGAAGAAAATGCCATGAAATAGTTCAGAATATATTAAATTATCCATTTAAACATTGTAGTTTTTAGTAATGATGTGTATATAAATACACACATGTTCCATCACAGTGCTAGCATGTGGCACCAGTAGTTTATGGCAAACAGGAATAGAGTCAATAGCATATCCATTCACTTGCCCAGCGTTGACTGGCCTATTTTCTTGGTGATTGAATAAACGGGAAGAAAGATAAAGAGTTGGTATTGGGGGTGGGGGAGTATATGAGAGTTTGATTGAAAGTGTCCTTTTCCTCCTCTGCTCTCTCTATTGAAGATGAATTTTAGAAATAACATATAATAACATACTGCAGAATAATATTAATCTTTTCTATCTTGCATCTTTTTTTATGATTTCTCATGTTGTGTTTCTTATCCTTTGTGATTCACAAAGTGAGTGATATATCCCCTGCCCCTAGAAATTTATAACTAGTGGGTCTGAATTTATTGACTTCTAAACTACAGTTGAGAAAACTATTATCTCCTCTAGTAGGGATGCAGAAATGGATTCTGTACTTTGGTAGATCTGCATCTATCAATGTAATTTAGTTTGGAAGATTAGCAAGGCTTTATTTGCTATTTATCTTCTCTTTCTTCTTGAAATTGCTTTTGCTATGTTTCCTATATTTTACATGTATTTTTGATAAACTTGAGATGATAGGGACAATATTCTGATCAAAAAGCTCCCATGGGAAGAATCTGAATAATAACTCATCAAAAAAAAAAAAAAAAAAAATCTGGGCACAGAGCAAGACTTGTTGCTTATAGGACAGAAGACTGGATCATTCCTGGAGTCAAGACATAGCCGTCAATTTTTTGCTCATCAATTATTCAACAAACATTGTTTACGCACAGACTCTGCATCAGGTGCTATAAATGCCCTTAGGAATGGAGATTTGCATGAGTTAGAAAAACAACAACCTATTTTACCCAAAGAAGAGAAAAAGGCAAATTGGAGGCTTAGAGGCTCTGGCAAAAGAAGAGAGTTAACTACCATTAACAACATGCTGATGGGAACACATCAAACAAAACAAACAAACCCCTGAAAACCATATCCAAAACATTCAGATTGAGAATGTTTAAGAAGCTAGTCAACAAGTAGTGTCCTGAGACCAGGTGTGGACATAAATATGTCAGAGGGAACCTGGGGAGACCAAATACAGAATGAATGGCCCACACCCCGAGCCATAACCAGAAACAACTTTGAGGAAGAACTAAGGGGAAACCACCTGTACCTGGTTCAGTATCTCAGTACAAACGGAGCTGGAGAAGCTCTGACTGCTGCGTGGCAGAGTTCACAGGGGCTTTTACTGGGTATTAATGGAAACTTAAGCCACAAATCTTTGTCACTGACAACCGGTTTCTAGACTTTTGTGTTACTTTTACTTTGCTCTCTCCTTTAAATGACCTAGGAAAAATAATCTCTAAAATTGTTATTAACTTGTCTTAGCTGAACTGAAAACAAAAGGAATCATACCCAATATTGTATGAGGGAGAATGAATTGGCACTATTTTGGTTGCTGACATCATTCTTAAGCCAATCTCTCACATTTCTTTCCAACATCTACATTATTAGAAGCTTTGTTCAGATGTCATTAACTCCCTTTGGTGTTCCAAACCAGGTGTTCCCTGTTTCTGTATATAGTAACAACATATAGTTGTAATTACTAATTTTCCTGTCATTTGAAAATATACTATTGTTTAAAATTTCCTGTCACTTGAAAAAAAAAACATTATTAGGGCTTTTTCTCCATTTATCCCCTTTATATTGTCAATTAGACCATCTCCTGTAGTTATTAGCTCAGTTTTTTTCATTCATTTATTAGGTGCTCTGGAAGCAACTATCAGGTCACTGGTTAATTCATTGATTGTTTAACAAATGCAGACTATTCACATTTTAGAGCTTTAGACCTAGTAATTGAAGTGTTCAACCACAAAGTGTCCTGAATCTATTGTAAAAGAACAACTTTCTAAAAATAACCACATGCAAAGTTACTAAATGTAGGTAGAATGACTCAGACTTCTTAATAAACAGACTCTGTAAACATATAGAGACATCCTTCTATGTGCAGTACAATTTTTATCATGCTCATAGCATGTTTTACCCTATTTTCTGATATGAACATGGGTGACATAGAAACTTTTAAATAAAAGTGAAAGAGGAAGATTCCGAATGAAGGACCATGTGAGAGAATGTCTCCTCTCTTGTCTGTGTGAGTAAAATCTGGCAGCATTTGGCTGCTCAAGCTCATGCTCAGGCATTAATTTCACACTTTATTTCCCAGAAATTGAAGACAGTTAATTGACTTTTTACAACTGGTATTGAAACTTTTTCTACTTCATGCCTCATGAGATGAGAAAACTGTGCTGTTAGTGGGGCTCAATGGCTTGTCCAAGAAGAGGTGACAAGTCAGTAAATAAAAGACCCAGATTAAATTCTATATCTTATAATGTCCTGTTTTCATTTCTATAGAGAATTATTACAGTTGAAAGGACTTCAATAATCACAATTTAGCTACTTTTCTTCAATGGCGTAAATTTTCTTAAATTTATAAAAATGTTGAAGCTAGAAAGTACTTTAGAAAGTGAAGTTTGGAGATCAGCTGTTCATGTAATGGAAGTCAATAAATCAGACATGTTCTTTAACCTTTTTTAAAGATATAACATAGAGAGGAATGAAGGAAATGAAGAGTGGAAACAGATATATTCTGATATTTATCATGTGCTTACTATGTGACAGGCCCCACATTAGCCCCTTTTTTGTTTCTTAGATAATTTTATTCTCATACTCTAGCTACAAGTTATGTCCTAGGGTTGCCATTATTCAAATCAGGAAATTGTTAGGGATATGTGTATTACAGGTAGGATTCAACATAAATGAAAACAGGAGCTCATAATCCAACTTCCATTTTTCCCATTTGTCTGAGATTTTATAAATAGAGTAAACTTTAGGAAGTTACCGAATAAAACAGAGGAAGAACTTTTCAGGCAACTATTCTGAGTGTTTCAAAAACGAGTTCTTTTTGACATAACAAAGCGTGGAGATTATCACAGGGTTTTTTTTTTTTTTTTTTTTTTACAAATATTCCAGCTCTCCTCTACCTGCAGGCATATATTAAATTAAAATTCTGAAGATAGGAATGGCCATAGGACTTGTTTCAGTCTATAAAATATGTTAACATGAGGTACATCTAGGCAGAAGCTCTCATAGGTGATGTACACCTTGCCACATCCCTTTTTCCTGTCTTGGACATGGAACAATCTTGTGCGAACATACCTCTGTCAGCCTGGGTCCTTGAGTGACTATGAGCCTAGTTTGTTCTGACTCATCTGGTGAGCATTCAGATATTTACCTTGATGAGTCAGGTATTTCTTGTTGAAATAATGTAAATATGAAGAGCACAATTTTGGCTCTAGAGAGATTTGGCTCTTAATGCCTGTTTGTGCCACTTATTGCCTAGGTGACTATGCATAATTGATTCTCTAATCTTCAATTTCCTCACATATAATATGGTCATAATAATATCTATATCATGAGGAGGTCTTAATTAATGTGGTAAGGTTTATAATTGTTCAATTGAATGCCTGTCACATACTATGGAAGTTTTAGAAGTACCATCATAATCGCAGTCATCATCATCATCTTCTTCTTCGTCATAATCATCATCCAGGGAGACAATAAATTAATTTTCATGATAAGGAGCTTTGAAACAAAGGGGAAAAGCTTTTTTAGTGTTGATTGGAGACTATGAAAAATCGACAATAATAGCTTCAGAATAAAAGGACAAGAAAAGTGACACATGAATGCCACAGATTCCATGTGCAAGACAGACTGTGAGTACTCAGTAAAGGCGAGATGAACCACAGGCTCAACTAAGGCAGGGATAGGAGCAGGTGACTGTTTCCAGAAAAGAAATGTGAAGATAAAATAACTTTTGAGTATTATTTAGTTAAATTGTTATCTCTCGAAAAACATTTTTTCCCTGGAAGAGGTGAAAGTAGAAATAAAATGCCCAGACATTCCTTTGACTTCTTCCTTAGCAGTTTCAGAGTCTTGAGAATGACTTGAAGCTGCCTCAGTTATGTTGAGTTGAAGATATGGGCAGCTGGATGTGAGCCCTTCTTTGACTTATGGAATACGAAAGAGGAAGGTGTTACTAAAACAGAAACAATAACAACAACATCAGTGAACAAGTGCCCCACAATGGAATGTCAGACAGAGGTTTTTCAGAGTTCTCAGCAAGAAACCTCCCACTGAGAAGCACAGTCTGAAATCACTTCCCAGGAGAGTGACTCTGAGGACCTGGATTGCTCTGAACAGGTGTTCCAGCAAGGGCTGCCAACTGGATCCTTCAAATTGTGAGACAGCCTCAGCAATTATTCTGAAACCTTCACAAATAAGGCATTCAGTTGGGAGCCGGGAGAGTAACAGCATATGTAGAGAGGAAAAAATACCAGCTTTCATAAACTAATAGACTACGTGTATGTGTGTATATATATTCATGTTCTTCATGTGATGATTATTTATGACCATCATGATACTCCTTAACGTTTTCTAAAAAATTTCTGTTTCCTTAGGTTTTTATTAATGGATCCATAGCCTAGAGTAATTATTACGTGATTCTCGAAAGGCACATATCACTACAACTGTAGAATTATTTAATCCAGTAAAGAATATAACTGATTTCCTAAAGCGAATTCCATATTTGGATATAAATCACCAAAGTTGACCTCTTCCTATAAATGAAATAATGTGAACCAGTCACATGGGTTAGGTCACTTCCAATCAGATTACATGGAACAATAATAGAAATAAACAGGATCTGGCTTACCGAGAGGACTTTTATTCCAGTTCCATATCCTCGTCAGCATTATGTCCTGTAGAGATCACCAGACTGTCCTGAGAATTAGAGTCTTCATCTGTAAAATAAAACAAGTTTTAAAAAGTACCCATTGTACCTATAGTACAGTTTGGTTCAAATAGAATAATGTGCAAGAAAGCTTTTAAAATCTCGCTGTAAAACAGTTTAGAGATGCAAAGGACCTGTTATCACTACAGTCATTTTTGGAATAAATGAAAACACATTGAACTTGCATTTATTCCCTTACTCTCTCTTACAGGTATAGGTTCTACTGTACAATTATCAACTTCTTTTAGCATAATTCTCAAAAATCCCTTCTGTATAAGTCTAGGACAAATTGCACTTTGTTTTATTCCTGAATGTGTGTGTGTGTGTGTGTGTGTGTGTGTGTGTGTGTGTGTGTGTGTGTGTTTATTCTTTTCTACCTGCAAAGACCATATTTTCTTTGGCTTCTCCTTTTATGTGGCTCCATCTGTACTTGGCAATACCGAGTATTCAGAGAGTACTCTCCATTAATTATTGTAAAACTAAAAACTAAGAAGCATATTGAAAAAGTAAGAGGTATAATAGAAAAAGTTCCACACTTGTCTGATTATAGTAGGGTGAAGTAGAAGCTGCTCCCAAAAGAAAATCTAGTTTGGGTTTCTAGCTGTCCTCCAATACTGGGTAGCTTCATATTAAAGTTAGAAAACATGACAATTTATAGTCAAGGGTCTTACTGACTTTTAGCAGTTGTCAAAATGCATGGGTCAGTTGGAGAAAAATATAATGTATATACACATAGATAGGCTGTGATACCTTTCTTGGAAGATGATATTTGTTGAGATAAATATATCTTCATGATCTGCTGTGGTCTTTCTATCCAGAAACAGAAGCTTAGAATAAATAAAAAGCCCCTCTCTATTTCCCCCTCTTTCTCTTTCTCACCCATACACACATTTATTCCCACATGCTCCCACACAGAGAAACTCAGTTTCAGCTCTTTAATTTGATGACTGTTTCTGTAATAAATCTCTTCCTTCCTGAATTCTGTCATAGACACGACTCTCTAGCCCTTTAACACTAAGATGTAGTATCTACAAGAATGAATGTTCCCTATGTATTTTCACATTCTCAAATTTATTACTGGTGGGCATTTCACTTATTATGCAAATATAGAATGGCAGAGAATTGATGACCTTGGGTCATCAAGCTAAGGGTAAAATAAGCAGTCTGACCAAGCCAAGCTTAATGAGAGGCCAATGCGTGCCCAACTGCAGCATCTCCTGGCAGCATAGTCTCGGCTGGGCATGGTAGCAGTGACTTCTCAGGGCTCAGCTGGTTCACAGAGAAGTCTCAGGGACATTTTATTACTCACCTAAAACCTGTGGAACATCAAGTTGTTACATTTTTCAATTCTATGCCTCTGCCATGGAAGGGGAGCTTCTAATAATACATACATTGAAAAGTATTTTGAAACTTACTGTCAGTTATGTCCTGTTTTAAGGGTACAGAAACACTTAAACCTGCTTTGAAAGGGGAGTAATAAGAGCCTTAATTTGAGGGCCACCGATTATAGACTCCATTAAAATTGCCACAAGGCACATTATTAATACACCTAATGATAGTAATAGTCACAATTTATTTAAACCATTGTGTTAATGGAGCTAACGTACACCATTTATGCAAATGTTAGCTTATGATACCATCCAGGGCATATATGTTTTTTTTATTCATCATAGTATTTGTGATCATAACATTTTACTGGGTTAAGATAAATTAACTTTGTGGGTTACCACATATCTTTTGGGTCTCACATGTTCATAAAATTCTGCTTAAAAAGAGCTGGTGCAATTGTAAGGCATGCACTTACTTGATTTACCCAGCACTACCACAAGGATAATGACTCCAAATGTAGGCATTTTTGTGCTCAGTGGCTGTTAAAACTATCCATACATATAGACAAATACTGTATTATAATATGAAAGGATAAAGTAATTGTATGAGAATTATTTTATCGCTCTAGTTTAAAAAGTCATTTTTAATGGTAACATACTTGTCTTAGTTACTTTGGACTGCCATAACAAAATACCATAGACTGAGGGGCTTAAACAAAAAGCATTCTAGAACAGGATGCCAGCATGATAGGGTTCTGAGGAAAGCCCTCTGCCTGATTTGCACACTGTGTTCTCACATGGCAGAGAGAGAAAAAGCTCAAGCTCACTGGTATTATAAGGGCATTAATCTCATTATGAGGACCCTACCCTGATGACTTCATCTAACCCTTGTTACCTCCAAAAGGCCTCATTTCCAAATACCATCACACTGAGGATGAGGGCTTCAACATATATATTTTAGGGGGGCGGGGGCACAAACATTCAGTCCATAACAATAACTGTAGGATTTTTGACAATGACAATACAATCCATAATATAGTACCACTGAGATCCACCCAATTAGGGCATTTTAATTTTAAAAATATATGTAGAATAGTTTTCTTAACTCTGAGCTTCAATTTAATTTAATTATGAGCTAAGCTTAACTATGGAATGAATAAATGTTTCACTATTAGTAATAAAAAAAATATTCGGCATATTTCAAACAATATACAGCTTTGTTCTTAAAATGGGATTCTGCCATATGCTATCTACCAGCACCTCTTTAGGGAATCCCTATTGCAAAGATATCACCCCAGTGTTGGATGGTATCTGCCTTTGTCAGTCTTTTGACACATTGCTGCCTCCCAGGACTACACATGATACTTAGGTATCCCACTAAAAAAGGCTTCTGGGAGTTCTCAGTCTCTCTGACTGCAATACTCAAAGTTCAATCCTGATAGAAAAATGTTCAGTTATTGTATTATTTAGAGTTCTCCAGAAAAACCGAACCAAAAGGATTTTTATATATATATATACACGTGTGTGTGTGTGTGTGTGTGTGTAAATTTTAAGAATTTAAGGAATTGGCTCACTCAATTATGGAGAGTAATCTGCTTTACTCAAAATTCACTAATTTAAATGTTAATCTCATCCAAAAACCACTTTCCCTGAAACATCCAGAAAAATGTTTGATTTATTATCTGAGCACTGTGGCCTGGCTAAGTTGACAAATAAAATTAACCACCACAGTTAGTTGATGTCAAGAACTGATGCTCGTCATAAATTTTTTTAATCCAACTCCAAACAGGTTTGGATGAATGAATATTTTTTTGAGCTCTTATCATGTATTAAGTACTGGGGCAGATATTTTTACAATCATTTTATTGATGCACAAGACAGTCTTATGGGGAAAACTTTAATATTATCTTCATTTTACAGATAAGAAAATTGAAACAGTTTAATTGATTATGTGCTAATCAATAGCCAGGTTACAACTCTCCGGGGAGACTATATTTTTATGCATTTCTGTGAATGAAATTCTATGTTTTGACACAGGATTTCTACACCAATTTCCCAGTGAGGAAAAAAAAGATAGTGTGGTCTGGAAGCTACCATCCTTCTTCCTCTTTTGTCCCTCCACACATCTTCCCTATCCTCTCTATCTACCACTGCTTCAAACCAGCCCTTTTATACTCTAGTTGTGGTTCCATTGTTAATTGTCATGATTAAAATGGAATAATAGTATCTACTGATTTCTGTGTGTTAGCCACTGTATTATAAGTTCTAAATGCATCATCTCATGTCATTCTCTGTCACATGCGTATACAGTTATGCACATGTGTGTGAATGCTGGATACCTATGAAGTAGGTATACTGTGAAAAGAGAGAATGGAAGTTTAGGGATTTTAAGTAAATTGCTGCAAATCTAACAGAAAGCCAGGGTCTTTCAACCTTCATGTCAGCTCATTTTCATCCCAATAAAAATGCTTATGAGCATGAGAGATTCATTACCAGCAGGAGGGGAATATATAATTAATCTGAATGCCCTAAGTGCAGTTTAGTGCCTGGGTACCACATGGTTACTACATTCTTTCCACCTCTATAGATACATATGCCTGGTCGGCCTGAGAGTCACTCTGATTGGAATCTTTGAGAGTATTCCCATTCCCCACAGTGAAGTCTGAACTCTAATCCTGTCTTTTTTTTTTTTTCCTAGAAATTAAACTCTACTCCTGATGACTTCTAGAAATAGCCTTTGAGTCTGTCAATGGGGATCCTTTCATCAGATCAGACCCATTTGTCCAAAAAATTAGCTCCATGGGCACAAAATCTCTCCCCTTCCCCTCTTACTACTTTATCTCCATTGCCCATAACAGTGCCTGACACATGGAAAATACTCAGTACATAATTTTGGAATGAATGAATCATGTAGTACAGATTAAATGGATATTTATTGGTGTTCCAGAATATTATAATTTAGATAGCTGTCCTTTATCCTTTGTGAGTCTTAGTCCATTTAAACTGCCATAACAAAAATATCATAGACTAGATTACTCAAACAACAAACATTCATTTTTTACAATTCTGTGGGTTGATAATTCCAAGATCAAGATGCCAGCAGATTCAGCGTCTGCTGAAGGCCCACTTCCTATTTCATAGACAGTCATCTTGTTGTAAACTCACATGGCAGGAGGAGCAAGAGAGCTCTCTAAGGTCTCTTTTATAAAGGCACTAATCCCTTTCATGAAGGATCTACCTTCTTGACCTGATCATCTCTCAAAGGCCTTACTTCCACATATCTCGCATTGGTCATTAGGGTTAACATGTGAGTTTCAGAGGGACACAAACATTCAGTCTATGGCAGTCAGGTGCATAACCAATCTGAGCTCCCTAGACTCACACCCACATCATCCTAGCAAATGTATGCCTATCTGCCAGCTCATGTTCAAGTCATAATTCCATCTGCCCTTTGTACAGCAAACTGCATTTGTGGTTTTCACTTGTAACAGTGTCATGCTCAGTAGTAGCTGGAGATTTTTGTGAGCCCTTCTTGCACATAAGGTTTCAAATTCGTGCTGGTATCAAAATACTATCTTGATGGACACTATTTGCCTTCTTGAAGGTATTCAGCTTTATCTTCTATTTGGCTAATACAAGAGTCTTTTTTGAAATATAGCAGATAGAAAATAAAAGAGAATAAAAACATAATACTCTTCAGTGTAGCATTAAATATCCCACACAATCTAATCCAGAATTATCTATCAGTGTTCTCCCTGCCCACTCTGCAAATACACTTCTTTCACAAACCTGAGTTTCTATATATTTCTCCCATAATTGTGCTTCCATCTTTTTCACACTCATCCATACCTGTTCCATCTTTAAACTTCACTCCAAATCCTCCTTCTTCTATGATGATTTTCCTGACTAGTCATTTGACAATTTTTAAATTAATAACCCCCTCCAAGGTGCGAAGCCAAGCTCTTCATAAGTAGCATTTGGTTTGACTAGACCTTAAAAATTACGAAAAAAAAAAGAGTGTCAGGAGAAAGGATCAACAGTTTGACTGGAGCTAGTTAGTGGGGGAATATTAATGCCATTCTGGTATTCTAAAGAACTTGAATTTTATACTCTAGGTAATGATGTGGAAACACTTGATTTTTTTATTTTTTTAATAAATGGGATAATATAAAAATGATCTGTGCTTTCAGGGAAAATGACAACAAGATGTAATAGAATCATCACCTAGTATTAAGTTATAAAGTATATCTAAGGACCTGCAAGTGCTCCTAGCAAGATTACCCTGGCCCAGCTAAGACACCCATAGCCTGTGGCATCCGTGAAACATATGTAAATGTTTAATCCTGAGGGAGATCATAAGTAGAAGAAATTCCTTCTCTTCCATTGAGGTCTCCTCTGACCAAATAGCACTGAGTTTGACAGTGCTCACATCTATTCCTTTGATAGCCCCTGAAGTGTAGGATTCCCAGGTCTTCCATTATCATGCAGGATCACATATGATTTGTCTATTCTGTTTATCTACTTAATATAACACTTTACTCGATCTCCAATCTCTCTTTCTGACCCTCTTTGGATAGTGCTTGTTGCCTGGTACTGGATCCTGTTTGGCAGCACCACTTACAAGTTGTATGATCTTAAGCATGTTACTTAACATTTCTGGGCCTCAATTCCCTCATCTATATAAAAAATAAACATACATAATAGTGTAGTTACTGTGAGGATTCAAATTGTGAGTACACATAAAACATTTGGAACATAATAGCCGTGAAATAAAATTATAAGAACACTCCCTGTCATAGAGTGAGTGCTCAATGAATAATACTTTTTAGGATTATTAATATCTTCAGCAAAATTTCCTACATTATGCACTCAAATTTTTTTTCATGAGTGAAATTCTGTCTTCTGAGAATACTGCTTATACTCTCAACCTCTCAAGTGATGTTTTGATGTTTTTTCCTCACACCTTGCATATCTTGGGTGTTTTTATCTCCTCGTCAGTAGTTGCATATTATTTTATTATTTTTGTTTTCTTCATTCTCAAAATCCCCAACTCTTTTGAAGTGTACTTTGCTTTATTACAACTTTATTGCATACTGTATTACAGCTCTTTCTCATGACTGTCTTCTACTGATCTTATAGATGCCCACTCCGTCTCACTCTGTCAGTCTGTCTTCCTGGCTTCTTTGTTAATTCTTTAGCCATCATTCTTGGCAATTCAATATCTATATTGGATACCTTCCTATCAATTCTTGACTTCTACCTCATGTTAGCCTTGCACCCCCGTGGCTGTATCCTAGATTTTGTCATCATTAACAACTACACCCTATCTAGAACCTGATATCGAGCACAGCACTTTCTGACCCCACTTTTTCTTGACTACTTCTTAACTCTAATTTCCTCGTCCAAGCAGCTCATGTGATGTATTTCCCTTTGTTCCGACAGTCCTTTGTCTTTTTCAGTTAATCTGTCTGGGGGCGGATGGGAGACCTTCTGAGAACCCATTTCATACTTCACCATTCAAGAGACCTGGTCTCTCTTCATTCTCCTTCATCTAAGTGACTCCTAGATTTTGACACATTTTTAAACACAGATTACCTGGCATATGTTCTAAAATGTAAATTGTTTAATGATACTCCTCTGTCTAAAATGCTTTAATAACTGGCTATTACATTTTGAATGGCCTATAAACTCTTTTCTTTGACCTACAAGATCTTCCATGGTGACCTTTGCTCATTCATCCTCTGTCCCTCATTTAGTAAGACTCAGTCACATTGGCCTTCTTGTTATTGGTAAATAGCTCAAACCTGCTTTGTATCCTGTCTAAACCTTTATCCTTGAGGTTTCTTTACCTGGAATTATTTTCTCTCAGATTGTTTTAAGCCTTCATTTTTATCCCCATGCAGTTTTCTGCTCAAGTGTCATCCCCTCAGTGAAACCCACCCTGACCCTTCTTCCCCCACAAAAAAACCCTCTTCTACTTCATTATTACTCCTTCTTTCTGCTTTGGTTTTTGTCCTAGTACTTATTAAAATAAAATATTTTTTTATTCCTTTGTTGATTTGTTTATTTCCTGCTACTCTCATTTAAGGTTAGCTCTATGAGAGCAGTCACTTTCATGGTTCACCACTTTATTTTTGGCACCAAGAACAGTCATTGTCACAGAATAGGACTCAACACTCTTCTTTTTAAATGAATTGATGAATAAATGAATGAATGAAGAAAGATTGGAAAGCAGAAAGTCTATTTAGGATTCTCTTGCAACAATCTATAACTGTTACATCTAAAAGTAATAGTTCATTTTCATTCATTATATAGATAAATAGCATCTTGTGACTTTTTCTGTGGTGCCAGTTTGCATTGGTAACAAACTCTTGTTCTTCTGATCTTTGTGTGTGCCGATGTTATATCTGCAGGTCCAGGATAAGTCCACCCCATATCTTATTTTTTTTTCTCAATAACTTTATACACAAGGCTTATGCTCTTCTGGGCACAAGAAATATTTATTGAAAAAATAAGTGATAAAAAAGTGCAGAACTGTTCTTCTCTGGAGCATTTGAGATTTTGCTCCTCGGCATATATCATCAGTTAGGCTTAAATAAACTTTTATAATTTTTTTAATAAAGAAAAAAGTAAATAATAAAAAGTTGAATGCAGTGACAAATTTGGAGAATATGGGAGAAGTAAGCATACAAAAGAGGAGCAGAAATATCTAAAAGAAACTCACTAAAATTGAATTATGTGAGACACAGAAAGAGGTCCTTTTGTAAGGAGTAGATTTAGATCAGAGTCTCCTAGATTTAGCACTATTGATATTTGGGACCAGATTATTTTCAGTTGTATGTGGGGGCTGTAGACTTCCCCCTCACTTGTAACAATTAAAAATGTCTCTAGATATTGTCAAATGTAATTCTGAAAGGCAAAAAAAGCCAATTCTAGTTGAAACATACTGACTTGGGTGATAAGTGGTGGGAAAGGTGGTCTCATGTATTCAGTTTTTAGTTTCCTGTTAGGCCTCGTAAGAATGGGCCTTGAACCTGGATCCCTTCCTTACCAAAAGATAAAAGGTCCACACAGTCCATGCTGGGCTTTTCACCTTGTGTGAGAATGTCTTTCCCTGTTTCAGACCCTATGAGTGTTTCTTTGTTCTGCTCAATTATGTACGCCCAGGACCCTCTTGCACACCCCTAGCTTTCAGTATTTCAGATTCCATAGGAGAAGGAAAGTCCTGCCGCAGCTGTCAGGGGCACTTACTAGCCATGAAGGACCAATGAACAATATTGAAGCAATCTTGCTCTCTTTTATCTATGTGAGTAAAAGCATTGTTCCATCCAGTGGAAGACTGTGCTGTGTTTCACTGGTGACTCCAGTGCCAAGAAAGAGTGGGTGGAAGTATATGGACTTCTAGTCCCAGTAGCTGCTGGCATTGCGATGATCTTTGCTATCCTCCATGTCGTTGACACCCTCCTCTGGCTTTGGTTATGGGTGCACAGTGTTGTGCTCGACAACAAGCAACCACATGGCTTTTTGTTACCACACACAAGGCTGAAGAAGAGTTTGCAAGATTTACTAACTTCATCTCACTGGGAAGTCAAAATACACCAGAGAAATATGGCTTTCTTTGGTCGATAGAATGAAACAGAGTGGTGTGCCAGGTGCAAGTCCAGGCCTCAAGAGGCCTCGTTGTTTCTGCTTGCTCCTTTTCACTTCTACAATGTGTGAGAAAGACCTTTCTGGGATAGCCTGTTGATCTCAGGAGTAAATAGGATACTTGTGGAGCAGAGCTACCTGCAGCACATTAGCTCAATCAGCTGATTTTCTAGTGAAATGTGATGTCTTTTCATGTTCATGGCAGGGTGACTCACTGAGGGATTCATCTAAGCTGGTTTGTTGTCCCATAGCCTTCTGTGAGCCCAGGATCTGCCCATAATTTTGCCAGCTTGTCTCAGACACAAGTGACAGCAAGGAGCATTTCACATCTAATTGATGTAAAACCGGATTTGGGATAATTGTGGCATAATTAGCCAATTTTGACTCTGGCTATGTTTTTACTCTTTCCTTATTTCTTTTAGACTATCATCTCTGGACTTCTTCACTTGATTCATGACCTCAGTCTCAAGCTGAAACTTGAGCAGAATAAAGCATTATTTCTCCTGACCATCCAGACCCATCCTAAGCTCCACCACAAATGGAATCCCTGCTCTCTGAATTCTAGTAACAATTGTTACTGACACCTAATACTCTATTTTCTCTATTCCTTTTACTGTCCTGCTGGTCTCCTCCCAATTAGATGGCCTACTCTTGAGGGATAGACACTAATTTTAAGTTTTTTTGTTATTCTCCTGCATCATTAGTACTATACCTATTAATTAGTACAGACTAGGTGCCCAGTAGATCATCTTTATTAATTTTATGCAAATGACTATAATGTTTATGCAGAATAACCTGATGGAGTGGTCATTGGCCTGAGTCAAAAAATTAGGTGACTGCATTTCAAGGTCACAATGCTGGCAAGGAAATCACATACACTGAAGACTGGAGGTATGGTCGAATTTGCTTTAAATTGAGATATTTGGGGACCCGTCAAAGACTTAGCTATGTCATTATGGACATCTGCTAAGAATGCTAAAGGTAAACAATCACCTGAAAGATATATTTGCTTGCGTGTAGTGGGAAACAGCAGCTCATTAGCTCTCTGCTTAGCTCGTTAACTCACCAGCTCGTTAGCCCTCTGCTCGTTAACTACTTAGCTCTGATTAGCTCTGCTCACTTCCTCCTCCTATCACTCACAGTGTGAATGAACTGTAAATCTGCCAGAGCAACAGATGGCCATTCCAGGTCTGGGGAGGGAGTTCAGGAGGTGGAGGACAGAGCCTTCTGAGATTTTTCTGACCTTGAAAATATTCCATTTTATGGAAGTTTGTGGATTATGGTTTAACTTCATTATGAAAGAAACTGGCACAGTTTTATTTTAAGGTACAGAAGAGTTCACTTAAATGGATTCCCTGGGATGATGCAAATGTGCAATTACAGGGCCATGTTAGGATTGCTGGCATTGGTCTGCCCATCAGGCAAGGACTTTAAAACACAAGGGAATCTAGGAGTGTTTACATTGAGTATTTATTAATGTTTTGTCACATGCTCAGCCCTGTTCTGGACACTGGTGGGGGATTCAAAAGATGCTATGTAAGAGATTGTGTAGAAGAGACAATATTTACATGCACAAATTGTTGGAGAACACTAAATCTCAGTTGTTAATCAGAAATTAAGTTGTATAGTATAGGATACATCCAGTTCAGAAAATAAAACAATTTGATTAGCAACACCCGCCCTCCTCCCCAAAGATTGCCCATTATTTATTTATGCAAAATCACAAATTTGGCTTACATTGCGTTAATAACCAAATTGCCACATTTTCCACCTGGTTGTACTCAGGCCAGTACTTTAGTTTAGGAACATTTGACTACCTGCAGAAATGATATGCCACATCTACTTGCTACTATCTGCAAAATACACCATTGGTGATTCATTTATGATAGCCAAACTATTGTGCCTCCAGGAAGCCAAAACTTAAAAGGGCATATATTGTGTGGAAATGATGACAAATTAAACAGTGTTTTGGCATCTTCCTTTTCATCCATCCACACAGTCACTTGTCTGTATCTGCAATAATCCACAAAGTAGTTGAGATAGCATCTACCATTAATAGGTTATTCTAAATCTTTTGGTCATATTACCAATCAAGATTCTGGATAGAGATAATAGAGGGGATGATTAAGTTTGATATGGTAGAAGAAGATACAAGAAATGGATAGCTAGGATTGGTACACTGAGGGAAAGGGCTGGGTAGAGCAGCCCAGTAAAATTCCTGAGCACTGGCGAATAATTGGGACTCAACGCCTGAGTGAAAGTGCCTTGTCAGGGGTGGGGGACAGACAGTAAAAGAGTAGAAGGTTCTGATAGCCAATTGTATCTGCCTTGCACTGTTGTGGATGAGCAGATCTCTGCAGGAAGGGGCTGCTGCCAGCCCAGCCACCTTGGCCTGCTAGGCAATGACCCACTGATTTTAAGCCATGCAGATACAGTCTATTTTGTTGCTACCTCATCGTCTAAAAAAATAATAAATAAAAAGAGAAAATGGGAAAAATGCAAGACCTTTCTTAGATGCCTGGGGCTCTCTTATTTCTGCTGCAAGAACTTTTGAAAAAGAAAACATAAACAAAATCTATTTCCTGTCTGCCCATAACAAACAGAGACTAAAAATACTGTTACAACTGTACAATAGTTTAAGGTCAATGTATTCCCTCTTCGTGGCTATGAAAACCTGACCCGCATAAGGCATTAAAATTCATAACACATGAAAATTAGGGAGTCCTGGAAGCACTTACTTCTATATAAGTACAAATTTTCTCTGCCTACATCTAGCATTTAAAGGAAACCATCCAGATAATTAAAATGCCTATAAATGAAATGTCAAAGTTAAATGTTTTTTTTAAGTCTTAATGCTTAGGCAAAGTGAAACCTTTATTCTAAAATAATACACTTTAAATACTAGCGGTATCTTGTGAGGGAGTAGAATAATTAAGGTTTGTCACAGAAAATGGGTCTGCAGGTCTGCGCGCTGCTCCACTCGGTAAGTAACCTTTCTGAAGGGGAATGCGATAATCAGTGTGTATTTTTTGTCCTTAAATACTGCCATTATTTTAAACATGAATCTAGCTACTGTGGATAAAGCTAACCGTACAATGCACACAGAGTAAATTAATCACACAAATACAGAAAACAGAGTCGTTGAGTTAGGCAGATTCTGATTTGGTTTGTGTATTTGGCTTCAGTTTTTTTCCCTCTGTATTAGTGTGATTATTATTATTAAGAGTTTTTTTTTTTCTTTTCTTATCCTCCTATGTATATCACCCTCACCTGGGTGGGTATAGATGCCATGTGGGAAATGCCCCTGTGAGCTCTAAGTTTGGGGCATGCATGTTGCATCTGAGCTGTGAGACAGTTTGAGGATTATTTAGTGTCTTGGTCATGATGTGACTCAATCCAGATTGTGGATAGTCTGTATACCTTTCAAAAAATTTTATTGTTATCCCCAACGTTTAGATCAAACATTTCACATACTACACTCATACAAAAACTTACACTCAGACTTTATGGCTAGCCTCTTTGAATGCTAGGGCAACTGATTCTAATAGGTGAAGCTCAGTTTTCATCAAAGTTGACTTCATTCTTACCGAAGAAGCAACAGCATGGCCCAGGATAGGGTCTGAGCAGGAGAACTGTGATGCACATGTACTTGGAGGGTATATTCTGGAACAATACACATCATCTCAACCACTTGTATCCACTCCTACCCATCTGTGATGCTAATTAGACAAGCTTGCAACTTGCCCTGCTGCCTGGTGGCCAACAGCATATCTCTACTCTGCTCCTTTTGCTGGCTGGTGGTGGACTTCCCAGTAGGTAGAAGCAGATAGTTTGGTAGACAGTCTTAGTTTTTCAGAAAATAATCTTGACTAGACCAATTTCTGGACACTCCATTTATTGCTTTAGTTTTTAAAAGAGTATTATTTATACCTTATTGATCCGTACAATTTTGGAAGGTAAATATGCTTATGCTTATGTATTCCTCTAATATTTTATTAAGAGCTTTGTGCCGAAGTGTTTATAAATATTTATTGAGATACTACTTATTAGGAAAGATTCTTTGAGTTTTAATAAGGGCTGAGAAATAAAAAAAGACCAACAAAATATTCTTAGAGCTCTCATTCTAGTAGAGAATCAGTAGTAAGAAAGCAAAGCTTAAATAATTTTTGAATTTAATGTATTAAAATGCCCTCAGCAGTAATCAGATTTCTTGGTTTCCTGAAAGCTCATTAGACCTTGTCACTTGGCATGTGGAGGTGTTTTGCTAGGCAGGATTTGCCTTGTTCTACTGCGATAAGCCATAAAAGAAAAACTGTTTTGCTAGCATAATAAAACTCCTAGCATAAACATTCTTTAAAAAAAAAAAGAACTCTTCCATTTGATTGTAGAGAAATTATTTCAGTACGAAAATGGATTTTTTTTTCCCAGAAAAAATACTACAAAACTTCAAATGTTCTTCGTTTCCTCTAAAAGTTACTTCCTTTTAGAAATTGAATTTCGGTGGATCATAAGATAATTTCATTCTTTGTTTGGAATGTTGGTACAAAAAAGAGAGACACTTAACTCCACCACCCTCCCTCCCTAAATCCTGTGTAGCCCCTTCACCAGTCATGATGCCATCTCAAGGCTCCAGCATGTGACATAAGTGCACGAGCCTTCCTGAAGAAGGGCAAGAGGAGCAGGAGGCAACTTCTTTTGATGGAAATGCACAATGCACACAGAGTAAATTAATCACACAAATAATGATTAAGCAGATATGGGTTTTAAATAGATACATGATTTTCAAAGTCATAGGAGGTATTGGAAACAGCATTGTAGGAAATTTAGGGGAGAAAAGAATGAAATATGACAGCAGAAAGGGAAGGAGAGTAAGAAATGGTAGAGTACTTACAGAGTCTTTTACCATATTAACCCACATTTTTACGTCGGATATAATAGACATGAACTGAGCTTATGTATTTGGAAATAAATACTGTGACTCAGTGGAAAGGACATCACTTTTGAAATAATCAATAGAATAAAGGTAACCTGATTCATAAAGTCTCAAGTTATTTGTAAGTTGTAAAATAATTATTCTTCTCCTCCCCCTCCTCTTCTTCTTTTCTTTTTTTTTTTTTGCTTCTATTGATGATGAATTCCAGAAATTGATCCATACCCACAGAATATAATTAAGTTTTTTCTTTTCATAAAATATTTGGAGAAAGAGAACACTGTTTTCGTACCAAGGAAACAAAATTAGGAAAACTTCTTGCGTTAGGGATTTAGTTATATGTTGTTTTGAATCCTGATTTTATTGGTTGTCATATGGGCAGATCACTTCACTACTTTAAACCTCAGTTTTTTGGTTTGTAAAATTCAATTAATGAATCCTAACACTATGCAAATCTATATATGCCAGTGCTTAATAAGTAGGAGCTAATTGAGTGACCCTGCTGCCTCTAATGGCAGCATATGACACAAAGCCTGTTAAACAATAACAGCCAGATGTATGTGCTGCTGTAGGTTTTAAAACTGAAGAGCAGAGGGTTTGGGATTGTGAAGTCAAAGTGAGGTACTTGTTTGAGTAGAATGGGGAATAGCACAGGTAGAGGAGCAAAAGACAGGTGACAGGTTCCAGCACACTGTGTCTACTTTCTAATTTAACCATCCTGATTTCTCCCTATGGGGCTAAATCTTAATCTAGTTGTTGCTTTCTGCCTTGGCCATGCTCCATTCAGTGCCCAAATAAGGGCTCGTTGATTTGGTGCACAAGCCACTCCAGAGCAGAGCGAACCGTGTCACTTTGACACTGCTCTGCACTGTAGCAGTCGACTTTGATGTTTAAGTTCCTCCTTAACCAAATTATGAATGCTCTATTTCTCTCCAGTGCCACTGTAATGAACTTTAACAATAATTATACACAGGCTCCTTGGACTAGATTTTTTTTTGTCTCCTTTGGTGCCTATACTGTTCTGAGTATTGCAAATCCTGGCAGTCTAGCTGCATAAAAAGACAAAAGAAGTTTCACCTGGCTGGGAAGCACGGTGAGCAATAGAACAAGTCAGATACAAGTGGGGAGAGGGAAAGGGTACGCACTTGATGAATAAGGCATTTGAAAAGTTTGAAATATAAGTCTTAATTACATTTTCTCAATCTATCTATGTAAGATTCAGGCAGTGGACTTGTTCAGTGTAACTAAGATTAAATACCATTAGTACACCAAATTTCCCAGAAGACCCTGTGAAATCTATTTTGCTATATATTTCATCCGTGTGGTGTTTTATATGTTTTCAATGTACTGTCACATATGACACATAGATCCCTCAGTGCATTAGCGACAAAGACCGAGTATTCCAACTGCTTATCGAAACATTTTCCCACTGCGTCCCACTGGGGTGGGGGGGGCGGGGAATGAGGTAGGGAGGAAGCATAGGTAAAAAGAAATTGCTCAATTTTGATTAGCTTTATTTTGATTTGATTAATATTTAAAAAGAGCTTAAAATCTATTTTTTAAAATAAACAGTATAATAATTAAGAGTTCAGCTAGTACTGTCCCACTGAAATTTTGTCATTTACTAAATATGTAGTAAACATACCAGTCCCCAGTCTCCACATCTTTTAAGAGGAGATAATACTACCCACTTTAAAGGATAGTAATGAGGTTTAAAAATGTTGAACATAGTGTCTGGACTGAATTAAGAGCTAAAATAAAATATATTTCCCACATTACCATGTGCCTTGACTTACTAGATCTTACCATTCCTTCCTTGTATTTCTTCTTTTCCTTCTATTTTCTTCTGCTTTTCTTTATTGTTATTAATAAAAATTCAATAAATGGTAGTTAATGCCAGATACTTTACTACATAATTTTTATGTATTATCTAATTTAATTCTCACAAAAACCTTATAGGTTAGCACTATTATTACTATAATTTTACAGACAGGGAAATTGAGAAATAACAAAGGTTATATAACCTGAACAGTTACTGATTTGCATCCAGGAAGAATTATATAGTTCTGCTCATTAGCACTGTGTCATATTGCTTCTTATCTTAATATTTTTAACATCAGAGCAAGGTCTTATTTTGTTATAATGCAGCATTTAAACCTAAGTGGAAGCGAGATTAGAGCTTTACTTTTTCTAATAGATTGTGACAGAAAGGAGATATGGGGCATATATAAGCTTCATGGACCAGGCAATGATAATTAAGAGACAAGATATTGGGGACTATAACCAGTATCCATAAGCCTGTTGTAGGTGACCCGTATTGTCCCTGTATGTAAAGACAATGCACTCTCCCTCTCCACACACTCATTTCACTTAAGATTATAAAGATAAAACAGGACTCCATACGCAGGAAATGGCTCTAAATGTCCTTTTTTCTTCTTCTAGTCAACCACTGCCAACATTGCAATCAAGAGCACTGCTTTAACATCAGTCTAAGGAAACTGCCTCCCCAGGCTTTGCCTCTCCCTGATTGTTCTGTCCTCATGGAAGTTCATACGACTGCTGGAGATTTACTCAGTGGTCTCTTTCTATAGAATATAGTTATACTTTTGTCAACTCAGTGGTACATTAAGTTTGCTCACTATGAAAGAAGTGTCTAAAACAAAGCTTCAGATGTTGGGGAGAACTGAGATGCTGATGTCAACAGATGACAAATTAGATGCCTAACAATGCAAGAATCCTTACGGTATAGATTTTAACATAATTATCAATACATTCCTTTCAGCTGTTTTCCCATTTTAATTGCACACAGTTTATGTCTTTGTTTTATGTAGCTATTTCTATGAGAGGAGAATGGAAGCAGCAAGATGAAAATGAAAGAATTATGCAAAGGAATCGAAGTCTTGCCAAATACAGAATTTGTGGTTTCTACTTTGTGCATGATTTATGCATGATTACATTTTTCAGTGTATTATCCTGCAAGCTACTTCATTGTATAGTCCCAGTTTGTCTTTCTGGTGTCTGTATTTGGATTGAGACAAATATGCTTCTTTTATTTTCATTTTTGAAGCCAATAACTTTTTGGGGAGATATAAAATTTCCTAATTTTAGATTAAGCACTATCCATGATTCCTTGTATTATTCCTGTTTGACTTGATGTTGAACTTTTTCACCATCCTGGTTGGTCACCTCCTAACCTATGCAAACAATAGGTTAGATCTACTTCAAAAGTATTTTCCTCTTTGCTTCTCAGGATTAAACTCATAATTTACCTCATTTCTGTCTCGGCTGAGTCAGAAAAAGGGAAGGGGCCAAAGCTGGAAAATAGGTTGCACCCCTGGGTACTGTAAGAGTCATGGATGGAAAAAAAAAGAGACTGATGATATCTTAAGATACAGACAGAGAAAATCATAACAGCACGTTTCACCACCTAGACTTACTAACCACTGAGCTGAGGAAGGCAGGTACAACAAAAGTTGTATATTGAGAAGAGAGATGTTACCCCGACATGGGAGAAACACATATAAATGGAGAAACAGACAAATACAAGCAGGCGAACAGTTGGGATTAGGGAAGCTTTCTCAACTGAAAACAAGATCCTAACCATCAGGATGTGCTTTAGTAATTCTTACAGGGCTTGAGTGCATCCTGCCTCATGTCAGTTTCAGTCTTGGCACTGGGAACAGGGTAGGTCTAAATGTTAGGATCTAGTATGGCCCAATGGAAATTTTCTGAAACGCATCTTCTGCAGTCTAATAGATAAAATGAAAGAAAATATAAGCAGTAATCTGATCTTTAATTATTAGCTGAAAGAGGAAACCAGGAGCTGATGTTTTGTTATGAAAAATACAACATCTATTTCCTCCATCTGTGTGGCAGCCTATGGTACACTCCCACAATATCGTCTGTTCCTTTTTTTCTTTGCCAATGCCCATGTGCTTCAAATGTCCTTACCCTTTAGTTCAAGAATGTCTATAATTACCTATACCTTACTGACCTACATTAATAACTCTCCTCCCTTTATAATCTTATTTTATCGAAAGTAATGTACCCATCTTTTGGTGCATGGTGTAACTAAGACCCATGCTAGCAAACCTTTCTTTCCAGCTATTTTCCCATTAAAATCACTGGAAAAGTTCCAATTTGTTTTCTTTCTCATGTCCTATGCCTTTGTTGTGTTATTTTATTTATTTATTTTTTTAAAGCTCTGTAATATCCAATCAACCTTTGTGAAAACCAGTTCTTCCCCATATTCAACTAAAGAGAAACTAAATGCTACCCTAAATTACTACCGTGACCAAAGAGATAGGAGATGCAGTTCATAATCTTAGTGGCCTATGCTCATACCTAAAGTCTCATATTCAGATGTGAAGAACAGGCTATTACTTTTCAAAGTTCTCCAGATAATTCCCAATTTCATTAAACTATACTTAGGTTAACCCTATTCATAATTTCCTCTGAATAGCGTTAGGCCAAAAGGAAGATCTTTTTGCCTAGCTAAAAGGATCAATTGACTAAATCCACAGGAAAGATGGACTCTCATATTCAGTAATTTATCCTGGAAAAATGTCATGTGACATATATGCATGTATGCGCACACACCTGTGTGTGTGGATGTGTATGTTAAGTGTTTCAAGCTAGCTTTGCAAACTACAACAAGCAACCAAGTTTTTAAAGTAGGTCATGAATAGTCAAGTGCCGCCCTTAGAGATATGCAGCTAACAACTCCATTCATCAAGGTATTGCTGTGATGTCAAGCTCCTCATTTCACACTATAATAATTAGATTGTCTGTCCACAATACCTGCTCTAATTCTTGGCTTTAACCCTAGATTCTTCTATTTGTTGAGATAAATAACTAGTATACTGAAATCAAAGAGTAAGTCCAGAAGAGAGTGGAAAGTATATATTTGTTTGATTCTTGACTAATTGGAGTATAGCAGGTCAATAAAAAAATCAAACTCTATTTTCTTCATATACCTCTCGCTTTCTTTCTTAAGGCTTTTTTTCTAGCATTTTGTCTGCTGTGGACATATATTTTTTCTAGATGTGTCATGCATGGAACAACAACAAAGAATAGATAGGACCTCATGTGAGACTGGACACTAAGACCCATACTCAAAAATAGTACTCAGGGAATGGGCTTATATCTCTGGCTGCAAGACATGCATGATGAGTTATGGCCAGCTCTAGGCAAGAGCTCAGATGTCAGAATGGGAACTATGTGTTATATGTTTATTATTAAGATTTCAATTAAATGAAATGTTGTCTGATTCACCCATATTTGTGTTAGGTGCACCATTGCATGCATGCAAGCAAAAACAGTAGGAGGAAAAAATTGCAGATAATTACAATGCACAGTGAAAAGAGCAACAATAGCTTGAACATAATTCAACAGTAAAGAATGGAGGGTATTGGAATAGGTTTTTTTAAGTGCAATATAAGGTGACATTTATTTCTTCATTTTAAAAAGAAACACATTATTACATATATTTTGCCATTTCATTCAAAATAGGCAAAACAAAAAAATTTGAAAATTCAATTATCCAGAGGAAAATCACTAAAATTTTAGTACATATCTGTATCAGTCAGGGTCAAACCAAAGAAATAGAATCATTAGGAGATTCAGAGGCATGAGAAGTCCAGGTAACCAGGAGGCAACCTCAATCTTCACTTCAACGTAATCATTGATATGTGTAATGAAAAAGCAGTCTTCCCTTTGGTACTAAAAAATCTAGACCAGAGAGCATGATGTTAAAGGTAGAGGAAGCAAACATTTTAACATAAAATAAATAAATTATTAGAAAATGTATAACATGTAATTTTTATATAAAACATTAATATTGCCTCTCCAAATTCCTTTGGTACTCTTATCATAATATATTTCTATTCTTTTAAGGCATTTGGGTTCTTTTATTTAAAGTGGGTTTCTTCTAGGTAGCACAGAATCTAGTCTACATTTTTATTCAGTATTGCAATCTTAGCCATTTAATTAGGATGTTTAGCCCATTTATATTTAATATGATTACTGACATGATTTCACTTACCAGTCCTCTTGCTATATGCTTGTTATGATCTCTTTTTTCTTTTATTCCTTTTTTCTCTTTTTCTTCCTTCTTTTGGATTGAGAAATGTTTAGAATTCCATTTTATATCCTTTGTTAGCTTATTAGCTATAAATTTGGGGTTATTTTTGTGGTTGCTTTAGAGTTTATAATGTACATCTTTAACTTGTTACAATCTATCTTATTCAGGTAATATTATACCTCTTTATGTATGGTATGAGAAACGACAATATACATTCATTTCTCCTGTCCAGCCTTTGGATTATTATTGTTAAACATTTTATTTCTATACATGTTATAGATTACATAATGTATTTTTTGTTATTTTTGTTTTAGATAGTCAATTATTTTCTTTTAATCTTTATTCATATAGTTACCATTTTTAGTGCTCTTCATTATTTTTGGTATACCCAGATTTCTTTCTCGTTTCATTTTCCCTGGGTCGCAGGGAGTTTCTTGAATATTTTTTTTTAAGTGCAGATCTACTGGCAATGAATTCTCTCAGCTTTTCATGCCTGAAATAGTCTCTAATTCACTTTCGTTTTTGAGAGATATGTTTACTGGGTATGGAAGTCTAGGCTGACAGGTTTTTGTTCAGTACTCTTGAAATGTCGCTCTGTTGCTTTTGACTTGAGCCGCTTCCAAATAGTGGTTTACCATCTTCATTATTGTTACTCTTTTGTGTGCAAATGTACCATTTTCTTGTGACTGCTTTTAAGATTTTCTCTTTATCACTGGTTTTAAGCAATTTAATTGATCCCTCTGGGCCTCACTTTGAAGCTTTTTAATAGCGGAACACGAACAACATTTATTTTAGGTCTTTATTTTTTCCTCACTATTGAGTCAAATCTCTTGTCATTCTGTCACCATTGTCCCATGAATTATGATATTTTCTACTCTAAGTGGTTGTTATTGGAACTATTTCCAGACTTGTGGAAATTCTGAGTATTGTTTTCCCAAATTCTTTTGAATATCTCTCTCCTCAGTCTCCATTAGTTTCCTCATATGTATGAGGTGTTCAGTACTCAGCTGAAAATGTAATAAGAACACTCTGTAGAACCCCAAAGTTTCCTTTGTGCCTCTGTCTTCTTTCTAATACACACACACTGTTCTGTAAAATCTATCTGTCTTGGCCTCCCCAGACTCCCAGCTTTATATCATCCGCTTAGGAAGACTTCAAGGCTCCAACTTGGCTTACTTTCCCTACGCCCAAACCTGGAAACTTTAGTCAGGTAGTGAGCCAGGGCAGGTGTAGGGCTCACTTCACTTATTTCTTGCTTCTCATGGATCACTGTACTTTGATATCTAATATCTAAATATCATAATTTTATTCCTTTGTTTGAATTTTCAGTCATTTCAGGTAAGAGGGTAAATATGTTCCCTGTCACTCCATTTTGTCCATAGCTGAATGTTCTACAATTATATTTTTATGTTAAAGCTGTATTTTAAATGTTATTTGTGAAGAATAACCCCTAGATTTATAAAATTATTTTTGTGATTTGTAGTGTATTCTATTATGTAGAGTGGTGTACCTTATTTAGCAGTCTTGATTTGGGAGTAGTTTTTGATATTTCTAACCATAATTTGGTGTACATTTTTCTCTGTACATAATTGTTAACTTGTCCATTTTTTTTCTTATGGGATTTTTCTAAGAGTATGATTGCTAGAATGAAGTTTAAGCCTTTTAACACATATCGCTAAATTGCCCAAGTTGGTCAAGCTTCAGGTAATTTGTGAAGGCTAAAAAAGTTGCTATATTTGTGTTTGAGAAAGAAGAAATAGTTGTGTGAAGAGCTGTTGATGATTGAGAGATGGAGAGGCTAGACACAAGAATTTCAGTTAGAAAACCAACCAGCATGAGAGATGATGAGAATCTGAATTAAATATTTCTTTGAGAATCAAGAAAGGAGGGAGGGATTTTGGAAACATTTATGAGGCAGAATCCACAGATTCTGAATTTAATTGGATGTTGGAAATATTTATATAATTTGCCCTTTGACTGAAACGGGAAATTCCTAAGGCAAGAAAGTTTTGTACATGGTCAATTCATTATCCAATTAATTAATTTTTATTGGAGTTAAATTGCATAAAAACTGCCTATGGGACATTCAAGTAGTGATGGCTAATATAAAGTCAGTTTAGAGATCTGAGCTTCAGAAATTGATTTGAGTATCTACATGATAAGAGCAAATACATGGTAGTGGGAATCAATCATGGATGTGCAACATATAAACGTCACTTCCTAGATAAAATGTCTAGAGTGAGAAGAGAAAAAAGCCAAGGAAGGAATTAAAGTCCAGCATACATTTTGAGTACAAGTAAAGTGAAAGAATGCATCCATGAAGGCATGGTTAGAAAGGCAGAAGGAGAGAATGGTATTCAAAATCCAAGGAACTGAATAAAAAAAAAAAACAAAAAAACAAAAACAAATAAACAAAAAACTAGAAAGAGAGAAATTGTCCACAGTGTCAAATACTGGTCTAGTGCAATAAATACTTAGAAATATCTTAGGATTGGGCAATTATTTTAGCAAAAATAAAAGTAATATTAGATCATCTAGGAGGTCATCTGATTATCATAGTGGATGGCAAGAATCATAAGGTCAAGAATTTATTAGGTTCATGGGGTGAAAGTCGAAGATAAGGAGGAGTTTTATGCCTACCAGTGTCCAGCATGCCACTCTTGGTCATGGTGGACTATGATAAACTAGGTCTTAGTCAAATAGGCTGGTAACATGAGGGTTGATACTGGGGGTTAGATTTAGAGTGGAATGTTCAATGTAAGATTTATTTGATTGCAACCAGCAGTGCTAACATGTTTTGTTGATTTCAGTTGGATGGAAGCTGCAGTGTACATAGATGTAAACGGATCTTAAAGCTTCAGAGTCTGCAATACCTAGTCCTAGATTTAATTCAGATAGTATTTCCTGAATATTAAATGAAAAGGGATGGGAAAAAAAGGGATGAGGAGGCAGAGAATGAAGAAATGTGGGGGCGGAGTGGGGGAAACTGTCTCAGTAATTCTGAATACTTTTATTTTCTAATAAAAAAAGTTATTTATGAATAATGAATTTGTATGATCCTTTCCTTTCCTTCTTTGGCATAAAAGAAACTGTGTATCAAGAAAAGGAGTGTATGTGAGTAGGAGGTAAATATCAGAGAGATTTTTATTTATTAGAGAGACTTTCAGGAGGGGACAGCCAGTTGTCTGATATTACCAGTCGTTTGGATAATGTTCTAAATCCTATAGTTAATTTTCAGTCACTTTTTTAGACGTGTCACTGTAAAATGTGGATTCTAATGCAATTACATGTCACACCTCAGTCACGTTTGTACCTCAGGAGTTCCCTTATGATTAATGTTATTCCCATGATTGCCAAAGAATTAATAATAATTAGCTCCCTATAGCCAGAAACACAGATAAACCACCTGCTTTCCCCTTCTTGATTCATTTCTTTCTTTTTTTTTTAAATAGCACAATGAAACAATTACCTTCCATTTGTGACATCACAATCACTCCCATAGCAACAGGCATCTCCTTTTATCATTTCGGTAGGGGAATAATCAGAGAGCAGATATGAATTTTTGAAGGAGAAAGAACATATTTATATATAAATATACTAACAACCAGCAATTTCTAGGAGACAGAAATAGAGAGGGATAGGAATATTCTCATAGATAAGGGTTTCTTTTAAATGTTAATTTTTGTCTGACTGTAAACTTCATATTTTAAACCTTTTCTCCCATTATTATTATTATACCTTGAGTGCTTACAGCTGAACACCAGTTCGCTGTGACCTTTATGAAATCACAAGCCATCCTTTCTCTTTGTCACTGTGATAATGGAATGGATCGGATTCTTCCTGCAGACATTATAATGGAGTTCAACTGTCTATGGCATACACTAATGAAAAATGTTAAACCTTTCTCGTCTTCACCATGTGCCGCCACAGCACACAGCAGATGCCCTGCCTGGAGATGCCCATATGGCAGGCTGGTATCAGTGATATTTCCTCTAATGTCAAGGGAGCCTGCTGAATGGAAGGGATGTTGTGGGTGCCATTTGGAGGCTTAGGTACAAGTGCATTGAGTGAGAGCCACTTTATCTGCCTCTGCCTGTCCCCCCTCCAGAGTGCCAGCTAGGCACTGGAAGTGTCAGGGACACTGGAGCTCTTTCACTATCTACACCCCCCAAACACACACACACATGCACATGCACATGCACACACAATACATATCTATCCCCTTATAGATGTCTGATGTTTCTTTAACAGTCTATAAAATGTTTTTCACTGAAACTGAAAAATTACATATAAAATGCAAACATTGCAGGCAAGGGCACATGCTGAGTTAAATCCTCATTATACAGATATCAGTATCAATCATGGGTATTACTTCCGTTTCTCAAAGAAAAATGCATTGTGGGCTATGTACCATTAAGTTAATGGGGCAGCTCGAGTGGGGTGAGAGAGAGAGAGACAAAAATACTTTAAAATTCATACCTATAGCCACCAAGTAATAATTTTGTTGGTTCACTATTGCTCACTATTACTCATTGTCCTTATTATTTACCTACACGTTTAAGGCTTGTGAGGTGATGAACCCATTAATTAAGGCTACCAAAAGGAGTAAACAGACTCCTCTGGGCGTGGAGAGTTAGCGAGGAGATATTCAGGCCCCACAGATATCGTATAAGTTACAGTTTACTTAATTGTGCCAAGTGGAAAACATATTTAGCAAAACATAGTAAATTACATAAGGCAGGATGATGATGATGATGATGATGATGATGATGATGATGATGATGATGATGTTGATGATTCAGTGAGCATGCTTTTTCTACTCTCTTCTGATTCCTTACTGGAGACCCCACATTCAGAGGCTCATGGCTATAAGCTGATCCAGGCTTCTGGTACCATAGCTCTATTACCCAGGAATTACAATATGATGACGTTATTATAGGTTTTCCACACTTCTCAGAAGGAAGCATATGTCTAGGATCTTTCTGATCTGGGTTAATTTGATTATTACTGGTTTTCTAGCTCCATATTTCTTTGTTATCATGGACTGTTTATTAATGGTTCAAATCTAGCCCAATCCTATCATAACTGTGTTGGTAATTGGGATGTAGGCACATGCTGCTTTTTCTTCCAAACTATGAAAGCCCAAGAAGGGCTTTTTTCTTCAGAGACAGACTCGGACTGCATGTATGCTTGACAAGTAAAGCTAAGTGAGGGAACTGAGAATAGTTCCACCTAAGGTTCCATTATTGGCAAAGTGTTATGGATAGCTAAGGTGTTGGCATATGTTTTACTTGTGTTTATGTAAATAGGCATAAAATTACATAAGACTCGTATGTTTGATCTCCTTTTCTCTGGTCATGTTATTCAATTAATATGTCAAGACACTGTTGCTTTAAGACTATATCTCTCAAGTATTCAACCAAGTATATAGTACAGCTTATATTTGCATTTGACGAAGAGGTTAGAGGCTAAACTCTGCAGTGATTAACACAGAGGTTTTATAGTAACACTACCTGAGTTCAATCCTTATTTAAGACAAGTTTTGTAACCTCCCTATGCCTCAGTTTCATAATCTTCTAAAAAAAGATAGTAATAGAAATTCATAGCAGGGATTTGTTATGAAGGTTAAACTAAGTAATATACATGAAATGGCTACAACAGTGGCAAGGGGCACAGCAGGTCCTTTGTAAATTTATTAGTTAACTTCAGGTACAGAGAGAAGCCAAGACTATTGAATGCTAAACTAAAATAAGTTCTTTGAAGACAAGGACTTTAACGTTTCCTCCAAACACACACACACATACACACACACACACACACACAAATACCCTTCAGAACATAGTTCAGTGGCTAACACAAAACTGGGAATTATGAAAGTTCAGTGGTGTCTGTGTTCCAAAATCTCTACCTGGTGTATAACTTAATCTATCCTAGGACAGATGGCTCAGTCTTTTGTTTGGAGCTCCCGTCGAACAGCCTTTCTAGGACAATAGACAGATGAAGTATCACATTCCTAAAGTTGATAACAACTAAGACACTATATAACTATACAAATTGGCCCTGGTTTCCTGCCAGTGGTTTTTCTGGTACATTAGATGAAACTTTGATTGCTGGCTAGCAAGTGTGGTGACTTGATGCGTGATCCCTGAGGTTTTAATCATTTTGTTCACATTCTTGTCTCACTGAAAAGTGCAGTTGCTGGCATCACATCTTCTTCCCTCATTACTGCCAACTGGCTCTGGGCTGCTATATTTCTTTCTTTTATTGCTTCCTCACTCTAATTTTTAATAACATACCCTAAAAACAGTCCAAGCAACTTGACTACATACCAACCTTGACCATCAGGAAGATCCTCACTGGAATAATTCCATTGATGTTTACTCAAACAAACAAACAAACAAAAACAAACCACACGCACTTAAGAATTAATTGCCTTCCTATACTATTATCATTCATATTGAGTCAACTCTCTACTATATTTTTGTCAAGGACAAAAAGATACTACATTTATATTCATTTGGGTTATCATGTGGTAGCCCTTTAAATTCAATGATTGATATGTTTACCTATCTAACAAGCCTTCACTGAATGCTCAGTATGTACCAGGTACAGCCCAAGTTACTGAGAATACAATGATGAACAAAAGCAAATGTAGCCCTTAATCTCATAGAACACTTATCCTAATAAAAGAGATAGACATCAACCACACAAACCGATGTAAAACTCTAACACTGATTATATTCTGAAGTTAAAGTACATGGTTCCAGGAGTATTTGACCCGGTAAGGCAGATTAGGGACTTTTCTCAAAAGAAATGACTATTGAGCAGTGAGAGTAATGACCAATGATAGAGAAAACCTTTTCATGTTGGAGACAGAGTAAGTGCTGTGCTACTGAGATGCAAGGGAAGTTTGATCATGGAATTTGAAGGGAAAAAGAAGACTAGAGTGATGGAAGCAGAAAGAATGAGGTAAATAAAGCCGAAGGGGTAGGTAGGGATCATATCCTATGAAATCTTGAAGGCCAAGTTAAGAAATATCAAGTAGAGTTTAAGAACAATGAGATATGAATGATTTTAAACCAAAAAGGAATATGATTCAAATTTGCATTTTGAAAATAGCACTGACTAGAATATGGAAAAGAGATAAGTGGAGAAGAGAAAAGATAAAGATAGACCAGTAAAATGGTTAATATAAAAATTCTAGGAAAAAAAAAAAAGATGGCAACTGAACATAAGGTATAGAAATAAATATGAAGAGAAATAGATGGGATAAAAGAATATTTAGGTGGTGATAAAGAATAACATTTGGAATCAAACTTGCATCCTTAATGTCAGGGTGATTCCTACTTTCCAGATTGTATCAATTGGATATGCATGGTGGTGCCATTTGCAAAGATAAGAAATATGTATGATGATTATATCAAGTTTAGTTTTAACTATATTGACCATTAAAGTAACATGGGGATATTTAGAAGATGTCAGGTGAGCAGATGGCTAAACACATCTGAAAGTCAGAGATCTCTCACCTGCATGTGAGTATTCGTAAGTTATCTTCTTATACTTGAAAATTCTAGTAGTAGGAATGGATGGACTTGTTGAGGCAGAGTATATGAAGTGATAAGAGAGGGGTGAAGAGGATTCAGCTTTTAGAGTTTGAAAAACTTTGTGTATCATGAATGCCAGGCTGCCCACATTATATTGATAATTCAGTACTTAGAATGGCCTACTGCTGAATTAGAAGCAGAACCTGGACAACTAGATAAGAGATACATAAGGATTTGAAGGATTATAATAGGTTTTCTGGCAGCTACAATCATTTATTCTTATTATAGATTTGTCTATGTAGATTGACACTTTGACAATTACCTCTTGATTTTTTCTGAAGATCAAGTTAGTAACTGATCATATATGTTAATTTTCCACCTTTTTTTACCTGTAAATAGAGATAGTAAAGATAATACTCATAATATTGTTCAGTGCCTCTTACGTGAAGACCTGAGGAATGAGATTTCTTCATAGCTTTTATTTGCTCTTAACTCAAAATACTTCTGACGAGGTAACTGTCCCTGCTCTCCAATAATCAGGTCATTAGTTCTCTTAAGCTAAAGTGCTAGTATCCTTTCTAAAATGTAAGTTTCTTCTCTGGTTTCAAGGTTCTCTCCTGCTTTTCTCATGTGTATATTTGCTTCCCTAAGATGTCTAGGCTTCCCCTAATCACAAAATTTTGCTACCTTCAAATTAACTTAATTATGTAAGTCATTTTTTTCTCTCTTTTTCTAGCTTCTAATACTTCCTGCATCTTCTCACATCTCCACTGGGCATTTCTACGACTCAGATCTCTCCATTTTTATTATTCTTTTTGAAAGTGGGCTCTTCTTCCAGAAGTTGAGAGATAGACCCAAGTTTCCAAAGATAGACTTGTGAGCCATATGCGAACTAAACTGATTAATTGGTTCAATGCACTGTGGGAATATATAAAAATAGATGAACATGAATATTCTTGATCTCTAGTTTTCTTATAATTTACTTCGAGTATAGGCTGTCCTTCAGCCCCCTTTTCACCTTTCAACTTTGAAAACATAAAAACAACTAAGGTTTTTATGAAAGGCAGTATGATTAAGACAAGGAGAAATAGGAAATGAAAGTGTGTCTGATAGAAGCACATCCTCTCCTTCTCACCCCACTTCTACATGTTCTAGTCCATCACTTCTAACCTTCTCTTACCTTTTCTGAAAAACAAAACTGTAATAATGCCAATATATTTTTGTAGACTTCTATGTCAATAGTCATAATGTCAATAATGTCAACAGATTCTTAGTGCATTAATTGATGGCTTTGATCATCCGCACACATTTGAACTCATCACATTACTTCCGTGGCTTTCCCCTCCTCTTCAAAGATTTGGGCAATGTCTTTTTTTTCAAATCTCCCTTGACAATCAGCACTAGGAAAGGCTGATAAGTAAGTCTTCTAAACCATTTTTAATTAATCATATTTGAGTAAAAATGACTTCTTTTGTAACATTTCAATATGAGAGAAATAAGTATCTGTCTGAAGTTAGGATATGATGTGATTTGATGCCTATCAATTCAAACAAAATAAAACATGAACCCAGCACTCATGCATTTCACAATGTAAAGGAAAGAGGAGGCATGGATATAGCTAGCTGTAATACAGGCTAGAACAGAATTTTCCTTGGGGAGGGCCTATGAAGTTTCATTGAAGAGGGTGATACCTTTCATTGGATAACTTTAAAAGTTTCCTGGTGGGAATGGGAGCATTGTACAGGTGACCAAATATACAGGCACAGAAGATGGAAATAATGTACTATGTCTTAAATTCTATGAGTTACAGGAGAGTGGATATATACTGTTAAGTACAGGGGAAGAAGGTTGTGAAGCTGGTTTAGGACCCAGTATACACAGTATAATACCACATAAGTAGAGAGACCCTTATGCTGGGATGTCTAGAACAGTTAACACTTGTTATTATTATTATTAACACTTATTATTATTATTTGGTTTAGATAAAAGATTCTATGATTATCTTATACATAAGGAGCAGTAACAGTCCTATAGACTGGTGCTTTCCACAGTGCATCTAACAGAAATGCAAAAAAATGTTGATAGGGACTCTGAATAAAAGGATTCTATTGACTATTGTGAGTATATTGTATATAACTTATGTCCTTCTTAAAGATTCGCAATGCCTGCTTACACATTTGTGGTATAGAAACTCATTTAAACATTGTGGTGGTTTTTGACCACAGAAACCTTTTTATCACAGGACACAACATAACATATCACGAAAGTGGGAATGGTTGTCTATTGATTGGAAGTGTATTATAGGGTAAGTGTTATACTATAGGGAGATTAATCTTTGGAAGGCTGCATTAATATATGACAAACACTAGAGGTAACAAGATAAATTATGTTTTTAATATTTTTACTTATGTTAAATCTTAATCCAGTATGCCCTATTGTATTTTTCAACAGTGGATGTAGTAACATCTCACACTTCACGTGGTCTTCCAGAACCTTGCCACTCTCCCATCAAGAGGTAGAGTCTAAATCTCTTCCCCTTGAATGTGAGTCAGCTTTTGTGGCTGCCTCAACTAATAGGATGGTATGGTATATAAGTTATGGCATGTGACTTCCTAGTTTAGATCATAAAAGATGATACAAATTCTACCTGACTCTCAAGATAACACACTCTTCGACCCCTGAGCCACTCTTTAAGAGGTCCAGCTACTCTAAATCTGCCATGCTGGAGAGACCACATAGAGATAAAGACAGCTGCCTGAGGATCTCCATATGTTTCACTGCCAGCTACCTGTGTCTTCCCAGTTCAGATGCCAAATATATGAGTGAAGAAGACTTGGGGATAACTTCAGTCTCAGCCAGTGTCTGTCTGATTACAACTGCATGAGACTCTCTGAGTGAGAACTGCCTAATTGATCCCAATCAGCTATCCCTCAAAATTGTAAGAGATAATAATGATCGTTCTTTTTAAAGCCACAATGTTTGGTATGGTCTATTTCCAAGGCATTTAATGAGCGGAGCAACTGGATTTATAACAACTTTCAAAAAGTCATAAAACGCAATTAAATAAAATTTAAAAATAAAAGAAAAATGGACAAAATTTAAACAAGAAAGTAAACATAGGAAAGATAAAATGAAGCTAAATGTGAGGTCAGTCTATAATTTATGATGTATTTTCTCTAAATTGGTTTGAGGTGTTCTCAAATTTGGTTCTAAATTTTCTTACAGCCAGAGCCACCTTGATCTCTTCATCATCAGCACTAACCAATGGGTGCAGTCTCACATTAGAGCAGTGGTCCCCATCCCGGCACCAGGGACCGGTGTTTCTATGAGAAGCTAATGCCTGATGATAGGAGACGGTGACACTAGCACTGGGGAGTGACTGCAAATACAGATGAAACTTCATTTGTTTGCCTGAAGCTCACCTCCGCCTGTGCTGCCCAGTTCGTAACAGGTACAGGTCCATAGCCCAGTGGGTTGGGGACCCCTGCATTAGAGAATTATCCCTTAAAAAGTAACAGGTGAAATAGACAATGAGTGCAACACAGGGAAGATCAAAGTCAACATCAGATAACGGCTACTGAGAGTTTGAAGTAGGAGCATAGTGAGGGAATCAAAAACATTGGATAGGAACAAAAAATATAAAGAAGAGGATTTTTAAATGGCATTGATTTAAGTTGACAAAAGAGGAGAAAGAATCAAATATGATTCTAATATTATGAGTTCAGGTAACTAAGAGAATGGTGCTTCTATAAAGGAAAAGATGGAAAACAGAGAAGAATGATTATAAGAACAATTTTACTTGAAGTTTCGTAGACGGTCACACATCCAGACAGTAATATTCATCTCAGTAGGCAGACTGAAAGGGGGAATGGGATGTAGAAAATTAGTCAAATTGTAACAAGTTCGAAGATTTGTTAATTGTCTTCTTGGAAGTAAAAGTTGAAGCTGTGACAGTCAATAAGCTTGTCTGGGGAAAGTGGAGAAAGAAAAAAATTAAAAGCACAAAACCTCAAGAAAACATGAGTGAGTAAAGGAGGACAATAGACAAATTAAAAAAAAAAACATAGAATTAAAAGTTGCACTGTTTGTTAATAATTATTCTAAAACATCAACTTCTTTATGGTGAAGGAAGGGAAGGATAAAAAAGCAGGACAAAGAAGTGAAAGGAATAAAAGGAGGAAGAATTCTGAGAAGCAGTAGTAGCAGGAGAGCATTGCCTTAATCAGACTGCAAAATATTGACCTCTCCAAATCCTCCAGCTAACTCAGAAGTTATAAAAAACTTGATTATGGTTTTGGAGAGTATGATGAGGGGCACCCCTTCAAATGCTCACTGGAGCCAAGCAAGGATGGTCCCACTGTGTAGCCCCGGGCCGAGTTAATCAAGCTGGCGCTGTAACCAACATTCTGGCTGTGCCACTCTGCTCCCTTAATGTGCAGCACAAACCCATCTCCTTGTTTGATTTTGCTCCTTTTTGGTAAATAATTTACATAGTTTTGCATTAGCTCAATTTGCAAAAATTGAGCAAACAGTGCAATTTTCTGTAATTATGCCAGTGCAAGACAGAAGTAAAGTCTGGCTGAGAGAGGCTTTATCTGAACTGAAAAGACATTTGGTGGAAATGGAGCATGAGAAGAAAATGAAGATCTGCTTAAATTGGCTCTGGTCAAAGTGAGAAAGAATAGAACACAATTCAGCTAACACTCTAACTGAACTAGAAGTCTTTGTTTTCCCTCCTCTCCTCTAAAACTTGTCAGGTGGGCATATGCACACCACACATATGGTGTTACGTCTGCCCTCCCACAGAAGAAACATACCATTGTAATCACTGCCAGTGAGATCTTCACACTCATAAACATACACACTACATACTTCTTTGACTGAACTTCACTATCCTTCACTCTGACCCTTTGTTTTGCACATCTTTCATTCATCTACTATCCCCAAATATCTTACAGGAACAAAATCAGGAAATTAAAGATTGAAGTTAATTTTATCAAGTGCACGGCTTTGCTAGATAGCCAACCAAGCACGTGGCTTTGGTTAGATACTTGTGATGAAATTTGGAGAGCCTGAGAAATATGTAATTGTTTAAACCCTGCGCATGGGTCATCAGGATATGCATTTAAACATCCCTGCCAATCTCTGAATTGTGGAAAATTGGTATGATTAGACCCTTCAGTCTTCTGTAATTGGAATGTGGTCTAGAAATGTGGTTTGCTTCTATAAATTAAGGAATGAAGAGGAGAATCTCCATACCTCTGTCAGTTTGATCTATTTAGGCAATAGATCTGGTTGAGTCTAATCCCAAATTAGTCTTTTTGCTTGATTATTTTAATTTACATAGTCTAATCTGGTTGAGATCTGTCAATATCTAGCTATAGCTTTGACAAAATCACTTGTTATCTCAATGCCTCCATTTACTTATCTTCAAATGAGTGTGCTATATTATGTGGTCTCCAAGCTTCCTGGCAGCTGAAGAATTTTTTATCAGAATCTCGTTATGAGCATTTAAATTAAATGTGGATATTATTTTTATAAATATCTAAAATTAAAGTAAACATAATTACTTTTTATGTGAGCCTTAAGTGAAATGATACCTTTGTACTCTGGAACTCAGGGAATGGCCTTCCTTTCTGAAAACTCAGATAAAGGGTTAATCCAAACTTTTTTAAATAGGCAGATTCCATTAAATCCCATCCACATCTATTCATTTTTGTGGAATCATATAATTACTATTGTATGTAATATGTATGCATACTGATTATATAGTATTATTGTAATGGACAGTTTTTGTTTTAGCCTGTTCAGCATGAATCACTTCTTTAACTTATAACAACAACCCAGTTTGCCTCGGTGGTCCCGTCTTGCTCCAACTCCATAGGATGCTACTGAGACTGACAAATCTCTTGCCCCACTTTCTCAACACATGTGTAGTTCCAGGTTTATCAATCATTTACACTATTCCCTTATCTTAGTGGTTGATAGGGGCTAGACATATTAAACTAATCAGTTACACTAATCAGAATCTTTTCTGAGGTTTGATATATGGGTTCTAGAGGAGGAAAAGTCTTTTTTCTATTTGGATAATAACACACTAGAATATAAGCCTCAAACTATCAGATGCTTTATTTTTAGTTATGTTGGGAAGCCTGCCTGAGAATAAAAACAGCATGCTGAGAGATCAGAAATGGAAGATAGAGTAAGAGCAAGAGAGAATGAGAAGGGCAGTGATCTGATCTGGACCTGGATGTGCGCACAGTCTAATTCACTGTTCTTGGACTGCCCAGGTACATAAACCAATGTAATGCCTGTTGCAGAAATTTAGATCACTGTTCAAAAGTACTTCTGCCATCTCCATAGGGGGAGTATGTCTCTCCTCTACTTCGATGTTGAGTTCTTTCCCATGACTTACTTTGCCAATGGGATGTTAACAAACGTGATGGAACCAAAGCTTAAAATGTATTTGCATTATTGGGCTTGTCCTCTGGTGCCTCTTCATCCATATAAAAAGTGCTACTTGCCTTTTCAGCCAGGGCTTCATAATTTGTATACATGGAAAAGACACAAACCCAACCTGTAATAAGATGCCAAGACCAGCTGACCCACCAATTCTTGAAAGAAAATAAATGGTTGTTACTTGAAGCCACTGAGTTTTAGGGGTGGTTTATTACAGACCAATAACTGGTATATACATTTTTAAAAATATAAGCTAGTTCGAGTTAGTAATCAGTTTCTTGATACTGAAAGAATTTTGACTAGTGTGGAAACTTTTGTTTCTTTTAAATAAACTAGTGAAATAATAGTTTATCTAAGCTCTCATAATTAATAAAATTCCAAGATCTGTTTCACTTTGAAATTTTAGATGCAATAGATAGGAGGGAGGTAAAAAGAGCTGAAGAGCCAACCCTGAGACCATAAAATATTCAGAAAATAAGGAAATAGAGTGATATCAAAGTGTAGAGAGTACTAGCAATCAGTAGTTCTAGCTACTCCAAATTTCAAAACTCACACTGCAAACTTAAATAAGATTAGAAATGATTCAGTTGATTTTCTAGCCACCCTACGTAGGCAAGGAACAACAACAAAAAAATGTTAAAGCTATTGAAAAATAAAATGAACAACAAAAACTACACAGAAGGAAAACTAGAATAATACCTGAGTATTGTCTGTCAAGCCCTTTTGTTCAAAATAGAGTGCTTGTGCTTTTGCTTGTCTTTATTTTGTTTAATGCATCTTCTCAATGGTGATAATAGCTAATTGCCACATAACCAAATAAACTGTAGATTGGCTCATGGAATTCAATTGTTAATTAAGATCAGTGAAATAAGCAAGTTGACAGCAGAATTGTTTTAACAAGAGAAAGTGACAACCTCATTGATTTTTTTTTTTTTTGCTGGTCAGCTTCTGAATAATCAATATGATGCCCATACAAAGTAACATTTTTTAAAAAGTTGTAGATGTGTGGATCAAGAGTAGCCATACCCAAACCTAATATAGAGACTACGCGTCTCCAAGAGATCCCATAATTTGAGCTGATCCTAGACTTTAAGAGACGCTCCACTATGGAGGAAAAACATGCAGAAAAAAAACTGTAAATGAACATTTAATACTGAGAAAGAGATTGAGAAGTTAAATAATGTTAAATCTTCCTTTTACATACAGTCACAGTAAGCTTATTCCCTTTTTGTTCTTCTCTTTTAAAATACATTTTAACCTTGAAATACTTTCTTTGTATGTGTGTGTGGATGGCAGGAGGTGACAGAAGATGAGGCTTTATTAATTTTAGTTATTCCTGTTGCTTTCTCCTTATTACTAGTGTTTCTCCTTCGACAGCAGAGAAAGAGCACTACAAAAAGTAATCTTTCACACTTAAAAGAAAGCCGATGCCCTGTCCTGGGTGCCTTGTCAAGAAAAAAATAAGCTCTGTCTCTCCAATAACTGTGAAATTCCTTTGCCCCTAGAGAGGGCTGCTTTCTGTATCTTGGCCAAGTCATGACTTTCTTTCTTTATAAATGCAGCCAGTGTGATCTCCAAAGAGATAAATGATGAATAAGGTGGAGGCTATTTATAGTCTGGCTAGGAAAAACAATTTCACTTAACAAGGATGTCGGTTAAAATAATTAATGTAGATCCAGTGGACATGTGAATAGAGGAGCCTGTTGGAAAGTGATTAAATAGACAGCCTGATCCAGGAAGAAATATACCACTCAGATACTGGGGAATCATTTCTCTCAGTGACCAGGGCAGTTATTGGTTAGATGCCCTTCCAAGGCCTTGAAAGGCCAGGGCAATGCCTTTCTAGATTTCAATAAATGTAGCATACACTCGTATTGAACAGAACAAATGGGTTTGTGTTTAGAATCTCTGGTCTATTCCTATGGGCCTCCCCATTTTACACCTTTCTTTGATTTTCATTAACAGATACATAAGTAAAATATGTGGCTTGTATTTGGCAGCAATTTATTGAATATGTTCTATGTTATTCACCATGGTAGTAAGTACTCACAGCATATAGATGTTTTCCTTGAATATCACATGTTAAAAGGAAAACAAGACAGCACAGAATTAAAACGATGAAATTAAATTAAATATTTACGTGAGTCTAAATAACATTTCCAAAGTAATATACACTAGTCTGTGTAGGTGTGATCAGAAAGGAATGTATTGAGAAACTAGACCTTGAAGAATCAAGAAGATCTATAGGCAGAAGGAAAAGATGGATGTCGGGCCGGTTGACCAAGCTGACAAATAGACAATGCTGTTGTGAACACATTAAGGCGTTCTTGCACTAAGGTGTGAGTGGGAAATTCACATCTAACTCCTAAACTGGCCATCCAGATTCAGATGCAACTTGGAACAGCCAAAGCTGAATAGTGTGAAGAGTTTGGAAAATTAGGTTTAGTCTACCAAAAGTACAGTGAGTTTGGGTCTCATATTGCCACTCTGGTTTAACTGAATGCTAATAAAGTCATAATGTCATGGCTACCTGATTACAGGACAGTGCAAATCACAAATCTTTTTTTTTTCCTTTTCTTTTCTGATTTGGTTCTAATATCCACAGTGGTTAAATGGAAGCACTAACCTCAGAACTATTTCTTCTCTAGCACGTGTTATTTCTATCTCTAATGACCCTCTATTTTTAGAAAGAAAAAAATATCTAAAGCATCTTCCAGAAGATTCTGTCTCAGTTTCGGGGAGCATTATAGCAGCATGTTCTTCATTTTATGTTGGTCGGGTAGCCTGATGAATAGGACATCCCTTATTAATAAAGAAGTAATGACTCTAGAATGCATGCAAATCGGGTGAGGAAGCTGAACCAAATGGCATTGAAATGGCTTTACAGCCCTGGAATTGTATGATTCTCTAATTCTTGACTGATATTGTCAAATAAGCGTCAGTACAAACAAGTACAGAATTCTTTGTAGAGTCCATATCTGCCAAGGGAGGGAAATTCCAAGAACTGGCAAAGCATACCCGAATAAGGGGGGATGTCAGACTCATGGACTGGGATTCAAACACTCTGCTCACAGTTCTACAGTCTCATGGGCAAGTTATTTAAAATCTCTGCCTCAGTTTCACCATCTACAAATAATATTTATTGTAGCAGAATGTGGTGAGGTAAAATGAAATGACATATACAGATAACCTAACAGTAATAGGTGCTTCATAAATATTAGCTAGCTTTTTACTTAGCCTAGAAATCTGTCAAAAAAGGAATTGATTTTCTTGAAAGTTAAAAACATTGAAACCATAGTTTCTGAGTGCTTATAAACATTCTCATCTTGATGAGAATCTTTCTTCAGTATGCCCCACAATTTCTGTATGTAATAGTATTTTTTATCAAATGACCTCTAATAATTCCAAATTTTAAAGTCTATAATTCTGATACAATTTCTTCATTTAATAGGATTGGCTGACACAAAAAATAAGTGAATTTTGAGGGCAGGTTAGAAAGGAGATTACTGACTTTTAATCCAAAGCACTTCTTCCAAATATAATAAGCATTGGAGAACTAAAGGCAATTCAATGTCTGAATCTAGTCTTCCATCCCTCCCTCTGAGGCATTTCTGCACTCCACACGAGGCTGTCAGAAGTGGCCTGTCCACAGCACTGCCCGGCTTGCCAGTGTTGAGGACTGGTTTCTACAATGAGAGGAGAGTCAGAGGAGTCGTTCAGGCCCAGCCTCAACTGGCGGAAAACCAAGACTCAAAGCTAAGAACATGGAACCTCAAGTCTAAACTGCTTAGCTCAGAACAGCAATGTGGATCTTGCACTAGGATTTCAGAGTTTAGTGGGAATCGAATTAGAAAGAGAGAAGATTTGGAACAAATAAGGGAGCAATGGAGAAACTACAATATGATCCCCAATGATCATGCTTGGGTGTGTTCTACTAGATTAAAGGATGACAGAACAGGCCAACAAACATAATGATTCTCATTTTAGTGGAAATTGTTTTAAGCAGGCTGTTTTCTCTTAAACTGAAGTGGATTGCTTATTAATGAGAAAATAGAGGTTTTAAAATAAGGGAAGTATATGGATAAACAAGTTATTTAAGGGGATGAGGTGCTGTGGGGGGCTAGGAAGTATAGATCAGAATGTTATAGTGGAAAACTCCTGATGATGAAAAGATTTCGTAGTTATCATGGAATGGGGGATAAAAGGGAATGAGAAAGGAGCTAAGGAAGGTCTTTGTCTAAAACACAGTCATTTCCAATGATTGCCCAGGTCCTCATATGTGTGACCAAGACAAATGTTTTATGTTCTACATTCCTTGGCATTTTTCAAATTATTTTCATTGGTGGCAAAATAGTATCCCCTTTGTAAAATTAAAAACCAGAGAAATAATGTTTAAACAAAATTCTGTAAACTGACATGGATAAGTTTCTTCAATGTCTGATTTAAATTAGAGTCTTCTTGCTAAAGCAAAAAATAAAAATAAAAATCATGAAAATAAGGGTTTCACTTTCACAACTTGCAACCCACGTTTTGCCTCACCACCCTGATTTCCTTTAGAGAATTTGTCTTAGACAGATGGTAGTGAGTTAACAAGTCTAGACTGTGGGAGTATATATCTGCATTTGCATCTATATGATTATATAGAATAATTTTTCACCGAAATGGCATGCATCATTGGGATGAGCTCCAGGACTTTACGACTTCTCTCTACACAATTGAGTATGGCATGTGTACAATTCACTCTGGCCACTACAGAAATTCTACCACAGCTGGAATGGAGAGCAACAGCTGCTTACCAGCACACAGCAACATGGCACAACAGTTTAGAATCATAAATGAAGAAGACAGCCTTCAATAGACACTGCAGGGGGAATTTAAAGCAAGAGGAAGCAATTAGCTGAACTGGAACAGAGCCAAGAAAGCAAGACAAGATTTTCCCCAACTTTGAGAAGGAGAATGCAATGTGTGATACATGAGCAGGTTCCCAGTCTGTGCTCGCAGATGAAGGTACTAGGAGAAGGGATGAACTAGTCATAAGGTGATCCCGTTTGGACTGGGTAAGTGGAATGGTTTCTTGAGCTCAATGCAGAATACCCTATTTTTTCCCTAATAGGCCTCTTATCCAAGTACACACCCAGCCCCAACCTTGTTTGGCTTATGAGATCTGACAAGATCACGGTTTGAGAGAGGAGGTCTGTAACACTCTCTGACAGTGGTTGACTTGGCTTTTAATAGAAATGGGCAGAAATGTAGGGACCTTGTGCATTTGAACACACAAGATGGGCCAGCTTTCATCGCAGGCGCCTCAGAGCCTCTCCGTGGCAGCTGGAGTGGAGACCTATGAGCTGATCTGGAAAATGCGTCCTTTCCTTCTAATGGAAGCCACCACGTTGCGTTCCTTTAATTACATCATGTCATGTCATGTTCCCATGTGAAATGACACAGAGGAACACTTGGCGACCTGGGATAACAGTGATGAATTGCATCCTGAAGAGAAGCCGGCTTTGAAAGGCATCTGATGTGGCAAAGCAGGTAGTTCATATGTCTGTGGGAGTCATGGATGATTTTTCCATTACAAATCACAAATATTTAATGGTAAGATTATGTGGGAAGCAAGAGAGGCTTTTTGCCAAATTTTATTTTTATTAATGAAGTGTAATAATTACTTTATACTAAAAATAATAAAAATTATAATTATTAAGTAAATGAAAGCAGCTACTTTCAGAGGGATTAATTTTCCATAATCGGATTAGATGATGAAACTAACATCAGAGAGGGGTTCATTCTAATAATTGTTTGTTTCCTGAATTTGAAATTGAAAAAGAGCGTGAGAGAAAGTAACAACTGTCTAATCAACCATTAGGTAGAATTATTTACAATAAGTTTCTCTGAAGTCCTAATAAAGACTGAAAAGAAACATCTAGAGCACCCTCCTGCAATGTGGTTGCCACTAGTCATATGGGACTATTTAAATGTAAATCAGCTAATAAAATTAAAGGTTCAGTTCCTTAGTCGTAGTAGCCACATTTCAAGTTCTCAAAAGTCACATGTGGCGAGTGCCTTTTCTATTAGACAGCATAGCTACAGAACATTTCCATGGCAGAAAATTCTAAAAGGCAATCCTGACTGAAAAGAGGAAAAAAAAATACACACACACAGCTACATGTGTCTTCATGCTTCTGATTTCCTCATATATGTTGACATGTAGACTAAATATCTAAGTGATTAAATGCATTTTTCCACTTTTTATGCAGGTCTGTTCATGACATAGGAAAAGTTTCATCTTGCTCTTGTGAAATCACATTTTTATTTTTCTCTTAGCCTGCTATTATTTGTAGATGGTGGTTTCTTTCCCCGCTAAGACCTCAAAAATGCAGGTTCCCCTGGAATGCAGATGAACACCATCATTAGGTAAAACCATGTTTGGGATTTAGTTCCCGATGTTCTCAACTAAATGGAAACCTATTTACAGAAAACTCCTTTATTTGTCTCCCCTCGAGGGGTCAGGTCCTGACTTTTTATTTAGGAAAGACTCTCTCTATGAGTCATGTCATCATATCATTTAACAATCAAATTATGCCTTACCAAAAATGTAAAAATATCAATCAATTTTTCTTACTCAGACTCAGAAATAGGAAAAAAAATACTTACATTTTTAAAAAAGTTATTTTGAAATATTCCTTCGTGCAACAGAAAAAAATAAACTTTTGAAAATCACCTCTAAGGAAAAGAAAACATAATATCAAATCCCAGATTCTTTCAAAAGTATGTATGTTTGCTCCCCATAATAGCTTTATGAGATGATTTTTAAGAAGTATTTTATTCCATCTCACAGAGAACAAAAAGGGTCCCCCTGTCCTCCCCACTGAAGTTAAGTCCACGGTTACCACACTGTTTATTTGGTGGCAGACCCAGAACTCGAAAACAGATATTCTGACATGGAAACTAAGGTTCTTTTTAAGTAGAATGCATTTCCCATCTTGAATCCAAGCCTTGGGAATCTCAAGAACACAGAACTGTGTACAGGAAAAAAAAAAAAATGGAGCTTAACGAATTGAGCGATGAGTAACAGCCAGCTGTTGCCTTCATTTACCTTCTTCTCTGTGGAAAAGTAGTAAATGGTATAGGCAAGCAAGGGTACTGCTTCTCTCCTGAAACTCATTATTGTCAGTAATGTGATTTTATTACTAAACTGCAGCTAGCTTTTTAATATACTAAGCAAGTGTGGGCAACTACTGTGTATGACTTACTGTGCCTTTAACATTTTATAATTACAAGCTAGACACTGTTAAAATGTGGTGGGTAAGGGTGAAGCATTGTACTATAGCTGGAAAAAAATCAATACCTGTTCCCGAGATAGGGTACTTGACCAGAAAGGATATTGCAAGATACAAAAGAATAGATATGAAATACTATTTCTCTGAAGTTTGTTTTATTATTATTTTTTTAATCTTATTGCATCAGCAGTACAGAACACAGATCAGGTAGATCTACAGAGGCACCATAATTCTTGTTGATTTCTTGAGATAATGTGAATTTGTATGAATTGTAAATTGTATATTAGTTCCTGAGATACCCTTCTCTCCTTAGGAATTAGCATTCTTTTTTAAATAGGAATAGGCTGTAAAACTGGACCAAACGACCCTTACATGGTAACATAGCTTATTTCTTCTCTCAATCTTAGTCAGTATAGTAAATTTGGGCAAGTTATTTAATATCTTTGGGCTTCAGTTAACTAATGAAGGTAAAATAAACTGAACATTAATCCTTAAATCCCAGCTCTATAATTCTGTGAGTTTATGATTTTCTATATTGACCGTCTTTTCCATGTCCTCTTGTTTTTTAGGATATGGTTGGGACTCAACTGGGAATCCCCCATTCAGACTTTTTTGCCCAGACTTACAACAGCACATGCCTTATCACACATGCCCACCCCATTCTATCTCCCCAGCAGTATCTGAGCCTGAGACTCTCCTGTTCTAGAGCACAAATCTAATGTCAAGCTCTGACCTCTCCCTTCTTGTTTTGCTTCTTTGAGATTTGCTCTCTAATCAAAATATATTCTGCATATTGTCTAATTTTCATGGACTAGTCAGTTGTTAAGTGTGGAAGGTGATAAAGACTCTCCCCTTGACAAAATTTTAATCAGGTTCCTTTGAGCTCTCTTTTTGACTAGGCCTGGAGGCCTGCTTACCTCAGTTTTAGCAAGAATCCCCACCCCCACCGCAGCCCCAACTCTCATCACCCTGGCTTCCCTTCAGCAAAAATCCTGTTAAGTCAGTTTAGCAAGAATCCCCTACCATTGATGTTTCCTCTTAGTAATTTTCCATCCATTGATTGCCACACTGTGCTCCTCGGCTATATGTCCTCACTTACTTTTGCTGTGTTTAAAATTAAACACAGTTCTATACTGAGGTCTCACTTCTTTTATTTTAATAGTCCCTGAATGATATTTGTTTTTACTGCTTTAACTATTCACCCACTTTGATTGTGTCTAACATGGGGATCTTAATTTCTGACACTATCAAATTATTCTACAGATAAAGAAACTAAAATCCAGAAAATCTTAATGATTATCTTCAACTCAATTAAAGACACATCCAGGATGAAATGGGTTCTCGTGATTACTGTCCAACGTTTCTTCTCTTAGAGTACATATCTTTTCCACTCCTTAACTTCTCTCCTGACTCTATTCTTAATAATCTTTATACTCTAATACATAAAATTTTCTCAAGTCATACCCTTTCAGATTGTACTTATGTTTGGTTAATGCATACACTCTTTCAATAGACTACAGTGGTGGAAACTGGTGTTTGAGAGCCTGTCACCCCCCCCCCGCCCCCCCCATCTATAATAATGATGGTGTCACCTAGAATGTGAGCACAGGATTTGCCAGGCACTAAAACACTGCCAGCCAGATGCCCTTTATTTTTCTAATATTATTTGTTTGTAATGCTGAGACCCATACGATTGTTTACCTAATTCTGTCACACATTTCTCGATGTATATCTAGAGAGACTATTTATTAACCTGTGTATGGTTTAGTAAGAGCTTTAGTCATTAGACCACAATCAATCACGTTACTGTTAGGGATGCCTTTGAATGTTGTTATTCACATGTGTTCAAGTTAATATGGGCTTTAGTGAACATGATTTCAGGCTACCTTATTTCATATAGGTGAATACTGGATCTCACGTTAACTCCCTTGGTTCTCTATCCAGATTCTCATGTACAGCACTCTGTTTTTCTTGTGAAGATGACTGTGCTAAGCAAATGATCTGGAAAGATTGATTGGATGAGTGGATGAATCAGTGAAGCATATGCCTTGAATCTTTTATATTTTCTTATAGCAATACTAACTTTTTGCTCTCTAAAACATACATACTCCTTTAATGAAAAACCAATATATTATTAAGTGACCCTCTAGTCAGATTTAGAGATTCATTCTAGTTAGAGTAAACAGAGGTGATTTTTCAAACCCCTGACTGAAATAATTGAAAAAAAAAAAATGGTGTGGACATAAGAACAAAAACAGAAAAATTACATGGTAGGGATAATTAGCAATATGGATGTTATAAAGAGAAAGTAAATGTCAGAGGTAAAAACCAAAAATAAAATATTAAAGTGAAGCATAATTAAATGAAAAATTAAAAAAAAAATGTACTTATGACTTAGATTATGTTGTGGAGGAAGAGCATTTTCCTTTTACTCAAGGTATTCATGCCAGCTTTGTTTTATTGTTCAAAATGGATTATCACCCTTTTTAGTTCCAAAGTTTCTTTAAGTTCAGAGCAAGACATTAATCCAATGCCTGCTAACTGCATTCCCATGCTCTGCAGTTGTTGGAGCTGTACTTTCATTACTTCACACCTGGGAGTGGGGAAATTCTTTCTCATTTCCTAGGCAGTATTGGTCAATAGCTCCTCTGTTCCCCATTGCACTCTGTGCAAACCTCTAAATTTATATTATATTATATATTTTTCTTATAGGCTTATATACTTCTTATAGACTATATTGCAATAATTTTCTCATATGCTTTTCTCTTCTATTACACTATTATTTATTCATGGGTAGAGACTAGATTTTATTTGCATTTTTGTATCCGCGCGGCCTCAAGGAATAGCGTTCTTGTTACTTGGCCTTCCACAACCTGTAGATCTTCACTACAGTTTCCAAATAAGATCTTCAATAAGCCAATAAATCTTAATGGTAGCCCACCTAAGAGAGATCATAATCTAGAGAGAGGATAATCATATTAAAATAATAGAACATAAGAGTACAAGTCCAGTGAATAGCTGTGATGAAGAAAATTGAAAAGCATCATATAAATATGTTATATTTATATATATTTATATATTTTTTATATTTATACCTCTCCACAAAACTGCAGAATAAATATATTGAAAACGCTCCCATTGGAAAATATCTAAGGGATGGATGAATATAAAAAAATCCTTTTGAATACATTAATGATATTAAGAGACAATTAAATTCCTTGTTAAAATAAAAAGTCTTACTGTCATTCTGAAACCAGAGTGGTATGTGATCAGGAAGGCTACAAGAAATGTTGTTGGGACAAATGTTGATTCCTGATACCTGGAGATTTGAGGATTAACAATACTTTGAGAAAAGTAAATTAGACTTTATGTCATAAAAAGTGGGGAGGTTGAACCTGAGATAAACCCTCTATCCTCTATAAATCCAGAATTTTGAAGGAGCTACACTTTCAGTGATATTGTAAGCTAGAAGAAAATCCACCTGTTAGGAAAATATGTCAAAGATAAAGCCTACCACTGTGCTTCTAGATGAAAAAAACATGTATAAGAATAATATAAATATCTTAATATTCTCAGAGAACACATTATAACTTATCTTAAAATATATAAATTCCTAGAATTTCCACATGTAAAGTTAAATATTCATTTATTTAATACATAAATAGAATAAGTCACTAAGAGTGAGAATCAGCAAAACCAATAAACTATGTATTTAGATCTCTAATGACTTCTAAAATTATAATTGTCAGAAATATATTTTTAATTTTTTTCAGGAAAAATTTTTTAAAGATATATTAAAGAAATAAGAGTTTATTAAAATTATGACTCAAGAACAAAAGACGACCAAAAGTGACCAGCCAAATTTAAAGAAATAAAAGTAGGAAATGATAAAAATAATAATTTAACCTTAAAAAATAAATGAAATAGTACATTAGACACAGCTAAAGGGAAAAGTGAGAAAGAGAAAAGTAAATTAGAAGTAATTATCCTGAATATGGCACAGATGGACAAAAGGATGGACAATATGAAAGGAGGTTAAAAATACACAAAATAGGATGAAAAGGGATAATTAAATTTCCAGAAGAGAAAAGGAGTGGGAAGAGAGGTTCTCAGTCAACATTCAGAGAGAACACAACTGAGAATTTCTATGAATTGGTATAATACATGACTTCCCAATGTAGGAATCCTATCTTATATATGCCTATCATAATTAAACTCAAAATACCAAAGGAAAAGAGGTGATTAAAGCAGCTAGAGAGAAAAGGCCAATTTTATATAAATAAAAAGAACCAGACTCTCAGCTTATTTTAAAACCGACAAAGGAGTTGTCAGTGAAATTCTATCTTAAATAGGTTGAGAGAATTTGATGTCAACATAGAACTGTAGAGACAGCTATACTACCTAGTAAGAATGAAGCCTAAATACTACTTTTCACACAAACAAAAACTGAAAGAGCTTATTAATAATAGAGTATTATTAAAGAATTTATAAAGCATGTACTTCAGGGGAAAAAATGACACTTGAAGGAAATTCTGAGATGCAAGAATGAATAGTGACCAACCAAATTAGTTAAATATGGAAAAATAAAAAAAAAATGTTGATAGTATAAAACAGTGAAATTGATGTATAATATTGGGGTTAAAAACAATAATGTATTACTCTATTTTACCACATTAATAAAAGAGAAAATGAACTTAATTCAATAGATGTTTTTAAGTACTTGACAATACTTATTACCCAGTTGTGATTCAACTAGAAAGGAGCTTTCCTAACTTATAAATAATACATACTAAAAATTTATCATCAATATCATACTTTTTAGTGAGTCACTGGAAGAATTCTCTTTAAATTCAGGAAATGGCTACTGTTACCACTACATTAATTCAATGATGTCTTGGTGATCTTAGCAAGTTCAAGAGAGAGAATAAGAGAGAGAGAGGAGGAAGAAGAAATAAAATAATTATTAGCAGAGAATGATTTCTTCATAAACAAACTAAAATAAACTATAAAGCTTTAATAGAAGTAATAAGAAAATTTAGGAAGTGCCTAGATATAACATTTTTAAAGAGTTCACACATTTAAAAATAGTATTTAGAAGAGCAACGGAAATTATCTATTTTTATAAATCAAACAAAAGATGTACAAAATGTTTACGGAGAAATTTAAAAAATGTTATCAAAAGACATCAAAGAATATCTAAACCAATAATTTGGAATAAATACAGTGCCATCCCCTGGGAGACTTGGAATTTTTGTCGTGGTGTTTATGATTGACACAGTGATTAGGGTACTACTAGATTTGAGGGTCTGGGTTTAAAGAAGATAGTTATTTTGTAATAAGAGTATTTCTCCCACAATCTTCACAGCAGAATATCAAGAAATAATGTATAAATGCTACAAACCACAAGAGTTCTGAATATGCTATTTATAAATATATAGTTTTATAGTTGAAAATATAAAGAAAGTAGAAAGATCAAAACATATATGCGACCAGGTAAAACAAAATAAAACTTGGAAAATGTCATTTAAGAATGGGTCTACTTTTCTTTGAACAATAGAAAACTGAGTAGAAAGCTTAACTCAGAAAACGGTTTCTATTGCACATGTAACAAGATATGGGGCATCAGCCATCCCAGGGCCGCTGCGGACACTCAGACACCTCAACAGGGAAACTCACTCCTTCTATTTCCCTGTGCCACCATCCTTAGTGAGGGCTTTAATTCTGTAATCCCAAGATACTCATTTTCTCTCTGATGATTGTTGCCACATTCTGAGAATTCAAAAAGCAATGAGAAAAAGCCTTCTCCTTCCCACGCTTTATTTCTATTCAAATTTCTTACAAATGTTTTTCTCATTCTTAGTCGCTAAAGAGTAGATTTAAAATATTACATTTTCTAACATCTGTAAGAGAGAAAAGTAAAAGAGAATGACTTTTGGAATTGTCATTGGATGATTCAGAAAAAAAACACTCATAAATAGATAAATAGATACCAAAGATTCATTAAAAACTAAAAATCGAATGCCATAATAAAAAAAAGGATTATTTTAAATTTCAGCTCTGACTTGCAAATTGCTCAGAAGTTGTCACTCTTGTTTATACAATAGGGAAAAGGTGTACAAACTGGAAATCAATGGCTTTACTTACATCCATCAGAAAACAGAAATTACAGGTAAACTGGCACCCTGAAATCTAGCAAGATAGGCAAATCTATAGAGCCACAGCCAAAGTCTTCTTACAAAAAACAAACAAACAAACAAACCTAACTAGCTAGGGTTGTAAAAGAGTCTAACTAACTTGGAGAAAGGGAAATATTCAACTTCAGACAGCTCTAGTCATCCTATCTCACCTAAGAGGGGAGAAAAAAACTGAGAAGCACTTGCAAAGTTCAGAGTTCAGAGACATAGATTCACTAAAAACCAGAGTCTAATCATAAGACTATATAATACTTCCCCTCCTTCTACATCTCAACCACATTACTAAATGCTTAGTGATAGTAGTTCATTTTACCAGAACATCATGTCTAGCTATCAGTAAAAATTTACAGGACATACCAAAAAGCAAACAAAAAATTGAAGAGACAGAACAAACATCAGAACCAGACATGATGGGGATATTGGAATTATCAGACCAGGGATTTAAAACTACTAAATTAATATGCAAAGTGTTCGCTCTACTGGATAAAGTAGACAGTATGTAAGAACACATGGGCAATGTTAGCAGAGAGATGGAAATCTTAAGAAAGAACCAAAAAAAAAAAAAATTAGAGATAAAAAACACTTGAACAGAAATTAAGAATGCCATTGGTGGGCTTATTAGTAGTTGGGACATGGCTGAGAAAGGAATCTCTGACCTAGAGAATATATCAATAGAATCCTCAAAACTGAAAAAGTAAAGAGAACAAAGACCGAAATTAAAAAAAAAAAAAAAAAGAACAAAATACCTAAGGACATGGGGCAAATACAAAGGGTGTAACATACCTGTGATGAGAATGCCAGGGCAAGAAAGAGAAAGGAACAGAAGAAATATTTGAAACAATAATGACTGAGAATTTTCCTAAACTAATATCAGACATCAAACCACAGAAGCAGGAAGCTTAGAGAACACCAAGCATGATTATGCTAAGAAAAGTACCTAAGCATACCATTTTCAAACCATGCAAGCAAGAAGAAAAAGGAGTGAAATATTTAAAGTATTGAGAGAAATATCTACCAACCTAGAATTCTGTAGCCAGTAAAATTATTCTTCAAAAGTGAAGGAGAAATACTCTCAGCAAACAAAAATTGAAGGAATTTTTTTCCAGTAGACCTGCTTTTCAAGAAATGTTAAGGGAAGTTCTTTAGATAGAAGCAAAATAAAACACAAAATAAAACACATAAAGAATAAGAATTGAAGAAAGACATAAAGGTAAAATAAAAACTTTATTTTTTTCCAATTTTATTGAGATATAACTGACATATGACATTGTATAAGTTTAAGATATGACTTATTATTTGACTTACATATATTGAAAAATAGCTACCACAGTAAAGTTTAGTTAATATCCATCATCTCATCCAGCTATGTTTCTTTATTCTTAATTGATCTAACAGATGTTTCTTCAAAATAGTATCACCAGTGTTGTATTTAATTACGTATGCTGTGTACATATTATATATGTAAAACAAATGCTCCCAGATTAAAAAGAAAAAAAACTAAAAACCTAAAACTTTTTATTTGCTGACAAAAATGTAAATATATAAAAAGTCTGATGAAATTTATAAAATGCTGCTAAAGTAAATATATAAATTTAATAAGGTTGTCAGGCAGAAGAATCATGTCTAAAAACAATTTTGTTTTTATATATTTGCAACAAAAAATTGAGAGATTTTAAATTACCATTTACTATATTGTCAAAAAATGTAAAACGCTTGTAGTTAAATCTAATAAAAGATGTATAACACTCTTATGCTGAAAACTACAAAATGCTGCTGAGCAAAATTAAAAAACACATAAAAAAGAGAGATGCTTTGTTTATAAGTCAGAAAACTCAATATTGTTGCAAACTCTATTTCCCACATATTAATTAATGTATAGATTCAACACAATCCAAATAAAAATCTCAGCAAGATTTTTTTTTTAGTAATTGACAACCTTAATGCAAAGGATCTAGAATAGCCGAACAACTTTCAAAAAGAATACATTTAGAGGGGTAAAATGAATTTAAGATTTATTATAAATATACAATTATCAAAACAATGTGGTATTGGTGAAGAGATAGACACATAGATTTAATGAGCAAGATAGAGTCTGGAAGCAGACCCACAAATACACGGAGAACTAAGTGTTATCCAAGGAACAAAGGCAATTCAGTGAAGAAAGTCTAGTCTTTTCAACAAATGGTGCTAGAAAAATTGGATATTACCTGCAAAGAAATAAATATTGACCCATATCTCAAATCATATACTAACTCAAAAATTAATTATAGAATTAAATGAAAAATCGAAAGCTATGAAGCATTTAGAACTTAGGAGAACTCCTTTATGATCCAGGATCAGATAAAAATGTCTTGGATTCAATACCAAAAAATAAAAAGCAAAATTGATTAATTGGATTTGATCAACATTAAGAACTTAGGCTCTTTGATACATACTGCTAAGTGAATGAAAATACAAGCCCAATTTTCTTTTGGGAAAATAACTACAAAACATATCTCTAATACAGGACTTTTGCTTAGAATATGCAAAGAACTCTTAAAATTCAATAATAAGAATGGAAATGATTAAGTTAAAATATGGTAACTGATTTGAACACACACTTCACCAAAGAAGAGGTATGAATGAGAAATGAGTATGAGGAAAGTGCAATTTAAAACCACAATGAGAAGTCACTGTACACCTATTAAAATATTTAAATTTTAGAAAAGATTCATCATGTGGGAACTATTACTCTCATACACTGTGTGTAGGGATATGAAATGGTACGACTACGTAGGAAACATTTGGCATTTTTCTAAAGAGTTAAGTATGCATTCATCATATGACTAAGATATTTCCTTCCTAAGTATCTACCCATGAGAAATGATGAAAGTGTATGTCCACACAGAGACTTGTATATGAATATTCACATCATCTTTCTTTGTAATAGCCAAAAGGTTGAAACAATTCATATGTTCCTCAAAAAGTGAATGGTTAAACAAATGGTGGTATATTTATACAATGAAATACCCCTCCGAAATAAAAAAAAAAATGAACTGTTGATGCAGGCAACATCGATGAATCTCAGAATAATTGTGCTGAGGGAAAAAAGCCAAATGAAAAAGAATACATGATGTATGATTGCACTTATACAAAATTTTAGACAATTCAAACTAATCTACAGTGACAAAAAGCAGATTCATTTTTACTTCAAGAATGGAGAAGCCCAGTGGAGCAGGAGAAAAGAATTACATATGGGCACAAAGATATATTGGGGAACGATGTATCTTGATTGTGGTGCATACATATTTCAAAACTTATCAAATTTTACTTTTTAAATATGTCCAATTTATTGTATACCAATTATACCTGTTGTTTAAAAAGAGTTAATACTTTTTAAATCAATAAAATTTAGTATTATCTCTTAAATCTTAAAAGGATAGAAAATAAATATTTTAAAAATTATTAATCATAGATGTATCTAAAACCCCAAAGAAAATATGACTTACTTTTACTTAAGAAATAAGTATATGGTAATTACTATATGCATGTCACTCTTCTAAAGTATACAATATTGTGTTGTGTGCATCTTCTATCACTTTCACAAAAAATGGACTATTATTTTTATTATTTTATATATGAGGAAACTGAAGTACACAGAGGTTAAGTAACTGATTCAAGGTCAATTATTTAGTAGGTGACAAATCCAGTACTGGAACCCAATAGTTAACAGGACTTTAAAGAATAGGACTTTAACCACTTATAATATACAACCTCTCTCACAACAGTAAATGGAATTTTGCAGTGTGTTCAAACATGACACGTAACAATTTGAGTATATCCCAGGAATATAAAGATGCTTTACAATTTAAGAATCTATTAATGAAATTCACTACTTAGCAGATCAAAGGAAAAACATTATATATTCATCTTAAATGCAGGAAAGTGTTTGTTACTATTTAACAACTCTAAAACTTACAAAATATTATCTTTTAACAAACCTTTCCCTCAAGGAGTGTATCTACCAAAAAAGACTTGAAACAAATATTAAATTTAATGGTGAAAGTTAAAAAGTCTTACCTTTAATTTCAAAAGAAAATTAATTTCAAAAGTAAAAAGAATGTTCACTATCACCACTTCAATTCAATGTTGTACTGAAGGCCATGGCTTCTGCAGTCATATAAGAAAAATAAGTAAATCCTAAAAAAATAAGAAAAGTAGTAAGAAATGTATCATTATCATTGTTCATATAGATAATGCAAGACAATCAATAGACACACTCTTAGAATTAATAAGAGTTCAAGTCTGTTTGTTTTTGACCTAGTATATAAAAATCAGTGTCATTCATATACACCATCAATTAGAAAATATATTTTTAAAATTACATTTTTTAAAATGAAATATATCTAAGATAACTATGATTAATCATATCGGAAAATATGCCATGACTTCATAGAGAAAATTATAAAGCTTTATTGAAGAAAACATATATTGTAAGATTGAATTTTCCACAATTATGCATTGATGGACTTCAAAAGAAATCCGACAAGGTTGTAAATTTATAATAAAATTCATGTGTTAGAACTAAGGTCCTTGAGTACCCAAGACAATTTGAAGAATAAGGCTGATACCAGATACCAACACTTAAAATAATATACCAAATTTTATCAAATTTAGGACATATAATGTCATATCTTTCAATTAAAATATATAACTAAATATTTTCTAATCTCAAACATGCACACAAATGTACCTTTATATATAGTGAAAGAACTCTTAAGCTTACTTGTATGTATGTGCGTGCATGCATATATGTGTGTATGTATGCATGTACACACATACGTCTTGTGCATACGGATGAAGAAAAAATATAAATGAGATAGGTTGGCTAAGGTATTACTGAAATGTTTTCCCATTCAAAGCTGTATCTTCTGAATTCCTTTTTTATTTAGAGTAATTAATGTCCTAGTTTTTTCTTACAATATTGTTCTCTGTGTCATCAAGAGTGCTAGTGATTCTAATTTCTTTAAACGGGTTTTGCTCTTATCTCTGGAATTTTCACCGAAGCTGCAGACACCTGCTTTGTAAGTTTCATCGCTGGCACTTTGTTAATCTTACCAAAAGTGTCAATTGACTATTTTGAGAAGACTCCTGGGACCCATATTCTTTTGTCAAATGATTCTTAAATGATCTGTTGACTTAAACTTTGAGGAATTGTGATTATCCTGTCATGCCACCAGGAATAACAACTAAATTAATGCATAAGAAAGCACATAGCATATTTCCCATCACAAATGCCCTTTGGCTTAGAAAGATTCCAAGATGCCATCAATTTTAAAGATGTGTCTCAATTGTACAGATGTTAAAATATGAAAAATTTGCATATTATAATTATTGAAATATGGCAATTTAGACAAAGATTTATTCTTATTATTAATGAGTGAAGGATGCATATGAACTATTCAATACATGAGGATATGTATTCATGTATAATTATTACATCATGATTTGTAATAATAAAAATTAAATTTAAAAACTGGAAACAACAAAAATACCTATCATCTCTATGATGAATAACTAAATTATTGGGCATTTCTAAATGGAATAATTTACAGTCTAAATAAATAAATGCTGCATTATATTTTTAAACATAGACGAATCACAGAAACAAAAGCAGAAGAGATAAATAAGTTATATAAAACAACAGAATACAAAATTAAAATGAATGGAGCTGTATATAAAACATTGTTAAGTCTCATAAACATAACTGAGAGAAAAAGTATGTAAAATATTTTATTCAATTACGATATCATAATTGTAAAATTTTTAAAAAAACAATACCACGCATTGCACAAAATAATATAGTTTGTACATATTGTAAATAGTAGCATAGAAAGTTGAGTCATAATGGGAAAAGGAAGGAGAGAGAGACATGGGCAAAGGGGATTGAAAGAAAGAGAAAGGCAACTTGTTTAGGAAAAGAGGAACCTATGGTGATCTTTTGAAGGATATGAACTGATTTTATATAAGTAAAGAGATAAGAAAAAATATTGTCAAACTCATGTAGCTAAATATTTGAACTTTCAACACCAATATTTTGCATGATCTCTTTTCCATAGGGCGTACTGATTTGGAATATATGACCAATATTTAGATAGAAAACAACATGTCAGTGTATCTGTTATGCCATTTTGTTTTTCATAAAAGTTGAATCATTTTACTTCAAGCCCCACATTGAAGAGATAATTGTGCTGCTGCTGGTCGTGATTTAATCTTGGTGTAACAGAATCTTGTTCAGCCATTTATCTCAATAATACCCCAAATTCTGCCTTGTCTTAAGTTGAGTAGTCCCTTTCATCCTCATTATTGTGTTTATATGCCCACCTAAAAAAGAAGTAGATCCTAAAGATTTTGGTCATTCATCCTTGAAGGTTGAGTTAATATTAGTTCCTTGAAAGAACAGAGAGCAAGGAGAATTTCGGCATCAGCAGCCTGTTCAGCTCTTTAAGTATATCTTCAGTGGAAGTGAAACTTCCAAGGACTAAGTTAAACGCCTGCCTTGAAACAACGTAATGTCCTGCTCTTCTTTGCTTTGCCCTTACTGTACAAAGTACATGTGAAGCACACACGAACCAGTTAAATTGTAAAACAAAAGCAGACTATAAGCAACTTTACCTTCAGACTAAAGTAGGTACTGAAATATGTAAACGACTTAATAGTATACTTTGAGTTGTACTAGTCTGTTTGACCCACACTATGATCCAGTGATCAAAGTGAGACTAGTATTATGTTTCTTGTGCTGTGGGGAAAAGGAGCTCTTGAAAATTACTTTTGTTTTGAGTTGACAGGAGAGAGTATTGCCACAAACCATATAAAACTAGGAGATCTTGCAAATACATGAGGCTATTAGCCAGGAAAAAGTTTGTTTTATGTTTCTGTTTCTGTTTTTGTACAGCACATTATTCAGGGTTTCAAATATAATCTAGTGGCTAAATCCAAGGAAATAGCAAATAAACACTAGCATTACCTGTTGATTTGTGAACTGTTCCCTGTACACAGAGGGCAAGGAGAGATGAAGAAATATGCAGGCCACTCAAAATGTTTACTGAACACACGCTTTGAGCAAGGCATCATACTAAGTACATCACAGGTTCTAAGTTAACAAGAAAATAGGTCAGCCAGGAAATCTCTTGACATTTTATCCAGTGTTTAGATTTATAATTCTGTTTTACATTTGTAATAATTAAAATAAAATTAAAACACAAAGCAACTTCTTAGGTAACATTTAAAATAAAATTTCTTAGATATTCATATCTGAATATAATTTATTTGAATATTATAGTAACAGGATAAAATATCATGGTAAGTTGCCAATAAATCACATTTTGCTCTTTTTAATATGCTGTTTCCGTGTCTTAGGTTCTTTCAAAAGCTTACATGAAACATGGATCTGACCACCAAGGGGCATAGAATTGTGTTCAGCAAGATATGTGTTAATATAATAATCACCAAGTAACTTTTTCAAACAATAAATATCAAAGGTATTCAAGAAAGAGAGCTTTTATTGACTGGTATTATTAAAGAAGGCTTCACTGAAGGGGAAAGAATTGGGCTAGAATCTAAAAGAATTGGAACCTGGAGAGAAATTAAATATTTCTGGAGAGCATTGATTAGACATTGTGGAGGTATTGTCAGGACACCATATGGTCTGTAGAGGAAATTATGGAAAATCAGATTGGAAATATATAATGAATCCACACTGTGGAAGAGATTTTTCATACTGCTAGGAAAATTCAGTTTGTCATTGTAGCTGACTTCAGTAGCTTGACAATACGTGACTATTAAGTGCTTTCTATGTTTTCTACAATTTCTCCCTCTTTTATTGTTTTCCCATTCTTATCCCTAGACAGTACCTCTGCTACAACAGGTTATGTAGTTTCAACAAGCACTCAGTGTTTACGAGTTTATTTGTGCATTGTGTGTTGAGTTTATTTGTGCGCTGGCATCATTCCGAAGTCTGTTTTACAAGCAGGACTTGTGGTGAATTGTTTGGCAGCCATGAGTTCAGTTTCTGCACCTGTGTCTCCAAATCTCATTTAGATTGCCTTGCCCTGGAACATCCCTTACCCTTAACTTGGCTGAGTGCAAATTCCCTTGGCCTTTGATTTCTCTTTTCTTTACGTGAGACTCTTGACTGTGGACTTGGCTGACTGTTTAGCACTTTGCCCTTACCTATTAATCTTGCCCTGAAAAGCAAGGCTTGCTCTCTGACCTCAGATTCAAGCCTTTCAGGGTGAGCTTGCCTCTTCCCTATGCAGGGGATATCTTTTTGCTTGACATGCCCATAAAGAAATCAATGTGACCTGCAGAACTGCTGAGGCTGAGAGATGGAAAGGCTCTTCATTAGGCCAATCCAATCTCTAATCAGATCTTCTCCAGTTGGCAGTAGGTAATGTGGAATTATTACTGGTCTGCTGATGGAGGAGGCTGACGGAACCCTGGGAAAAGTGAATGCTTCTCTCTCTTTTCCTGTTACTAACACAAGCCTCCTACCTGTAACTAGTCTTTCCCTCCCACCTGTCGCCAGGCCCCCTGTTCTCTCGCTCCTGAAAGTGCTGTCCCTCCTGGGTAAACTTTATTTCTAAATCCTCCAAAACCGTCTGATTCTTTGTAGAAGTCCTTTTAAAATTTCTCTCTGAACCTATCCTTAAAGAAGTGAAGCTATTCAAACCAAGTTTTAAATTGTTCTTTAATGTCTGATTAAATATAAGCAAAGCAATCATTTTTCTGATTTTGTTAACTACAGAGGTCACATGACATCCCGCACCCACAGAATGTTCTTTTGAATATCCTACAACATTCTAAGGATGAATTTCACTTTTAGAAAAATTAAAGAATTATATATGGTCAAGTCTGGTATAAGGAATCCAGCAAAATAATATAATTCTCAGTCAAAACTAGAGTTTACTTTAAAAAACATTATTGAGATTTGTGAACTGGTACTAACTTATGTGTCATTATTTCCGAGACTGCATTCCACCTCCACATGGCATTTGTAAGACTCAAACTCTATAATATGCATAGTGCCCTGAAAAGGGGCATTTTATATTATAGAACTTACTCTGTTGTATTATAATTTGTTTTTTACATATTGTTTCTCTGTCCAGACAGTAATATCTTAAAATACAGTGAATGCATTAGCTATCTTTATAGAGTGTTTGTCACACAAAATATACACAATAAATATTTAGTAAATGCATAAGATATTGACCAAGAATTACCTTAGTGAAGATGAGAAATTCAAATAGATTGTGGGAATTTTTCCAAAATATATTTATTTTCATCTGGCCAATATGATTGCATGTGATTTTCTTTGTTTCTCTTGATTATTGTCATTCTCTGCTTTCTAAATTTTCTAAAAGGAACATGTATTATTCTGTTAAATCAGAGAAAAGAAAGTTAAGGGGGAAAAAATAAAAAACACCTGTGATAATATAAACAGTTTTGCCTGTTCATGGCCGAAATTAATAGAAAGCATCTGATATAAGCAAAAGGGTGGTCAGTTTGGAAACGAGAATGGATCTAATACTTGTTTTTCTCTCTTGCTAGTGTTACGTGTATACAATCCAGGAGATACACAATCAACAAATGAGGAGGGTCTTTGGGGAGGATGATTGGCTCATGTTTTTTGTATACTTCAATGATATTACAAGTCTGTTTACCTTAAAAGTTTGTGTGCAAGTGAAGTTCTTTCAACTTGTTTACGAGCGACACAATTATTTCAAATGAGAGCATTGGAAAGCTGACCCTGAATGGGAAAGATTTTAGCATCTGCCTTTGCCTTTAGTCAGTCTCCACTTGTGGATTCAATTTTAAGATGAAAATATAGAGCTTTCTCCTTCATGGAATGAATGATCCTACATAAATCACCTCTATCTCAGTCACCTGCAGCGAATCAAAAAATACTTGAACCTAGTAATGAAATGGCAAGTTTTATTTTAATTTATTGTTGTTGCTTGATTTTTACTTTCAATACAATTTAATGAACATTGCTTTTGAGAGATCACTAATAGTTTACCCAAGAGTTTTCTAAATGCTGTTAGCTCACATGTACTGGGTTGAGGTGAAGCAAAATGGTAAGCGTTATAAGCAAAGTCCCACCAGCCTTTCTGCCTGTGTAACCCTTCACTGCCTTGTTCCTTCCCTGGGACTCTCTGGAAGCCCCATGTTGCCCCATTTCTAGATATGATCAGCATAGGCAGTGTCTTCCCTTCCAAAATTATCTCTCATTCCACTCATCGGACCTATTCTCCACCTGTCACGTAATAAACTAATTCTTACACATTTGAGAATTAATGAGCAAGTCTTAAAGTACTAACCTTGTGAGCACATTATTTTCTGTGCCTCTGGAGCTCCTAGTTATCAAAGGATAACCTCTGATTCACTTTCTAATCCAAATGTGGAATGATGCCCCGTGCTCAGGGAATAAAGCCCAAAGTCCTCAACAAACTGGTCCAAGGAAAGTTCTTCTGTCTTCTCTTACAAAATGCCTCTTTCACAACTCTATAACCGAGTCTCACACAGACACTTACTATTCCTTGAGTTGGTTACCTCATGGGCACATGCTTTCATGTTATTCCTCCAGTGCTCACATTGCTACCTCTGCTCCACTTCTTATCACCATAAAACGGTTAGCTTCTCTTTTCTCCAAAGTATTTTCTTTATGACACTCTTCATTTATTGACTTGACTTATAATATATAGATGTATAAACCCACCAGATTTTAAGTCCACAGAAGGCAGTACTATTTTTTTGTAAATACTCAAAGATCAGCACAATGGCTTGACCATAGTTTGAGCTCAACTAAATTTTAGTTGAAATTCAGAGGTATTTAAATTTTATCTTAGAGGAGTCAGTACTTATTTGATAAATAAAATCCTAATAATAAAATTTCATATATTTCGGGTGAGAGAAATATTTTTGAACAATTTATGCTTTCCATTTTGTACTTGAGGGAGTTATATTGGGGTGATTTCTTGCTCTTCCAAAGTATGAGGCAAGCTCTACACCGTGTGTGTATTATGGTGGTGCTGTTTATATGGAGACTTACTGAGTACACATGGAGGAAAAGCAGGTGAAGGGAATGTTTCATGGTTTTATGTTTCCATGTAACTAATTATTATGTCAGTACAAATGACCACTAGTGCTACGAAATTAATCAGTCAGAAGTACCCAATATCATGAAAGTCAATCTCTTTAGCTGACTAAAGAGTAATCAGTACTTTGAGAAATAAAGGAATCAATATTTGAAATATTTGCAAATGGTTTATAACAGTGCTTGATAGAGAGTAAGCACTGCAAAATAAAACAATTCAAAAAGTTAAAATAATACTTCTATAAGCAATTTAATGGCTATTATTTAACTATTCTTATAGTTAATAGTAGGTAAGTATGTTGACTGTTTTCAGGGGAATGCCCCAGTACTTGCTATAGCTTGGGTATAGTGAAGTAAGTGGTATAAAAATTTAACTTGAGGATGGTAAGAGAACCATATTGACTAGACACAGGATTTACAATGAAGACTAGAGATCCTAAGTAGTAAAAATAGGCTAGAACCAGATTGTAAAGAACTGTGAATTGATTTCAACACTCAATAGTTTAATTATATTAAGTAGAGACATCATACAGAAGATGAAAATGGAAAGTAAACAGGACATTACATGCCACAAAATTTTCCATACGACTTCCTGGCTAAAGAATAGGCTCCTGAAATTGTGTGTGTGTGTATGTGTATGTGTGTGCGCGTGCGTGTGTGCGCACACGCAAGTTAATGGAATTGCTGAAATGGAAGGGGCTGGGAGAAATTTTTTGGACCATGTCTCTCAAAACACAGTTAAGGAAACTGAAGTTCAAAAAACTTTATGAAGATCATACATCTGCCACAATTTCTGTTCTCTAGTTCACTGCGGAACTCCCTAGTCTAGTTTATATGATGGAGGCTATTAAATCTGGTGATGGTTTCCCGAGCCTATGTCTAGACACATATATGACTCTTGAACTCTTTCCTTTACCAGGGATTGATATGATAATTAAAAATAGCCTACAAAAGAAAACATGGTATGACAACAAAAACTATTGATGTAGTTATTTTTACATCTATGGACAAGATAACTGCAATAGTTGCTAGGATAAAGGAAGAGGCAACGAAGGGTAAAAGAAAAATACTTTATACATTCTAATTTTGGTAATCAACGTGAAAAATACTTTATACATTCTAATTTTGGTAATCAGTGCTTACTATATAGATGCACACAGACATAGTCACACCAAGTTTACCTCTTGTCCTCTGGACACTCACAATGATTATATGCTTCCTGTGTCTGTGGAAGGGACATACTGCAACCAGAGAGATAATTTGATTCTCGAGACTAAAAATACATAGCCTAAGATTTCATGTCTTATCTTCATGAAATCTTCTCTTCACCTCTCTAGATCTTCTCTGTCCTGCTTATAATATCAATTCTAATCACAATCATCTTCAATAACTGCTCTTCCCACTTATAGATACTACCAAAATTCTAGGCCATGGCTTTTTTATCTTGTTATCTGCTACCTGCTAAGACTTAGAGGAGCAACTGCAGATGTATAGAGATCAGTCAACAACTGGCTGGTTCTGCTTTTACATAAACTATAAAACTGGACCTGCAGAACAATTTCCCAGAATTAATTTTATTTTGATACTAATTTAAAAAAAAATGTTTTTCTTAACTATAGTAAGGTATGGTTTACAATTAAAAAATATATACATTTAAGGTATACAATATGATGTTTTGATACACATTGTGAAATGATTACCCCAATTAAGCCAATTAACATATTCATCACTTCACATAGTTACTTTTGGGTGTGTGTGTATTTGTGTCTGGCAAGAACACTTCAGATCTACTCTCTTAGCAAATTTCAGGTATACAGTTCTTAACTGTAGTCACCATTAGGCTTGCAGAATCCATTCATCTTATAACTGAAAATTTAAACCCTTTGACCAACATCTGTCAATTTTCTCAGCTCCCGACCCCTTTGTCTGGCTTATTTCGCTTAGCATGATGCCCTCGTGTTTCATCCATGTTGTTGTAAATGGCAGAATTTCCTTCTTTTGTACAGCTGAATAATATTTCATTGTGTATATATACCACATTTTAATCATTTACTTGTTGGTGGGCACATAGGTTATTTCCATAACATGGCTTTGTGAGTAATGCTGTAATTAATATGGAAGTGAAGATATCTCTTAGAGAGCCTGATTTCATTTTCTTAGGATATATACCCAGAAGTGACACTGCAGGATCATATGGTAGTTCTATTTTTAATTTTTTGAGGCCCTATCCATAGTGTTTTCCATAATGATTATACCAAGTTACACTTTTAAGAGAGAGACAATCCTTTTCCACTGTATACTCTTGATGCCTTTGTCATTATTATTCTTATTTTATTATTATTATTATAATAAAAGCTAGACCTCTAGTTAGACTACTGCCTTAAAAGATGTAAATTAATTCAAATATATGACAAACAATAAAGTTCCTGCTAGAAAAATACTTGTTGGTGGCAACCAGTCAAGATAACTAAAATTCTTTCATTGTCACCAATCTGTAGTATCCCAGATGCAATCATAGTCTATCCTGATAAATTTAATAATTCACGTTTTGTTTTAAGGACAAGCTTTGAGAACTTTTACTTTTGGTTTTCAGCAACACACAAGTTATAGAATATGAAAATTCATTCTTCATTTAAAGTATTACAATAGGCCAATGAACTAAGAGGTCTTATAATTTTTTTAAAAATTATATAGTATTAAACAACATCGAAAGATACCAACAATACGAGGTACCTCATACAGAATGCCAGATGAGTGTTGAAAGAAGTATGAAGTATAATTATGTGAAAGAAGATTTCAGCCTGGGGTAGAATTTCATAAATGTAGAGAGTAGAATTTGGAGAAGGGGGAACCAGCATGATTAAAATTGTAGAATTATGTTTTGGGGAGTATGACTAGACTATTGTAACTGGTGCAGATGATATAGTTTAGAAGATAAGTTCAGATTCCCTGTGAAATAATATGCAAATATGACAAGGTCATATATGGGGGCAACAATGGCATTCAAGAAAGCCAAGCTGTCAAACCATTTCTCTGTCCTTGCAAAAGAGCATGTCTGTCAGGGAGTTGTAAACGAGTTGAATTTGTGTTAAGTCTGGGCAGACAGGAAACTTGGAAACAATCCAGCGTATGCGATTGAATCTTGCCATCCATGTCTTCCTCCATGCTCTTCTTTTTTTCAAGAATGGTTTCCAACCTCTGCTCTGATTATCTACAGCTTCTCTTCATTCTTTAAGGCCCATCTCCTCAACATCACCTTCCCTAACTGTTCCACCCTCAATGATCTCTCCATTTTCTGACTGTCACTAGTTCTGATGCTTGATTAGAAAAGATTTGAGATTAATTTAGGCATCGCATGAAGTGAAGAGGGCAATGCAGAGTGACACAGAGGCCATTTGGAAAGCTATTTTCATACCTACATCTGAGGTAATGAAAAGATGAATGTCGACAGAGAGAATGGAAATGGGAACAAAATATGTTAAAAGTATCAACATGAATTAGCTATTGGATGAAGAAAGGAAGAATTCCAAAATCAGCTTTTAAGTTTTAAGTTTGGAGAATTAAGTTAACACAATTAAGAAATTCCTAAGGAAGCAGAAATCCACAGGAATGAATCTAAAGGAGTGTTTAGAAGTAAAGTTCTGAAGTATTAAAAGAGGACACACTTGAGAGGTGTTGAAGCTGTCTGTGGGGTAGATGGAGGTGAACAGCTGGGATTGTGGTCCTATAGTGCTTGTAGAGGTAAAGGCTAGACTTAAAGATGTGAAAGCCTTCAGGCCAGTCAGCCAGTCACTTGGTTCATACATAATAATTAGTTGATAACTGTGGCTAATACTTCTTTCAGTGTAGAGGGAAGCCTCCAGTCCTCACTGTAATGTTACAAAATATTGCAAAACTGCAAAAACAACAACAACAAGGCAAAAACTGCAGCTGCAAAATCCACACTGCGACATTTTTCACAACAGCATTTTCTTCCTTTCTTTTTAGTCATTATGGGTATTTTGATTCAAGTTTTGTACCCAACTCAGAAAGTCCAATATGTAATTTTAATGTTTTCAAGAATTGAATCTGTGCTCTTAAACAAACAGCTTCTCTTCTCTGTTATTTTCACCTAATATGAAGACTTAGGGTTTAGGCCAAACAAGGAAGCCTGGGCTGGAGATGTGATTATCAGGTTTTCTGTTTGTTTTGGTTTTTAAACTATTCCTTTCTATGTTCTTTCCTATCGTCTGCTCTAAATATTAATATGCCTTTTACACACACAAAGTACCTATATCCAGATAATAAATAAGAAGTCCCAAACATGAAGCTTTTTAGGATTTCAATTTGATTATTTTAAAAATAAAACCACTGTCAGCTTTGTTTGTGGAGAGGGTTTAGCAGCTCTGTTTACTCTAAAAGTAATCACTTCTTGATTCAGACTGCTTCACCAGTAAATAGAATATCTTAGGACATTAATTATATGGGGGAGAAGTCAGCAAGAAGTAGCTGTTACAATTCATTACTGTACAAGAAAAAGCAAGGGATGGGAGAAAATGTAAAGACAGAGATAATTGTTATTGCTTGGCTGTGAATAGGATTGGGATAGATGGATTGGAATTGGTTTATCTATCTCCTTCATAATAAACTGGAACGTAGGCCAGGGAGAGAAGTTAAGTAAAAGCAGTCAGTCACTCACAAGTTTAATGCTCTGGAATATTGCAGACAAGAGACATATCTGGTAGCACCTCTTGAAAAAAATATATAAATTAATATTTTTATATAAAACAATTTATTTCAGTTCATATAGCTGGGCAAAGCTCCATGACTTATTTTGCCTTAGATTCACTTGTTTTTTTTAATAGCAATTCTTCTCAGAGATCTTGCTGGGGAACAGAATATGTAAAACTTGTCTGGGTGACATTGCCATACAACTTGGTCTTTAGCCATGTTCCTGTACCCTACCTCCCTTCTTTCACTGACCTGGGCATCCTGAGGCACCCCTAAGGAACTCTGGTCCCCTACAGAGAACAGTATAAAGCCTGTGATCTAGTTATCTTGGTCCTTTCTTTTTACAGATATAAAACCGAGACCTAGAGAAAGGTAACTTTTTGCTGTAACTCATTACATTAAATTGTGAGGAAGCTGACTAAAGAAAGGTCTTTTGGTTCAGGTGTGCTGTTCTTGACCATAATACCTCCTCCTGCTTCTTATTTGAAGGTAGAGGAGACTTTCAGTGTCATTAACTCAGCATCTTCCAACCTCATTTTTAAGTAATGCCTCCTTCATATTGGTCCAGATTTATACAATACTTCACCTAATTAGATATAAATATTGAAATAGATTATAGCAGGCAATACTTCAGAGAGAGAAGCATATGATAATTTAACCTGGGGTCCTATGAGCGTCAGGTTGGAAATGATTTCAAAATAAGACATGATGTAGATAGTACATACCACTTTTTTTTTTTTTAACTTGTTGGTTTGGTTGCTTCTGACCGTATGAAGAAAGTGGTATTCATTGGTGAATAATTCCAGTATAAATTCAACTGTATTGGTATGTGAAGGTTAAAAAAAAGAAAAAAGAAAAAAAGAAGAAAAAAAAGAAAGAAAAGAAAGAAAGAAGAATATCATTGTAAGATATCGCATGACCAATTAGAATGAAAGCTGCAAAGTATAATGTAATCAAGAAAGGGTGGCTTCATAACTGTGTGGCTTCATATCTGACAAGACGGAACTTCTATATGGTTTGGTAATGAGACAAAAGCTTTATATAGGAAAGTACAGAGCTATACAGAGGAAGGAAAAAGGAAGAAAATAAAACAGAGGAGGAAGATTGCTGCTGGGGCAACATGGTGGTAAGAGAAAAGATTAAGAAATATAAAAACAAGAAGGGAAGAGTCAAATACCAGTGACACTGAAAAGAGTAGACAGTCCTGCCATTGTCGACCATTTGGGGCAACATGGAACCCTACCATGGTATGTGGCAGAGGACTAAAGAGGATGGCTTTGAAATTTGAATACAACTAGGTTCTGAAAGTATTGTAATTTAATCATTGTCTCTGTTCCTTGCCTTAGTGAATTACAGTATGGGATGAAGATGTGGTCCCTAAACCCCCATCCTGGAATTCAAGACCTCATACTTAGCTTTAAGTGATTTGACAGATTGCCTTACCTTAAACCCAGGAACCTGGAGCTGTTTTACATAGGCCTCCTTTGATTTCCTCAGTGGGGATTACATTCTCACCACCCCTCCTTTTTATACTTCTCTTCCTAGATATGCCATGGATCTCAAAGAGGAGAATTATACTGCTCAGGGAAAACCAATTAATACCTCATTTTTCACTGTAATTGATGCTAGCTGCAGAGAGAAGCATGCTGTGTATATGCTCCATACATGCTGCGTGCCATGGCTGTCCCTTGATCGTTCTCTTTCCTGATGGCTGCACACACCAGTCATACGGTAGCTTCTCAGGGAGAGGGTACTCGTGCACAGTGCCATCCTTCCTCTCACAGCAACTTTCTCATCATAAACACTCCACCACCTCTGTTAAAGATAGAAACTCTCAGCAAGTTATCTTAATGTCAACTATATGAGTTCTTGCCCTACCTCTGACATTAATTCACTGAATGAATTTCATAAATCACTAAATTTATCTTGACTTTAGGTCACTCTTTTGGATGGATGTAATAATTCATAATCTACTAAGCCAACAGAGTTATCTGAAAGATTGAATTAGATAAATATATGAGATTTTTCTTGTAGAAAGGTATAGAAAATTTATTAGTATAGGGTCTTATTAGTATTATCAGATTAGGAATCTTTATGTATCAGTATCTCCATTGTTCTTTTCTAGAATATACATAGTATATAATATTGCTAATTACTACAGTGTAATTTAACTTGCAAATGTTAAGTAAGGAGCTTTACAAAACACATGGTATCAGATATAGTCTTCATAATGGTAGATATCAGCAATTCATATAGTCCTACCCAATTCCTTCATAAATATCTTAATCACTACACATAGTCATTCATTTATTTAACAAATGAACAGTTACTAATTTACATTTATCAAATTCCAGACTTTCCTCGAACCAGCTACTTTATAAGGTTCTTGTAATCAAGGAGTATCTAGTCTATGAAGTAAAGTGGCAAACTATTACATTTAAATTTAATAATAAACTTTGTGTAAATACACGCATAAAACAGTGAAAGCAAAAGAAAGGAGACATTTCTATTGTCATCACAACTTAAAATGAAGCAACAAACTTAGAAACATCCAGTTAGTTTTCAAGTGTAAGCCTAAGCAAAATTTTGGAGGCTATCATGTTTCCCTTATCTCTTATTTTTTAAATTCTGTAAAAACATATACAACTTTTTTTTATTTGAAGTATTTTAAATGTGCAATTCAGTGCTATTAACTGCCTCGACAATGTTATGCAGCGTTACCAATATCAATTTCCAAAACATTTTCATTATTCTAAACAAAAACTCTACCCATTAAACAATAACCCCTCACTCCCTACTCCATCCCCCAGTCCCCTGGTAACCTCTAATCTAATTTCTATATCTTTGAATTTGCCTATTCCAGATATTTCATATAAGTGGAATATTACAATATTTGTCCTGTGTGTCAGGTTTCTTTCACATAGCGTAGTGACATAATATTTTCATTGTCCATCTATGTTACGGTATGTATTAGAACTTTGTTATTTTTACAGCTGAATAATATTTCATTTTACTTATATATCGTATTTTGTTTATCCGTTCATCTGTTTGTAGATACGTAGGTTGTTTCCACCTTTTGGCTATTGTGAGCAATGCTGAAATAGACATTGGTGTACAAGTATCTGTTTGAGTCTCTATTTACAATTCTTTAACGTATACACAGAGAGTGAAATTGTCGGATCGTATGAGAATTCTGTGACTTTCTTTTTCAAGAACTGCTGGACGTGGTTCCATAGTGTAGCAGTTAGCACATCTGCTTTACATGCAGAAGGGCCTGGGTTAGCACTCCAGTGGAGCCACAGTCCATGGTCTATGGCCATGCCACTCTGAACAAGCCTGATGTCTTATCTCAGAAGCTAAGCAGGGTCAGGCCTGGTTAGTACTTGGATGGGAGACCACCTAGAAAGACCAGGTGCTGTAGGCATAAATAATAATAATGACTTTAAAAAAAGAAAAAACTACCAAATTTATACAGTGGTGGCACTATTTTACATTTTCTTCAGCAATGCACTAGAGTTTCAGTATCCCTATGTTCTGACCAACAATTGCTTCTTTTTTTTTGTCTTATAGCCATCCTAGTAAGTGTAAAGTGGTATCTCATTGTGCCTTTACTATGCATTTCCCTGATAATTACTGATCTTGAGCAACTTTTCATGTGTGTTTATATGCAATTTGTGTAATTTATTTGGATAAATATTCAAGTCATTGCCTATTTTAAAATTGGTTTTTTAGGGTTTTTGGTTGTTGTTGTTGCATTTTGAGTTCTTTGTATATAATGAACGTTAATCCTTACAAGATATATGTTTTGCAACTATTTTCTCCCATTATGTAGCATGTCCTTTCCTTTTCTTGATAATATCTTTTGATGAATGAAAGTTTTTGGCTTCGATGAAGTCCAGTTGATGAAGTCCAATTTATTTTTCTTTTGTTGCTTATATTTTTGTGTGTGTGTGTCATATCTAACAATCCATTGCCAAATCTAAGGTCATGAAGATTTACTGCTTTAAAACTGCAAATCACAGAAAACAAAAAAGCAAGTAATAATGTGATGGGCAAGAAGCACAGAGATGTGATAGAGGTATATTACATTCTGGACAATGTTGTCCCTAAACATAGTTTAGCAGAATGAAAACAGAGAGAGTCCTAGAGGCAAAGTATTTTGGGTACTATAATATCTCATGAACTCCCTCCGTCCTGAAAGACAGAGAGCCAGGTAATAGAAGAATGGGGATCATTGCAATTAAGTGCCACAAAACCAGATTACATATATGCCTGCTAGACACAACAAATTCAGTTATGGGATGCAGCCCGCAATCTGAAATCCTCTAGTAGATAAGAGAAGAGGATTTTACCTATACAATGTGGACAGACTATAGCAAAGGCAAATTCATACAACCTATCAGTTAATAACGACTGAATGGGTTTATATTATATTTTGCTCAAAAGTGAGTTAAAAAGTTGAAAGAGAGTCATAAAAGATACTTTAAGGAAAGAGGAACCACATACAAACATTTAGAAAAAAGAGCCTTAGTAGATTGTATTATTGACCCCAGTTTTTTATTTCAACTTGTATATATGCTCTTTGCCATATTACTTTAGAATTCCTTCCCAAAAGGCAGAATTTATTTTCCTACCCCTTGCTTTTGGTCTTGGCTGAAGTATATTTCTTTCCCCATCCCTTGATTTGGCTACTAGAATGAAGTAAATGTGGTAGTGTGACAGTTTTGCGCATAGGCCTAAGACGGTTTGTGTGCTTTGGCTTACTCTCCTGTTATAACCATGAGAAAAAATGTCTAGCCAATCATTCAGATATAAGATTAAGAGCAAGTAGAGCTGAGCCTCCATGTTCAACCTCCCCCAGTTGATTCTAGTCTAGGTCTGCCAATACCCACAGATGCATGAGTGGTGATGAACAATTTTTGTTTGATTCATTCAGTTTTGAAGTGTTTCGAACATACAGCTGTTAACTAAAGTGGACCCCTAAAACTGATCTATTGTAGGAATCAGAAAAAAAATGAGAACATTTTGAAAATTTCAAAAGGTTGTTAGTTTATTTGGCCTCCATGAAAAATAAGCAGAATGAAATATAGGAAATAACTTTTGAGATGAAAAAATAGGGTAAAATAAAATATAAGGAAAAGGTGATTTAAGTATATATGTCAAGTAAACTAATCATACATGAAAAAAATTTTAAATATATTAACAGAGGAAAAATATAATTCATGAATAGGATGAACTTAGATATATCTCAGAATGTACAATAAAACAAAGTAAATAAATATAGATATAAAGATGAGATGTATTTGTAATAGAAATCTTTTAGTAAAAACATTTGAGAAACTATAAAAAGAGGAAGGAAAATTCTTTTTTTTAATGAAAGAAATTTCCCTCTATCAGAGGAAGGATGCTGAATAGTAGATCCAAATCAAGAGATCTAACCACAGTCCCAAGAAATCAATTTCAAAAAACAACTCCTTCATGGATTCTGACAATGGTTTTAGTTGCAAAAATGTAAAAACATGTACCAATTGCCATGTTGAAGAAAATAAAGAATACGCCAAAAATTGTTTTCCCTCAGACTTCTCCTCTCCAATACTAAATTTTGGAAGATCACAGAATAAAGGTTACACTTCATTAATTCATGACAACTTTATATTTCAAAATTATAAGATAATAGAGAAATATTGTAAGATAATTAAAGGCTAAGAAAGGAAAGAGTTTTAAAACTTTGCTCAATAATTACTAAGTTGACAAAAAAAATGAAACAAGATTAAGGGCTCATGATCAGAGCTGTCCAGGTATAAAATTCTGCATGTCTATATGTAATATTTGTGATTCTCAATTAAAAATTCACGAGAATTCTACTGTAGACTATACAGTAGTTTCTGTAGCCCTAGGGAGAAGCTTAGGTTAATAATCATAGGTATTATTTCTTATCCAAAATCCTCTATATAAATTGCTCATATATTATCAAATAACATTTGCTGTGTACTTTTAAATATATATATATATATATGTATATATATATATATGATAATTTTTTTTATGAAATTTGGCAATTTTTTAACACTATTTTTGGATTCCCTTTTTTCATTTGCAAGTCTTCAGGTTAAGAAAAACTGGGTTATTTTCATAATGGAAAAATCTTTATGAAAAAGAGGAATGTAATATCTGTGTACATCCACGTTGTAAATTTTTTATGTGATCTAGTGACATTGGTGGCATTTGTATTTTAGTGGTAAAGATTACATAAACATCTTGAAGAAATGATGTGAGAACAAGCAGGTGTTCTGCTGCAAGTCCTATATTTTAATATGTAAATTATGGTTAGCTGTGCTCCTGATTTTAAATCACATAATGTTTAGTATGCATTGTCAAAGAAAAGACATACAAATCAACAATATGATCAAATTGATATAGTAATGATGTCACATTATATTATAATTATTCGTAACTGCTAATCATGTTTCTTTCAGTTTTCCATGAATAACATGTGAGTGTGTGTGCATATATATATTATTCCCAGTGTCATTATATTTCCATTTCTGAAGCCATTTAGCCCATTGTCTAGAAATAAGAAATTAACAGAATTTGAACCTCCAGAAATAATTATGAATTGTAACTAGAAACTACAGAGCAGCATTTGACTTACAGTTATTGCCTTGGACAAAACTCACCTGCACATTTATTCCGCTATCTATGATATTCATGAGCCTGTGTGTGGATGGTTCACTGCCTATGCCAATTACTTTTAAATAGTTTAATACATCAACTGTAGTCTAAGATAAAGTTTCGAGAACATTTGAAAATTCAGCCCCAGTCAGTACCTTACTGTTAATTTGCAAGTGGGTTGTTAGAATAATACTATGCTAATGGTGGCAGTGAAGTTGGGAAATTATTGGTGGCATATTTGAATCATGGTCTCCTTGAGTATCATCTTCAGGATAGTACCTAAAACCACTGCAGTGCACTCTTGGTAATAATTTTAAAATAAAACAAAACACTATTTTCAACTTACTTCTAATGAGATTCGAATTTTTATTTTCATGTAGTATTAAGCATTAGGATGACAATTCTAACTATGTTTGTCTTTCTTCAGTGATTCAGATTTTTAGTTGTTTGTCTCTCCCTATTAAATATAGGTTATAGTCTTCTAATGGGATTCTATAATTGAATCTGAACCCTGATATTTGGAAAACTGATGGTCTAAAGTGGCAAGGAGTGGTCAGTTAGAGTGGGGCTAAAACTACTATTTGAAACTGAAGCAATTTTGATGAAGTCTCATTTGTTTATTTTTCTTTTGTTTCCCTTACCCAAGGAGATATAGATGAAAAAATATTACTACCAGTAATGTCAAAGAGTTTGCTTCCTATGTTTTCTTCTAGCAGTTTTATGGTTTGTGTTCTTACATTCTAGTCTTTAATTCATTTTGTGTTTCTTTTATATATGATGTGAGAAGGTGGTCTACTTTCTTTTCTTTTATTCTTTTTTTTTTTTTGCGTGTATTTGTTCAGTTTTACCAGCACCACTTATTGAATGACTATCTTTACCCCATTGTATATTCTTGCCTCCTTTGTCATAGACTAGTCGATGATATAGGCTTGGGTTTATTTCTGGGCTCTCTATTCTGTCCCATTGATCAATGTTTCTGTTTTTATGCCAGTACCATTCCATTGTGATTCTTTTGGACTTGTAGTATAGTTTGATATCAGGTAGCATGATACCTCGAATTTTGTTCTTCTTTCTCAATATCACTGTGACTATACCAAACTAAAAAAATTTGCACACAAAGGAAACCTTCAATAAAATGAAAAACATCCTACCAATTGGAAGAAGATATTCACCAATTATACATTTGATAAGGAGTTAATATCCAAAACTTATAAAGAACTCTTACAATTTAACACTAAAAAACAAACAATCCAATTAAAAAATGATCAGAGGACCCGAATAGATATTTCTCTAAAGAGGACATATGGATAGCCAATAGATACATGAAAAGATGCTCAATGTCACTAATTATCAGAGAAATGCAAATTAAAACCACAATGAGATATTATCTCACACCTGTAAGAATGGCTGTTATCAACAAGACAAGTAACAAAAAGTATTAGAGAGGTTGTGGGGGTAAAGGAATCCTCATACACTGCTGGTGAAAATGTAAGTACAGCCACTATGTAAAACAGTATGGAGTTTCCTCAAAAAATTAAAACTAGAACTACCTTAAGATCCAGCAATTTGACTTCTAGGTATTTATCTGAAGAAATCCAAAACACTAATTTGAAAAGATATATGTACCCCTATATTCACTGCAGCATTATTTACAATAGCCAAAGTATGGAAGCAAACTAAGTACCCATCAATAGACAATTAGATAAAGAAATAATACATATATACAATGGAATATTACTTGGCCATAAAAAGGAATGAAATCTTACCACTTGAAAAAACATGGATAGACCTAGAGAGTATTATGCTAAGTGAAATAAGGCTGACAGAGAAAGACTAATACCATATGATTTTACTTATATATGGAATCTAAAGAACAAAATGAACTAACAACAAAACAGAAACAGACTCAGATACAAAGAACAAACCGAAGTATAGTGCCAAGCGGGTACTAGACTTATCAGGTGGATCACTTGGTAGATTACATAAATTTACTAGTATGCTACACACCTGAAACTAATATAAAATAATACTGAATATCAACTGTAATTGTAAAATGAAAAAAGTAATAAAACTGCAGCAACTTTTTAGTTCCTCTAAATAAAGGCTTGGAGTCATCCCTGAATTTATATTATTCAACTGTTTAGGAAGATGGATTGTAAGCAATTAAATGATTCTTTTATTTATACGAGAAAGAAGGAACATCTCTTTTGAATTGAGGACTTTCTAAAAAAGAAATTTAAAAAATGTAAAGGATTTACTTTTTTGTGAGAGACTGAGACTGGAATTGAGTCAAAAATAGGAGAAAATGTATTTTAATATCATTGGTCCCAGAATAATGTGGGAGAGAAGGTCATATTCTGAGTATGGGAGCATAGTTAGAGGCACACTTTTTGAGAGAAAGCTTCCCTCCCTACCAGATATGGAAGCAACTAGGCAATGCAGAGGCAGGGCTGGTAAGAGACACCTTCAGGAGGATTATGGCCTGTGATTCTAGCAATAGGCCTATCTAGTAGCCAATAGTAGGTTTGATTTCTTGCCTTCTAATGTCTTCTGTTATCCTCATTTTTTTTTTTTTAATCATTGGGGTGACATTGTTTATAAAATCAAATAGTTTCAAGTGTATAATTCAATAGTACGTCATATGTATATTGCATTGTATGTTCACCACCCAAAATTAAATTTCCTTTTATTATCAAATATATGACACTCTTTATCCCTAACTACTTCTCTCTTCCCCCCATTACCTCTGGTAACCACTAATACACTGTGCGTGTCCATGAGTCTCTGTTTGTTTGTCCTGTTTGTTTGTTGCTTTCAGTTTTATATCGCACATATGAGTGAAGTCATATGGTTCTCAACTTTTTCTGTCTGACTTATTTCACTTAGTATGATTATCTCAGGATCCATCCATGTTGTCACAAGTGACTGTATTTCATCTTTTTCTTATGGCTGAGTAATATTCCATTGTATATATGTACTACATCTTCTTTATCCAATCATCTATCGAAAGGCATTTTGGTTGTTTCCTTGTCTTGGCCACTGTGAATAATGCTGCAGTAAATATCAGGGTGCATATATCTTTGCAGAGAAATGTTTTCAAGTTTTTGGGGTAAATATCAAGAAGAAGGATTGCTAGGTCATATGGTAATTCTATTTTTAGGTTTTCGAGGAACTTCCATACTACTTTCCATAGTGTCTGTACCAACTTATATTCCCACCAGCAGTGTATGCGGGTTCCTTTTTCCCCACAACTTCTCCAGTACTTGTTATTACTTGTCCTGTGGATAATAACAATTCTAACAGATGTGAGGTGGTCTCTCATTGTGGTTTTGATTTTCATTTCCTTTATAGCTAGTGAATTCGAGCATCTCTTCATATGTCTGTTGGCCATTTGTATGTTTTCTTGAGAGAAGTGTCTGTTCAGGTCCTCTACCCATTTTGTTAATTGGATTATATCCTCAGATTTTTAGTGAAACTGTCTTGAATTTTCTGGCCTTTGACAACTTTTCCTTAATTTTGCCTTGGGATGCTCACAGAGTCCAAGTCCAGATTTGAGAAGAAGTGAGATAAACAGAAAGGAAAAATCAGTTAAGGCAAGATTTGAAATGTGATCTTTAGGGAACAGAAGAGTGATATGCAGAAAAACGCAAGTCGAGATCCATCTAACTGAAAGGTCAGATTTGTAAAATGATAAGCACTCCCTAGAAATCCCCAGAAATGACTGAAGATTGGTGCTTAGGGGTATCTAGCAAAGATTAAACTTCCTACAGACACGTGAGATGTGGGGTCAAAGGATTATTATGCTGATACTGAAGGCACATGACTCTGAAAATTAAAGAAATTGGAGTTTTTGAGCAACAGAAATAAGACTACAAAGTAAAGTTTTAGCAAAATCTATTTAAGTGTTAACCACAGGAAATGATTTTGATATTTCTTTCTCTGTTTATGTTCCATAACTGAATCTATGTATGATTGCCTATTTTTAGAATTGTGCGTGTTTGTGTGTGTGTGTGTGTGTGTATGTACTAATAAAAAGAGAAGTCCCTCGGTCATTTAGAAAGTACACATTTATTTAGAATTGAAAACCATTGTCTTCTGGGACATATTTTCTTTTTCTGTGTCATCAGAAATGGAAAGTTTGTATACAGAAGGATTGGATACCTATCTTACAGAGTTTACTCATCTTTGTTATATAATACAGAAAGTAAGGTCCACTGTTTCTAATACCTTTGGAGATAACTCTACTAATATTTTTGCTAGTAAATGAGGGATTATGTTTTCTGGGAGATGGAAAGCTGCATGGGATTCAATTCATAAGAGAATGCCCAAGAATAAAGACTGTGCTGCTGGCCAAGAGTAGCCATAATCTTCCCTTTCAGTTCCCAGAGTCCATTCATCAAATGTTTATTGAATCATGATGTTTTCTCAGACAGTGTAGGCGACAAGGTTCCAAAAAGAAAGAGGCACTCTCCCTACCCTTAAAGAACTCAAAATCTGAGAGAAAATAATATTGTAAGCTGATATTTATTGTCCATCTAGGTTCTGTTCTAAATGCTAGCCCAAAGCCAGGGAAGAGCTACCTCTCCCTGTGGCTTGAGCAAGAGATACAATTTGAAGTGATCCTTGAAGGACAAGCAGGACAAGGGATGGAGCACATTCCAGATGGAAGGAGCAGTATGTACGAATTCATGCACGTGTGAACAAGAAGTGTGATAGCATCAGGGAAGTTCAATATAGCTGAATAGATGTTGTGATGAGGCATTGTAGTGCCAAATAGTGTAGGCTGGTGCTGATGATAAATAAGAGAAAATAAACAGGTGGGAAGTTAAGAACTGAACCCCTTCTGTGGCAGCTACTGTGGTAGAAGTACTATTTCTATTATTTAGTTAAATCTTCAAAATAATAACGTAACACATTTGTTATTATCACTATTTCATAGACAAAAAAATGAGTAATGATAAATACAAAACAGTAAGTATCTCATACAAGTTCACACAGCTAGTTAGGGACAGAGACTCCAAAAAGTTTCTCTTCTTGTCAACGTGCCACACATAAAGAATATCATGTGGCATTCTAAGGGGTTCAAGCTTAAATGACAGGTGGCCTGTTTAACTGGTCATTACTTAGAGCCAAAATGTTCTCTTCTTTAATTCGTTCATTTATATTAAAGTGATTACATTTCAGTTACTTACCAGGCATCGTTCTTGGTGTTTGTGCACAGTCCTTTAGAGGAAGATAGGTGTGTAAACATATGCATTCAATACAAGCTAGGGGGCTGAGATAGAAGCATGTTAATGCCTTATTGGTATCCGAAAGAGGAAGTTTCAAAACCTACCAGGAAGGCAAAACAGGGATTTCTAGAAAAAGCTCCACAAAGGAAATGACGCTTGAGCAAATTCTCTTTTAAAAAAAAGGTAATAAGTTAGTAAGTGTTATGAGAATCCAACAGGCAAAGTAGGAAAAAAATGCATAATAAGAGGAGCTGTGTGTAATTCAGTATGATCAAGGGTAAAGGCAGGTTAGAGTATTAGCACTATGGACAAAGAGGTAGTCAGGGGCCAGATCATGAGTGATCTTGTATTCCAAGAGGGAATCTTTGCAAATCACAGATGGTGGCCCAAATTCAAATACAGATGTACCTTTTTTTCTAATATTTCCCACACAGTATTTTTTTTTTAACTAAAATTAGTTGCAAAAAAAAAATGAGATTTTACATAAGATCCAGATTTCTGCCTCTCTTGAAAAATTAGGAGGTGCCAACACTAGGTCTGGATTGCTGGATGGCAGCAATTGGTTGAAGCTGAAAAACAGTTCCCTTCTTTAGCTGGGTGTATTCACTCCCCCAACTGCTTCTTTTACGTTAACTGGCAGGTCTCTGTTGGCTTTACAAACTTGGGGGCCCTGGGCTCCTTTCAGGCTCATTCACATTTTTTTTTCCCGCTTGACTTTTAAACCCTCTTACACCTACTTAGAACCCATTGATTCTTGCTGAGATTCATTATAATTTTGCCAACCCAGGGGTTTGGGAGTTTGTTTTCGAAAAAAGAACTAAGACCTCAGGTTAAAACTAGAAATAGAAGAAAGCAGAGGGATAAGGGGTGCTGTGATGGTAAACAGAGAATAAAGATCTACTAGCATTTGAACGTTTTATTCCTCTCACTCAACTTACAGGGCCTAACACAAAGGTGGGTACGGAATGTTTAGTTAAATATGTTGATGCAGAGATTTGGGGCCAGGGCTGAAAATTCTAACTCTCTAATCATCTAGTTGTTTTTTTCTGGCAGCCAGCCCCCATGCTGAAGCTATCTAGGGGCCCCAAGAGTCACTCATTAGCATAATAAGACACTCCTATCACTCAGGAAATTCTAAGGGCTTTTGAAGTTCTGTGCCAGGAATCGGAAAAAACCAAATGTGTTTTTTTAATTCAATGTATTGGGGTGACATTGGTTAATAAAATTACATGTTTCAAGTATACACTTCAATAATACTTCATGTGTATTTTGCATTTCGTATTTACCATCCAAAGTCAAATCTCCTTTTGTCACCATATATTTGACCCCCTTTACCCTTACCCACACCCTCCCCTACCTCCCACAGCCTTTCCCTCTGGAAAGCACTAAATTGTTGCCTGTGTCCGTGAGTTTTTATTTGCTTGTTCCCTTGTTGTTTTCAGTATAATATCCCACATATGAGTGAAGTGATGTGGTTCTCAACTTCTTCCGTCTGACTTATTTCACTTAGCGTGATTATCTCAAGATCCTTCCATGTCCCAAATTGCAGTATTTCATCTTGTCTTATGGCTGAGTAATATTCTATTTTATATTTGTACCACATCTTCTTTATCCAATCATCTATCGAAAGGCACTTTGGTTGTTTTCATGTCTTGGCCACTGTGAATAATGCTGCAGTAAATATCAGGGTGAATATATCTTTGCAGAGAAATGTTTTCAAGTTTCTTGGGGGGTAAATACCCAGAAGAGGGATTGCTAGGTCATATGATAATTCCTATTCTTAGCTTTTCGAGGACCCTCCATACTACTTTCCATAGTGACTGTACCAACTTACATTCCCACCAGCAGTATATGAGGGTTCCTTTTTCCCCAACAAACTCTCCAGTACTTATTATTACTTGTCCTGTGGATGATAGCCATTCTAACAGGTGTGAAGTGGTATCTCATTGTGATTTTGATTTGCATTTCTTTAATAGCTAGTGAAGTTGAGCATCTCTTATGTCTGTTGGCCATTTGTATGTTTTCTTGGGAGAAGTGTCTTTTCAGGTCCTCTGCCCATTTTTTAATTGGATTGTTTGTTTGTTTGTTTTTGAATTGTATGAGTTCTTTATGTATTATGGATATTAGCTCCTTATCAGAGGTGTTGCTTGCAAATATCGATCTCTCAGAAGGTTGCCTCTTTGTCTTGCTGATGGTTTCTTTTGCTGTGCAGAAGCCTTTTAGTTTAATATAGTCCCATTCGTTTATTTTTGCTTCCTTCGCCTTTGAGGTCAAGCCCCAAATATATTTTTTATTATACCACGGAAGTCCTTCAGGAAAATTTTGTTTACTTTTGTTTAATTTGCTGTGGACCATACAAATTTGTAATGGAAACATTTTTCATAACCAATTTATATTACATAAAACAAAATTTTGCACACATTAATTATAAAATGGCAAAGCAATCAATGGAAACACCCAGAAAGTGCATTATCTTTTATAAAATTAAACAGAGGACAATCAAACAAAATCGAAACCTGCTTATATCTCTGATTTCAACAATTTCTGATGATGACCAAATTGTACTTAGCTGAAAGTGTATGCTCCCAGAGCTTTCTCATTTCTGGACATAACTAAAAGAAAAATAAAGATAAAAACACAGTTTTCAGCCTTTCCGGTCGTGCTTCCAAATTCTAACTCCTGAGCCCAAGACCAGAAACAAACTATGCAGTGACTGAGGGGCACTAGCTTGCTCTCCTTCCCCTCTAGGCTGGCCTGTACATGCCGACCAGTGCGGGATCTCTTCCCTTTGGTGCAGTTTTACCCAAAGAACAGTAACCTTCATGAGGGTTCAGAACACATACATATCACACGTACGCTATCCAGAGTCAAAGTCCGTCATGCTGAGAGCCCCTTCTTCCCAGGTAGCAGTGAGGTATAGGGCATTGTGTGTTGCTGTGTGGAGTCTGAGGCTGCCTTGACCAGCCTGCTAGCCTGAAGCTGAGCTCACAGTCCAGGCTGTTTCACCTCTAGGAGATTATCAATTTCAGTATATACAGTAAGTGGCTTAATTTTTAAATCCAATGAGTTAGCAACTTGATTAATCTATAGATACTGTAACTTAAATATAAAGATGCCTTACCTTTTTGTTTCGTATTTTTAATTTATGTAACTATACATTGCCAAGTGACCAAGAACATAATAACTGAGTTCCAACCAGGATCTTTAATTAATAAAACCTAATAGTCAATGTTTATTGAATGGATGTTTATTTAGATCGTACTTTATAAACGATTGTTTTGAGCACTTGCTACACATTAGCTCATTTAATGCAACAAACATAGGACGTGGCTCCTATTATTGCAGCTTCACAGTTAGGAAACTGAGATACAGAATGTTAAATGACTTCCCAAAGGTCACAGAATTAATAGCAAAGTTAGAACTCACAGTCAGGCAGTCTGGCTGCATCACCATGCTTTACCACAGCATTTATACAGCTTAATTCAGTGAGGAATAGTGAAGGGAAGAAGTGAAAGTGAGGTAGGAGTTAAGCTAGAGGCCTCCCCAGAGCAGCCAAAGGGAAAAATAGCCTTGGTGGGGTCTAACCATCGGACCTGAGTTGATAGTGAAGCAATTTTGGGTTCAAAATTTCCTGCCAAACCAGAAAAATGTGGGGGATAGGATAATCCCCTCACCCAGACATGCCCAGAAGGGCTTCTGTTATATAAGAATCTTAACTGTCAGTCAAAATCTAAGAGATAAACTCCCTCCCCCCGACAACCTCCTCAGGATGTGGCTCTGGAATTTTGCCTCAGTCCCTTACTCGGTACTCTCCCTGCAGCTCTGAAATTTTTCCTTTATCCCTTAACTCAGCCCCTCTCCCTGTTTTGATTTCAAGCCTGAGACCCCAGCATGAGAAACAGCCAAGGCCAAGAGACAAGAAAGATGGCCTTGGTACCCCTCCTCCCCTCCAGGCTGCATGGGAAACAGGCCAAACCGAGAGGCAGGCTGGATAGCCTTGGGACACCCCCACCCCCAAGAAAACAAAAGCCCATGATTCATACAGCTTGGGCAGACTCACTCTCTGAGCTGCCAGCACTCTTCTCTTAAGTGTATATTTTTGCTATAATAAAACTTGCACTTTCCTGCTTGCTGTTTGTGTGTCCTTGAGTTCTTTCTCCTGACATAAAACAAGAGCCTAGTCACGGGAGCTCCAGGTCTGGGTCCCCCTTTAGATTCCCATTGTGTGGTGCTCTCAGGCAACAGAAGGAATTTGACTCAACACTTGAAGCCTCCTGTCTATCCCAGTGATCAACTTCAGCTTCTGGATTCCCTTCCTCCAGAGATTTCTTGGATTGACCACTTCATTCCTAAGTGCACTTACCTAAGGTCCCTAATTCTCTGAGCCTTGGTTCTCTTTCAAAGTCCAGAATTGCTTGAGGACTGAGATTCTTTCTTCACCCCAAAGGCTATGCAGACATCATATAAATAACAGGTTGTCAGTAAACTGTGGGCTTATCATTGATCTTTCACTTTCCTATTGCTACACTTTAGGCAAGTTCACTACTTGCTTTTCTATCATAGCTTTGATGGTCTCTTCTGTAAAATGAAAGGGCAAAACTAGAAGCCTATACCACTCTGAAGAGCTGTGTTCGGAGTACAGAGCAAGTTACGACAAAGCAGAGGAAGCACCAGGATGGCTGGTTGAACCATATCACGTGGATATGCTATGTTCAGATGCATTACATATAGGTCTTGCACCTCCTTGATGGGGGTTACTCTTCTTTGGGTAAATCTGCTCTAATGGAGAGAGAGCCAGACGCTAGCTCACTGCTGTGAGAACACAATAGTGGCATGGATCTCATCAGTAGTGGGACTGTTGGACTTTGTCTGGTCCGATGCTCCTCCATACTGGGGCAAGGTCAGGAAGGCAGCCAGCAGTTATTAAGTGCCCAGTGCCGTCTAAACACTGTGCCAGGAGCTTTCCGTTGTAATATAACTTAAGCCTCACAATGACATGGGTTATGTACAACAAATTATCAACATTTTATGGATAATAAACAGAAGATTTTTAGAAGTAACCTAGTCAAAGTCAGCCAATAAGCATTAAAACCAAAATTCAAACTCAGGTTTATGTGACTTGCAACCTTGTGTTTATTTAATTTATTTTGCATTGTGTTTCTTCAGACACAGCACAGTGGGGCCCACTGTAATTGTACTAATTTAGAACTAATAGTTCATAAGCTTAACCACTGCTGGTTTTTCTAAACCTGGCTTACCCTGTGGCCTCCTCACTTTTCTTTGATAAATAGATTGGTTCATCAGTCAAGGAACAGAGCAGCTCATAGATGGAGAAAATTTTTTAACAAAGGCCCAAACACTCAAGAAAGCTGGTTCCACAAAATTTCATTTTACTTCGCCAAAATCCTTATTTTTGTCTTTAATACTTAGAAGTATTCTATCTCTTCTACTTATGCTTTGAGCAAAAATGTTCACATTCTTTTCTCTTAATACACACTAAAATGCAATAGAATTAGGTTTAAAAGTAGTGTACTCTTTGAGGCAAAAAATAAATTACAAGTAAGTCTTGCAGATAGATGCTAGGTAAATTGATTTCTGTGTACAAAATGTCCTTTTCCTGATTTGTTGATAAAATTTTAATGTTATACATGTTAGAACTGTTAAACACCTCCTCCAAGCATGGGGTTTCTATTGGTGTTATGATTTCTCTTTTTATTATTTGTTTCTTTAAGACTTTCACATTATGTTGAAAATTGGTCAGAGCATGGTGATGTGAAATAGGATACTATTACCAAAAGGACCTCATTGCATTATCTTTACTTGCTTCCCTGAGCATTAGGTTAGAACATGGAACATTTCCAGGCTGTTCTAGGTATACTTTAAAGAAAATTGATGAATAAAACTTCAGAACCTATTACAATTTAGATTTAATATTAAGGCATGATGTTTCTGTGAATCTGGAGGCTTACCAAAAAAAGAAATTCAGGAAAAGCTGTTTCAGCAGATGGGCTAAAATTACATTAAAATCTAAGTGGTGGTCAAGTGAAGCCCTACAGTCAGTGGGAACATCTGTGGTTCATGACTGGGCAAAAAATCTGTGGCAAGGTTAAGGGCAGGTCCCAAAGTAAAGCAACATGCACCAAGCAGATTATTCAGAGCTGTTAGTCATCTATTTAGATTTATTTCCTTCTGGTCTTTTAAAAATGTGGAGCACCAGGTAGGTTATTCACAATTGTTGCACTGCACTATGAACTCAAATGTAGACATGCTGGTATCTGGGACTTTAATGCTCCCATTTTATTGATCCGAAATGCCCTGCTCTCTACTTTCCAGCTACTCTCTATCTAAATCCGTGTTTCTTTGACTACCTAGATTAATATCTACCACAGTCAATCAATATGTATCAAATGAGCATCTATCTCATTTTCTAGACAGTGTTACGGGACATATTAAAAGGCTAAGAAGAATGCTAGAAGTAAGGAAGACAACTGAGGGTCCCCGTTATCAAAGGAGGCCTCCAGCACAGGTGTGACTTGAACTGCAGGGGATTTGGGTAGTTTTCCAAATTCAGCTTCTACTATACAACTCTTTATTTAAAAATAATAATAATAATAATAATGTCATTAAATCACTTTAATCAGGAAACTTTATGTCCTTGAAATACATTCAATAAATATATATATTCCCTCTGAATCTAAGCTATTAAAACAACAAGAACAAAGATAAAGACAACGAAAGTAAAACAATATTTTGAAACTGTAGCTCTTAAGTATTCCTGTCTAAGGCTCTGAATCTAAAGTCTACTCCAGTTTTGTTAAAAAGGGATATTAGCTCAGGTATAGTGACCTCCTAACCCCCAAATGGAACTTTTGTCTTTGCATAATCAGCAGTATTGAAAAAGAATTGAAAGGGGAATAAATTTCTCATTATGTGATTCAGTGACATTTAATGCCTTATACACCTACTGCTGGAATAAGTATGAATGTTATAATGGAAGTCATATTGTGTGTTACACATATTATACTTGAAAAAAATTAAATTATTAAAAAAACAAAAATAAATAAAATTAAAAAAAACATAAACAAGGGTATTGGGAGTTCATGACTAAGGTGTTTCTGGCAGACCAGTAAGGCTTTTTAAGGAGGATTTTTTTTTTCTTCTAAGTCTCTTTTGCACAATCATCTATACTTAATTTATATATAACTTATTTCCCTCAAAATGATGTGGTTTCATTTTTTACAGAGAGTGTCCAACTCTTCTTTGTTACTCCCTCCACAACCAGAACAAAAGACATAATACAGTGGAGGACTATCACTTATTGTGAGTATATGTTGAGTAAGTAGCTGCACTAAAATATAACTCAGGACAAATGTGAAAGTAATCATTTAGTTACTCATCGCTCCACTGGTGAATGTCTGAGTAAATCACACGTGGGTAGGACTGAATCCCAGAGTGAGGTGACTTCCAGTCCCAGGCGTGATAAAGGCCTTTCACCTTCCCTTGTAAAGAACATTATTAGCACAGAACTAGTCTGAGTCCAGCTCACAGAACTCTTCTTAACCCAGTCACCTAATGTACTGGGAATAAGCAATGTCTCTTCAACAGACTTTTTTTCCCATTGAATAAATAGGATTGAATTTCCAAAATTCTAAGAAATTCATTGACATGGAATTTTGTGTAAAATAACTAGGGTAATCCAACATTTGGAATGTACTAATGAAACCAAAGAGACTTGTGTATGTTAAAATGAGATTATTATTCTTATAGAACTACCTTGGGGAGGTGTCAATGTCGAAACCTGTAGAGAATTCTTTAGAAGAGTTTATCTGAGCCAAACTGCTGATGTATGTTAGGGAGCAAGATCTCAAATGCTCTGTAGAGTAACAGTTTTGCAGTTTCTTTTTTGCATTTGAAATTAAGTAGGGGACTTAAAGAAGATTAGATTACATGGAGGTGGGGAAAAAACAAGGCGGGGATTGGATTACAGGATAGTTAACAAGACGAAGTGCTTTCTTGAGGGTGGTTACAGCTAGATGCACAGAAACAATGGACGGCATTTGCTTAAAGCAAAGATAAACCTTTCAAGGAAAAGTTATATGCCTGGGGCATGACTACTCACCATGACCTGCCCAGTTAGGAATTTAAGATCAGACCACCCTGTGAGGTTTCTTCCCATAGAACCCCTTTTTCCCATCCATAGTGGGAATAAAGTGATGAGAATCAAACTCACTGATGAAGAATCTCATTTATATACACATACACACACATATGTGTGTATATAGTGTGTGTATATATATATATATATATGTGTGTGTGTACATTAGTACATACATACGAATGATTATATTTATGAACATATACATATGTGTGTATGTGTAAAATATATATTTATATGTTATACTAATATAAATATATATTAAATATATTGTATATAAATATATATAAAATATATTCTATATAAATATATATAACATTATATATAATATATATATTTTACACATACACACACACATATATATATGTTTATAAAATCAGTCAAATGGAAACAGTTATACTTTAAAGGGCAACCTAGAGGGAATCAACCATGGAATGAAAATGAAAATTACAGCACAAACCCAGACAGCTGTTCTCTGCCTTCTGCACATTCTTGTGCAGGACACTGTGACGTACATCTGGCTTGCATGACTTTCTGGAAAATGTAATACTAAATAGTACTAAATATTAGAGAATAAGTTCAGATACATGCTCACCTACCCCCCCAACCCCCAACACACACTCAGTTACACAAAAACCTCACACATATACACCATTAACTTTGGCCTGAAAAGGCGTTCATGGAGAACCTATGAATGAAAAGCCTTCAGCAGCCTTTGCTCCACCAGCTCCCAGCACGGACTCCACAGTCCATCCCTAATGCTATCTAGGGGCAAAGGGAAGGCAGCGGCTTCCACTGTTTCTCTCTTTAAGTGAGATAAGATCCTCACTCTGTACATATTTCCCCTTTATCGCCACAGTCCTTCTGTCTCAGCTTGTTCTTTGAATTTAATGACTTTATTTCTTGCTTTGTTTTGCTTCTTCATATCTCTTTGGGTTTCGAGACCTTTACCGATATTAGGAGTTGGTATTTTTTCCCCTCTTTTGAGTCCCTGCTTTGTTCATCGTTAACTGGCCGACTTAAAAAATGTGTCTGAAGCATATGGAAATTCTATTCACCTCCATTGTCAGTTCAACTTTCCTTTAGAAATCAACGACAATTGAAATTTATTTTCAAGATCCTTTTGGCCATTTAAGATATCCTTACATTCGTTCTCCTTCCCACGAAAACAAAGCTTTTTTCAACAAAAACTAAATTGGCACATCTCTTTTGTATAAGATAATTTTGAATTAATGTAGAAGTATATAATGTACATGTGAATACCTTACATCTTGTTTCTTCACCAATAAGACATACATTCCTTATCCTTGTCTATATATTGCAAGTTTACTATTTCATATAAAGGAATGATTTTTTGGAATACAGCTGACTCATCTGTTTCAGAATGGGCACAGTGTTTTTTACATCACAAGTTGGTGTCTGTGAGTCAGTCACATCTCTAAAGCTAGTTCTAACAACTTCAGTGCCAACCAGGAAGATAACAATAAATGGAATGACGTATAAAAATGGCTTATAATTACCAGGTTAGAGGATAACCTAAGTGGGAGGTTGCCATTGCATTAGTTATTAAAATCAAAGGCTTACTTGGATAAGAATTTGCATGAAGAGTCAACACTTAAACATGATGATATTAAGATGAATCTTTATGCAAAAACATATAGAACATATAGTATATGCTCAGAAATGTGCTAAGTGTATCAAGGGATAAAATATAATCAACATTTGTTATCCTTAGCCTTGAAAGAGCTCATGATCTAGCCGGAGAACCGAGATTTAAAACATGAAGCAAGGAGAGAATTAATCTAATAGGAATGTAATTAAGTGGGAAAAGTGCTGTAGAGATTATTTATGTTATGAAGTCAAGGGGGTCACACTTCTGTGTGGCAGCACTGTCAGGGAAGGCATTGTGGAAAGCAAAGGAGGCATGTAGAACATGGTCACAGGGAGAGGGTAGTCTGTCGATACCTCTAGCCCTGAAATTCCTTTTGCATACATAATTGGAGGGAGAAAATAATAATTATGACTAAGATATAACACTGAATTTAAATCTCCCCGTAGGCCAAGATCAAGAAATTTAACCCTCATAAACTGTCTTATGAATAAACACATTAAAATGACAATTAAGGTGGCTGTTTTTTAAAAGGCTCAATGAATACGATCAAACAAAATATATCATGTACATTTCATCTTTGCTAGTCTAATCTATTCCTGCCTAATACAGACCACTCCTTCCTAGAGGAGAAGATGCAGTCAGTTTTATAGGCACATGCAGTAGATAGACTATCCATGTATAATAAAGGCTTTATTGGTACCCTGTTTTCCTGAGAATGTGATGTTTTAAATATGTATATTTCTGATATTTTCCCAGTCTAACAAAATATGTTAATAATCTGCTCCTTAAATTAAAAATAATACAAATAAATAACTTTTTTTTCAGGTGTTTTATGCATTGTGTATATGAATTTGGATTGTTAAGTAAAGGTTTTTATCTTTTTAACAAAAGCTAGAAAGCATGGTCATATCTTGGAGAAAAGCATTTCTATATCAAGGATAAAAGTATGTGATAATATCAAAAAAGCTTTGAGGAAAAGCTCATTGTGAGTGAGCCCCTGCACTGGAGTTCTGTGAAGGCCTGTTCTTGGTGATCTACCATTCTGTTGATGATTGGCAGTACTCTTGAAATGCTCAGGTGACCCAAGCCTGGCAGGACTATTGACCATCACAATAGCCTGGAATGATAAATGAAAACTGAGAAGGTAAATTTGCCAAGAATATGGGTAAAATGTTAGTGGGTTCTTAACAGAACTAAAATAGATGACTCAAAATAATCACAAAGTTTGAAATATCTACAGTGTCAAAAATTAACATGAGTTGTTTTGTTAATTGATGATCTTCACATCTCTGAAAATTTTCAAACATGGATGATGCTTAAGGAATTTTGTGCTAAAAATCTAGAATTTGGTGGGAAATCATCACTTCTCGGTCAGCAGACTACCCAACCCTGAGATTGAAAGATGTGGAACACTTTGACTATGCAAACTGGAATTACCAAAAACAAACAAATAAACAAACAAAACTTAATAAAGCAGTTACTCCTATGAACTTCCAATGACCTTCTCCTTGCATTTCATAGGACAGCCAGCTATAGTCACCTTATTTTCACGGACATACTTTACTCCTGTCGTGGTTGGGAACTTCAGTAGTACATTTCTTATTTATCACCAGGTTTGTACAGAAATAACCACATTCAAACCACCTACCCAACCAATATTAGCAATGTCCTTTTACTTCCTGATTAAAGTGCAAAGTACTTTAAACATTCAGCGTAAACACATTTGTTTATTTCTTTCTTAATTTGTGAGGCCACTTTGCTGGCAGAGACCAGAGTAGAGGAATCCAAGATGTATTGATTTCTTTCTTCATGACTATTTAATCGGTTAAAGTGTGCGCCACTTGCAAGTGCCAAGATGTTGGCTACATTTTAATAAATGTCCTCTTTGGTCGATCAATACTTCTCAGCCTCAAAATAAATAAATAAATAAAAGTGCTGTTCTCTCATAATTTAATGGGGAGAAAATCTTTTTGCTATCGTCAGTCATCATGACAAACAAGAATATGAAAAGTGTTAATGAAATGACCAACTGTCTATAAAATAAGACTTGCAAGACAGTCTCCTTTCTTCCCTTAATTTGATGAAACAAAATGGAAAATTACACTAGTGCCCATCCAGCGTGAAATGATGTTAACAAGCAGAAAACAAATGCTATAATGAAGGACTTCTAGGATGTACTATGTATAGTCTTACTTGTAAAGAGGGAATTACTGGGCAGAGCTCTAGCCCTGAGCAACATCCCACCCCCTACTGAGGAGAATCACAGCTATCATCCTGTCCCTTGGGAAGCAGCACCATTCAGCACAATAGGACAAATTGATGTTCACAGCATAATAATTATCCATGTGCTGCAAACAATAGGCCATACAATTACCAACCAGGGCAATGCCCTACACAGGCAAAGTGAAGTTGCAAAATGAAGCGATTGTACAGATAATTGAGGCAATAGCCCCACAAAAAAGGGATGTGCACAACTTGTTATTTATTGAGCATTGTTTAGGAAGGAAGAGTTACAAATAACTGAATTTTCCAGAACACCGAAACTTACTATTTAAGCACAAAATATTTCATTTTTAAAATGCATTCATTGTGAATGAATCTTAAAATATATTACTAATCTTTTTGCCTTTTTAAACAGAGTATATAAATGTGATTATATTTTGGTAGCCTTCTTAATTAAACAAACAAACAAACAAGCAAATCTTTTGCTAAGGAAAGGTGACCCAGAAACTACTAACCAGGCTCTCAACCACATTCATGTACTCCTTCCCTATCTTCTACCTAAGGACAACACTGAACACCTAAGCACACTGTAAGCCATCAATTGAAAGACTTAACAGGTTCCTACATAAGCACCTCAGATGCAATAGCAATATAAATCAAATGGCGTCCCGAAAAGTAAATGGGATAGTTGTAGATGGTTTAAATAGCTTGAAGTCAGTTTGTATAACTTTCATTTTTTTTTTTTTTTTTTTTACTAGATTGTGGAGCCTAGTTGGAAGATTAGGAATTAAAGAAACAGCCTAATGTAGTGGTCATGTCTTTGTTGTAAAGCTAAAACTGCCAGGGCTCAAACTTCATCAAGCATTTAATAACCATATGTTTCTGGAAATCTTATTGGAGTCCTTCTAAAAGTCGAGATTCTGTCCACAAAATAGGGATAATCAAGATCCCTGTACAGTTGTGATTTTTAAATAAGATTATCCATGCAAAAATATTTAGCCCTTTCATGCCATTGTGTGGATGAGGAAACCAAAACTTATACTAAAGAAATACTATAGATAGCATGGTAAAATTCGAATATATTGTTTAAATATATTATCTTTTGTCTCTAAATCCAGTGTGCTTTCACCCTGGCACAGAGCCCACATAAAATTATTTTCCTTCTTCCTTGTCTCTCTCTTCTGACCCACTATCTCCTTTTACTTCTTTGTTTCTGAGTACTCCCAATGTGTGAAGCAATGAAATGAGAGAGGATAATTAATTAGTTAGGTCTTTGCCCTTAGAAATTTTACAGTCCATTGGAGGACAGAAACATGAAAATATGTATAAAATAATAACAGATGACTTCTCCAACAGGGATATGAATGAAATGCTCTTGTTTCTCACATCTACCCCTCTGCCTGGAATGCTTTCTCTTCCTTTCCAGGCTCCCAGATCCTGATATCCATCTTTTAGTTTCAGGTCAAATTAATCCTCCTCTTTCATAACTCTACACACATAGTGATCTTCCTCTTATTTAAATCTTTCTTTGTTTTATAGTCTACGCCAGAAGAGCTTGTTAAAATGCACAGTACTAGGGCCCACTCCCAGAGTATAAGATTTAGTGTCTAGGATGGGTTCTGAGAATTTGCACTTTAAAAGTTCCTAGTTGATCCTGACTCTGCTGATCCAGGGCTGTACTCTGGGCACCCTTGGCTACCCCATATCACTTTTTCAGCACTCATTAAACGTTTCCCTCTTGTCTTAGCTATTGTTCCCATTGCAATGCCCAGTTCCCTACTTAGTCATTTTGCCCCTTAAATGCAGGGATATGTTTTTTAAATTCGTTGTACCCTCCCACAGCTAGTATTACATAGGACAGTGAATAGGAGGTGTCTAGGAAATGTGTTTTACTTGACTGGTCGTTTGGTGGACTGACTACTGATCACTTGGTGGCTGTTTCTCTCTGGCCATTTTCATCTCCCATGACAACTCCACCCAGAGCACCTATTGTGTGTGTGAACTCAGATTACTGTATGGAAATAGAGGTGAGCATATGTAGATATATGTATTATCATATCTATTAAATAAGATCTCTCCAATAATGATACAAACTTTTCCTCATGCTTATTTGCAAGGTAATACATGGACAGTTGCCTTGGAAACGCTCACTCTGAATATTCTAAATTTTCTGTAATGAAAAATCTTACTTTTGCCTTATCATTTACACAGTCTCCCTCATTTTTTGTGTTGTTCTGAAAATACATAATGAGATTTAGATGCTGATAAATGTCACTTTTAAGGACATAATTATTGTATTCATGCATTACTCTTTTCATAAATCTACTTTTGTCAGTCAAGCTTCCGAAGAGCAGTTATCTAATAAAAAATAAGATTTTAACTAATGCTATTTAAAGTTATGTTTTAACTGACCTCTCCATAGTGTCCACTTTTTTATTAGCGCATTTTAAAATTTTATTTTATTATCTCTTCCCTCTACAAATCAGAATAAAAGTTGGCATTTCCGTGTTTGATTTTGAGAAACAGTAGTAGAATTAGACAGCTTTTTCAGGATATATCATTGAAAACAGTCTAGCCCTTAATAATCCTGAATATCTGATTCCAAAAATCCAATTCCTGGGCATAGCCATAACAAGTTGCATTTTCTACTAGACTCAGCAGACTCTTCATTAGTTATTGTTACTGTTTACCCAGTTTTGAGCTAGACTCTCCCAGAGTGCCAATTATGTCTGGAGAGTAAGTCCATACACCACAAGGTGAAGAACAGGTTTGACAATTATCCTATTAACTTGATCTATATTTACATGTAGACGGTCAAACCAGATAATTCAGTACAAATAACTTACCCAAAGGACTTATTATCTGGATTGGTTATCTACATAGATCAAATTAGACTCCAATAACTCCCAAATCTCCACTTTACTTTATGTCCTGTAGACATAGCCAAAGGTGATTCAACCTGTTATAGCCCGTGCATGCCAACCTAGTCATTTGTAGAAAAGTAGATTCAACTTTCAAAGTTATCACATATTTACAGAAAAGTTTTTAAAGCCAGGAGTTGTCAAGAATAGCTACTAATCAGTTATTATTATTATGTTTATTTTCCTTAGATCAACCAGAATATACGTTTCATTTGCATTACCATTATCTCTCTTTTGAGAAATATGAACTCTAGGATTGGTTTAAATATTCATCTCTGTCAGGGTCCATCTGACCACTTAAATAGAGATGCCTCTACCCGTCAATGAAGAGTGTTTTACTCTTGGTCTTTTCTTAGCTATGGGAATCTGATGGTAAGGATGTTAAGTCAGTCTAAACATAAACTGTTAAAAGTTATTATTTAGGTATCCCTTATTTAGGACTCATAATACCTGGCTACTGCACTCCTCAAGAATAAAAAATAAATAATATTCATTTGTATATCACCAAAGCCTTTCTAAAGCATGATAGATAGTCAATAAATGCCAGAATAAACATGAGAATTACAGATATAAACCATGAATGTTGTCAGGAAAAAAAAAAAAGAAAAACAATAAGGAAGAAGAAATGTAATAAGATCCCTAATCTTACTGCACTAAGATAACAATGATTGATATTTTGGTGCATTCTTCCAGAAAGGGTTGGTTCAATGCACGCTTTATGTAAATTTAACATTGCATCATATTATAGGAAGTGCCTTGTAAACCTTTTTCATTAACTGGTATATTCACAAACTCTTCTCCATATAAATAAATATACTTCTGTGACTGTGAGAATCCTGATTCATATTATCATTAATATATCTTTTCCCCACTGCCATGCTCCCCACTTCCATGTACTCGCCCACCTCATCCTATTCTGTCTCTGGCACCTTATGTGGATTTACCATCACAGCTCATCTTGCTTGAATTTTGAGACCTCTTGCCAGGCTGTCCCCACTGACTCCTGCTTGGACTCCAACACCATGGACTCTCTCATCACCACATTTGGGCTCTAACACTCATTCTGGGATATTCCTCAATGTGGATGCCTTTTCCACCTTGTTCAGGCTGTTAAACCAGGCCACCACCACATGCAGACAGCCTTCCCTCTTCACTGGGGTGCTGACTCCCCATACTAGACTTCCTGCTTCATGAATACACAACTTACCCTATTTGAGTTCTAATCATCAATGGCACTTCTCAACTCCTGCAGTAATGCTCTCCTCCTTCTGTCCCACATAATGGCTTTAGAATTGAGTTGTTTGGGAAGAATAGGAAAGGGGAGGCAAAGGGAAGGATAGACAAATGAGGAAGAAGAAAAAACCTCTTTAAAAAAAAGGTATTTACAAAGAATCCAGCTCTGTACTTAGTGTTTGCTGTGTTATCTCATTCAAATCAAGAAAAGCCCCTCTGGAATGTGTACCACAATTATTGTTTTCATATCAATTAAGTAATCAATTATGTGATTTTAGAGTCATTGTAAGAAACTCTCCTATTATCAGAATGTAAGTCATGAAGGTAGAATTCGGACACTAACTTGTCTAATAGCAAACCATCTTCTTAACTATAAGCTCTAATGCTTTTTTATATTGCTACTATAAAAAAATATCAATTTTTCAATTTTAAATATATGATTTTGCTAAATTAATACAAGTTAACAATTCTGTTTTATTTTTGTTTTATAATAATCTCATTTAATTATTTTTCTTTTTCTTTTTATTCTTACCTTGTCTCTTAAAGTATTTTATTTTTAATTTTTATTTTCCACTCAATCTTATTTTTTTAAACCCCTTTTTCTTGGTATTTTATCGTTTTATTACATTTTCCCAAGTACTATTATCTATTTGTTCTTAATAGATTTTTGCCATATTTCAAGAAATGGAAAACAAAACAAAACCAAAACACACAGAGAGAGTGACTATGAGGATATACTAGGAACTAAACAAGAAGTTCTCCTCTTGACCAGCTCTTTCTGCTTTCTACCATAGCACCCCCTTTTCACCATATGTAAGATTAAAAAATCAATCTGAGAATAAAGCAGATCCTATAGTTATTAAATCCATCTGCAAAATGAAAAGTTAGAAACTTTTTTTTTTTTTTTTTTTTGCATAAGAGCTCATTTTTAGAGCAAATCTTATGTAGAGATCAACATAGACAACCACCTAAGCTTATTAGGTCAAATTGTGGGTAGAGGAATGGATGGGAAGTCTGGAGACCCTACCCACTCAAGGCCTCTGCCCTTTTCTGCCTCCCCAGTGGGCTTTGAGGCAGTTCTTTTTTAATCCTAAAATATTTGATCTATACTATTAGAAACACATTTTAGAATTTAGTGGTTCTGAAACTTGAGCATAGCATCCATCAGAATCAACTAGAAGGCTTGTTAAAACACAGATTTCTGTACCTCACCTCTGGAAGTTCTGGTTAAGTAAAGCTGGGGTGAAGCCAGCAAAAGTTTCCAGATGCTTCTGATACTGTGGTCCAAGGACCACACTTTGAGTAACACTGGATTAGACTGTTATCTGCAACACTCAGAGCCACAAAATACCGTGATGTGTCTCCAGTTTCTCTCTCACTCTAAGTTCAGTCACAAAAAATGTTTATTCTCAGTTTGTCTTCCATGCCCTGGTCTTTAAAGTATGTCTACCTCGATCTTCGGTTATATAGCTGGAAGACTAAAACCACCTAAATTTCACACCCAGAAATTAAAGAGAAAATGGCGCCTTGGTTCCAATTGGATTTGCTGTCATTTCATAAATTTGTTCTCAACTTTGCGTAACTAAGAGAGGAGTCAAAATGCACTTGAGGCACTAATAGTCCTATTTCTTACTCCTGATGGGCCTACCAAGGCAACATTTTAAAATGTATGGAATTTATGCTGTTTTAAAAAATAGTAGATTGTAAATATTCCACATTTCTCCTCTTCATAGTTATACAATAACCTCTTTAATACAATCAAAGATGCACACCCCTATAGCTTCATTTGAACCCTTGAAGTTTCTGCTGGACAATGCCCAACATTCCATTGAAAAGAAATTCAGTAATAAGTTTTTGTCCATTTCCAAATCTTGGGTATAAATGTCAGTAGACGTTTAAAATTTTTCTTCCTCACATATTTTAATTTCCTTTAGGTGCAATGTCCTTATTCCCATTAAAGACTGCTAGACCTACATAACTTTTTGTGGTGGCCATAAAGGAAAATGGTGGGAGGTGGTTGTCACATAGGAAGATGAGGCCTGCCTCCAGTCTCTGCCACTCAATTAGAGGACCTCCTTACATCAGGAGCAGCAGAGAGAGAAAAGAACCAGACTTCATGAGATCCAGACCATGGCCAGGAAGTACATCATTGGTGATTAGAAAGAGCCACTCAGCAGGTGCTCCCTGGCAAATGGGGTTAACGTTTTTACAGAGAACACTTTCACTGAAAGGAATGAATAATGATTGGATTTCAGGTGGGGATATACAATGGTGCTGGAAAGGTTTTGGAGCAGGGGAACTCAATCAGAAGGAAAACGAATGAGGATATTAAGGAAAAGCCAACTACTGAGATATTGGATCCTATTTGGCTCACATATCAGCATACCTAACTGAATAACCTGAGGGATTATGGGAGTCCAGTGTCACACTGGTGAATTCCAATCCCAATTGAATAGAAGTTGTTATAAACACCTGCCTCGATTTCACACCTACCTGCTAAAAGATGTTATCACCCTGCCAGCTCTCTGAAGGAGATAGGCCGTTCTGGGAAAAGGAGAGATGGCTGACAGCCCTGAAATGTGCCCTGGGTTTTGCAGCTGGAAAAGACTTAGATCAGAGTGATGATTCAAGAAAATCCTGTCCCACATGAATTCTGATAAATATGCAAGCACTAAAACATTAAGCTACCTTTGTCAGCAATCTTAGATCCCATTATTTTTTTTTTCTTTTCCTGCTAAGTTCTTTTATTAGCCACAATGATAATGATGCTAATAATAATCTACTTATTCCAGCTCCTAGAATGATTCCTAATAATTTATGATATTCGTTTTTTGTCTAAAATCCAGCACAATTCAACCTTAAAAAAGAAAAAAATGAAGTTACACACAGAAAATGAATTATGCACCAAATTGTAAATATTCCATTTCTTTTGCTGATCTAAAACTCCCCAAAGAAATATGAACACTTGATTTAAAATTCAGCTGCAGTGACATTTCCTAGCAGGAAAGAATACTTGCACAAATTCACAAGTATTTGCAAAAAGATAACTTTTTTTGGTGGATACTAGTACATTCTAATGTGTTTTTAAAAACTATCCTGTGCTTATATTCCCCAAAATGAATAAAATATTTTTTAGTGAAAGCGTGTTCTGTGAATAGATTTTTGCAACATTTCAGCCAGAAGGGACTTTGCATTTCTAGGGATAACTTCACGATAGGAAAGAGGCACGTGACAGCAACTTCCTGCCTGGAGAATGGCAAAACTCATATAAATGTCTACTATTGCACTGCTGATTTAACTGTTAGCTATCTTTGGCCAACTAATATGTCACAACTGAAAATTTGGAGCCCACTAAAGTTTAAAAGGAGATGGGAAGCCTACCTGTTGTGTTTTCACCAGGGTTTTCACACATAAAGTGTGAGCATGAAGATGTCTTTTTTTTCTAGTGACATTTTTGTTTGTTTTTGTTTGTTTCTGTAAAATGTGCTCAACTATGACAGCATTAGCTTCTATTCTTGGCTTACTATGTTAAATGATTTATGATGAATCAAGTATACCAACTGTCCAAATTCTTTAGGCATGTGGCACAATAAGTAGAAAATGTAATTTCGCCAACATCCTTGATTATTTTCAGAGCACACAGACACATAAAACACATTATTGCACCCTAAGTTTCTTTACACTACAGTGAACAGTTTATACAAATAATTGGATTTTCGCATGTTAGCAATAATAGGTACATAAGTAGCAATAGCTTCCATTGATATTAATTTATTGAACATTCACTCAACACATATATGTGACTATTTCAAAGATTTTTCATGCTCTTTAATTAATGACACAACCATGGGAAATGTCATGGCATGGATAGTTTACCCCACCTTTTCTATAGATAATTTGAGGATTATAGAATGTATAGATTAGAATTGTAGATTTATACCTCCTACCATTAATCATAATTAATTGTCATGCAAGAAAAGGTCTGTAGATTGTTGGTGTCAGAATCACCAGAGGCTTCTTAAAAATGGAGTCTAAAGCCCTAACACAGAATGCAGTAGAGAATCAGAATTTGGGGATCAGGACCAAATAATTATATTTATCAAGCACCTCAAATGGCCTGCTTCTAGGAACTTTTTCCCTAAATATATCTAGGATTTACTTGTTTGTTTGTTTATGTCATCAATATCTCCTGATATATCTATAAATATTCTTTTAATCTGAAATAGTGGCAACAGAAGCAGAGACCTAGTTAGACAGCCTAGATTAGAGGAAATGATGATGATAAGCAGTGGACTTCACTTCGCAGAAAGGCCTCTGCATTTGAAAGAAATGGAAAGTCAGAAAGAAAGACTGCAATGGAGAGTCCACAGTCAGGGAGACCCAGATGAGCATAATTCAAGAAGTCTCATCTTTCTCTGACGTCCGTAAAGCACATCTCCAAAGAATTTCAAATTGGGCAAGTGCTAGTGGAATGAAAATAGGTAGGTTTTATTTATATTTTGATAACTGGATTCCGCAAGGCAGGTCTACATCAAAATAAGTGATAACATTTGCTTTTAATATTCTCTCACTTCTCCTTCAAAACCCTCTTTCTTTCCATACCTGCCTGTTCTAGTCTCTCACATTTTACTAGTTCTCTGACAGCCTTTAGAACACAAATAATAGAGTCTCTAATAACAGAGTGTAAACCCAGTGATTGCCGCTGGGGGATTACATATCACTTTTTAGATGAAGATATCTCTCACTCCCTCCCAAACTACCCAATACAGATGTTGCTTCCCCATCTACTGGAAAGACACATGCTGGTCCTTAGATTTGTGGCTTATTTTCCTCCAGTTTACTTCAACTCATTATCATTGGGTTCCCTGCAGTTCATTTCTAAGGCCAGCTGGGACAGGATTGGAAAAAATCTCATCTGGCCCTCGCTTTCTATACATTTTGTGTCCCTCAAGTGCTGCCAAGTTAAACTTTTTAGTTGAATTTCAGTTTTTAGTTTCACCCACAGTGAGGCAGCAAGTTGCATGGAACCTAAAGAGCTAATCAGTTCCGACAAAGGAAAAAAAAAATCAATCGCAACATTATTTTTTGTTGTTTTTGTGATTGTTTATTAAAAAAAAAAACTAGCAATTGATCTTTTACATTTTTCTTAGTTTTGTTGTTCTTAAAGAAATAACATTACTGAAAAGCAAAAAGTAATTAATTAAAATAAAATTTACATGCAGTTTTTCATTCTCCCTTCCAATATTTTACATAATATATCTTTGTTAAATAACACAAAGTGTTTATCACATGCTAAAATGATATGCAGTGTGCACACACACACACCAATGTCCAATGAAATGGTGGCATTATTGCGATTGATAAAATAACTAAATATCATATTTCTCTCTCTATCTCTCTCATTCTTTTTCTCTCTCTCTCATTCTTTCTCTCTCTTCCTTCCCCTTCTTCAGTCATCCTCCTTTTTTGGTCTTTTGGCTTATCAACATATCAAAAAGCTAATATGATGACTCCTCTATATATTTGCTCTTCAGATTTTATTCACTTATTCACCTCTGACCTGTAATGTTCCAATTTAGCTCAAGTGCTTTTATTTATGCTCTTCCTTAGACCTATACATTTTGATCAAAGAAACGACACTCGCTGTTCAGTGCCTTCAGAGAGCACTTTGCAGGTACCATCCGTTCAGAAAAAGCAGTCACCCAATACATGAGATTGTGACAAGGTATAATGTAATGGTAGTTATGCGAACCTCCAATAAACCAGTGCTACTTCACAGATTACTTGGAGAGAAAGTCTCTTAGCGTGCTTGAAGAAGTATGAAATGAATTTCATTTCCTTCTCATTTGCCTTGCTTCTGAAAGGTTTCATGCAAGATATGTGACCAACTATTATAGTACTAATCCATCCATGACAGAGCTCAATTTTCTCTGAGAATTTACTTCTGAATGGGCTTCCGAAATACTTGAAAGCTCAAAATTAAAGTACACTGAACAGAGCAGCCACTGAGCTGTGGACAACTGTCAGTCAAGAAAACCAGTTGGAACAAAATGTAAATTAGATTTTATTTTATTTTATTTTATTTTTTAGAGTGATCTATAATGATGAGGTGGTAAAGTTTTATAGCCCATTTCCAAACAAGAACAATAAGGAGCAAAGTGGTAGGAACCATTGTTGTGAGCTTTTCTCATTACTGCAAATGAAAATGGGAGCTTGTGTTATGGAAACTCTAGAAGTGATGTGCAAACACTGTGACTTGTTGCATGCACTTTTTGTTCTGGTGGGTGAGAAAGTGGTATGAGGGGAGCTGTCTGCTCATCCCTTGAGATGATGTCTATAAAATAACTGACGCTGCATGTGACATTCCAGGACTCGGTGAGGAGCGGTGTTGGGCAATGTCTCCCCTGACGTTACCTGATATGTCAAAGATAGTTTTGATCTGTGGAAAGGCAGAAGTTTTAAAATCCAACAGTGTGACTCGAAAAAGTTGGGAGGTTAGGGATCCATTAGATTAAAATCGAAAACGATTGCCAGAATTTCCAATCATTCTAATTTGTGGCGATAAAGTTCCCAAGATACTGGGACCAAAAGCTTAGAGTTGGTACCAAGCATGGACCCAAGCCTGCCCCATGTATAGTGGAGATAGAACAAGGAAAGCCTGTTTATTGAGCTGAACATCTAATCTCTCTAGTAACAGCATGGAGGGGTGGGGAAGAGGATAAAGAGCGATGTTTCCAGAAAGTTTCCAGTTTACAAGCAATGGATTTAGTGTGAGTTTTCTCTTAAGTAACAGAGATCCAGTGAATGGACCTAATTTAAACAATAAATACATGCTAGTCTAGTTGAATTAAATACTCCCAGAGTTTTTTTTTTTTTCTTTTTGAGAGGTGTGGGTACAGAATTTTAAGGGACATCGACAACTAGGTGGCAATCAGTCTTGCGAGTGCCTGATAATGCCTTACATGAGACTTGGGAGAATTGCATCATTAAAATATAAATAGAATACACCTGGGTGTGATGATTCTAAACAGTGGAATGAAATGAGGGCGGAGTATAAGATATAAGGATAAGGACTGCCAGCAAAACCCATCTGCTCATTCTGCCAAGACTCCAGATTTCCTAGTGTTTTCTGTTTTTTGGTTTGGTTTTTGTTTTGTTTTTCTTAGGGTGTTTGTATGGTTGTCGATGTTCTTGTTGTTGTTGTTGTTGTTGTGTAAATGGAGAAATTTAGTTTCCCCAGGCTGGAAGTCAGCTTTTCAACTATAATTTAATTAAGTGAACCAGATAAAGGGTAGAAAATGATTGTGTAGCTTTCTACAAAGCTCCAATTAACTTTATCTTCCAGGGTTTGTATTAATAGATGAACATTTATAACAGGTCGATGCATTTCAAAACCCTCCTTTTCCCTCCCATCTGGTGACAAAGGACTAACCAGGGTGTCACAGAACCAGATGTTTTAGTCTCTCTCCATGATGACATTTCAGGACACTTGATTTAAAACACAAGTTCAATCTAAGACCTGGAATAATGGAAAATTGGCTGATCGTTCTTTTGTCTTTTTTTTTTTTTTTTAAGGCCAAATTTAACAGGTTTAACACATCTTTCCAATTTTAGCTACTGAAAATAAGCTTGGGTTTAATATTATATTTGAGTACAATAATTTTAAAAAGGTTATTTAAACCCGTTTTAATAAATTAAAAGCTTGGAAAGGTCATTGCAGTAAAAGAATCATTTAGGCACTTATATAAGCCTAGGTTGTGAAATATAGCCTGGCATGGAAGGCCTTGTTTCCAGAGTTAAAATTTAAAATCTGGTGTGTATCTTTAGCAAAATGTTTGAAATGAGAGTGGGTGAGAGAGGGCTAGAATGGGAGAGAATGAAGAGCAATGCCTCCAGGAAGTTCTCAGACTATCGAAGAAACTGCAGATTCAGTGTCACATAGTTTCTGGAAAGGAATGAACTCTGAAACTGAGGAGAGAGAGAGAGAGGTTTAATGCACAGAATTATGGAGATAGCCGTGGTTTAGTCAGATCACTTCTAGAAAATTTTTTTCTTTTTCAATTTTTGGTACAACTTTTTAAGAGGTATTGACAACTAGTGGGCAACATACATGATCATGATCTTATTTGAAACGTAGTCAAAAGACTTGGGCAGTTGTCCTGGAATAGAAGAGACTGGGAGGAGAAGGACATGGTTAGGGATTCAACGGGACTATCACATAAAAATTCTATTTGCTTATACTTAATATGGATTTTGAAATAACTTAAAGGAGCAATAAAGAGATAAAGGCCTTTTTCCATTTACGTCCTACGATCATAACTAGGATAAACAGCTGATGTTGCCATGAGGTTGTATGTGGTTGAGAAATTAAGAGCATGGTCTCCAGCTCTGAGCTGCCTGATTCCTGGCTTGACCCTTAAGTTCTTTGTAATTCTGGACATATCAATACATTTCTCCAGGCTGTATTTTTTATAGAAAGGGGCATGAATGCAGTACTATCTCCTGAGAGTGTTGTCCTGAGCACTCAGTGGGCTAATATTTATAAAGTACTTAGAGCAGTGCTCGGCCTATAGAAGGTGTGAAGTAGATATGAGCCACCATCATGGCAGCCGTGTGAAGAGGTGGTATAACAAGGAGAACTGTTGCAAAATGAAAGGACAAACCTGAATGCCCATCTGTCATGGCAGCTGTAGCAGAGTGATTGGTTTATGGCTCCTGCCAACTCTAGTGATTTAACTAAATATTTCTTTTAAATAGAGAATTCCTGGAGGTGCTTGAGAAATGTCCTTTCTCTAGGAATATCCCAGTCTAGCATGACCCAGGTTCTACAGAAAAAGCTAATATAAAGCTTTTCAGACTTTATCTCTTTCCCTTCCTGTTTTTACTGTGGTCTTAAAAACCTAGAGCCATAGAGTGTAATATGGAGGTTAGACTGAGTTTGTCCCTTGTCCATATGGAGAGGTTGCTGAACCCTTGTCTTCTGGGTTCTCTTTATCCACAATCTGTACTACAAACTTCCTCAACATATATAGCTGCATATTTCCTTGTTCTCATCAACTGACAAAACTGAGAGGATGTGGAAGTCATAAAGAAAGGCAAAACCAGAAGATGGAGGGATCTTAGACAAGGAAAGCCTCCCCCCAAACACCTGCACTAAACTCTTATAGGAGCAAGAAATGAACTTATATTGTGTTAAACTCTGAGATTTGACGCTTAACATGTTTTGCACATTGTCTCCCCTGACTAACAGATCAGAGAAATAAATATTATTCCTGTTTTGGTGATGTATGAGGATACTGAGACTTAGAAGATCCCACGCTTCTTTACTCCAATTTCATTCTCTTCTCACTGCAATCGGTGTTTCAAAAGCTGCAACCAAATAATAACAGTAAAAAATGAATTAGGCACTGTTCTTATTGCTGTGCATATATCACATCCTTTACATCCTTAAGTGCCCCCTAGAAAGTGAGTGTTGTAATTATTCCCATTTAATTGATGAGAAAATTGAAACCTAGAGATGTAAAATAATTTCCCTAAGGTCACCACTTAGGTAGGTGATGGTGTCAGGATTAGAACCCAGATAATATCATGCTGACTGAATGTATGCCCAGCATACATCATGGGCTCTAGATAACAAGGGATTTCACTTCATTAAAGAACTTTTGCCTGATGGGAAACTGATCAACCTGGAGAAAGGACAGACATGAGAATTATATCCAACCTGTGCTATGTGTCTCTCTCTTGCTTTTGATTTTCTTTGATTTTCACTGTTTATATACAGAAATTGAAATCATCCAGGAACTTTGTAGGAAATCTGCTCTTTGCAGTAAGCAGAAGACTGTTTTGCACATGAATGCAGAAATCTGAATGGTGAAATGTAGACTTACCTGCTTCTGGTTTGGGGTCCTGGCTGAATTACCATCTCGTTAGTGACACTGCAAGTGTGATCCCCCAGCAACCATAACTGAGAGCTACTTCTTGTTTATTCTTTTTCAAGGTAATGAAAAAGAGTGGACCAAAGACAGGCAGGCACTTATCACATCTAATCAAAAAGGCTAACACCAGCAGTATAAGTCTTCGAAACCAGGAGGGAAAAAAGAAAAAAAAAAAAAATAAACCTGATAGATATATTCTGCTTGGTTCCTTTTTCCTTTGTTCACCTCCAGAACTTCACTATAGCTAATGGACTCTGACATTATTTTCTGTCTCCAAGATGGTTTCTTTTTTGTTTTCTTCTTCTTCCTCCTACACCTCCTATTATTATTATTATCAGTGCTAGAATAGCATTGCATTAAATACAAAGAGAGAGAAAGAGAGGGAGAAATCAGTAGTTGTGTCTTCTAGAACAAGTTACCACATCTTTATTATTGAGAAAGTCCCTTAAATTACCTTAGCCTCTGTTTCCCCAGTCATAATTAAATCAGTGATGTTTATGCCAGTCCTATTTACTTTCCATGGAAATCATAAATAATAATGAGTTTAATAGATATTGAATTAATATACATTTTAGTTTTAGTGGAAAACATAGTATCAGCTGTAACTATTTTTGTCATCTCAAGCTAATCACTGTACCAGAATATACCATCATTCTTTCTTATGCTTTGGATATCCCCATCTGAAATGGTCATCTTTTATATATATATTCTCCAACTCTTATGATTCAACTGTTTGTTTTTGTTTTTAATCATTAGACCTTCACAAATCAATTAAAGGGCACAACCATCTTACCTCCAAACTCACAGCACACACTCTATTTTAATCTTTTTGGTAGCGTGTGACACATATAATATTCTATTTTGAATTGCTATAAAATTTTGAAAGGTATTTAAATTTGTGTGGGTATTACATTTATTTAAATTTTGTTGGTATAAGCTTCTTTAAAGCAGGCATATCTTTTTATATCGACAATAGTATTTTGTACAGGGCTTTGAGCATAATAGCTGTCCAAAAAAATGTCTAGTTATTAATAGTGGCCAAATTACCCAATGTTGACAGTTCCATACCCCAGCAAAGGCTGCAGTTGGTTGAAGTTTATGACCGTTGTCAGGATTCTTCTGTGTTTTTAGGAAGAATTCTGCTTCTGACTAGAAATGTTCCGAAAGACTAAGAAGTAAGCTAGGTCGTAATCCTACTCATTGTGATTACCGGGTTTACATAGAACTTCCCGGAAGTTCTTACTACTTTCAGAGATATTTAGTTTACACTCACTGATGAAGATGAGGAGATGAGGTACACCAAAAGCTTCTGGCCTCGAGATTTACCATTAATCACCGGGTACCTACCTAATTATGGTTTGGCCATATCTTCCCTTCTCATTTATTCCCTGTGATTATGGCAGGGTAGAACAACAAAGAATTCTATATTGTCAGCCACAGGAAGTAAAAGTGGAACATAAATATTTTTCATCTGCCAAGTAAGTATTGTTATTCCATGGGCATAGTGGTTTTTGTATTTAAAATGACAGATCCTGTCACAAAGGGTCTTAATATTATATTGAAAAGATATCTGTATTACAGCAGAGGTTAAAAAACTCATTTATTTATAAGACTCCCAGGTCCTGGAGAGGTCTTCTGCCTCTTTCTCCCTGCAGACAGTTAATATCATTGAAAATAAAAAGCTGTTATATTATATGACAAGGCACAGTGATATTAAAAACAAACACAGGCTGGCTGGTGCCAGAAATGTGTTCTAGTGCTGGTAAACTGTTGGCTCTAATTGGGGCGGGGGGGAGGGGAGTAGGTGCCATTTTTTGTTTTGTTTCGTTTGTTTCATTTTTTTTCCTTCTAGCTATTTTTGCATTTCTGCATGCAGAACCTGATTCATTAAAAGTTACACAAATAAGTTACTCAAAATAAAGTAGGCTTTATTTCATGGGGTTTTCAGGTTAAGAAAAAATAAAATCACCTAAAGAGTAGATGAATGGTGAGAACTGACCAGGGAGCTGGCTGGAGGCATAGCATGTCTAACCTTAGCATGTCTAACCTTAGCATGCCTAGCCTGAACTACAGAGAAGCTTGCAGCTTTACAAAGGTGAAGGGCAACAATCCAAAAGTGTGAGCTAAAGGATGTTCGTTCACTCCCCTGCAGCCAGTGTGCCCTTTTATTGCCTTCATCGCTGCAGCTTTTCATCTTAGCTGCAAGAGTGAAGAAACTCAGAGACTGTTGTTCTGCACCTACTGAACACAACGCATGGTCAGTGGGAGACAAGAGCATTTTCACCTCACATCAGGCACCCACTGGGGTTCCTCCGCTGGATTCCATGGATCTCATGTCTGAGCTACCAGGTCACCAAATGAAGCCAATGGTAGCTGGTCCTGCTAAAGTAATGACCGTGGAGTAAATGTGCCTTAGAAGTCAAGTGGGACTACAACCAAATGCCAGACTAGTGGGATATTGTAAGCGCCACCTGAAAACACATTAGCAGCTCTGTCTAGACAAAAACGCATGCAAAGCCAAAGTGCAATTCAGTGAGAAGCTAGTTTCGTCATTCTACCCAAGCATACAGATTGGAAGGAGAAAATAATACAGTCAAGCCCATGTACACAGGAAAAATTCCATTTAACTTTTCTTTTCTAACTTAAGGTTCATAACGGGTGAGGAAGAAAAAGCTGGAGGGGTGTCGATAATTTCATTTTTTAATTTGTCTTGTCTGCTCTAGGCATTCTTCAGTTCAAAGCAACACTTCTAGCTCCCTTCATTCTGCTTGTTTGTGTTTGAAAGAAAACCAAATTAGATCAAGGACTTTATCAAGTCAAGGCCAAGGCCCACCTTGGATCAGTTCGCTCAGCAAAGATTGACCTAGTATTGCTATAGAGAAGGCATTGCATTAAGTGTTATAGGGAATTCACAATCCCTACCCTAAAGTACCTAAAGTCAAGGAGGGAAGGAAAGATATGCAGAGAAGAGCCTTAAAAGCAGTGCCACTGACAGTGGTGTGCCTATGATGTAGCAAAGCAGACAAAATTTTGCAAGAGGGAGGAAATACAATTTTGTTTTTATATTAACTATCCGGAAAAAATATAGCATGTATCTATTCTATTTGAAAGGCAGACCTAGTTTATAAATATATTTTTGTGTAATCACAAGCATTTTTGTTTAATTCTAAAAAGAAATTGTGATTTAAACAATGTTCATTTTTTAAAAATTTGGGGCCAGAGGACAATGTTTATTATTCTAATCGTTCTAAAATATATTCTGTAAATCATGGTAGTACCACCTCAAAATGCAATGTTAGTTCCTTGCTGTCCACTACATGTGGCTACAGTGAGCGATCAGCAGTCTGCAATCAGGAAGAGGGTCTTCAGCAGACCCTAACCTTACTGCCACCCTGATCTTGCATTTCTAGCCTCCGGAACTGTGAGAAATAAATTTCTGTTCTTTATAAACCAACCAACCAAATAAACAAATGCAGCACTAAGAAAGTTGTCACAGAAAAGGTATAAAATGTTTATTTTCAGATGTGGGATGATCGGTCAAACAGGGTTAGATCCTATACCATTTACAGTTTCTAGGTTATATCACGGAAATGAGAGATGGAGCTGATATAGGACTTACGGTTTAGACTGTGATAAAACTGTTTTTAAAAGTTTTTCTTCACTAGTCTTTTTGGCCATAAAAGAAATTCCTTGAGTTCATATGTGTATGTTTGTACAAATTTAGACTCCGATTTCCTGGCAAAACTAGTTATTTTAAACCAGTTATTTGCCATGTAGTATGAAGTAGCACATGGATTGTGCAACAAGCCTTCTCTGCTCCCTTTTCTTAATATAATGACGAAAGATATAATCTTAACAAAACTAGTTTTCTTTCTTTATCATTGAATACTGTTGCAGGTGTTATTTTTGACATATTTGAGTGTGGCTAGACATTCACGTCTGACTCTAAACATGTGTTTGAGATCAAAGTTTCTACTTGAAGGTTTTACTGGCAAGAATTCTAGTTTCCTGTTTAGTTCACATAGATCTCTTCCTTAAACAACCTTCCATAATATTTGTAATATGATATGAATCATATATTTCAGTGCTTTTTAAATTTTCTCTTTACTGATTTGTAACTTTTTTTTTTTAATATGGAAACTTTCCCTGCTGAATGTACAGAGCAGGGCCTTTCTGTGGGCTCTGTTTTAGGAATGAGCTCCAAACAGGTGCTTGAGATGTCTTTAGAAAGAGAAAATGATGTCTTGTGGGGAGAAGTTGGTTCAAAGGTTAGATATGTGTATGGCATGAGAATATCAGGATAGGGCTTTATGCACTGTGGGCTCAACTCCCTTTGCATTACAATAAACTTTTATTGTGTGCCTATGATATAGATAGAAAGCATTGTGTTAGGTAGGTCTCAGCATAGGGTACAAATGTGAAGAAAACATGGTTTTTACCAAACCAATCAGGTTTTCCCACTCAATTGAAAAAGAGCCATTTGCTAAAACAAACAATCACAAAACACCCTTAAATTTAAAGGAAGCTCTAATTAGTATCCGAACACAATAAATTGTTATAGCTGTAAGCAGAGGGAGCTGAAAATTCCAAAGGACATAATTTTATCAAGATAGGCAAGACTTTATTAGGCAAAACTACTTTCTACAAAGTGGAAGCCAACATATCTTGTTAAAAGTTGGGGGAGGAATGCAGGCAACACCTGGGAAGATTAGCCTACATGGTGCCAGACATCCGTTTTGTTTTGAAATATCCTAAAGTCTCATTAATTTTTATTCTATGATTTGGTGACTTATAAGCAATATCGTTCAGGGATGACTTGGCCCTAGAAATATTCTGTATGTTTAGATTAATCACTTTGTCAAGTTCGTTTCCTGCAAATATATACTTCTGTTTTTAATAGTCTATATCTAAACTATTCCAGGAGTACTATATTGTGTATAGTACTAGAATGGTATTCACTGCTCTCCAGAAGACAGTCCCATCCCAGGTTAGATACTCTTTCAGACCAAATTTACATATATAGAAATGTCCTTAACATTTAGAAGAGACAAAAGGTGAGCAGCCAGAATTCAATCAAGCTAATGTTGATGAGGGTTCAATTTGACTCAGAATTCAGATGGTTGGATAATGGAGCTCGCAATTTCCTGGTCTTTCTCTCTCTCTCCCCTTCCATCCCCCACTCCCTCTCCCTCTCCCTCTCCTTCCCTCTCTCTCTCTCAAGTTCCCTTAGAGAACAAATGAGATAAATTGCTATCTGACCCATTGCTTGGGGATAAATATTAAATGGTTTATCCGAGCAACCCAATCACCTCCAGCCAGAGTGGAGAATTGGCCTAAATAATGAAGGCGTGTGTCATCCATCTCTTTGTTTGGCTCCTGGTAACCTTGACAGGAATGAGTGGAGACCATGCTGATTTGTATACACTCAATAATTCAAGGTGTTTGCTTATCTTTCCTTGTCAGATGCTGCTCATCCCAAGTCTATGTTACTATCTAATTAGCCATTTTTTTAACTTTGCTTTTTCACATAAAGCTTTCTTTTTTATTTCATGAATTTAATATGCAAACTCCTCGCTTTTATCAAATGTTGTATTTATTTCATTTGTTAACATGTTCATTAGTTTTTTATTCATATCCTTGATATGCCTTCCCCCCAGTTTTGATTCACCCTCAATGTAACAATCCATTTGATGTTGCTTCCTAAAATATAAATGAAGCGTTTGTACTAAAAATATTATTCCTCAACTGCGCTTACTGAAATCAGATGATATATATTTTTGCTTCTGAATTCTTTCTCCGGCATATTTTCATCAGCTTTTCAGGCTTTTAGTGCTCTTAATAGAATAGTGTGCATTTTCTGCTGTATGGGGTCTGATACTAGTTATGATGAGTATTGGGGCTACTTATCAATATTTCAGGTTCTCTTTTTGAGCCTTCAAGAGATCACCCCTCCCTAAACCCTTGGTCTTGGAATCTCCCTGTGATTTGCCTGGACCAATAAAATATAAGCAGAAGTGGCAGAAATGTATATTTGTGTGGAACTCTCCTGCGTAATTTTTTCCCTTATCTCAGTGACTATGGAGCTAGTACAAAGCTGAGCTGTATCATGGAGGACAGTGGCCTTGGGGATAGCAGGATTTGCTGGTAACCTTGAGTTAGTGAAGAATAGACCTTTGTAATTAGGGAGGCTGTTTATTTCAGCATAGCCTAGTGTAACCTAATTGATACTTTTTGTTTGCAGTTATTCTGCAGAAGTATTTAGTCGGTAACACTCTGTTAGTCATAAACACTATGTGCCCAACATTGTGCAATGTCACAAGGGAATTATAAAAGAAATTCTACTGTAAATGAGGTTTTAACCTTACCAGAGAGACAAGGCTGACAGACTGAAAATAATTGAAAGGGAAGCAAGGCAAGTGTGTGACTGAATGCTTAGTTGTGAGGTATGGATTCTAAGTGCTCTAGAAGCTGAGAATTCAAGAAGGTGAGAATTCCAAGTGGGATGAAATGGACCAGCAGAGAGTAGGAAAAAAGGAATTCCAGGATATGAAAAAGATAAGCAAATAATACAGTAGGCAAGATTCAAGGTGAGGCAGAAGAGTTTTCATTGAGGCTAGGGGAAAGAGAGATTCCAAGTGAATAGGCAAGCGCTTCTAGCCCCATTTTCATTGTTCTCCATATCTTTTGAGTGGATGTTTTTTTTTCCCCCAAACAAGCTGTGAATAATTTCAGATCAATGAATAGGTTTGTTTCACTTCACCCCCTTTTATGTTTAGAAAAATAGTTGTGTTTGTATACAGCCAGATTTGCTGCGTCCCGAGCAAAGAAAAGCCTCGGTCCTTCCCTGCAAGGATTCAGAGGACTGACCTAAGCACCATTCACAAACGACTCCGTGAATATGCCTCTGCCTCCTGGGAACGTATGGGTGACAAAGAGCCTTTTATTGACCAAACTCTATAGCCACGTTCCTCTGGGCCCTCTTCCCAACAAGGCCTCAACCTTTGCCTATAAAGATTTGAACGAACACTAACTTAGTTTCTAACAGGTTAAAGCTGTATCCCTATGATGACTTTGGCCCCCCTTAAAGTGCCTGCCTGAGAAAACTCAAAGCTACCGAAAGAAATTACTGTTTCTTCCAGCCAACACCTGAAGACAAGGCCCATCTCCCAGCCTCTGTGGGAGGATAGGAGCCTAACTTTGATAAGTGCCATTAAGCAAACCCAGATGGGTTTCACGTGGACCAACCTCCTTTTTCCTGCTTTTTATAATGTTTCTCTTCCCTGACTCTACTAAACCCTCACTCACCCGCTTCCTATGCCCTCATTCTCTCCTTAAACCACCCAGTCACGTCTGTACAAATCGAAGCTGAGTTCAGTTCACAATGGACTCTTCTCCCTGTTACAGTGGTTATTACTGATTAAAATCTGCCCTTACCACTTTAACTAGTCCAGCTTTGTTTATCTTTGACTTGGCCTAAGCAGAAAAACATGTATCCAGATGGCATGCTAAGAATGAAAATTCATGATATCAAGTGTGAATTGTTTTTTCCTAATATTCATTAGTAGTACCAAATCGCTCAGCTTTCCAGGAAGGGCACCGAAGGCCCTTCACTCTGCCTGCACTCTGCACTCTTGCCTCCCCGGCAGCGTCCCTACTAAGGACTGAGGGTGAAATACAACACCTCCTTTTTTGACTCTTTTTCTCTTGAAATCTAAGACTGTTTCCTCCAGAATCTGGTCATCTTTTTGACAATAGTTAACAACATTTAAAGTGCAGAAAACAATGACCTAAACTCTGCCATAGTTATAACTTTGGGGGTCCAAGATGACTTTGAGAATTTCTTATTTTTCTTCAAAACTTTAGAAAACTGTTCTATACATATACTTTCTTTTCCATGTTGTATACCACAATGGAAATTGTCATTGCACACACGATGATTTGGACTAGTTAATTCAAACTAAGAAACATTTTATTCAGAAAACTTTTGACAGAGAGACAAACTTTACAACTGGGCATTTAGGGTAGTTTATATGTTAACCTCATCTCATCTCTTCCATCTAGATTTTTAAAGAAATGATATTGGTCCCTTCTTATCCTTTCTGCTTATATTTTTCACATTTATTTTAGGACATTAATATTTTTGGAGGAAATTTATTCATTTTTCTCTTTCAGAAACATCCCCATTGTGATCTTTTAAAAAATGCTGGACTGTGGAAAACAGTATGGAGGTTCCTCAGAAACCTAAGAATTGATCTACCATAGGATCCAGCAATCCCTCTACTGAGTATTTACCTCAAAGACTTGAAAATTCATATCTGAGAAGATATTTGCACACCGATGTTCGTAGCAGCATTATTCACGATGGCAAGGACGTGGAAGCAACCGAAGTGTCCTACAATAGACGATTGGACAAAGAAACTGTAGTGTGTGTATGTATGTATGTATGTGTATATATATATATATATACACATACATACATACATACATACATACATACATACATACAACGGAATATTATATATATACATACAACGGAATATTACTCAGCCATAAGAAAAGATGGAATACTGCCATTTGCAAAAACATGGGTGGACCTCGAGATAATCATGCTAAGTGAAATAAGCCAGATAGGAAAAAAGTTGAAAATCACATATCACTTGTATGTGGGATATAAACCTAAAAGCAGCAAATGAACAGGACAAACAAACAGAGACTCATAGACATGGACTATAGACTAGTGGTTACCAGAGGGTAGGGAGGAGGTAGACTGGGTAAAGGGGATCAAATATGTGGTGACAGAAAGAAATCTAACTATGAGAGATGAACACACAGTGTAAATATATATATGCTTTACTGTTAAAATATATAGCTGAAACTTACCGGATTTCATTAACCAATGTCACTATAAAAATAGTTAATTAATTAATTTTTAAAAAATGCTGGAAATGGTGGTTGGGCCCTAAGTAGATCTCTCCTCAGGGCCACCATGGTTTAATCCTCTGGTCCAATTGCGTGGAAGCACCTGACTTCGCACTGTCTGCTAATTCTCACTTCAGTTATTCCCCCTCCTGTGAATGTTCTCAGACTCTCATGTACTACAGAGAAAATAATCCACGTTTGGCCTCTGTAAAGGCTGTCTTTAATCAGAGCGATGTTTTTGCTTGTCCAACATTCAAAACCTCAAAATTCACTCGAAGTCCTGACTGTATTTTGCAAGATGCTTTTGATCAGTCGGACACTGGCTCACCATTTGATTCAAACCAATGACCCAAGTCTCAAGTGCTCCATCTATTAGACCTGCATAATCATCCAGCTTAGCTGCACATTGTCCATTTTAATTAAGGGTGTGCTACACCCATTAGAGAAAGTTTATGAGCCAGAGGCTGAACTTATTTGTGCCTGTACCAATCCCACAAACAGAGCCTTAGCACCTCCAAAAGGATAATAATAATAATAACAATAACAATAATAATAATGAATGTTGTGTCTCCTTGAATACCGACCTCCAGCTAAGTGCCCTTTCTCTGTATGAATTTCTTGATAATTCAGTGCCATTAAAATAGATTCTCTTAAAGTCTCTGTTCTGTCAAACACAAAAAAGAGAGATATATAGAGTATAGGATTTAATTATCACTGCTCTATATCTCCAAATGTGAGTTTTTCTGAGTAATAATTGCCCAAGTTTGTCTTCAAAAGGCATTTTAATAGTGCTAATACTAGTAAATATTGCTCATTTTGATCTGATGTGCTGTTTTAATGGTTCCCATGGTTCTAAAAGTCATTTCTTATTGTTTTACTGTAGAAAGAATCTTACTTTAATTATGTCATAATTGTTTGGAAGCCATAGAATCTTAATTAATGCCAATGGCTTCAAGGCACAAACCAAATGTAGAGTTTATGTTCATGTTTGTTTCTTCATCTCTTTCTGCCCAAGAAAAGATCCCCCATGAGCTTTTTCAAACTACAGACATTCATAGATGTTTTCTAAAAGAGTCTGGTGATGTCATTTTTTTATTTTTTAAGTCAGATATTTTCAGCTTCACCTCAGTTTTTAAAGGTTAATAAGGAATCAACATTTTATCTTCACAGGGAAATCTTTATCTCAAGAACACAGTTGTTCACTCTGAATGGTAAGAGTAGAAACTTTTGATTGCAGAATGGGATGAACTCCAAATGCCTTCGCTTGGAGTTCCATGACTGCCACAAGCCAAATGCACTCTCTTCTGAAAAATCAGCTCTAGTTAGCATACCACCAACTCGTTCTTTTGATACTTCCTGCAAATGCATTTGTTCACTCTCTTCTCTCTACCTGGAATCCTGTAATGCGCCATTTCAAATCACAGAACCTCTCCTGCAACATCACAGCAAAGCACAGATGACTATACTCCACTCATTTGGCTTCAGGAGTCACACCTTGACTTCATTTACATTCATGGTTTTTTTATCTTTTAAAATCACTGAAGAAAGACCATGTCTAAAAGCCTTGGGATTTGCCATGGCATTTTGCATAAGGACTTACTTGAAGCACATATTCCTTAAATATTGGTTTAGTGATTGCGTATGGACTTTCCCCTTTGGACCTAGCAAGTTTGCAAAGGTACATCTAGAAAACATATTCCTGCTTCGTACCAAAGAATCAGCAAAGAATTTTAATCTCTTAGAAGCAGAAAGCTGGAAATGACTTAGAGATTATATTTCCCTGCATTTAATACAAAGGGGAAACTTGTGCCCAGAAAATTAAATTATGTTTCCCAGGGTCCCACAACTAGTTATTAGCAGAGTTGTAACTAGATCACAGGTTTCCTGACTCTAAGTGTTAAAGTTTTCCCTTGTAATTTTCACAGGCTGAACATCAATCACTTTCGTTTAGCTATTCCAGATATCCCCCTGATTGTCTTAGTCAAATCCCCATTTTGCATGCTAGCTGGTAAGCAACAAATAGCTAAATGGAAACCATTGCTAATCTAACATCTCATTTTCTCTTTAGTTTCAATCTCCTATACAAACTGAGATTCAAATAACTATTTATCTGAATTGATTTGCAAAAGACTTTAGATTTTAACTCAAATGGGGAGGGAATTTGTGCATGGGCCCTTGAGGAGTCAGGGGAAGGAGTGCAGGGGAAAAGGGGAAAACAGAGAGGGCAACATGACCTCTGAACTTGGTTCACCTCTGTGACCTGTTGCCTGGGTGTAGCAATAACGTTATTGATGTCACAAGAGGAAACAGCTGTCCTGTGGATGTCAAGATGAGAAATGTTGATGAAGTGAGACAGAGAAGAACAATATCCTCATTCTGTTTGAAAATAGCCCCAATGAGGAAATGAACAATTTAGTGACTTTGGAAGTGGCAGAAGAGAGCCTCACCATCCTGGACGTGGCATTGTCATGGTTGGGCATGCTAGCCATGGCAGGAGTAAGGCCCCCTTAAATGTTCCTTAGATATGCAACATGACTTGGGTGAGCTAGTAGATGAAGAAAGGTAGAAAGAACATGACACAGGTCACACAGTGCAGTAGCCAGCTGAGCAGACCAGTGAAATACTCTTATGAGAACTATAAATATAACTTAGGAGATATTTCAGGGTATTGGAGTTGGGGAATTTTCTGGTACACCTATTCTGACGACCTTCTACCCACAGGATTGAAACACTTGGGAAACTTGCATACACCCTAATATCCAAAAACGAAACACTGAAGAGTTGTACTAGACACTAAGAACAGAATTGCAGAAAGTGGTCGTGTTTTTCTCTTTACTGCTTCCAATTACCTTTGTTGCTATTATGGCAAAATTAATGGTTACCTTAATACACCACTTGTGGATATGTCAGCCTGACCAGTCTGTGGGTGGGCAGCAGCCCTGAAATAAAGGAGTTTCCTGAAGTTCTAACGAGTCCTTGGTATCATCATGTTCCAGGCCTCAACTATTATATTTGTGATCCTAGAACAAATATTTTACTTAAAATGAATTAAAGATTTTTCAGATAGAAAGCGGATAATTATAATTGCTATAGTCAATGTAAGTCATTGACTAAGATTGCTATTGAAAACTCTAGGTGCATAGGATGCGATTTGAAACAAAGTGGTATCTGAATCAACTTTGAGGAACAGGTATATGAGAATTATTATGAGCACATTTCTGGACTGTTATCTTTCCTCACGTTTACCATCCATTATCTGCCTTTGTTCTGGTTCATGCTAGTCTTTTTATAATCCTTTTTTAAAAATACAAAATCAATACAACTTTAATTACAAAAAGCCCATGGTGCCTCTTGAAAAACAGAACAAACAAAAAAGGACATTTTGAAAAGGGGCTAGTGATCTAAGAAGTGTGACCTCAGGCCATCCTATTTCTAAGGGGTGATGTTGTTGATCTGTTGGTCCCATTATAATGATTTACACATCCATATCTGGCACCTTTTGTTCTCCAGTAGGCTTTGTGCTTGGTAAATGGAGAATTGCATACCAACCAGGGGTTTGACATTTACAATGCTTTGTAGCATAAGATAGAGTCACATCTGGGCAAACATTGTCCCTGGTGGTTAGCGGCTCATATCATCTGTGCGTAGTCTGGCTGCCAAAACGATGAGCACTCATTAGAAATGTCCCATTTACTCTCAGAGCCAAATAAAAGCACAAACTAATCTAAAATGAACAGTCACAGGGTATGTGTATGTATGTGTTCAATATGTGCTGACTTCTTCCAGGGCACAAGGCAGCTTGTTTTTCCTTTGAATATTGTTTATATCGGCAGTCTGAATCAGTGTGAGTATAACAATATAGAAAACCTAATCCTGACCATGTGCCTCAGTCCAAGCTGAGAGACATACAAAATAGCCCGATGAAATTCTTTTGCTGATATATACATTAAATTAAAAATTTTGTTCACTGCTTGACACAGCCTCAGGTTTATGAAGAGCCCTGGATACAATTTACCTGAAAATGAGGCTTTCTCTGAGTAAGTGGACTTCGTGTTTGTTTGGTTATTTGTTAACATTTTCTGTAAATGAAATAACTGATCATGAATTCATCTTTGGGTTGGCTGTTACATAAGACACACAACATCCCATCTTAAAGCACTGTAGAGAACTTCACAGCAAACACTTGCATTAATCTATTCTTGAATTTATCTTATTTTCTACCATGATTTTATGTCTTCCTAATTTTAAATTTTTTTATGCATTTATCCTCCAGAATTGTGAGTAATTTTGTTAGTCATTTGAAATCCTTTTTTGGAACAAGATAGTTATAAATACCTAAAACGAATAAAGTAAAACAAAAAACAAAACCATCCTCTGACCTTGAGGAGCCTATAAATTACTTGTGGTGACTCTACAAATTTAGAGAAGATAAAGATATAAAGAGGTCTATACTAGGTGCCAATACATGGTAGACATTTAAGGCAATAGTATCTGAGAGGATGGGAGATTAATCTGGGTGGTAGGACTCGAGGGAAATGAATAGTTGGGATGGAATCTAAATACTGGATCTCCAGTAGTTATATAATGCCGAGTGGGACATGAACACCCAGTCATGAAACAACATATGACAAAACTGAGTAGGGGAGTGTGCTCCTAGCTAGGCAGGCTGAGAAAGCTAGAGGTCTTTAGTATTCAAATTTGTTTCGTCATTCTCATGGTCTTCACTCAGACCCTCTTTTTTAGACAATCTTATTTTAGACAATCTCAGCACTCTTGCTTTTGTTTTCTCAGTTCAGGGCAGATCAGAGGCAGCAGGAACTCCGACAACTTGAAATGACACCCCGATGAGAGTGGTGGAGAGGGAGCAAAGACAGGACTCCTGGATTTGGTAGCGTAGGATCATTTTTGTGGGGCAAACACACCTCATACCCAGGGGCCCTGAAAGCAAACTTTTCCGCGTGCTAATCCCTGATTTTGCAAGAAATGATTTTATATGTTATTAAATTAATTTTGGTTAAGAAGATAGGTCATATGTACTACATTGAAAAACATAAATAAAATTATTAGAAAATTGCTCTAGACAGATATTCAGTATCCCCTAGCATTTCTGTGACTGTGTTCAGTCACCACTAATATAACTATGCCATCCTTGATGCCATTACTATTATCATGAAAATGTTTCTAATGCCACTGCTCTGCAATTGCATCTCAAGTAGCTCATGGTAATTTTATACAAACGGTTCTTTTAGCTTCAGATTCTTTCAGTTTTATAGTCTTACAACACTGGTTTCAGTTCTCAGTTGATGGGGGCTCGACTGGTGGCAGGATTTAGGTCATCGGCTCACCTCATGCCTCCAGTGCTAACACATTATTGTTGAATCAAGCCTTCTTTCCCAGAGAAGGTTTCTGTTCCTTATACCACCTGGCTCCAGTTGTCTACCCTAGGCCACGTTTCTGCAGATAAAGAAAGACCTAAGAATTGGCCTTTGTATGTAGCAAGCTGGTGGTCACTGACAACCTTGACAAGAACAGTTCGGAGTGTGTCGGAGATGATTCTGCTCAGAGTAGCAGAAAAGTAGATGTATAAAGGACATAAAGGCGGCAGAACAGACTGTTCTGAAAAGTGTCACTCCGAAGGGAGAAGAGAAATGGGACAGTAGCTCGAATGGGACATGAACTGATATGAAGCTTGTTTTGTCATTATTGTTTTTATTATTGCTTGTTTGTTTTCTCTTAAGATTGTATCATATCTCAAGGCTGATGGAAATGATCTAACAGCAAGGAAAAAATTGGTTGTACAGGAATGAAGCTTTTGAGTAAGTTAGAGGGATCTAGTGACAAGAGGGAGAGCAAAATATGGCGCCACAGAAACATGCAGGCAAGGACTAGCTGGGGTAAAAGTCTACCTCTCAGAGGGCTGTCCCATGCAAAGCTCCCCTCTTGTCTTCCCAGGGGTTCTCACGTGTAAGAGAGATGTCAGAGTGGTCACAAAACAAGAAAAGGGTTTATAATTGGACTCTGTACATCTTGGGATTCCAGCTGATGCAATTTGATCAGGTTAATTTTATTGATACCAAGCCTATTTTCAAAGTCTATCTTGGAGGGAGAAAAAAAAACAAACTCTGAAGAAATAGAGCAAGCTGGAATGAGAAAGCAAAGGAGATTAATGGGCTCGTTTTCTCTCTTTTTGTAAATACAGTTTGAAATCCTACCAAAAACAACCTAAACTGAAAAGAAACCATAGCACTGAAAACTTACATTGGCAATTTGGTTGTCAGTGAAAGAACAGTGCCCTGGCATTACCAGTTGCAAAAAGGAGCAGAGAAAGAAGAAAGAGAAGACAAGGAGGGAAGAGAGTGCTGAGAGCGGAGGGAGAGTAAGGTAGGGAGGAAAGTTACAGGAAGAAGAGATAAGACAGAAAGAAATGGAGAGGAGGGAGCAAGGGTAAATAGCCAAGATGAACAAGAAAGTTTTTCAGTTGTAAATGGTTATCATTCCTTTCTCCATACAAATGCCAATCAGAGCAGCAACATGCTGTTAGATTAATATGCAGCAGCAGCCCAGCCTCACAAAGTGGTGTGATGTTTTAGTCTGGTGTCTCGCTCCCCAGATATAATCACCACGCAAAGTAAAGACAAGTGAATAATGTTGGTATTTTTTTTAATGGAGGATGCCTTTGAGTTTAGCTCAGAGACAATAGCCTGTGGTTGCATCTGATTATAACTCATCTCCATGGGGGTAGATAGTCATTGTAAATGTCTGAGAAATTATGAGCTTCTTTAGCAAGATGAACTCTGTGATTATAACGACACTTGGCATTTGCACATTTTGTAGCCTTTCTCATCTGAAAATCATAGAACTACTTTTATATTATAACTAGATTCTTATGTGTGTGTGTCTTTGGGGTTTGCGGTACATACCGATGAGTGTTCCTTTTCTTTCTTCCTTCCTTTCTTTCTTTCTTTCTTTCTTTCTTCTTTCTTTCTTGCTTGTTTGCTTGTTTGCTTGCTTGCTTGCTTGCTTGCTTCCTTCTTTTCTTCGCTTCCTTTCTTTCTTATTTCCTTTTTCTTGCTTCCTTTCTTCCTTCCTTTTCTTTCTTGCTTTCTTTATTTTTTTCTTCCTTCTTTCCTTTCTTTCTTTCTTTCTTTCTTTCTTTTCTTTCTTTCTTTCTTCTTTCTTTCTTTCTTTCTTTCTTTCTCTTTCTTCCTTTCTTTCCTTCTTCCTTCCTTCCTTCCTTCCTTCCTTCCTTCCTTCCTTCCTTCCTTCCTTCCTTCCTTCCTTCCTTCCTTCCTTCCTTTCGTAGTAGGAGGCAGCTATTTGGAATACTGTCATCAAGATAACTAAAAATTCTGTTGAGGGAGGCAGCCTCGGAAGTCAAGGAAATGTGTGAGACCAGAGCTCACGAAAGCAAGGCAAAGGAACAGAGTAGGGATGGCTGTATTGGCTCTCTAATCAGGAGAACAGGGTGTATTGTTTGAAAATTAGTCTAAATGTAACTCCAGAGTCTGAAGGTTTTTCTGTTCCTCAAAGGCAGAGCCATCCTAACATCCAAGTGATTTTCTAGTATAGCCTAACTTGAGAAACAATAAAAGCTTCTTTAATCTGAAAACATTTTCTCACTGGCTATTAGCGATTCACATTTTATCCATTACTTCAAGATAAGCCCCTGAAGAGCCTTATTCATGCATGTTGGCAATATAAACTATCACATCCATTACAACTTAGCATGACTTCATCTACGGAATTTGCTTCAGCCAGTTTATAGAGCATTGAGAAGAAAGGGGATATTGAAGAGATTTCAAAATTGTGTGTGGCGGTGAGAAGCGGAATGCCCAAAACTTGATTGGAGTATTGGGAAACCAAAAGGAACTATGAGGGCTCTGGACATGTGAGGAAGAAGCGAAGGAAATAGGAAGTAAAAAGATGCTGAATCCAGCTCTGACCATGTACTGAATCAAGTGACTTCCATGTCAATAAGAGTTTGCTTACATTTTTAAATATACTTCTTATTAAGAAGAAGACAGAGAAGAAGAAAAATAAAATACGATATGATATGAAGTAGAGTTGGACATGTCAGAGTCTCCATTTATCTAAATCCTTGCCACTATCCCGCCCCCCATTCGCTCAACCATTGACTGACACTTTTACCAGTTATTGTCAGAACGCTTCCAGCTCTGTTTCTAGTTCCTACCCTAGTATGAGCCTAAAATACAGGACACCAAGATAAATTAGAATTTCAGTTAAAGAACAAACATTAATATCTATATTTATATGTTAATATTAATATAAGTATGTCTCATATAATATTTGGAACACATACTAAATTTTTTTTGTTGTATATCTGAAATTCAAACTGATGGCAAATAAATATTTTTATTTGCTAAATCTCTCAATCCTACCACAGCTACATTCCAGTAGTATAACACAGATCACAGAATTGGCCTGTCTACAGGCCAATTAAAAATTCACCTTTGGGCTGCTGCTTCACTAGTGCATGTTGATGGTCTCCGATTTTCCATATGCCAGACTCGGATCATCAGAGCTGCCTCCTACTTCCTGCCAGGGCTACCTGTCCTGCTGGTACCTTGGCCTCCCAATCAGGGAATCATACTGGGCTATCCTGTTGCCAAGTAACTGGAGCAAAAACATACAGATAAATGGGAAAGATAAGACTTCTAAACGTCTTAATTTGCTTCATCAGATACTTGAAGACAATTAAACTCCTAAACTCACAAGGTTTTTAGAAAGGCAAAGCTCTTTGCAAATTTTAAACAGACATAAAATAGGTACCATGACAGTTAACCTGATGTAAAATATATGAGTGTGTATGTATGTATGTATGTATGTATGTGTGTGTGTGTGTGTGTGTGCGTATATACATATATACATATACATATATATACATACATACATAGATGCAAATTGTTTTGTGGAGAAAAATTTGAAAGAAAATGTCGATACTTACTGTAGAGGCCCTAAAACCCCAAAAGCTGGTTTTTCTTTCCTAATCTCCGTGCCTTCATCTCCCCTTGAGAATGACCCGTTTACCTTGTCACAGGGTAAAGCTCAGTTTTGGCAATCAGGGAATGTCTTTACTATTCAAAATTGCTGTAGCAACTGCATTTCAGTCCCCTGCTCAGCGAGCAGGTTCCTGGTCAAGTTCAAAAAAGGAGCCATACCTTCATTTGCAGGATGCTGTGTTGAAGTCACACTTCAGAGACATGGCTTTGTGCAGCCTCCTGGGATTTAGCGAGGCTTGAATCACTGTGACCTCTGTGCCCTTACAACATCACAGAAAACACCATCACGGTGGCCACTAATTGGTCACCTTGATGTCAGTCACAGCATGGAGATCAAGGACAGAGCCGGTCCTGGAAAGTGAACTACACACGCTCTCCGAGGTGGTCTCTACAGATCAGGCTAGCATCCTGCTGAGAGCACAGTGCGAGGGAACCTTACCCCAGGACTACTTGAAACATGGCTGTGCTGCACACGAACAAAGGACAGGTGGCCTCCCTAGTGACCCTTTCCTAGCTACCTACCAAGTCCAAATTGTCAGCCTTTCACACCTATTATGCTTCCATTATCTGTGAAAAATACTAAGTACCGTGCCTTGGATATAACATGCACAAAGCATGCTCTTGAAATTAGTTTCTGCTTATTGGTTTAAAAAAAGAATTTAAGATTATTTTATTTTTAAGGGAGCAAATCAATCAAGGATTGCTGGGGTGTTACATTTGAGAAGCTCACTATAATAATAATCAAATTTTAAAAAAATCTAAATGCAATGTGTTTTATGAAATAACTTACATGGTAGTAGGAAGAATAGAAAAAATGTAGAGAATAAGTTGATTACATCTTTCTGTTATTTCCCTTGGTTTGAATACAGTTGTGGGTTACCATTCTTGCCCATTTAAACCAGGCTTTTTAGATTATAGGAATGGCTAGAATTAAGTATAAATTCTAATCAAAAAAGAAAAAGTGATACCACTGCACAGGGTGAGGTTTATTAAAAGTCCTTTATTCTTTTGTTCAATTTACCAAATGAAATAGTGCATGGAGTCCATTTAGATAATTTAAGATCTTTCTCTAAGTGATCTTTCTACTCTCTCGATGCCAGGCCTAGGAGCCTCTAGAAGGGTTTATTTCTGTCTTTAACATGGAGACCAGTGTTGTAGGAGTAGAAGGCAAGTATTAGAACAGAGGACACACTATGGTCAACTAATGGTCTGGACACCCACAATCATAATAAGAACAGAACTAGAACTTCTGAGGATAGAATCCACTAAAAATAGTAAGGACCAGAGTCTCAAATGCTCTGGCAAATACATGAGGAAGAAGTGTAAGTTTTCTTACATAGAAGAGGGGCCCACAGGGCATCTACTTGCTTGTCGAGGCAAAAGTAGTTAAACATCTTTTGAGTAACTTAAGGAAAGGAAAACTCTTTGGGAGTTGTCTGGGTATGGTCTGATTCTCCTTCAGGGGTGTCCTACGCTAGGAGTGGATGAGAATCAGATAGAGGGGTGTAGCAGCCACTCATTAGAAAGATCCAGCAGTAGGGGGCACAGAAAACACAGCCTGCCGGATGGCATTGAAAGGGCTGGCCACATAGAAATTGAGGCGCTGTATGTATGCATTCCTGGTTCATAAGATAACAGTGACATTTTAATGAAGACTCTTCCGTGGGAAACTTTAAGGAAATAGGATCAGATACTAGATTAAGAAGTTCACTTAAAACAGAATTAAGAGAAATAATACAGAAACTAGGAGGAAGAATTGGGTCAGTTACTAGTATTTTAAGGAATCAGACTAAATGAAAGAATTAACTTTGTGCTTCTCTATCTTCTCTTTAGTGTGGCCAATTATCAAAGCTAAGGAGTGGTCCAGGCAAAAATAACAAGGCTGGGGGCAGAAATAGCAATCCAGAAGTAGTTTGTGCTTGCCTTTGTCAACTTGAGACTGTGGCAAAAAGTCTGGGACAGTCTACATTATTCTGCATGTGAGCTGATAAAAACTGGCTGGGAACAAGAGGACGGGGAACACCCTAGAAGGTTCCCTCCCCAAATCTCAGACATGCAACACACTGCAGAGATAGCTAATCGGCTGACTTGCTTCGCTAGTTTAACTAGCTTTTTAAGAACCTTTCTATATCTACCCTTCTGCGATAGCAGATTCGAGTAAGGGCCTGAGAGAGGGGAATAAACAGACATTTGAGGAATCGTTTTTAAGGTATGACTCCATTCAAAAAGGGACCTGGAGTTCCAACCTTAATAAAAGCTTAGGTAACTTCCTGGTATTGTGGGAATAAAATAAAGGGGCCTGAGGGCTAAGTCCTAGTTTCTCATGCAAGAGGATTGTTGAGGTTTCATCTCAAATGTGATCTCTACTGGGTAATCAGTCATCCACATGGTAACCCAGCAACTTTTAATTGTCTTTAATTAAGGGGCCACAGAGGCAATCAGTTACATTTCTAGCACATTAATGAGAGAAGCATGAAGTGCAAAATGGCTGCCAGAGGAAGACAGTGCTTATATAAACTACATCTCCTGGCAGAATTTCTAAGGGTGAATGTGGTAGGTAGTACATTCTTGAACCTGCCGGGTCCCGGAATCCCAGATTAAAGAGGTGAAAAATAAAGAAAATTCAAGAATGTCTGTGGGGGAAAAAAATGATATTTGAGAAATACATGAAAGAATAAATATGATCTTCTTGGTTAAATTAATTTTAAAAGCAGACGATAACGTGCACCTGGAATTCTTAAAAAATAAAGACTAAGAAAAAAGACAAAGTGAAGAAGTTAAATGAAGCTAAAGAGTGACTTCACCCAAAGCCTGACGTTAAATTACAAAGTAAAATTGGAAAACTAACTCTTCAGGCCATCTGTAAACTCTCCTGCTTCAAGTAGCTTTTTCTGATTATGACAGTGCACATTAATCCCTGTTTTCTTAAAAGAAAAATTACTATAGTATTTACTAAATGTATATTTGTTTGCCTAATTGCAAATGCTCATATACGCCTTATTAAGGGATGGGACCCCCTGGCTTCTTGAGACAATTTACAAAGTGATTTTATTCATATTTTCATGCTTGGTTATCAGCACCTCCCTGTGATTTTTTTAGGCAGCATATGTGCCTGTACCTGCTTTTGTAGTTGAAGAAACTAGGCAATAAAGCCCAGCCCGAAGTAGTGAAGGTCAGCCTAGATCCTGCATCCTCTGGCTGGGATTCAGTGTTCTGTCCACTCTCACATGTGATCCTGCACAGGCATATAACTTACATGCCTGTGCATCCTCTCAGCCCTTCTGAGCATACCATAGGTAGTCAACATATATTTTGACCTAATTCAGAAAGAACGACTTTAGAGACTGTGGTTCTGAAATAGGGCAGAAGAAGGAAGCTTTTCACTAAGTTTGTAAATATGTCCTGTGAGATTATTTCTTTTCATTTGCATTCTCATTAAACAATCTTAAACTATATTGTTTAAAATTATATCCAATTATTTGCTAGGTACTTTAAGAAATATTGGGAAGAAAAGATTTTTAGGGATAAACGAGTAATTATCAGGGGCTGGACTGCCCTCATTCTTCACAAGGAGATTTTTCCCAGCCTTTCTTCCCACCGATAATAAGATGTGCTTGTACTAGGAGCTGATGCCTAAATGTTAGACATGTTGATTAATACTTATACAAACCAATCGATTCACAAAAATCTTAAGTCAGCCACTATGTGCAAAACTAACTTCTTTGACAGAAAGACAGGTACAAAACAGGCTCTGTTTTGAAGGAGTTTATAGGTTAGCTGGGAGGTAAAGCCTACACAGGAAAGAAAACTAACAAAGCAGATGAGCCCATGGAATGGGTTTTATACTTTGTATATTTAGACTTGGCAGGCATCAAGACTGCTGGCAATTTTTATGTGCTGGCTTTTCAGGTATTATCTCATTTTATTTTCATAACAGTCCAGGATACATATATAATTGTTATTGATATTTGCATTGGATATGAATACAATCAAGGTCACCTTCAGCTCAAAACTCTCCCATAGTTTATCTTCTAAAGCCCAGTAATTGCAGAGTTCTTATAACAGCTACAAAGCTCATTGGATGGGATCCTGTCTCCCTCTTTCACGTCCTTTCTAAGCCCCTACCTCTTTATCCTCATCGCCTACCACTCTTCCCCTCACTCCCCACGCTCTGGATACAACTGTCTTATCAGCGCAACAGAGAAATATCAAGCATGTCTCCGCCTTAGGCCTTGGTGTGTCCAGGGCTCACCACATTGGATTTCCTAGTCCTTCAGTTCTCTTCTCAGATCAAACCTATCAGGATGACCTTCCTTCCTTGACTTCTTAAGGAAACCGCAGGCCCTACCGTAGCAGCCAATCCTTTCACCTAGCTTTCCTTTTCTCCAAAACTACATCATGTTGATGCATATTTACATATTGATTTACATATTAGTGCCTTTCTCCCTGGACTAGCAGGAGCTTTGTTTCATTCACTGATGTATTTCTACTGTCTAGGGTGGAACCAAGCATCAAAGGGGCTCGATAAATACTTGTGGAATCCTCTGGATAAGGCAAATCAGGCTTTGAGAGCTTAGGTAATCCAGTCACAGCTCCATGGCAGAAATGGGGCAGGATCCCCATCTTCTGATTACCTATCTGGATGGTCTTGGAGAAAGAAAGACCACTGCAGGCTGTGGGCACTGAAACACAGCTACTTAAAACAAAACTTAGAGACTTTGAGTTCCCTCTCTAAACTAAATTATGACAAATGTGAAAGAAGGTATAAAGTTATGGAGAGTGGGTCCACAGTTTTTTTTATTATTAATTTATAAATGCATCAATTCATCCATCATGTATTCTGTATGTACTCAGTGTCCAGCATTGCATAGTTTCTTTTATCTTCTTTCTTTTTTCAAGGAGATAGAGTAGATACATGATAGATAGATGGTAAATAGATAGATAAATAGATAGGCAGGCAGGCAGACAGACAGACAGAATCATTCAACTCTACAGCTGATGTTCTCATCTCTAAATCCAGGTGCCTCTACCTCATGCTCCCTTCCAGTACCCTAAAAACAGCAACACGTTTTACAGATATTTATCCAATCAAACCCCTATGCAACAAAACCTACTATTTCCTCAGATATTTACTACATTCTGGGTACCCAATAAAGAAATTTATGTTAAATTATTTACAAGTATATTATTTTACATTTCTGGTAAAATATGTACATTTAGAGGATTTCTGAAAAGATAGCAGTAATGATAGAAACTACAGTACTATTTTAGGTCAAAGAAGAGACCTGTAACCTTCATATTGTATTATTTGATTGTTCTGAACTCTCTACCTAAACATAAAGCTGGTTTTGGCCTGGCAGGAAAACAAATGTGAAAAGAAAGGAAGAAAATGAGTTGTATGGCTTAAAGGAAAATAATTTTCTGTTTTCGCTTCTTTCCCCTTTTCTGCAGTTCACTTTCTATCAATAGGGGAATATTCTTTCCTCTACAAGGAATAACCTCTCTTTCATGCACTGAAAAATGTCATTTTTGAGTTCTCTATGGGATAGTTTGACAAATTTTCAGACTGCGTGAGAAACACAGACCTGTGTCTTTCCAGGTGGCTTAAACTGAACAAGAAAGAAAATCTCCCTCAGGACAGAGGCTGTTGTTTGGGTTTGTGGCAAAATATAATACCAATTTATAATAATGGCAATGGCAATGGCAATGGCAATGGTCCTGTGTAGTCAGCAGTATTTGTTTTCTTACTGGTTTTTGATGTACAATTCCTGTTTATCTAGAAAAGAAATTTATTTGAAAAATATGGAAATGTAAGTACAAAATATGGAAATACAAGTTTTTCTGTGTGTTTTTTTTAAATTCCTAATTAAATTGAATTGGGGATTCTGCTGTTTGCAGCTTTAAAAAATAGCCAATTGAAATTTAATTTGTAGCTTTTTTCTATAGTATTCATGCCCTAAAGCTAAATTAATGATCAGTTGTAAGCACTTCAGCAAAGAGACCATTATGACTTTTGAATAAAATTAAACTTTGGCCCATATCGTAGATAAAATAACTAGTACTAAGATAAGAATAACATCTGTACTATAAATAACAAAGGGTTAAAACCTGCCCCACCCCCCCGCCCCACCTCCCTCTCCCTTCCTCTCTTTCTCTCTCTTCCTCTGCCTCCTCTCTTTAACAATTAAAAAGAGACAGGAAGCTCAAGTGTATTCTAAGACTGGTACATGTTGTAAATCAAATTAATTACTTTTGCCCAAAACTGTCCTTAGTGGAGGATTTTTGGCTACTGGACTGTTAAAACCTCTTTACTTAATCACTGTCCTATAGCGTCATCCCCCTGATAGAAGGGAGGAACTGGAGCAATGGCAATCTTTTCACCTTTCTCCAATGCCCACAAGACTCTGATTTACAGGGTGAGTGTGTTAAGTATCACTTAGCCAGACTACCTACCTTTCAGAAGCCCCTCTTTGGGAGCAGAATAGAACCCGGAGAAGTTGACGTGGAGGTGGCTTTTTTTTTTTTAATCTATTTCTCTCTTAGAGCCGTAGCTCTGCTTTCAATACCCTGTGAATTTCTTTCTTCGACTGGGTTTTAAAATATCTTTGTTGGACATTATATCTGTCCAGACTTTTGACATTCCCCTATCTTCGATCAAGAATTCATCACCTCTGTGCTTTACACCAAACACCACACCAGATAAGTCCAGCTCACAAAGACATGCGTGCTTAAGGGGAAAGCTACGTGCAAGGCGGTGTACTGAATCGGGGAAATGCGCTTATTATAACTCGTCTGTGCAGCCGCCTCGGTCTTCAAGTAGGCAATGGCAAGGCCATCATTTCCAAAGGCGAATGGAGAATGCCAGAAGAGTGCCCAGACAAAAAATAAATCATGGGCATATTTACTGCTGATGTTTGAGTTTATATTATTTGCTATTTATTTTTAAGTGAACGGCCTTGTCTTTCTCATTCAGGAATGCTGAAGTTAATAACATTAAAAACAAAGCCTTCTCTGATTAAATATCAACCGATCGTGGGGGTGACTAAGATATATTTTGAATAAAAGAAGTATTCTATATTTGAATACGAAATATTCCATACCCGATTCATACGTACACACCTAAGATCTAGGTATATTGAAACAGCTTTTATCAAGCATGATTCCCAGAAGTCAGTCCTGTCCTCTGACCTCAGGCTTTCTTAGATGGAATGTCATCCACGCCATTTGACTTCAGGAGGAAATCTCTCCCTCACAGATCTTTTCCTCAGAACAGGTTTTAGGAGAGAACTCGCTAGGTGTTTCAAGGAGTGAGGTCTGAAGGACTCTGAGAGTGTCTGTGGAAAGGAATCACCTTTAATGATAGCTCTGCTTTGTGGGAGAATGGCTGATTCTTAGGGCTTGGCTTTGTAGTCCCTAAATATTGGCATTGTTCTGTAAGTTCTAGTATCTCTTCTACAAAGAAGATTATAGTTAATAATTAGGAATTGTGGGGCCAGGGGTATATTAGGGAATGATCTTATACCATACTATTGAATGTAACATCCAAATGATCATGAAAATTGTTTAATAGGAGCTCATAAGATAGAGTTTTGTCTTAGGTTGTGTTTTCATTTTTTGTCTTTCTCTTTGTTCTGAAAGGTTAATATCTGGAACATGGGCAATGAAGCAAAGGAGAACTCTTTTGCTTAACAATGTATAATTTAAAACTCCAGCGATTGTTTTTGGTCAGTTTCTTGCAATCTGCAAGGTAATTTTTTTCAATTTATTTAGAATTAGTCACGTGCACTGTTGAAAAGGCAGAGTGAATTGATGCTAAATAGTTTTTGGAAGATGTAATTGTCTGATGATTTGTAAATAGCTAAGCTTATCAAAAAAGTAATTTAAATGTTATGCCAACAATTTTGTTCAGTTTGGTATACTCTGTAAATGGGGCAGTCTAATTTTTTGCCCTCATTGGCATGAGAATTCTCTTTGCTTGGCTAAATGATTTGAGGACCTACAGACGAGCAGAGTTTTGGAATCTGAACTTTTAATGATCTCTTACCCAGCATAAATGCCACTCATCAGATGATAATGCCAAAATGCTTTTAGATAAGTTTTATGCATCATTTGATTGGTTGCGATGTGTTTCTTATATGTTCTATCAATGTCCATCTTGAGAGATGGGGCCCAGTTAAGACTGTCTCTATTTCCCCCATTTTCCCCCTGCCACTCTATTTGTGCTCTAAACTCCAAAGTGACCACAGTTCATCATGTGAGAGAACTCTGGCAAATGCATTCATATAAACGTCTTAGGGGCTTAATCATTTTTAATATTTCATTCATAAAAGTAGTAAAATAATTTTTAAAAATAGGTATTTACAAGGCGAGATATTTGCTAAGTACTTGAAGTACTTTATATACGTCTTTTTTTTTTTTCATCTGTACAGAAACTCTGAAGTAACCATTTATTCCTAAATACAATAAAATATCTAGAGATTTGGTAGATGGAGAAACTAAGCTGTAATGTTATCTTGCTATGGTCATGTTTCTGAGTCACCAAGCTGAGACTCAAAACTCATGTGCAGACTGACCTCATGTGTTAACCACCAGGCAAATTGCCTTAAAAAATTTTTAAAAAGGCCATAATCAATTCCAACAACTGTGCATTTTCAGGTTCTGAAATGGAAACATCTGTACATACCTAGTGTTGGTTCTAGTGTTATTTTAGATCATCAGACTTAGGGATAGCAATCTATTTGGAGGGAGGATTTGAAATTGCATTTGCATATCACTTTACATAAATATTGAAAAAATACCAGATTAAAAAATTGGAAGTAGAGAGGCTGATGGAGTTTATGAATTGACTGAAGACCCACCCCACCCAATATACCCCTGGTCAGTATCACTTATTATTAGATGATAGAATGAGTGGCAATTCCACTGCCAAACATCTTTGAGTCAGGCTTACAAGAAGGTGGAATGAATAGTTTCCTCTCCTAAGCTTCTTGGAGGAAATACTCATTAAGGATAAGATCATCTTATAATGTACAGCAGTATCTGTAAGGGATAAGCTATTACCCCAGTATGTGCAAGAACACAGGAGTCTAGGTGTGCTATCATCTTAATCACCCAGCAGAGCCACAGATCATGGGACTGATCCCAGGACAAGGATTAGTGGAAAGAAAGGGGTAGAGCTTCTTGCAAAGAGCAGACTAGCATGCAATGTTATGACATAGGGTTTGGAGAAGCCTGGGAGGCTCTACATACAGAATGAAATAGGAGACAGTAGTGCTGAGAAGTAGGGGGAAGGTAACAAAGAAAAAATTATGCCTGTTTTGTCTACTACCTTTTTTCAGTTGCCCTCCCTCTGAGGTTTCCACCTATCTCGGTTAGATCTGGCTGCATAGCCGAGACTGGAATATATCTGCGATAGAAAGAAGGAATAGCACCAGCCGGAGGTGTAGCAGGCTCGCTGCTCTGCCGTTTTGTTCTACTGCATTGAATAAAATGAATCTTTTCAAACAGGTGAATTTTCCAACAGAAATGGCCCAAACAGCCTCAGCTCATTGAATAGAAAGTGTAATGGTGATCTAAACCTATTACCTTCAATGGAGTCTGTGACATTTTCTTCCAGCATATTGATCGGAGAGAGAGAGAGAGAGAGAGGGAGAGAGAACTTTTTCCTCTACTCATTGTTGCGTCAGTCATTGTAAAGCTAGTCACAATACATTAAAAAGCATTGAGAATCAACAGCACAGGCTCTTTTGTAGCAGTAATAAATGATTTTACTGAACAGAATTAAAATGCTATTTAAGATCTACTCTGTATACATTTTTTAAAATTTCTCACCAGAAAGACCTCTCTCTCCTCCCCTACAAACCTAGATATCAAAAATTCTTATTGTTTTCAGCAAGAACACATTTTTATCAAAGATTCTGACATATTTTTACAGTGAAATACATTAATACCATCTCTCAAAAATGTCCTTCATTATACCAATGTTTATTTCAAATAATCAGTAATTATGGTTGAGAAATTTCAACTTAATTTAAACTAATGTGGACGGCAACCACTCCTGGAGGGTATAAATGCTCTTTTTGTTTTTTGTTTTGTTTTGTTTTGTTTTAAGCATCTGTTGTTCTTATTGCATAACATAATCTCTAGATGGAAATAAAATGGAATCAAAACAGCCTTATTATATTGAAGTGTTGCTTGTGAGAAGGTGGCACTAGCATTCCATTAGCATACAATTGAAATATCCCAATTTCATTGACTACGATATCCAGCTTATTCATAAAGATTGAGGGATATGGAACTTTTTACAACCCCCTAATTTCCAGGTAAATATTACTCATCATTTTCCATGAATTGCTAATTTTCTACATACAACACAAGCATTTATAGATAGGAAACACTATCATGAATTTCAAAGGAATATATAATCGCAACCATTTCATAAATGGAGGAGAGATGCATGGAAGTTCTCTGATAGGAAAGTACCTGCTGAACTATCTTTATTATTACTGTTATTAACTTATATTGAACCCATTTGTTTTGGTTTTATCTTACTTCAGTCCATTCAACACCTTGTCTCGAATATTTATTATGTACGTTTTCTTTGTCTCAGTATAAACCAATTGCCTTTCATGTTATCTGAATTTTATAATCTTGCCTATTACTTACAAGCAATCTGCTGCTACAGTTGTTACTAGGTGTTTTTATAAACTAATTTAACATCTGTTAGTACTATATAATAGTATCAACCTACAAATGGCCAAGAGAACTTAGCATTGTAGAAATTATCATGTAGATTAATGGAGTTACATTAGTAATTGTAGGATCCACTCCATATTTCATTGTAACTCGATGAATAATCAGTGTTATCTGGGCAATTTTCTTTTCATTATTGGATGCAGTCTACATTTGAATGTAATTGCATTTAAGGCAAAAGATCATGCAAACTACCTACTTAGAAAATTAATTGATAATTGTACTGAATTAAGGAATTCACATAGATTATTTAGGAAAATGAATTTTCTAGTATACAAATAAAGACAACCAGTAGATAGATACAAGTTGAAAGGACTTTGAGAAGTTGCTTTGTCAATTTGGTCTTCATAGGTAGTTGTAAAGTAGTAGCTTTAAGACAGATCCTACATTCAAAAGCAGACTAGCAGAAATGCACATAACCAGTTATGTAAACCTTAATTCCAGTTCCAGTTTTACTGCTTATTTATTCTATTAGTTTTGGACAAGTCAATTGACCTTATTTTCCTTCTCTATATCATGGGAATGATACCTAACCTTGACTATACACAGAGCTGTTGTGGAGATCCAACAAATTCATCAGTGTATAACTCTCTTGAGACATATGGGGTTCCTTTGCTCAGAAGACAAAAATCTCACTTCTGTGAAGGAACATATAGATGGAACAGTCCCTGCTCTCAAGTAGGCTAAAACACATAAAAGATAGTAAGAGACAATTACACAACAGTCACCAAATCTTCCTTAGTCTAAGATTGCCTCTGGTTCTGAATGGGCTAGCCACAGCACGATTGTAACTCCCCCACCCTCCACCCCCCACATTCAGATAGGCTCAACAAAGATGCCTTAAGGAGAATGGATTGAAGGGATGCTGACAGCCTCACGAGATCCTTGTTCCCTACTGTAGACAAGCAGCTGTCTCTGCCTGAAAGCCAAGGGTAGAATCCCAACAGTTCATGCTGGAAAGAGAAATTGAGAATTTATTCCTAGCTTAATTAACTTATCTTCTTTGTTATTCATTATTCTTATCCAATAGGAATGGATAGACTTTATTAGCTTGATTGTGCTTTTGAACTCTAAGATTATCATTATATAATGATCGAACAGGTATTTGGAACTGTCTTTACAATGAATGGAAAATATGGAAGGAAAAGTTAGATATCCAGTCCTCAAATCATGATTTCTGGTCTAAGGAGGATGAAAACATCCATGTTCCCTAACAGCCCATTGGGAGAGCCTACATTATTAAGCCACAGACAATAATAGACCCAGTCCATGTATATATACATACATATACACACATATATATATATATATATATATATGTGTATATATGTATATACATACACACACATATATATATGAATTATCTGAACCTAATAATAACCAAAATGTGCTGAGTCCCCCTTTAATTACTTGATTCTATTCTGCATCATACTTGTGAGGCCTCTTCTGCAAATAAAATTCAAAGACAAGCTAGTTAGTGGCAATCAGACAGGAACTTAATAATCATGGCTTCTATGCTAGAAAAAAGTTTCATATTAGATTGTCTTTTATAATTTTAGAGTGAAAAGTCCCTGCTGGTTAATCTATAATAATCCAAACCAAACGTAATAGCAATCGTAGCAAGAATTATAGCAGGCCTATTTCTGTGCTGCATTTTCTCCTGCTCTCTTTTCCCAAGCTATGGGGATTGGTATTATACCTCCATTTTACAGATAATGAAACAGGCACTCAGAGAAGGAACTAGGATTTGAATACTAAAATGTCTTCCAAATCCTCAAAATTAAGTGTTATTTACTACAGTAGGCAGAATTCTAAGATACCTTCCAGATTTTGATCCCCTGGTATAAGATGTCCTATGTAATCCCCTCTAATTGAGTGTGCTGTGCCTGTGAATATGACAGGATAGTCACTACTTTGGTGAGGTTATAGTATATCAAAAAGGTGATAGGGCAGTCCTAATTTGTTAATGTTGTCACCTAATTAAAATTGTTTGAAAGTAGTTTTGAAGGAAAAGGCAAACAAAGCACATCTGTGAAGCCAATCTATTCCACAGGCTGTCAGCTTGTGATCTTTGTCTCAGATCCTGATAGCCAACAGTTTTATGCAAAACAAAGTACTAGAGCTGGTGGACTCTTACTGATTATGCAATATCCTTCTAGAAGTCCCAAGATTTTTTTGTGAGACCCCAACTTGTTTGTGATTGGCTGAGGGCAGGAATACACTTCTCCCAAATGTTAAACTACTCTGGGTTTGCTCTAGACTAGATTGCTCCAGTTTATGTCCTGATATTTTGGAACTTCACTTTCAAAAGCTACATCATCCTAAGAACACTGACCAAGTCTCCAGTCCTATAGAGAGACTAATTTTATTGGGAATAATAGGAATCACTCTTCTCAACTACCAAGTATACAGAAAACTTCACTGACCTAGAAGGACTACTTGGAGAATCGTGATCCAATTTGAGAATCATTATTTACTTTCTGGTGTATTAGAATTTAATATGGAAAAAAAAATCAGTTTACATTTCAAAGACAAATCAGATATATTGGTTCAACAGTTCAAAAGTTTCCTTTGGAGAGTCTAAGTCACAGCCATATTTCTTAGCAGTCTATTATTCAAAGGCAGCAAATACAACTTTTGCTCTTGCACTAGTATATTCTGTCATTTGCTACCTATTATTCCATCTTTGGATTTCTCTTATACCAGTTATGAAACAATTTTAAGCCTCTACATCTTTTCTCGAATTGGTAATGAGCTCTTTGGGAGAAAAACTGTAAAACTTCTAATAAAAGGATCACAAGAGAGGTAGATATTTTATAAGTTATCTGTGCCAAGTTGTTAGATCACCACCCTCACACCTTCACCATATTGAATTTTAAGTTCTTCTTCAACATCATTGACAAAGCACATTCAGAATTTATAAAAACTAAAGAGATTTAAAATATTATTCTCTTTTAAGGAAGCTGATTCCATTTTAGACATTAATTATTAAACTTTTTTTTTATTTTATTGAACCAAGATCATATTCCTTTTGTGACTTTGACTCATCAATCCTAGATATACCTGTGCAAACTACATTTCATCTATATTATAGCTCTTCAAATAATTTCAGATCACCATTGTGTGCTCTTTAGACTCTAATTATCCAGAATTAGCATCCCTGCCTTCTTTAATGAGTTATCATAGGATATAATGCTGAGACATCCCTCACCTTCTCAGTATTTATAAGTACTTGACCAGCAGTGTAGTACTGTTGGTTCACAAATTCAGGAGCTTCCCAGGTGGAATATGTAACTGGCCCCTACCCTCCAGAACCTTGAGTTTATATAGAGGCCTTAACTAGGTTCAGTCATGTCTCACATCCAGATGGTCTCAAAAACACATTACTTTCTCAAGACTGCATCTTTGAAAATGGATCCAGCTATGGATGGAATATACATTCCAAAGATGGGGAGGGAGTGAGGAGCCTTTGGTTGCCCAGGTCCAGCAGGATGTGACATCAACCAGCAGTCACATCCTCTCAATGACATCCTCCAATAAGCGCTTAGAAAAAGATATAATATTCTGGTTTCGGTTGACCAATATCAAAAAGAGTTTGATATGAATTAAGTGACCATTAAATGATCATTTTTATAAAATCAAAGTACCATATTTTTTAAAATCATCATATGTTATACTGCCTCCTCATATTTGGCTTTCTACTATTTAAATAATACACCCTTTTCAAAACTGTGTGTCAGGATAGAGCTAAGGATAGATAGGGCAGGGGATTAGACCGTAAAGACTTAACATTTATTTTCATTAAATATATCTATTCAAATCCCATCATCAGATTTGGATTAGATTTTATCATAAAATGTTTTCTACCTAGTTTCAACTTTCAGCTATCTGTGAACTGGCCTTTTTCAGTACATTAGTATAAGTGCACAAAAGGCTAGGACTAAGCATAGAGATCTAGAACATACTAGGAAAGACTCTGCTAAGTTAAAATTACCACTTTAATCAGCATGCTGTCAGCCAGTTATAATTCAGTTTCAAAATAATTTAATTCACATCTTCATATTTGTCTAAAATGATGTCATGCGGGGCCTGGAGCTGATCAATATCTTGTCGAAATACATACAAGTCATCTATGATTTGCCTGATTTACTCATCAAGTAAAATTAGCCTTAAAGGAAATTCAGTAAATCTGGAACTATATAATAATAATAGTTTTATTATTATTATTTCTTATTATTACTATTATTATTATTAATTATTAAACTCAATGGTTTATTTTAATAACTTCATCTAACTGACAGATATGATGATATAATAAATGTTAATTGAGGTCAACATCAAGCTCACTTATTTTTAATTTATGAATTCAATATCTTCTTCTTAATGTTGGATAGGGGAAGAAAAGGAAATAGGCATGAGTCCCCTCCACCCCCCATGTCCATTCTTAAGATCCTGATATCTCAAAGACACACAATGATAATGGAAAATGCAACATTATAGTACATGGAATTGACCTTCTTAATTTTGAATTCATAAACTTTTGGTTAAGATTTAGCTAAGTAAAACAAACAAAAAAGTTGTGAGATCTACCATCGCTTTGTGATATTCTGCCCTACCGACAAACCACCTTAGTCATCCTTACTTTTGCTTCCTTTTGTGTAAATTAGATTGATGTGATCACCTTAATTTCACTGCTCCTCTTCCTTTCTCAAAAACTCTTCAACAATGGCCAGCACTGATTTTATAACCTTATCTGTAAATTTTCTCAATACTCTGGAGCGTAATCTTAATGACAAAGAGACTTAAACTGTGGCAAATATAAACTCCCTTATTATTTCTAGAAATTTCTGCTTATAAGATTTTCTAGCAAATGTATTTTATCTTTTCATGTTTTAAAATAATTATCCTTACCTTAATTGAAAAGGATGAAGTAATATAGAATGCGACTAGTTTTCTCTATTGCTCTTTTCTCTTAATGTTAAATTAAGCCACCCATTCCAGGTACAGCTATAAAAGGCCTTTATGTTTCTCTAATTAGAAAATTAAATATACATATATATTTAAATAATATAATACAATGCTATACTTTTTGATTTAAGTAGTCATATTCTTTCAAATAATTTAGAAAAAGAATGGAAAAATATTCTACTATGTTTACCACATCTTTGTCATTTCCGGCAATCATCACTGCTTCCTGTAGATTTGAGTTTCCATCTAATGCCATTTTTCTCCATCTTGGAAAAGTATCTTTAACATTTTTCTGTGTGTATGTGTGCAGCAGCTGATAATCAATAGTCTTAATAATTATTGCTTATTTGAAATTTTTCTTATTTTGATTTTTCTAGTGCTAGTTTCACTTTTATTTGAAACTGTCTTTATTTTACCTTCATTTTAGGATAGTTTCTGTCTATGCAGAATTCGGCTTCTCCTTTCTCCTTCAATACGTTAAAGTTTCTCCATAGCATCCAGACCTCCATTGTTGGGCAGGGCCACCACCATTTGCATTCTTGATTTCCTTTATGTAATTGGTCATTTCCTATGGCTAATTCCAAAATTTTTCTTTTTCTTTTTGGATTTCAGAAATCTGACTATTTTTAAATAAACTTATTCTTTCTTTTTTTCATTTCAAATCTACTCTCAATTCCATATAGTTAATTTTACATTTTAGTTGTCCTATATTTTCAATGCAAGAATTTCCATTTGATTCTTTTTTATAGTTTCTATGCTGAGATTTTTAATTTTTTTATCATGTATTTACTTATTAAGCTTCTATTGATAACATTTTCTTTCTTGAATATGGTTCACATTTTCTATTTTCTTTGCGTGCATAATGTGTATGTGTGTTGTTTGTTTGTTTCTTTTTTATACTGGATCCTGGATGTAGAGGCTCTGAATTCTGTAACATTCTCCTCAAATTTTTGCATTCAAATAGTTGTTCTTAAATATTATTTTCAGATTCTATAATTGTTGTCTGTTGGTAGGGTTGTCTGACCAAGCTACTCTTTCATTACCTGAAATTGGAACATTCTCCTAACTTTTAAAACTGTCATTGCCTTGTGACTAAAACTTTGGAATTTTATTTTAACGTTTTTGTTTCCTTGTGTTATTCTTTTCTGTTTATTAAGACTTTTTAAGACTAGCTGTATTTATTTATTTATTTAGGTGAGGCAATCCTTGGTTGACCTCACAGATTGCAAGGACGTTGTCAGTGTACAATCCCTTATGTTTTTTATATTTTATGCCTACAGCACCTGCTCTTCCTAAGTGGTCTCCCATCCAAATACTAACCAGGCCTGACCCTGCTTAGCTTCCGAGATCAGACAGGATTGGGCTTGTTCAGAGGGGCATGGCCATAGACAAGACTAGCCTAAAAAGTATTCTTCTAGCTGTTTTGCCTTCTGGAGCAGGTAAAGCAGATGACATTTAAATACACTTAGCTGGACTTGCCTCTTGCTCGTTTCCATACCTCATCTCGAATATGTAAGATGAAATCCACTGAGGGCTCCTACTATGATTCAGGTATTTACACTTATATTTTGAATTATTAAACAAGGTTGTAAGATGATTATAGTCTCCAATTTACACTGAAGAAACTGAAGCTCAAAAGAGTAAATTAACTTCATGAAGGTCCTAGAGTGAAAAAGTCACTCTTTCTGAATCTAAAAAAAACAGATTTTTTTCACTGTTACCACGCTCCTCTCTGGTTTTTAATAAACATGTCAGTGTCTGTGTATACTTTCCAAAAGAAATTATTTCCCAATCAAGTTAAGCTGAGTTTTAATATGTTTTAAGCTTGTGTTGCTAATTACCAGCAGTGAATTAGCGCATACCATTTCAACAAGATATTCTATTCATCTTCACTTTCTAATCTTATCTATCTAGTTCAAATAAGATCTATCTACCCCGTTGCCATGTTCTTTACCTGCACATCTCTGAGTAGCTCCAGATTATAAATACTCTCCAAGAGGGTATGGAGAGGAAGAGAGAGAGAGCAGTTTACTATGTGCATGGTTAAAGAATCATTTCTTCTGATTAAGTATTGATCATCTACCTTAATTGTTTATTAAATAAGGCCCGAGGTATGGGGGTGCAGCAAACATTTGAAGAGAGAGAGAGAGAACACTGTTTGAGTTCTCACAATTCATTGTGGTCAGTGGAGTAATAGACTACACTGATACTATCTTTCCTGTAGGCCCAAATGAGGGGCATTTTTTAAAAGCACATTCTACAGGCCTCAGACCATGTAGAATCTCTGTATATGTTTGTGTAAAAACAGTGTAGGGAAGAAGAGGACTTTAGGAAAGAGTAAATAATCTAATGGGAACAATTCGCTGCCTTCTTTTCTCTGATGGTTACTCGAACTAGTTCAGTTCAGGCTGTGAGCACCTGGAAGGAAATGCCCGGGCAGGCACTTGCCATTGAAATATGGTTGGAGAGCCATTCCTACATGTAAGTATCACCCTGTTATTTTCTTTAGTGTTTTCAGCCTGAAACCAGTCAACCTGAAGCCCAACTGAAGAAGGAAACTTTACAATCACAAGCAGTGGGAAACTTCGTTAGTTCAGTGGGATCTCATTTATTTGGGGTAGGAAAAAGGGATAAAAGAAAAGGGAGGGGTGCGAATTTGGAACTGTGGGGATTAACAGAAGCAGAGCCGACTGCATACAGCATGTTTGCAGTAATAAGCAACAGTGTTATTAGCGAATATAAAGCCCGTGATAAACAATGTCATGATGTTCCATTCACCCTAATAGGCAGGAACAGATAATTGGGACAAATAAAGTGCTAAAACAGTCTCTAACCACCTTTCCGAGTGTCTCTCCGAATGAGCGAATCGCCCTGCATGCTGCAAGGCTCAGCGGTAGCCTGGGACACCAGCTTTTGTGTTTCACTAAAAGAATATGCTCCCGTTGCTAATGGAAAACAACAGAAGCTAAAGACTATTGCTGGGATTGTCAGATCCTCTTTTTTTTAAAGTGGTAATGAGTAGACAAGGAGACAATTCCACACATTCATCAAAGCCAGCAGAGAGCTCTTTGGAATACATTGCCAATTGAAGTCCCAAACACTTCCAACAATGGGGACTTTTAAATCTAAACTCAAGCTCAGTTGTTTCATGTGGCAATTTCCCCTTTTCCAACCCTCCCCAGACAAACTGTGTTGTCCCAGCAATGGGCTTTTGTTTGAGCAAGGCTTTCTTAGCCCCTACCAGAACATCATTCTGACAGTTCCGTTTTTTCATTTGATTGGATAAATATATCCAGTAGATGGAAGTTTGGCACCACTGAGAGGAGATGTTCTTTCTATGGCAGTAAAAACAGATAATCATCATTCGATAACTATTTCTTTTTTCAGCCTCAGTTTCTCTACTTGTCTCTTTAAAAATTGCACTGTTTACAACTCCAGGTACTGGCTGAAATAATAAAAAAAATGCTGAAATAGCACTGATATTGAAAAGCACTGAAGTTATTTAGGCCCATGAAGCAGGCAAAACTAATTAGAATCTCATTGTAAATGAATTTCATTTATCCATATAACTACTCAACAAATATTTATTGAGTGCCTGCAACATACTAGGCATTTATTTCTATTTTATATTCTTTTCCATTTATATTTAGACTCTATACCTATTTGCGGCAGCAGGAATCATAGTTAAATTATTGTATCTCAAAGGAAAATCATTTATATTCTTCACTATTGAATTAAATATTTCTCAACTCAAACTCACTATGTCCAAAAATGCAACCTTGAACCACATAGACCAGAATACCAGAATGTGAAATAGTGGAGAGAAGGAGAAAGAGGAGACTGGAGATAAAAACTTATTCTAGTTTCACAGATGTCTAGTTTCTTGATTCTTGAAAACGAAAATGAGTAAAAACCAAAACCAAACAAACAAAAAACAAGAGGTGAAAGCTATAAGGTAACAAATGGGAAATTGATTGTCACAGAATAAGATATATTTACATGGAGAACTAGAATATCCAAAATAGTTGAGGAACTATTCGAGCCGCATGTAGATCAAGTAATGAGTCCAGCAGAAATGATGTTAGATGCCTAATCATTCCAATGGGGACAAATATTTTTCTCTCTAAAACCAATTAAATGACACTGAGCATTACCTTTGAAAACATAAACACTCAAATATTTATTCAACACAGGACTATTATTGCTAGTAGTACACTATTTAAGAAGGGGAGCGTAGTCTTGGGTTATTTGCTGAGAATACATGGCTTTCAACTGCATTACAACCACATTGAAGGTTGTGGAACTCAAGGAACACAGAAATATGAGAATTTGTGAGATTTGTTTAACATGCCAAACATTATTAATTATTTTTATTATTGGAATTTTTGTATACCACACCTCTAAGCTTTTCCCTAAGATTTTAATCTCTTCAGCAAAAGCTGTTTATACCATTGGGAAGATTCCTTTTCTGTATTGCCAGTGGCCTACACGATTTCAATACACTTTGTCTCCGTTAATGTTATTTTAATGCTGTAATTCTGTTTTACCTAGTGAAATACTAAATGCCCTTTAAAATGTATATAAAATAAGAATATTTAGCTTTATGTATTTTTTCGAATTTTCAGACATATTCTTAGTTAAAAAAAAAAAAGGACACAAAATGACAATATAGCACCTGGCTTACAGAGCCAAATAAAATAAATAATTGAGTTACACTCAACAGGGTAGATCTCAGGTTTGGATAACTGGGAATTAAAACCTCACCTTCCTTGTAAGAGGTCGTTTATGATATGCATTATTGAGATATATCTTAACAGAAAGTGGAAATGCATAGAGTGTGAATGGGTGGGGACATTTTGATAATGTGGGGTTATGGTATTGTGCCCAATAAAATTGATCATGTGACTTCATTGTCTGATGCCACTTCATTAATCCAGGCACAGGCATGGCTTGCTTTCTGTTTACCATCTATCTATGAGGCCTTAACCAGCTCAGGGTATGTGCGAGGCTCTTCCTCCTCTGTCCTCCTATAGCTTTTACTTGTCATGTCACCTACTCGATGCTGAGAATATATGGCCTGTGTTATATTTTTATAAGTAAATCTGCAACTAAACTGTACACCTTTCCCCACCTTGGTTTTCTGTTGGATACTGCATGAGGTACAATGGCACAATCAAGGAAAATTCTCAATAAATGCTTAATGCTGTTTATTGTATCATTACACAAGAGATTCCATACCAACCAATTGCACCGGTTCATTGCTCACCACCCTCTGGCCAGATCTGGCCTATATTTCTAGGCAGTGGGAATGGGCCTTGTCATTGCATTCCCAGCTCAGTTGTTTGAATCAGATACAAATTGATTGTGAGTAGAAGTTATTTCAGTTTGACAGCCGTCCAGTGTCTTGTTTGTGGAAGGAGAAAATGAGAATATGTTGACTATGTTTCTTTTTCTGAAGGGCCACAGGATAAAGAGAGAGGAAAATAGGAGGGACCTAACATTATCATGACAGTCTAAAATGTGCCCACCCTGAGCTGCGTCCTGTGTTCAGTCTTGTCAAGGAAACAAGGTGGCATGCCCACGTTCCCCTCAAAATAAATAATTCTGACAGGATAGCAGAAAACCCAATGGTTTTCTGTGTCTTCTTTGCATTAATAGAAGGTATTGGCTTCCATAGCTGTCATTGTACAAGCGCTTTTCACTGTCACCAAAATTCATCTTCTGATATGAAATCATTATCGAAACAATCTGCAGTTGAGATCTTACTAGCTAAGTTCATGGCTTCTTCTCAAGATGCAAATTTATTATTTTACTTTATTTTCAGGAATGGAAAACATGATCTTTCTCCCTCTTACTTCATCTTAGCATCATGGATTGGTAAATACATTCTATGTTTCTCTAGATACTTTATTATTATTATTACCATATTTCTACTGCAGAAAATATGAAGAGGGAGAAAGAGCAAAAAATAAATATAAAATAAGGAAAAGAAAGAAAAATATAGAATATCAGTCAGGCTTGACGAGGTTCCCCTAAGAATAGATTACCTAGTCTAATGTTGTGGAAAAATGACTGCTATACATCAGCAGAAGAGGTCAGGAAATTAAATTTTATGTGTCCTGCCCGGAAAAAAAAAAAAAGAGAGAGAAAGTTTGTCTGAAAAATAGAATCTTTCATGGCCTGGTGGGAATTTCAAGCACTTCAATTCTGTTAAAAAAAAAAAAAAAATTCTATGGCGAAAGTAATCACAAGTCAAGGAAGAAGGTAGGTTTTCTAAACTAAAACAAAACAATGTCTATCAAAGGCCATGTGGCTGCCCAGTTATCAGGTCCAGTGCCATGAGGTGATAGGAGGGATGGCAGCAGTGTTTTAAAGAGTTCTTGAATTCTGTGAGGTTCAGGTTACAGGAAACACTGTAGTGCTCTCTATGGTTATTTGTCGTGTCCTTCTAAGAGGCAATACCTTGGACTGCATGGTTTATGAAACTGAAAGAGTATTGTCTAACTTATATATTTAAGTAGAATTTTTTTTCAAAATACTGCTCTTGTAAAGAGACTGAACTCTTTCCCTCTTCCAGTGACCTTGTCTATTTCTGAAGTCATGTTCTGAATCTTTTAATTGTATTCTATATTTTTCATCTTTCTTACTTCTTTCCATATAATTCATATGAAGCCGTGACACTTCTCTTTTCAACAAGGATATTGTACCTTGTACCTCTTATATAATTCTACTACTACCTATCTAGCCACAGAATCTGGATTATGAAAATTTTTCATACCACTATAAAATCTTCATTCTTTCTTCTTGTCAGTACTTTCCATGTATTATATTAACAAATGTATACTAATCTCAATAGTAGCAAAATAACAAAAATCACTTTTTTTTTTTTCCACCTGATTTTCCTTCATCTTGCCTCCTTTAATCTTCCTTACTTTTGATGACCTAACTTGGTGAATGAGAAGTGTAGTCTCTGGCATCCATTTTCTCATCTTATTTACCAGATGTTTTCAGTCTGACTTCTTTCCCCACCTGCCTTAGAAGACGGAAGTTGCTTATCTTTTCAAGAAGATAAAGAACTCCTTAACAATCAACATTAGCATTGTTCTCTCTTCATCCTTGATTCAGCTTTACTGGTCACTGACCCTACCCCCTTGAACTTCTTTCATCCCCAGTTCTGCATGACACAGCACCTGTCTCCTACCTTTCCAGTGTTTTCTTTCCTTCTCTTATCTCTTAAACAACGGCATTACCCATGGTAAAATGCTAGATTAAGGTTAACTCTTCTTCACGTCCTTTTATCTCTTTTCTCAAGTTTTTACCTCCTTTTCTTATGATGACATACCACTTCGAACAGATGCTGTTTCTTGAGAGGTGGTGAAACAAAGATATTGGAAAAGTGGATACAGAAGACTGTTTCAAGTCCTAGCTTCACATTTTTTAGGTATGGAGCTTTAAGCAAGTCACTTAACCTTTATAACCTCACTTTCTAATATTCAAAGGAAAATAATGGCCAATTCAAAATGATATTGAGAGAAATAAAGGAAACATGGAAAACACTTCTAATTGAGCATATATATAGATAGAAATTCAAGATTTTGAAAAATGAGGTCATAAAGAAACATATGCCTCCCACAGAAATAGATGAGAGTGAGTAACAAAACAATATTAAGGCAAACTTCTGCTTCTGATCACAATTAAGTAACATGGACTGATTTATCCTCCCACCTGAAATAACCACAAATTGGGCAAAACATATTTTCAAACTGATTTTACACTATTGAACATCAGGCAAAGAAGTATGGTGATTGGTGAGTAACAAATGAGTTGACCCTTCTAATTGAGCAAGCTCATTGCCTTGAAAGAGTTGTCATATCATGGCACAGGGAGGTGTCACCTAGGTGGAGTTCCAGAGGACTACCTGAGTTGAGGACAAACATGTAAAAGGCAAAAATAGCTGTAATCTATAGGACAGAGTACCTGAGAGGAGATCTACATGTACACAGAGAAATTTAAAAGGATCTTCCGAGGATCCCATTCAAATACTCAGTTCAGTAATGATCAGTGCATGTGTATAAAAATCTTTCCAAGTTTGGGGACACAACCAATAGGAAGTATTAGAGTTGAGATTTCTCAGTGCTTGCATACACCCAAAAATAGTGCCAGCTAGACTGGAAATTCTTATGATTCTCAAGATAATGAGTAGAGTATGCAGAAAGGGTTTGTCTAAGTAGTGAGAAATAATTAACCCTAGACTGAACACTGCTAACAAATATTAAAAACAAGACCAAAAAAGATCAGATTTCAAATAACTGAAATGCATCCCAGACCCAGTCTCTAGAAGATAAATAGAAATACCAAAATATCTAATTCATGATGTCTGGCATCTATCCAAAATTTACCAAATATGCAAATAAACAGGTAAATATTACATATAATGAGAACAAAATTAACCAATAAAAACCACCCCCAAACTGGCATGAATGTTAGACTAGACAATGACATTAAAACAATCATTACAACTCTATTCTATATGTTCAGGCAGTTAAGTGGAGAAAGATACAACATTAAAAATAAAAGACCCAAATCAAACTTCTAGATAGTTTAATGTGTGAAATGAAAAATACACTGGATGCAATGAACAGCAGTAGATTTGAGGAAGAAAAGATTAGTGAATTTACAATTGAAGACAAAATGAAATGCAGTGAGAAAGGAGAATTAAAAAGTCGAGCAGAGCATCACTGAACTCTGGGACAAATTTGAGGGCCTAACGTACATGTGCTTGGAGCCACTATAAGAAGATAGGGAAACAGAAAAATTACCATTTTTAATCTTTTAAATTTTTCAATTACATTTCACATTCAATATTATATTAGTTGTATACATTATGTGTACAACTACGTAGTTATTATATCATTGACTATATTCTCTATACTGTATGTATAGCCCCATGACTACTTTTATAACTGGCAATTTGTTTTGTTTTGCAAATCTTCTCCTAATCATGTATTCCCTCTTTTAGCTCTTGAGACAAGGTACTCAGTGTTTTTGTCGCAGAACCATCACATTCCACCTTCAGTCACCTCACACATTCTTTTATCTTCCATGGAATCTACCCAGCACTCCCTCTTTTCTATTGTTCCCAGGCACAATCTTGGTCATAAAGCCATTCTGTTCAACGCCCTGTCCCAGCACTGAACACCCTCGCACTCGTGTTGTACTTATTCCATGAACTCAACTTCCATCACACCCCTCTTGGCCCACCCTCCACTCAAAGGAACTGCTTAAAGGTCCTTCAATGCTTTGCCCTTTCCTTCTTTTGCAACTTGTTATATACTGTTCCTTCTATTTGAATGTCCTTCTTCTCACTCTTCAGTTCCGCAAGATGAAGCTCAAATGCTGTATCTTCTTAAATTATATTCTGTGATGCCTATCTTTCCCTGTAAGTCAAATATAATCTCAGTGTTCTCTAGACTTCTGTTATACTACATCTAAACAATTTTTGTGGTACACATGTCCTCCTATCATTTTGAAAAAATTATTCATTTTCTAATCTAGGGTGTCCCAGTTTAAACTACCACCATCACTTACCTGACTAATTCCAACAACTTGGCCCCATTTACTCCATTTCCTTCTTGGCATCCAGAGAGATCTTAAATTCTAATCAAAACACTAGCCTGCTCAAAACACTTAGGTAGTAATCTGTTTCCTTTATGATAAAACCCAAATTTCTTATTATGGCCTGACCAGTCATACATGATCTGACCTCTGCCTATTTCTTCAATCTCATCATAAGCTTCTCTTTCTTGTTCCCTCTGTACTGCAACCATGCTGAACTTCTTTCAGTTCTTTGCACACTCAAAGCTCTTTCTCAGGGAAGAAAGAACCAGATGCTACCTTCTCTGCTAAAAGACATTTTCCCTCACTCTTCACATGGATACTCCTACTCCTTCTTAATATCCCAACTTTACTGTTAGGTCTTCAGAAAGGCCATCCTTGACCTTTCAGCCCCTCATTTATTTCTTTCATTGTACTTGCTGGTTTTATACTTTTAAAATTGTTTTTATTCATTTGCACTTTTCTCTCTTTTCTCCCGGAATGTGAGCTCCATAAGAAGGGGAAATATGCATTTCTTGTTTTTCATTGCATTACTGTTACCCAGCATGGTGCCTAACACAGGGTTCAATAAATATTTGTTGAGCAACTAGATAGTTAAATCGTACCAATTGGCAGAATTTTACCTTTATATGTTCAAGGTCTCCTAAGGAATCTGCATAAAACCTGACAAACAATATTTGTAAGTTTTCAACAACCTGAATTCATAAAATTAAAAAAGTGTTTCTCCAAAGAAATGTTAAGACTCTTTAGAATAAATTATGACTCTCCAACAATTTGGGTGCCATTAATAATATGTAATAAATTATAAATTTTAGAAAAATCTACTCATAGTGTATTAAATGTATATAAGGAGAGATACTTTCCAGAAATTAAGCTTATGTTCAGTTTTTTAAGTGCTCTATGGGAGCATATGGTAAATTTTTATCTGTATTTCAATGATTGTCTCTCAATATTCATATTTACTTCCATTTTTATGTGAACAAAATACTTATTTCATTCCTTAGAAGATGATATAATTTTTCTTTTTTAAATATGAAAAATGTTAATAGTGTTAATCAAAAAAATGAGGACTTTTATGACTTCAATTTTCCTTGATCTTGAAATTTTTTCTACCTTCTTTCACTTTTTTCTTTCTTCTTTACCATCTTTTTCCCTATTTTCATTCTGGAAATTCTCCATCCTTTGCATATTTTCTAAGTGCCAGATTTGTTTAAATAGTATGTTGGGCACTTTAGTGGATATGAGATTGAAGCAGTAATTAAGAAGTTGTCAAGCATCATTCCAATACATTTTTACAATACTGATTCTCCTCAAATTACTTCCTTTAGATATCTTAATATACCTCACAAACTTTAATTTCTTTTCTTGCCTGCCCTCTGATTCACACCTTTTTATCATTGTCTTTTCTTCATGATCTTCTACCTTCATAGAGTTATTTTTTACCACCTGAATTCTCCTCAATCATGTATTTTGGGCATTTAGGGAAATCTGAACCAGGGTCTTTCAATGTATTAGTTGTTCTAATAGCCACTTAGGCATCACCTCAGAACCTCTAGGCCTCTCATGTCTCCAGAATCCTGAGCCAGTTGTTTCTCCCCAGTCATAGCTGAAGCAATCAGTACTGCATGAGCTTGGAATTACTTCACTCAAACTTTCAAACTTTCATGATTATGATCGTGACTGAAGCTGTGCTTCCACCTGTGAGCTTCCACACAGGCTCAACTCTGAAGTGTGTTATGTATGCTCTACCTCTTGTGGATGAGCCTTTGACCAATAGAAGACAGTCCAGGAGGGTCAAATTCTCCTGCCTCCAACCTAGGGACCTAACAAATTGATACAATGCAACAGTTTGTTAGGCCTTATAAGACCATCCTGCAAAACGGAACAGTCAGCTTTGCTTAATAAAAAGCAGAAGTCAGTCCCATTAGGCTCCATATATTGGCTACCCTTCTCTTCATCATTTCTTATCTTTTCTGTTCTGTTTCTTTGGAATTTTTCCCACTGATAAAAAAGTGGCACATTAGTTCGTTAGTTTTACTTTAAATTCTGCTTCCTGGGGAAACCAGTTAAGACAGAAATACCTTTTCTGGTGTGTCTCTGATCTTATATTCATTCCCTAAGCACCATCTCCAACTCCTCTGTCTGTGGTCTTTTAAAACGTGGACAAGCAACATAGGCTCAGATGTCAAAGTAATGGTTCTCCATCAAAAGCTTATGTATTTGATCCTTGGAGTATACATGACTACTATGTGAACATTTTAATAAAAGAATATTAAATAGTAGGCTGTAAATCCCCCATAGAATTCTTGATATATAGAGTTCATTCAATGGATACTTCAGTATCTATTTGATGTCTTACCTCTTTTATAAAAACTTCTTACACTATCCCTACCTATACCAAATAATCTCTCTCTTTTCTGAATGAGATACCTAATAATACCAAGTTCAACTGTAGAAAGAACTTATACATTAAAAATAATAAATACATATATTCATACATATGATTCTTTCATTCATTCATTCATTCATGACAGTTTTTGACCTCTTACTACATACCAGACAGTATTCTAGGCATTGAGTATAAAATATTAAGTGAAAATTACACTTTTAATATTTTCAATGAAATTATAGTCTAATGAAAAGGAAGCTTATTTTATTTTACTTCAGAAAAATAAAATATTTAAAAATACTCACAGGTTTAAAGTCCTTACCTCACAGCATTATAGTACTGCTTTACTTTATTATCCAGTTGTATCTCAGGAAGACATTGCAATTATATTTTTACTGGATTATTTAAAAAATAAAACACACCAAGCAGATCACCATATCTAGAACCATTAGTACAACCTTCTGAGAGGAAAAAAAATCTGTCCGATCCATCACACATTTGGGAAAGAAAAATGAGGCTGAATATGTAGTTTATTTGCACCAGAAGACTAGTTTAGCAATGGAAAGGGATAGTAATATGGTATGGCACCAAGGAGACTGACGCAAAAGATAAATACAACCTAGAACATCTACATCTTTTCCTTGGTGAATGGAGTCCCCCAAACACCACCAGGCAACTTTATATACCTAGCTGTTACCTGAAAATTTTGCTTCCAGTCAGCTTCCAATTCTTCTTCCATTAATTGAAAACTTCAGAAAAGTAAGTTACATGTCACTTACAAATTGTATGAGATTAAATTAGGGAGATGCTATCTGAGATACTCGAGGTTGTTAGACTTGTCATGGAAAATATAAGCCACGCCTCTCTCACATGTTCTGGGATGCTCACAAAATATGGAAAAGCTTCTACCCACACATAACTCATATGAATTTTGCACAGCGAGATTCAGCCACAGTTAAGACGCAGATAGCTAATAGAACTTATTTAAAATTACAATATTGGTAGCAGAGGTCAAGAGCACAAGCACAGCATACATTTCTCAGGCATTTTTAATAAATTATTACATTCACATCTATCTCCTTTAACCAAATACTCTTCTTTGTTTTAATAGATGTAATTATTTGTTATAATTTTATATAAATGAGAAAGCTGATAAATTAAGCGTTTAAAAACTCACTTCACTCTATTATTTTATTTAGTGAAGTAAATAAATTTCCAAAATTTACAGATCCTTTGAAAGTTTTTAAATTACAAAATGTTTAATTCTCTCAATATATGACAAAATATTTTAAAAATAAATTACATAATTTATTACATAATATTTTATTAATGTTACATAAATAAATTTTACATAAATAAATTTTAAAAATAAGTAAGCTGATGCAAAACAAAATGGGGACCAATAGGTGTTATCACTCTAACTCTATATCATTCAAATATAAAGAATAAAAAGGTATTTTTTATGTATGAGTTGTGTTGTGTTTATGAGTGACATGCGAACACATATAATCTTAGAAATGTGACCTCAAGTGCTAAAACAGGGAATCAGATTCAGTCTATGAATTGCAAATGTGAATTTAAAAGTACGGATAAGAATGAACTCTTTTTAGTTAGAGGCTACTAGGGAGCATCAGTAAATGCTATTTGCATTAGATGACTGACTTTCACTAGTTGACATTAAAGGAGAAAGGTATCATCTAATCTTAAAGTAACTAGAAATATAAATTAAGGAAAATGGTGAGCTGATGTCTGTCCAGAACTAGAGCTCAGTAGATAAAAGTTCAGCATGACTTTGACTATAATTTTTCTCTGACTTAGGTGAATGTAATATCTATGCCGTTTATATCGAACATGCTCCAAGGTATAGAGGGCCATTACACTTTAAAAGATGAAAAGAAAATAGGCTGAGTTTCTTGGGATTGCTACAAAGACCAACATTCAGAATCCACCTTTCCCTACTCTACCCTGTCAAGCACAGATCAGCATGGGCTCCCAGGAGATACAATGCAAAAATGTACATAAGCCTACATACCACTAATTGTAGTCTTCTGAGCAACTGGAAAAAAAAAAGACAGTGTTTTTAGGGAGGAAAATTAAGCATCTATGTTTAAAGGCAAGAACCACTTGTTCAATAATAGGACATTGTATCGAGTATAAAGAATAGAAATAAGAGGGATTCAGAGACATGGCAAAAGCACAAATATAAGCAAAGAATTGAGAGAGGTTTTAAAGAGATTAAAATGATTGGTTCGGCAAACCCTTAACTGTAGGCAAGAATCAAGAGAGAAAATTGGCTTGACTCCCAATTTAGAAATGAACTGTGAGAACAACTGTAAAACTAGGGTTCCTGTTACAATTCCAATAAACGACTCAGGAGTTACAGATCCTGAACTTGGCATAGAGAAAGGATTAGTTGTCTAAATGGTTTGAGCTGTTATTTAGAAGAGCGAATAGGATACATTCAGCAAGGCAATATTTATTGAGCACTTACTATGTCCTACATACTTTTATTGGTAATTAGAAGACCTGTACACTGAAAACTATAAGGTACTGATGAAAGAAATTGAAGAAGACACAAATAAATGAAAAGATATTCTGTGTTCATGGATTGGAAGAATTGATATTACCAAAATGTTCGTATGACCCAAAGTGATCTGCTGATTCAGCACAGTCTCTATCAAAATTCTAATGTCATTTTTCACAGAAATAAAAAAAAAATCCTAACATTCATATGGACCTTCAAAAGAGCCCAAATAGCCAGAGCAATTCTGAGAAAGGAAAACAAAGCTGAAGGCCTCACACTTCCTGATTTCAAACTATATTACAAAAGTATAGTAATCAGAACAGTATGTTATTGGCATAAAAATAGACACATATCATTGGAACAGAATAGACAGCCCAGAAATAGATGCATGCATATATGTTCAATTTTTGACAAAGGAGCTAAGGATATATAATGAGGAAAGGATGGTCTCTTCAATGCAGAGAAAACTGGATCTCCACATGCAAAAGAATTCAACTCCTATCTTACATCATACACACACACAAACCTCAAAAATGGATTAAAAAACTTGAATATAAGACCTAAAATCATAAAACTCATGGAAGAAAACATAACATAGGAAAGAAACTCCTTGACATTGGTCTTGGCGGTAGTTTATTTGAATATGACACCAAAAGAAAAGCAACAAAAGCAAAAGAAACAAGTGGAAAAAGCTTCAGCACAGCAAAGAAAATGCATCAAGAAAATGCAGACTATGGAATGGGAGATAATCTTTGTAGACCACATATTTGATAAAGAGTTCATATCCAAAATATACAATAAACTCGTACAATTCAATAGCCAAAAAACAGATAACCCAATTAAAAAAAATGGGCAAAAGACCTGAATAAATGTTTTCCAAAGAAGTATTATATAGTCAAAGTTCACTCCCTTAGTTACTGCCTCTGTGTTAGCTCCTGTTAATGGCTTTGGCTCCTGAGACACCAAACAGGGTCAGAGCTTCAAACTCTCTTCCCTGGCCCGTCAAAAAGCATTGCATACTGGGAGGGCTTCAGGCAGCCGTACAGAACTGCTTCACTAATTTGGCGGTCTCATTTTATAATGCCTCTTGTCCTTGTTTCTTTTACCCCCTTATTCTAGACTTTTAGAATTTCTCCAAACCCCAGAGATGCTTTGGTTCTATAACGTGCATTAGTGGGAGCACAGTAGTAGTTAATAGAGGATGTTGATGAGGAGAAGGAGACAGAGCTGCTTGCTATTTTCTACCATCACTGCTGGATCTTGGAGGAAAGAAAGGCCATGTGGCTGTCAGACATTTAAGAAGACCAAGCACACATGATACGAACTGGCAGGACCTCAGTGACCTGCCTTCCTATCCAACATCTACTAGTGGCTGGAATAATTAAAACCCAGGAGAGAGCCAGCGGGATGGATAATAGAACTTGGTAATGACCCTTTTTGTTTCAACAAATTCATATAGCAGTTCCTGAATTTTAAAAAGTGCTGTGCAAATCGATTCGTTAGCTGATAAAAAGTGAATAGTAATTAGCTCATACTAAAATGGCCCATTTCCATGCTGGCTGGTGTGTTGAGGTGGGGGAGGGATAATAGGATTTCTGAGGCTAAACTCACTCAGGCAAATCTTCTATTGGACCACCTCAGCAACGTTATTAAAGCTAATCTTTAAAAGGCCAGAGCTCCGAGCTTCACCACTAATATTCATTGTAGGGAGACAAAGGGTTTTCTTTCCAACCTCTCATTTCCTGTCCCATAGAGCACCACATTAGGTCATTAATATATCAGTGGTGATGCCATATAGCTTGACAAGGTAGGAGTCCAAAGAAGGACTTGACCTGGAGCTCCAGTGACCAAGTTCTTATCTTATCTTAGGAATTCAAGGATGGGACAAACTGCAAGCAGGAAAGCACAAGTTTTAATAAAGTGAAAGTACACACTTAGAGAAAAGTGCGGGCAGCTCAGAGTCTGCCTGAGCTGTATGAATCATGGGCTTTTGTTTTCTTAGGGGTGGAGGTATCCCAAGGCTCTCTGCCTGCCTCCCTGTCTCGGCCTGTTTCCCTTGCCACCTGGAGGGGAGGAGGAGGCCCAAGGCCATATATTGTGTCTCCTGGCCTTGGCTTGTTTTTCATGCTGGGGTCTCACACTCGAAATCAAAACAGGAAGAGAATTGAGTAAGAGACAGGAAAAACTCCAGAGCCATATCCTGGGGTGGTATGGGTGGTCTTCTCTAGGCTAACTATACTGCCTCAGTGGTTTCATCTCTTTTCTTTATAATCGGAAGGCCCTAGGGAGCTCCGCTTTGACATAGGAAGTTTCTAGGATTCTCTAGGGAAATAGAGCTAATGGTTATGATAATGAGTTGCCAATTATTTAGTTTATTCTTATTAACCAAGCACTGTAATAATTCCTAAACAGATATAATCTCATTAAAAATCTTTTTAAAGTACATATTATGCAATTATAAAGATTAAAAAGGGAAAAGAAAAAAGAAAAAAAAAAGGCTAAAAGAGGCCAAGTGACTGTTCAAGGTTCTACAGATAATTAATGCACAGCTAGAATTTGAACCCAGAGCAGATTGACTCCAAAGTCTGTGCCACTTCCACAATGTTGTGCTGTATCTTTATAGTAAAGAAGTGCTAGAATTCAAAGTAAACTTATTTAGACTTTAAGTAAATCCTAAGAAGACATTTTGAATAATAGCAACACCTAATGGGGTTATATGATTTGAACCTTCATAAAAATATTGGAAGAATTGTAAAGGGTGATTAGCCACGCACTGTGGAGGAATAGCCATACATATTTCATTAAACAATTATTTTTAACATAAGTACATATTGTAAATTGTGACTGTAACACAGCAGAGTCGTTCTAATAACCCACGGGGATCGAGGACATTGGCAGTGGCTCCTAGGATGAAAATGCTGTGCCTGGCAAAGACAGTTTTATCCAGGCAATGTGGCAATGACCAGTGAGATTTATGATACTCCATGTCCATGGAGCTCAAAGCAGAAAGTTGTTACCCAGTGATCATGTTGGAGCATCGTGGAAGTTGCAGTGGCCCTTCTGGCAGCCACTTGGGGCAGGGAAGCAATGGCAGCAGTGGTGTTGGGCATTGAAGACAGAATAACTGAGTGGTAGCCGAGAGGCAGTTTGTGAGCACAAGCTAGTACTGGGGTAGGCTCCCAAAAGTACCTGGAGTGGTACTTTTCAGGAAGTTAAGGTTCTGACTTGGTAGGTATGGTGGAGAACCATTTAAAAACTGATACCACTAGGGTTATCTCATTTGTAATCATGGCCTGATATGACCAGGAAAAGATAGATTGCATGTGATTTACATAGTCAATGACATCAGATTCATGTACAAAAGGCAGAACCTATCAGGAAAATAGGACACTTGCCTCTTTCATTCTGCTTTTATTGTACTTTTATTTCCGGCTACCTAATTTTGCTCTAAGCATTGTTTCTTTAGATATATATTATCATTTTCAATTATTCTATGATCAACTGATGCCGACTTTGATGATTTGAATATTTCTGCTCTGGTTACTTTATAATAATTAATAATGTACATCAAGGAACCACATTATTTTCAAGTTTATAGAGAGAAAAACACTACTGCCCCTATATACCTCTATTTCAGTTTTTCCTACATGGAAGATAGTTTGACAGCATCTCAAGAGCACTGGAGAGGCTTTGTGCTCAGTTCCCCAGACCCACTTATGTGGATCTGTCCCTGCAGATGGAACTCTGCAACCTGAAAGGACCTCATTCATTTATAGGGCTATTTGCTGTTGGGATGAAGGATTATTCTCTCCTGACCTTTCTCTGTGAAATTCCAAAATCTACATCAACTCAGTTACTTGATATTCCAAAGGATTGCAAATACCCACACTGTGGTAGTTTGACTCAGAAGCGATATTGATGAGTAGGTGGCTCATATGGCTGTGACTTGAGAGTTCAGTTTCCAGATCTCCTATTTCAAATCTGTCAGGCATGGAGACTGAGCTTCAAATCAGCTTACTCACTGTTAGTGAAAACTAAGATTATCTCAAAGTACTCAGCACAGTGGTAGGCACATGATAGCTTTGAAATAAATGCCTATTGATGTGCCAGTTTGGAAAAAAGGCCCTAAAATAATTTGTGCTGATATGACTTCTTGGTATAAAAAGGACAACATAATAATATTTTACATAATTGTAATATTTTAAAACTTTTGGAGTGTTTTCAAATAAAACCACCTTCTTGATTATTCACTGTGTGTGATATTAATAGGACAGGTATCATTAGTTCAACTTCCTAGAAAAAGACAAGAACCTAATTTTTTACCCTATATGGCAAAAATAACAACCCTGGTTTCCTGTTCAACATAATTTTCATTGCACATAGAGTTTTGGTTAATTGCAGTTTAAAAAAATACCACATTTTCTTTTTATAGACTTTACTGGCTTAAAAGCAAGTCAATCCTAAAAAATATGATATTGTACAAAAAAATGGGGGAGATTACCAGTGAAATCTCTACAGAAACAGGTAAAAATATTTAATATAAATAATTATGCAAACAAGGTTTTTATATCCTAAGTTTTAATAAAATTAGGTTCAACAAAATCTCTAGGAACCGAGCCCTAAGGAGTTTATCAAGATGAGCATTCAACTGAGAAAAATTGAGCTGAAGGTTAAATTGATTTAAGGATGAAAAACTCATTGCCTACCAGGGATCTATTGGAAAAAGGTGGACTTATTTTTGTGTGTGTGTGTGGGGGGGAAACATCTCCACAGATTTGAAAAAGTTCAAGTTATTTTTTTTTTAAGCCTGAGGATAAACTTTAACCATGCCATGCTAATAAAATGGTCCAGCATGAAGAGAAAAAGGGAAATATGTATCTGTTTTCTTCAACTTAGGGGCGTTTACACTGAGCACTCAAAAGTAAGATAGGAATGTATTTACTGAATCCAGATCAAATGTGTGGTTTTGAGATTAGCTGTATGTGTATCTCTCTCTATGTAGACATGATTGAGGAAAAAAAAAAAAGGATTATTTTATTTTGGTTTGTATTGCTAGGAAAGAATTAAAATCTCCTTTCTAGCAGATCTTTGAACTCTTGGCAATTTCATGTAAAAATGGGTATACCTGAATTTTTCTATTTAGCTTTCTAACATACCACCAAACAGTAGTTTAAAATCGAATGAAGATGTTTGAATGGATGACCTCTATTAGGCTCCTGTAATCTTATATATAAGATATATAAGATATGAATGATTCGTATGGGAAATTATCTGAATATTACTATCACCATAAAAATAAATACCAACTAAATAGACAAGTCAATATGTAGTTGCGGCGAACTATTAAGTACAACTTATATCACAGAAAATTCTTCAGTATCCTGCCCTTTACCTTCAAACTGGATAAACAACTCCCATAGCATGGTATTATCATGTTCATGAGCATTATAAAAAAAATAATAAAAAGTCACCAATTTATGATTATTACCAAAAAAAAGTCACCAAGTCACAGATCAGAACTTCTTCAGTCATATTTAATCTAGTCTGGCCTCTTTGGATTAGATTAAGAAAATTTTATTTTATTTTAATTAAATAAAATTAGAACCCCTTAATCAAAGATATGCAACCTTAAGAAACAAAAATCTTCTTAAAAAATATAAGACAAGAGCATGGAAAAAATAATTCAGGAGAATATGTTCATTCTATCACCAATGTATATTACATATGTTTTACTCTGGCACTGAGGCAACGATTCTTTCCCATTATTTTTTCCCCTTAGTGCTCTTTCTTTTGTTTTTCTTTCTATACCATTGTAATGCTGAAATCCAGAGGGTTTAGTCTAGGACACTGTTTTCCTCAGAGAACCTTGGGACACTGGTTAAACTGCATGTTCTTAAAACCAATCTCACATCTAAATTGGTTCTTCTGAAGTTGAAGTCTTGAAAAACATACTTTACAAGATACTACTCCCTCCTCTGCAGTCAGAAAATCTAATTTATAATTAAGTGTAAGAAGCACTGACCCTTAAGAGAGACAAGTTAGTCAGCTATGCTACACTTTGGCAAGAGTTTTGTGGCTTTATTTGGTCTAATCCAGTTCCCAAGACACCACCCACATATTTGGAGCTCAAAAACCCAGCTAGTTAGGATTTCTTTTGCCTTTACTTCTGGGCATTTATCTCTCTTGGGGATTGAGTGAATATTGCCATAATGAGTAGCTGATTAACCATTAAGTATTTGGGGGCCCTGCCCCTGAACCAGTCCAATACAACTAATTCTGAGACCCACTTCTCACTCTCTTTTCTATCTCAGGAGAGATTTAGGGATTAAAGACAGTATATTTGGGATTAGGTCATATTATTCCAGGTGGCTCAAACAGGTTCAAGTTCATTCGGCTAATCTGATGACCTTTGAAATGTGATATGCCCTGATGAGTCAAAATGTTCCTTTGCACAAGGATGCCAGGTTTAATAGTCCGCAAAGAGTAGGATCTGAATCATGTTAATAGGAGATATATGTTTTATGCATAGGATTATTGTGTTTCTGGTGGGAGAAAATGAGCACTCGCGCAGGTGAGGTACTTTTGACCTAAGAAAACTAGCTTCCACCGTGACCGGTAAAGAGACCAAAATTGGATTTAAGTGTTCAACTCCCTCTGTTCATTCACAAGGTCCACTAATAGTCTAAATGCAGTTTCCAGTATTTCTGCAGACTTTGACAAGGGGTCAAGAGCTTGCTTCAAGGGGGAAAACATGGAGTTTTCAAGGGCTTAGGAAAAAAAAAAAACAAACATGCAGGAATAGAAAGAAGACAACAGTGTCAGGAACAGGGGATTATCCACATGGGCTATTTTTCTGACATTGTAAAACTTCCAGGCTTCCTTTCCTACATTTCTTCATGTGGTTTAATGGAACTAAGACAAAAGCACAGCTCTCCAATCCTCAACCTTATGACATCTACCTGACCAACCATTTAAAAATAGCAAGAACCTCTGCTATTTTTCAGTGTATTTCAGATCTGTATAGGACAGGATCTAAGTCATCTAAAGGCTACTGATCCATAATTGTGTGACCAACACAGGGTTCAAGAGTCACAGACCCTTCATTCAGGGTTTCCAAGTTGTCAGAAACCATAAATATTAGAAACCACAAGAACTATTCTTAGAGTATCTCGGGATCTCCTGGAAGGCTTGTTAAAACATAGATTGTAGAGCCTTATGTCCAGAGCTTCTGATTTACTAGGAGCCTGAGAATTTGCATTTCTAACAAGTTCTTAGCTTCTGCCATTGCTGGTCAGGGAACCACACCTAGAGAATTCTTGCACTAGAGTAACTAGGAGGACATCTTGCAGAACAGGAAGTGGAGGTTCTTCTATACCTGAGTTCCACATGAATAAGGAAACTGAGCATCAAAGTCATTTTTTATATGTTCACAAGTTCACACAACTTTCTTGTTAGAATAATAATTCTAACATTTTAATTTATCGTGCACTTATTTTATGCTTGGCATTGTTCCAAAGAGGTCTTTATTGATACTGTGTCCTTTGATCATTAGACCTATCCTATCAGGTATGTGCTATTATTCTAGGCATTATACAGATGAGGAAACTGAGACCCAGAAAGCTTATCTACCTTCCCCAATGTCACACCGCTACTCAAAGAGAAAACCAGAATACAAACCCAAGTCTTCGTTACTATCAGTCATACCTGTGTTTTGATTCATTATACTCAACTTTTAGAAAAACCATAATTCTAGCCTGATAGATTGCAGAGCAACATGTTTTAAAACTTGCATAGGGAACTATAATTGTGTTTCTATAACCAAGCTCTACCACCTTATGCCATGTTACCCGCAAAGTATTGTATCTTCCTGTGTCTTGAAAAACCATAATAAAATGTATTAAAGTTAAAGCATGCTAAACAATTTGAGCTAAGCATTCTAAAAATGAGAACTGCTCACACTCCTGCTAGGATACTGCCATAGTAACCCAGTGGACCAGTGAATGGGGCATGCATTGAGCTGAGTAGCTGAGTATCAGGATCCAAGTTGTCTTCCTGACCCAACCATTTACCAGTTGTAAGAACTTGGTGAAATAAAAACATTTAGCTCTCATTTGTTATATGGGCATATGCAGCATTTGTACAATTACTACCATGGGATCACTTTGAAAGTAAATTTCCATGCAATAGAAAAAATATATAACATATTTACATATGTATGTATTTAGCATACAATATATATTTACATTCACGTGTGCATATAAATATAGCATGTATATTTGCACATATATGTATAAAGTATTTTTAAGTGTCAGCCCTCCCCCACAAAAAATGAGAAGTAGTGCCATAATGCAATTCTATATATAATTTCTAGGGCTCCAGTTATAATTTGGATATTTTAATTAAATTTACGTTCACTTGGACAACAGTTTGACAGAGTCGGCACCTGTCCTATTTCCTATAAACTCACTCTGTATTGATGTTAAGTAATTTTTTTATTAAACTTGTAAAAACTTTATATAATTTCCCTGCTTCTAGTTTCATTTTCTCCAAATCTTTGTCACTAGATTAGTTTTCCGTGAGCACTCTTTCAAATTGTTATTCTTTCATTGGAATGTAACAATTGTTTCTTATGTTCTAGTATATGAAATAAAATTCCTTTATGTACATAGAAGCCACAATCTTAAAAGTCCCTCAATTCCCAATTCTTTTTTCTCCTAGCAACACAGGTATACTGTGTTTCCCAGTCTCTTTTAATGTTTGGTGTTTCCACGTAACTGAGTTCTGGCATTGGAATGTGAGTGGAGGTGTTGGACGCTTCACCTAGGCCTAGGCCTTGGATCCTTAGAACACCTTTCGCTTTTCTCCATGCCCTCTCTCTTAATTTACCTGCAACCAAAATGCAGAAGATCAAGTGTGGACCTGATCAAGAAGATATTGTAGCTCTAGTGCATGGTGAAGGCACAAGATATAAAGAAACTGGTATTTTGCATGTCTGAGTGGCCCAAAGACTCCCCCTATTCTGCTGATTCACATGGGACTCTGACCTTTGTTTTATTTATGCATGGAGATTAGAGAATTTGCCTAAGCTAATTAATAGCGTGTGTCTTTCTCGGCTTCTGCTAACTGTCCCCACCATAACTATCTACATATTTTCTCAGACAACTCAACAGAATGAATCTCCTTCCAAAGATAAAGCTGGCTTCTCATGGGCTCTTGCAGCAACAACACTAATTATCATATCCATCTCTGCTTATGTTTTTTTCCAGATGGAATTATCTCTTCCTTCTCTGCATTCAACATGCTTTCCATCATTCAAATACTGATTTAATATACATTTGTTTTATGGAAACTTCTGAAATTTTTTAAGCCTGTGTGAATCTGTTATTCATTCAATCCGTAGTTGTTGTTTCCCCCCGCCCCCAGCAATTTAAAATCAATTATGGGCTACAACCAATAAGTGAAAGGTTTTATGAGATGAATGTGCACTGTTCTTCATGAAAGCACCTAAGAAATGTTCCTAATCCAGTTAGAGAATGTTGTTTAGTGTGACATGCCACTTGAGCTAAGAAGCCAAGTCTTGATATGTGAGTAGGTATTAGCCAGGAGACATACAGGAAAAATGAAGAGTATCTCTGGCCAAGAGAACAGTGTATACAAAGACTCAGAGGTGACAGAACAGTCACTAAGTGCGCAGGGTAGTGTGAAAGGACGAGGTGCTAGTATATGAGTTGGGATCACCATTTAATTTTTCAATAATCACTATAATTTGCCAGGGACCATGCCAGACTCTGCAGATACAAAAATAAGTAAAACACAATCTCTGCTCCTTATAGCTTTACTCTTAGTCTAATTAGAGACAAATAATCACAGTGGAATGTGAAAACCATTTTATCTTATTTTATCATATATAAAGTGCTGTGGATACTGAGACAAGGCTGGGATGGAGGGAAGGCAAGGTCAAGAGAGCTGTCAGAATACATGACTTTTGAGCTGACTTTTAAAAGAAAAGAAGTTCATCAAAAAAGGAAAACATTCTGGGCAAAGAGGTCATCATACTGTTGCAGAAAAGTTGCAAAAATCTAGCAAGAAACAAACCAGCACTCAGAGAGTTGGAGAACTCAGGTTTATTATGCTGGCGGTCCCAGAGGAGCTAGCGCTCTGAAGATCTGGGCCCAGAGCTCAGTTGCAACATTCCTTATATAGAACTTATTTGGCATGGGCTGATTTGTCAATTTGTCCTCAGATAGTTACAAAGCACGGGAGTTGCTGTGGGGTACAGGCAGTTACATTCGTTGCTTAGATAGAACAAGCAAAAGAGATGAGTCTTTAGTTAATTTCCAGTATGGCCTATGCAGCAAGCATATCTACAGAAGCAGAACAAAGAGCTGATTAGCCTTTTGAGTGAAAATTCCTCTTCACTACTATAGTCATGGAGTTTACTAAAACACACACTTACACACACACACAGATTAGCAAGCAGTGTTCTAGGATTGGTACTTGTTGTGCAAATGCAGGCATAGGAAATGGACCAAACAGATAGGGACCAAGATCACAAAGATTAGTGAATATTACCCCAAGTGTTCGGAATTTACCCTTCAAGACATACAAAATCATGGAAAGACTATAAGCAGAAGAGTAACATGATTGGATTTGCATCCCAGAAAGATCTTCTTTCTTTCTTCCTTTTTTTTTTTTTTTTTTGAAAAAAAGTGCACAGAATGAAGAAACAGGAAGGCAGTCTGGAAGGGACATTTCACACCTAATTATATTCTCATTTGCATTATTTTTAGTATAACGTTTTAATGTCCTGTCTGCTCAACTTCATGTTAAACTCTCTAAGGACAAGAGACATTGGCACTTTTTATTTCTGCAACCAAAGAGCACAAAGTAAGGCACATTTTTTTTTTTTTCTGTAAAATGATACTGATTAAATGTTTGATTAAACTTAACTTTGAGCCTAGACTCCTGCTGAGTGGAGAAAGATTTCATTGCTGCCCTGCAGGAGAGAAGCAGCTGTATTGTCCTCCCTTGAATAGATATCTTAACCTGTCCAGAAAGGGGAAATAACTACATCCGCACAGAGGAGGTGTTGGGACGTTTAATTAGCTAGTGTTTATAATCTTCTTTGAAGCTGAAAAGTGCTAATTATTTTTTTCCCACTTTAAGATTCTGAGTCACATGGACCATATATTAAGAGCTTCTGAGTTAGGAGAGTTTAAACCTTTATAAATTGAGCTGAGTAGCTTTTGCAAATACATATTCCAGCAGGATAGCCTTAGGGTTGACCAAGTAACTCTGAGAAGATGAGAGATTTACAGGTGAGTTTGTAAGAAAATATCCTGAGTCTGTTAATATCATCAAACCAACAGGAGCCACGGAAGGAGTGTTGCTCCATTAAGTGACTTCCTCTGGAGTTCCCCTGCTGTTTACCTCTGCCCACTTTAATGGGTGCAGTGTTACATCTTCCCATGCAACCCAATCATAGACCCACTTAATCCTCCATATCTAAGCATCGGTGGAAAATTTAACTGACAACATAATAAAGAGAGCTAAATCTAGAAGTAATATGCAAGTCAACCCAGAGAAATCTTATGGGATGCCATTATGCTTACTCATCGCCAGTATCCATGTTGAGAGTCATCTGGCCCCATCACCAAAAAGTCTTCAAACCTGTTTTAACCCTTCAAATCCAAAACTGAAAACCCTAAAACAGATGTTATAGGGTGAAGTTACAGCTGTCCAAATCTTCCTTCCATGGTAAATTGTATCCCAGCAATAAACTTAGAATATAAAAAGGTGGTGAATAAATGATATGGCTAAATGACATCCATTTGAAGATCCTGCCTGTTTTTTTCCAGATGATTTATACTGGGAACATTTCCTCTATTTCTTCAGAGGAAAACTTATTCCCTACTAAAAGGTAGGTGGTCTTACTATAATGGCTTCACTACACCAATTATTTTAAAATATAAATCAATAGGATCAATATTCACACAAAAGTCTTACACAATAGGTGTCATATTGCAATGAATATAGTCGGTCAGTCAAGTATTTTGGAAAGTGCCTAGAGCAACCTTGAGATTCTTTGTGTCCAAAAATGTATCATCTGAAAGTTGTCCTTAATGGAAATAGATGCCTATATATCGGAGACCATACCCCAAAGGAGCCAAGGACTATGAATGATATCGATGGTATCTACTGATTAGCAAGTGTTAGTTATGTTCCAATCACTGTGCTATGTGCTTTGCTTGTAATGCTTCACTTCATTCCCTTAACAACTCTATAGAGTAGGTATTACATAAAATTTAGAGATGCTGAAGTTGAACATATAGGAGGGTAAAAAACTTGGTTGAGACCATATATTCCTAATTGGAACCTTCACAAATAAGCTGTTTGGACCAAAAGTCTGGCTACTTAACCACTACAGTTGTGCTTCTCAATCTACACCTTTGAATAGTATGCTAGGGGTCCAAAATGCCACAGATAAACAAGGCTTATCTTCCTAGAATCAACTTAATTCAAAGTTAAGTAGTGGAATTGCATGAAAAATTTACCTAAATTTATTAGATAAAGCACAGTACTCCATATTTACACATTCCTCAGTATTAGGCATTTGAGAGATATAGTGAAAAGTTTGAAGAGTCACACACTTCTACAATGCGTACTGAGATTTCTCTTTGGATGTCATTTAGCCACACCATTTATTCACCACTTTTTTATATTCTAAGTTTATTGCTGGGATACGATTTACCATGGAAGGAAGATTTGGACAGCTGTAACTTCACCCTGTCCTGGAATTAAGGGCATTAATTAATCAATTTTATCCCTTCTAATACCAAAAATACAGGAGTAGAGAAAGAACAACACATACACATGTGTACTTGCACTCACAGACCACCTGTTTAGTAAAAAAGGCAAAGAGAAAGAAACTTCGAAGATAGCAATACATCTAGATACCTTGTACTCTGTTAGACACTCAGAGAGAGCTAAATGACAGGACCACATATGCCCAAAGAGAACATTAGGTGGTCTTATTTAGTTTATCATGTCTATTAGTTCCTTGTTCAGCTGTCCAAGGTTTTATCTGCTCAGAGAATTATTTTTGACCTGAAAGCAAGATTGGCAAGAATGCCCCAGTAGAGAATGGCATTGACTTAGCAGTCTGTATCAACATTTACTGGAATATTTAGTGTTTAGGTCAAACTATTCTATATGAGGAATTGAGATTCCCTACCCTATGGGTTTCAAGTTAATTCTGGTGCTTTATTTTTTAGGCTTACAGTTTTCTAGTGACAAGGCTTCCGTTAAATTTATTTGGCTGCTTATCAGTTTTATCTTTTGAAGATACTATTTGCTGAAAACTAACTCCAGGGTTCTCTGCTGGTCAGAATAATTCCTGAACCCTGATTACTAGACCATGTTAATGGTCTGTTATTTAGTGCAATAACTACTTTGTTTCAACTGATTTACAGTTATTACCAGGGCTCTGCCCATTCTTTTTTTTCTATGCTTAGTTGTATTAGATTCAGGACTTGATGGGAGAATAAAGAGCTAGGGTAGAGTTACCAAACAGTATATTGTCTTCTCAGAATTTTGCTACCTTCTTACATCCCAAGTCTAGTCAAAGAATATAATTTTCAACAGCAATAGGAGAAGAGGGAAGGAAGGTACAGCAGGAGCTATTCAGGAGACAGCTGGTAGGTTTTGTTTCCTAATATTTCTTCTTCTTCTCAAATATCTCCATGCTATTTGCCAGTGTACTACCATTTCTTAAAAAGCATATCTGTTATCTATGGAAAGAGAAGAAGTCAAATAATACTATTAGTCAAATGCATTCCTCTGGCTTTTGACACATATATTGTAGCAATCCAGATTTTCTACATTTGCTTTTCGTAGAATATTCCAGTTCAGAGCTTGTTTCTTGGATGCTGTTACTTACTGAAGACATCCAAGAGTAATTAGCAGAGTCTATGTTCCTGCTGTTTTGATTCTAGCCCTCCAGTATCTCACAAGTGTGTCCATGTGGCCAGAATCTCAGTATATGACAAGTAGTATCATAACTACTTCACCATCAATATCATGCTTTGACAGTCTTTCACTCTGTGATGACTGAATCTGCACCATTGACTATACCAACTCAACTTAGCCCATTCTGCATTTACTTTCCTTCATTTCTTATGCCAATATTTGTATTGAGCAGGAATCTATTGCAGTCGAGTTAAAGAGACAGACTCAAGCTAAGACAAGCCAAAAGAAGGTGAAGGTTATTATTCAGGGCATGCTTTCCCTAGGTCAGGGGGGGAAAGGTGCCAGTACTCAGAAATGGACTAGAATTATGAAATGGAAAGCTATTTATCAGAATGTTCTCTCTTCTTCTCTCATCTCTGATCTTTTTTCTAAATACATTTACTGGCTTTCTATCTACAGATCAGACTTTATGATCTCTTAAAATACCATTTTTTCCACTGAATTTTTGATGCTTCTACTTATAGACAGTCTGAATCAGATATTGGTCTGGTCCAGAATCACTGATGTCACATGGACCATCCAAAATCTTCTACTTTTTTTGGCTTATTGGTGTGGTTGAATATGTTACCCACAGCAAACTCTGCTTTAGTGGTGAATCACATCAAACAACATTGAATCAATGGTTTTCATGAGGCTGAAGAGAGCTGTGAACTTCCATCTCTGCAGATTTCACAGCCCAATAATCTTAATATACCCACACATATGAGGGGGCAGATATTAACTTACACAATCTCCCCAAAGAGTGTTATTTTGGGATCGATATTTCATTAGCACTCTCTAGAGCTAATGATTAAGCTACAGACCAGCTGGACCCAATTCCCTGCAGTGAGTCATTGACATTTGCACTGTGGCCTGTGAGGTAATCTGCCCTTTTAAAGGAGTGAAAAAGGTTAACCCAGACTCTTGTAAACCTTTATCAATGATTTGACATCATTAAAATCTGCCCAGTCCATTTTGTGGCAGTCAATCAAACATAAAAGTCCCTAGAGTAGTAGGCTCTCGATTTTTTTTAACTGAGAAAATCGTCAACAATCTCTCGAAAAGCTTTTAAATATCCAATAAGTGCCCCACACAATACAATGTACTATGGCAGATACAGACAAAAAGAAGAACTGCTGCATGCCCTCAAGATACTTATTAACTAGTTGGGATGCCAGATTAAAACCCAAGAATAGCATAAGACTTTAAGAATTAGCTAATAACTGAAAAGAAGAAATAAATGAAAACAATAGTCACGGAAGGTCACGTCTTACTTTTCAAAAATTATATCTGATGTACTTTGCATCATGAAAACAAAGAGAAAACAAACATGATAAATGGAACTTAGGTTGCATTTCTCAGGATTTATAAAATTTCTATAGGTTGGAAAGAAGGAAAGATCACTTGCATTGTCTAGAGAGAAAGGGGAAAAGGTGGAGCCTAATACGAAGAAACTGGAGCTGCAGGAAATAATATTTTATCCAGCTATTTCTACACACCTGAGCCTGACTACTACGACTTGGGGAGAGAGTTAGAACTGAAAATTACCTGTATAAATGAGAACCAAAACAATAGTTTTCATTCGATGCGAGAGAAATCCTGTTTATAGTGTACTGTTAAGGTAGAAGCTACAGCTGTCAATGCAAAATCTAACAGGTGCATGCTGCCTCCCTAACAGCACGTTTCCTCTCCTTGTACACACGGCAGGTGCCTACAGATCTACTTTCCAACAGGTAGACTTCTCTTTCCAACAAAGCTTTCCCTCCCAAGCTTTGCTGTTGCTACTGAGATAACTACTAGGTTGTTCTTGGCAGCTTCCAAAACACTCACATCTCCTGTGTGTTTCACCCACAGGCTTCCATACCTCCCACCGGCATCAGCTAATTTTTTATTTGCCCATGCCCTCAGAATGACAGGTCCCACAATTAGCCTTCCCAGAGGCCTCCTTCAGCCTTGGCAGTAGGTGTGGTGAATGTCAGAATCCCATCCTGTTAGCAGACTCAGTTAAGTATTAAAAGCTTTGTCTATGACAGCAAACAAATGTTTGGGGGCAAAGAGGAGCAGATGTATCTTAAGAAGGAAAATGACTGGGCCATTTGTTTCATCCAGTTGTAGAGTGTTAGAGAAAAAAGCTCATCTAGTCCAACCCTATCTTTTTACTGAAGAACATGGAAACCTGAGAAATGAAGCATCTAATCAAAGATCTAATCAAAGACAGAAAGTTAGTGACAGAAGTGGTATTGGCACTCACTGGGAAATTGTAAGCCCTTTTAAGACAACAGCCATACTTTACTTATCACTGAAGCTCCACGGTTCCTAGGTCAGTGTTTGCCCATAATAAATGCTAAGTAAATGATTTGAAGGAAGATAATATAATCCAAGGATTCATTCTTAATTGAAATTCTCAGAATGTTGTCTGTTTCTAATTTCTTTTTGAGTAATTTAGTTTTTCCCCACTATTTTACATCTAAGTTTTATGTTTCATCTACCTTTTACCATTAATTTTTCTATTTCTCTTCAAAATCAAGTTATGTTCCTCAATCAAATTGAGTACTTTTCTTTGCCTTTGGAAAAGAAGAAATGCATTCCCTCTCTACTTCTACCCATTTCCTTTATCTCTTTTACATCGTTCCTTACTCATTACCACTCCCCTTCCTTTTCTGTATCCTTAACATTAAACTCTCTAAACAGTATCTTCAGGCCTGAGGTCAACTGGTCAGCCTACCATTATTGAATGAAATATTTGATACTTAAGAATTTAAATTAATCAATTATGAATTGCATATTTATACATTCTTCAGTATTAGGCATTTGGGGGATACAACAAATCGAAGAAATAATCTTTGCATTCAGAAAGCTTTTTTATTTATTTTGGAGACGAGAACAATTTCATGAAGATTTAAATGACAAAACAAAACAAAAAACGCTAAACATAACAAAACAAAATATAATTGATTTCTATACAGCTGATAAATGCAATAACTGTACATTCTGTGGGATAAAGTGAGAAGGTCTTCTGAAATAGGAGAGATATGAGATAAACTTATGGATCAGACTTTTATAAGTAAAAGGGAGGGGTGAACGCTTTCTGGGTGAAAAGAATATTACGTCAAAGCTTTAGAGACAGGTATCCACTGGTAAGTTATAATTAGGTGTTGGTGAGTAGACAAGATTATTTAGGACAAAGGGTATATAGTGAGAAGAAAGATTTGGAGATCGATGGATGAGGAATTTGGGGCCTTGAATTTTGATATATATACTTAGCCTGGTAACAATCACTAGGTGGTCTGGCTCTCCCTCCAAGGGCTCATGATCTCACTGAGTAACCAGACACACATATAGAACCACTAAGATTAATTTAATCACTTATAGAATCATTAGGGAAATTGGGTGATAACTAAACCAACCTCAAAAGATAAATGTTCATAAGATAATATGACCAAGAATGGCTTCAAGTAGGCTAGAATTTGAATTGGAATCCAAAGGGCATTAAGAGTCTAGATTAGCACTGAGAGTATGAGGTACTACAGGGAAAAAAGTTTCTGATATCTTTTATTTTTGTTTGTTAGTTTGGTTCTTCCACCTGTGCCATTAATTGGAAATAAATAAAAAGATTTTACTGCTCAAAAATTATATTAAATGTATTTTCTACCCTAAAATTTACATACATGGTAAATTTTAGAGCTATGCAGTTATTAGTGTTTATGAAGGCCTCACTGCAGAATATATGCTCTACTAAGTTTCATCTCTTTTTTTGCAATTAATAATTATTGATTTTTAAAATGTCACTTTAAGTAAACACTAAATATTTAAGAAATATAGTTGATGGCTGCTTACTTATGAGATCTCTGTATGCTTCTGTTTTCACTTGTAGTCAAGAACCAATTAAAGAAACAAGCAGTTTGTACTTTGCAGTGCACCTAGCCTGAAACAATCACCATAAGAAAAAAAAAAATTTTGAAGGGCATATTGTTAAGAAGCTGATATAATGTTGTTGCATATATTTGGGGTTGATAGAACTACTTTGGCACCTAATATTTTTGAAGATGTCCATGAGCTTTTTGTCTTATTATCCTCATGGCTTTATTTTTTAAAAAATGGATATTCAGAAAGGTTTGCAAACTATTAAATTTCTTTCACCATCTTCTCGGAATCTTCCATTGTAGGTATTCAATAATAGATGGCTAGTTTTGAGTGATGTAGTTAGAAGGAAATCCTTTTTTATTTGAAATGTGTAATAGATAACGTCTAAAGGAATCTTACACAATCCTGCAATTCTAGACAGACATTCTTTAGGTCAGAAAAGAAAGGTAAATATGGAATGTGATCTATCAATAAGAGTCCTTAAAGAAGAAAATCAAATAAATGAAGTAAAATAGTGTTTAAAGCAACCAAGCAAAGAAGATAATGCAAGAAAACTTGCCTGAGATAAAATTTTATTGCCTGAATTAATCCAAGTATAGGGATAACTATATAATGTATAATTTGGGGGGAAAGAGAATTAATTAGACAGTATAAAAAATAGAGACCAATAACAAAAAATATACCTTGTGAAAATGATTCATAAAAAAGTCAATTACTTTGGATAAGAAGAGCTTCTAGTAATTTAAAATTTTGAAAGATATTTTTATATTTAAATTATTTTTATTCATTGTAGATTAATGTGCTTTAATATAGAAATTAGAAAATTTTTTATAGTTATAAAATTACAAGTTTTCATGTAATTTTTTTGTGTATAGGAACAACACAAAGAAAACTAAGTACTAGACAGTGTTTGCCTGACCAAAATCCTAGACCAAGGCTTGATTAGAGATATTATATGGGGACTATCAAAGTTATGATGAGGTTTGGCCAATAAGGTAAGAATATTAGCTTAAGAAAATAAATATATTCCTCTCTCCTCATGAAACCATTTGACATGTTGACTTCCAGTTTTAACTAATACATGTAAACAAGCTCAGAAGTCATCACTCTAAGTCATCATTATTGAAACAAACAAACAAAAAAATTGGAACAAACTGAAAATCAACTGCTTTGGCTGATTTTCTGGCAAAACAAAAATCTGGAGAGGTAAATACAAAGTCACAAGATCCCCTGAACCACAAACTGGTGGGGCCACTTAAATGGAAATTTTCAAAATTGTTAGAGGCTGAGTGTAGACTAGTATGAAACTGAAAAACTAATGGGGCTGCAGTCTTGGAAGGGCACCTTTTTGTAGTTTTTATCTCCAGATTCTCAATGTGAGGAGTCAAGAAATTATTCTGTTACAATGCAATCATATAGACACATGACATGATGCATTTGTCAATACCCATTGAACTTTGCAACACAAGAATGAACCTAATGTGTCCGTCTTTGTGGGCTTTTTTTTTTTTGAGCACTTCCTTTCTTCCTGTCACTCTAAGATACTATAGGCTCATCTTGTGTATTTCTTTCCCCCGCCTAAAATCAGCCATTTCTCCAGGATCCTGGGTGTTTTTTTCCTTTCTTTCTTTCTTTCTTTCTTTTTTTTTTTTTTTTTGAAGAAGAGCATTAGAAACCAAGATATGGGCAATAGGAGTGCTCATTTCTACTGAGGTATTGTTGTTTCTAGTCTCCCTCAGAGCAAGGCAAGGTATGTAAATACAAGTTAATATAAATATACATACCTATAAATATTTTTACATCTAATTATCTTTAATAATATTAAACTAAACATGAGTTCACATTGATATCTCCAGCTCTAATCCATTACCATATTATCACCCTTCCAGGTACTTATCTATAAACCTCTTCACCAATAGTGAGACAGCCAGCTCCCAATATCCTCTATCCACTTATGTGTTTACTTCTATATTGAATGTTTGCTATATACAATAGTATAGAGTATCAAAATTGTTAACGCCTACCCAAATAAGAACAACTTTACCAACTAGTAAAGTGCTTAAACTTTCTTTTGCCTTTAGCTTTACATATATTTCTCATTTCTAAAGTGACTTAGGTCAGCACATTGCCCCCATACTCTTTTCAGTGAGGTTATTTTATACATTTGAAAATAGTTATATTGTTTTGTCACATTCTCCATATTATCCTGTGATTCCTCTGACTTCATAAATGACTTGCACACATTAGGTTCATTCTTGTGGTTATCCTCCAAAAAACCTATAACTCCAGTCTAATCATGAGAAAATCATTGAACAATTCAAATTGAGGGACATCCTGCAAAATGTCTGACCAGTTGTCCTCAATTCCAAAAACAAGAAAAGTCTGAGAAATTGTCACAATCAACGGGAACCTAAGAAGGAATGATCATTAAATGTAATGCAATATCCTAACGGGGTCATGGAACAGAAAAAAGACATTAGGGAAAAACTAAGGAAATATGAATTATATGTGGGCTTTAGTTAATAATAATGTATTAGTGTTAACTTACTAATTATAAGAAATGCATCATAACAATGTAAGATCATAATGGGGTAACTAAGAAGTATAAAAATATACTCACACACACATTCACAATAAATAGGGTAATGACAAAAGAAAGCACAATAAAAATGCAGAACACCCAAAACATGTTATCTTTTTTACTTACTTCTCCATCTCCTGTCATTTTGCAAAAAAAAAAAAAAAAAGTCATATAAGCCAAGTTTCCTGATTTCCATTTCAGCGTTTTTAAACACTAACATACACAAACCATTTATGTTTCAGCTCTCAGAATGGTTTGTTCCTTCACTTCTCTAGAATATCTAATATTAGAAACTCATTTCCTTTATGGGAGTTCTTTAATACTTGGATAAGAAAAGTAAAACATGCCTTGCCCCAGGCCAGTAAAGAAGTGACAATCTGCAAATTTAATATAAAAAATGATTAATTTTCATAGATAGTGTTGTAAATTTAACTGGTAAATATACCTTTTAAAGAGGTGTAAAAATAAAAGCTTAATGAAAGTTTTTATTTATAGAATTTTTTTTTTTTTTTATCACAGAATAAGAGAGTCATGTTGTTCTCAAGCTGGAAGGAACTTTTGACTCAAGTTTCTAACAAAGCAAAGACATATCTATCTATTTAGAGTCACCATTTTTAATGAACCCATTCATTTTATTTATGCAGCTTAATTGGTAATTTTATTGGCCTTCAGTATAAAAAGAGGAATATTTTTTCCATTTTAACATTATCAGTTTAGTTTTTAAATAGTTGATCAAGAGTTAACTTTAGTCCAGCAAGAATGAATGACAGTAATTCCAAATAAGTGGAGGATGAAGTCATGAAATTTCATACATTTTCTAAATGTGTAGAGGAATTTCAGTTCATCCAGTCCATTGACACCCAACCTTTATAGTATATTTATTCATTTACTTATTGATTAATTTCTTCAAAAAACTCCTTTCACTTAAAAAAAAAGAAACAATTGTTACTCCTACATAGATCATTCCACCAAAGAGGAAATGACATTATGTGACAGAGAAAGAAAAAAAATAACATTATGACAGATGTATCTTGATAATATTTCTAGACAGAGAGAAGTGATAAAGATTTTATTGTCGATTTTATTTACTTGTTTATTTACTTACTGTATTCTTGCTTTATTCACTTTGAGGGCTTAAAAGGAATTATGGAAGCACAGTGGCAGCCCTTTTAATTTACCGAGTGCACTTTGTCCATTAGAAAAATACTGTCTTGTTTATAGCATGCATATAATCAGATTCACTTTCCTCACTGCAGAAAAGCAGCTCCCTCAATACCTAGCACATGTCTTGTCTTATAGTTACCAAGTGAAGTAAGTGAGTGTGATATAATAAGAAATATCTGTTTGGTCTTTGTCCCTAGTTCCTAATATGGAACTCCTAAATCTCTTGGAATTCCTGAGTGATAAGAGTATCTTTTGTCTAATGAGGCAATTTTTGGTAGGCCTCTAGGTAGTTTCAGGATGGTGGCTGGTTGCAAGAATGACCAGATCTCAATTAGAAGCCTAGAACTCTCAGCCCCATTCTTCCAACTCAGGGGAAGAGAGATGGGCTGGGAAGGCAGCAACCCTAGAGAAGTCATGGAAGTCCCACTCATCTTCCCCCATGCCTTGCCCTATGCATCTCTTCTATTTGGCTGTTCCCGAGTTATATCCTTTATAATAAACTTGTAACAGAAATTAAAGTGCTTTTCTGAGCTCTGTGAGCCTTTCTAGTAAATTATCAAAGCTGAGGAGGGGATCATAGGAACCCCCAATTTATAGTCAAAAGTACAAGTGGTCTGGCATTTGCAATTGGCACCTGAAATGGGGGCAGTTGTGTGGGACTGAGCCTTTTAACTTGTGGGATCTGACTCTAATTTCAAGTAGATTGTTTCAGAACTAAATTGAATTATTGGACATTCAGTTGGTGTCAGAGAGTTAGAGATATGGTGCCAGAAATGGCACCACATAGGTGGTTTCAGAAGGAGAAAAACTTTTCTGTGGGTCTCTAAAATCCCAGAACGACTGATCAATTAATCAGAAAAGTTACTTGATAACTACCATGTCAAAAGATTTTGCTAGATGTTATGGAGGACATAAATTAGTTTAGATGAAGGCCCTTAAGAAACACCCAGTCAGTCTGTGTCCTTGAAAATAGATTTAACTAGGAAGCTAATCCATATAAATTGTTAAATTAATGGCGAAATGATAAACATCATAGAAATCCCAAGGTCAAAACTAGGAAGTGATAAAAACTAGGAAAATGTTTGCTGGATTACAGGACTAGGGTATGTTTTCGGCTCTCCTCGGGGCAGTGGAGTGAACCCCTTTGTTTTTATGACCATTGACGTCATCGTGGGTCTTTCCTTTTTGCCAGGTGACCCACAACAAAACTTTCTCAATTTCTTGCCTCTACACAGATATGGGACTTTTCCTTGTCTCACCATATTCTCTACGCACACACACACGCGCGCGCACACACATTCATATGGAGGGTGCAGAGTTTCTATTATCCCTTTGGTGCTTTACTCTCCCAGCACCTCCACATATTCACTAACTCAGAAGCTATTCAAAGCCTGTCTTTTCAGTTTTTAAGAAGACTTCATTTCATAGGCATGATTGAGAAAATCATTGGCCGTTAGAGACTGACTGCAATCTATAGCCTCTGTCTCCTTCCCAGGGGAGTTATGTGCTAGGTGGTCAGAAATATGGTTAACAACCTGGACTAGCAACTGGCATCTGAATTGGGGGTGATTGTTACTAAATCCCGATGTTTGAGTCTATCTGTCTAGTGCACATTGACCTAAAGAAATGCATGAGCGGGAATTTGTACTGTAGAAAAGAAGTACTTTATATGATTGGCCAATCCATAGTGGGGGCAAACTCATGCTTTTAAAGACCTGACTCTCCAGTAGCATGTAGGTTATATAGGGCAAAATCCAAGACACTGTGGGTTAGAGGTTGGGGGTGTGTTGGGAGCTGATTGATGGGAGGTGAGGTAAAGGTAATAAATAATTTATTCAGATCTTGAGAACAGCTCTGGGGTCAGCTTCAGTGACCTTCCATCTGGTTTCATGGAAAAGTAGTCAGTTGTCATTCCACCTTAGGGCTCAAACTAAACACAACTGAAATCAAGATGTTATCTTTAGTCTGCCAGAGGTCCAGGCCTTTTGACCATTAGCAGAATCTGGGCTGTTGTCTTCTATTGCCTCAGAGATTATTGACTATCCAGGGAAAAGGCTAGGTCTATGAGAAGTTCAATAAGAGAGTGAAAACAAGATGATTTTCTAAAGCTATAGCCACAAATCAAATCAAAATCATGAGGACCCTCAGTTTCACAGTCTTATGGGATGGAGCACTTGTAAGATCTGATGCTATTTCTAGGTAGGTAGTGTCAGAATTGAGTTAACTGCTTGGTAATATGGAAAAATACATGCAACAAAATGGGTCTCACAATTGGGGGAATTTTGTAATAGCAGTTGGTGCTACTAAATTAACAAATAAATTGATAATAGAAGCTAGGTATTGTCATATTAAAAAAAAACAAACAAAATTTGTGGCATTAGCTTAGTGTTAGTAGACAACAAAAAAACACAATTGTTGGTCACAGAATATTTAGTAAAACTGCCATGTACAATAAGTTGGAAGTGTTAAAGTGAAAGCCATAGGCCCAAAATGGTATCACTTATGCTAAAGCTCATTAACTCTAGACTTAACATCTGACCTAATTCCAGTTTCAGTCTTCTTCAGCAATAATTTTAATTAACCTGTCTGGAATTTTCTGGTCAATACCAATGAGGTGAACTGTCACATGGGCCCTTTCCACATGCCCCCACCCATAGGAAGCACAGGCAATCTTTAGGATAAAACCTCCCCGCCTCCCAGACTCACCCCACCAAAAGAGATTTCCAGGTCTAAAAATAATTCTTTTCTTTTGCTAATAACTCCCCTGACACACCTTTCTTCCTACAAAACTTTCTATTCTATTCTGTATAACCCCTTGAGTGCCCTTCTAGTTGAAGAGTAAGTACTGTTCGTGCACTTAATTTGAGGGCATTGAGAAGTTAAGTGACAGTAAAAGAGCATTCATCCCATAGTAAAAGGAGGACAGAAAAAGGAAGAAAGTATATTTGAACAGAGGAAAATAGGAGAATACCAAAGTTCCTCTGTGATACCTCCATTTCCTCATTTTAAGATCAGGTTTGACTTGTGGATGATTATTGAAGAACCCAAGTGAGGACCATAGCTAAAACTATAGGAATGGATTCATGAGAAAATAATCAACAGAAAGCCATTGAAAATTATCTAATGTCTCTGTAAAGTTTTAGGCAGCACACAGGACAATATGTCAGGGTCTTTATTCACAAAGGAACATTCAATCTAGTGAGAAAACAAGAGAGTCATACACTAGGTCCTAACAAGACAGCATTATGCTACGTTGTAATGCATTGCTAGGTCTGAACTACACAAGAGAGAATTCAAAGAGACACTGGAGTTGATTTGTCCAAGCTTCATTAATATTTAGATGCCCTATACAATATCTATGCTGATGATTACTCAGCTGATGCATGAGAATCTCAAATGAGCATTATACAATGCCCGCGGTGGACATGCTTCCTAAAAGGCTTATTCTAAACTATGTTTTTCAAAGGGAAGACTCTTAGAAATATTCCAATACAATACTTACAAGGTTGACAACATTTCTTTGAGTAAAGATTGGAAATTAATGCAATGAAACAGCACTGAAAAATTATAAAACAACAGAGATGAAGAGAATTAATTAAACTAGGGTTGGACGTATTACACAGTAAGAAATGGGAATGGAGTAAAATCAGACTTTTCTAAAGCAACACTGGAAACTAGAAGATAGTAGAAGAAAGCCTTCAGAGACCTGTCTGTAAATGATTTTTAAACTCTTTTTAATTCTTACCGCTCAGGGACATTTTGAGACATGTAAGGATTCAACAAATATATGTCCTTTGAACCCTCTTAGGAAACTTCTTGATGATGAACAACAGCAGAAAGAGAATAAAACTGATCGAGAAGTTGTGAGATACAGGAAACAGTAATCACAAAACAAATAAATGAATAAACAGCAAACAGAAGTTTCAGAATAACAGTTAAGTTGGAGGCCTAAAGAGGAACAATTCATGAATCTAGCAGGTATGAGAAAGATAGTCTCCAGGATAGAAAGTGAGATTGATGGATAGATAGATGTGTGCATGCATACTTACATACACAGAGAAAAGGAAGAAGAAGGATGGGATGGAGGCAGTAGAAAAGAAGGAGGAAGGAGAAAAAAAACGGAGGGGTGAATTGGTGGATTATGTGATATGTTTGGCATCTGGAAGCAATCGTTGATAGGTGTATGACGGTTTCATGGACAATGTGAATAAATAAATAGAAAATTATAAAGATAAAAACACTCAGTGACTATCATAACTTCAATAATAACCAAAGTTGTTCTAAGAAAAGTTATAGTAAAATATTTGTTATTCAACAAGCAATACTTCTACAATTATACAATTATAATAATTTATTGTAACTTTTAAAAATTTAGTTTACTTATTTTATAAAATTGGTGTAGTAACTAAATAAATATCTACATTGAGAGAATAGATAAGGGCAAGTAGGGAGAGGTGTTTTAAGAAAACCTGAAGCTTCCTGTCCTACAAGAGTAAGTCAACGGATACACTGTCTAAAATGTATAAATCAAAACATGGCAGCACAAATTATTACATAAGAAATAGAGAAATAAATAATAAATAAAACTGTTAAGAGAAGCACAAGGTGATATTGAGGGGAGATTTTTCTATTTTTTTTATATGCTTCAATGCTGTTTTATTTTTTTAACCTTTGTTTACAACTTTAAAATATCCTTAAAACATAATTGCCGATCATCGAATTATCTCTGAAATATGGTTAAATCAAAAAACAAAGGAGGAAAGAATATGAATAATATTTTCCTACTTTAGTAAACATGCATACACACAACACTCGTGGGTATACTTAGAGCATCACTGAAAGTATGAACAAGAAAAGTTAACAGGGGCTATTCTGGGAAAGATTCCTGGCATCGATGGTGGGTGGGAGAATTATCTTTTACTGTACACACTTTTATAATATTTAAATTATTTTTATGAAATAAGTTTATTTTAATTCAAATGTCATTGTATTATAAACATAAACTTTTCCCGCTTTTTTTTTTTTTTTCTTAAACAAAAAGCAATGGAGATGGGTGAATGTATGAGAAGTAGGCCAGTACTTAAAAATGTGTTAATACCGTGTGTATTAGTTTGCTAGGACAGACTGGGTGGTTTAAACACAGAAACGTATTTTCTCAGTTTTGGAGGCTGAGAGTCCAAGGTTATGGAGTTGGCAGCCTTGGTTTTTCCTGAGGCCTCTCTCTTTGGTTTGTAGATGGCTACTGTCTTGCTGTATCCTCACATGGCCTTTTCTCTGTGTGCACATATTCCTGATGTCTTCCTCTTCTCAAGAGTACACCAGTCATATTGGACTCAGGCTCACCCATGTGACCTTATTGAACATTAATTACCTCTTTAAAGGTCCCGTCTCTAAATGCAATCACACTGGGGGTAAGAGCTTTCAGCGTATGAATTTTGAAGGGAACACAATTCAGTTCGTAACACTTGTCATATGGACAACGTGGTGGCGGCTCAAAGGTAGAAGATGGGAGCTTGAGCTCTGTATACAGAGAGACCCGTAGTGGAAGCTGGCTTTCACCTACTACCGGTAGGCTACGAGAGACTTTTCCAAAATCCCTTGCCTCAGTTTTCTCCTCCGTAAAGTAGTGATAATAACAATTTCAGAAGATTATGTCGGAATTAAATGTGATCATGTATATAAAGTAAAAAACTGAGTTCCTAACATTACAAAAAAAGAATCTTTATGAACTGTGGTAATTATTATCACCATTATACAATAGAATATAATTTAGTATTGTAGCCAATGAATACAAAAAATGTGGCACAAAATTGCTTTGCATATTTTATTATTTTGTCATTCAATCAAAACTGGGTGTTGTTTTTACTAACAGTGTTTGTAGAAAACCTTAATAGTTGAGCCTGAGGCGCCATCAACCTCTGGTTCTCACCCTAGGCGACAGGGTCACTAAAGGGGCAACACAGCAGCATCCTTGCATCTCAGGGTTTCCTGCTGGGCACAGGGAAATGGAAGCATGTTGGTGGGAGTGGGAGACTGTCACAAGTAAAGGGGGGCATCCATGAAAATATAATCATTGTATGATAAAGGCTGAGTCTCTGAGCCTCATTTCTAAAAATAGTTTATCTGGCTCTTTTGACAACCAAATGATTCACATATGCAAAATCTTTTAACTTCTGTGAAATTATATGCATTAGAGACATTCTTATTAGTTTCTTGAGGTCCCCTGAGGAGGAGAAAGTTTTGCCTCCACACTGCCTTTGGACTTGAGCTGCAATATTAGCCCTTTTCTGAATCTCCAGCCTACTGTCTGCCATTCAGATTTTGGACTTCCTGGTCTCCACAATCATGGGAGCCAGTTCCTTAAAAGAAATCTCTCTCTCCCTCCATCTGCGCGCAGCACACACACACACACACACACACACACACACACACCCTTATTTGTTCTGTTTCTCTGGTGAACTCTAATAGGTAAAGTGAAAAGAGGAAAATAATAGGCAGTATTGATGATCATTCTGTCCTGTGGCAGGTCGGGAAGTTGAACTATCATGTTAGGGCTGAATGGCCAGAGAAATAAGCTCTAGAAATATGGATATTTACATTGTCAAAGTTGTAGCCCTCGGGATCCATTTTGTTTTTAACATTAGCCCGGTATACACCAATCAGAGGTTTTCCATATCATGTGGTCACATGCAAGGGTTTTCATCAGGTGAGCTAATTAATATAGTCTTCATAAGGACAGAGACTACCATCACAGTCTGTCTGACATAAACATTATTTTCTTCTAGAACATATCCACGTGATTATGATCCTAATTAGATAAAGGGCCTAAAGCTAAGAGCCACTATTTCTCCTTCGTTTCTTCTCTTTTTTTCTCTCATGCTTCCCAGCACAAGGCTGGCTGCACACACACTAGGAACTTAACAAATGCACCCATTACATGTTCCTTGAGGAATTATAAGAATAATGTGCAGGGTTAGGAGACTAAACTCCAAGTCTTCTGATGCCAAAGGCTCAGACTGTGTCCAGTGTGGGGAGTCACTTATGGACATGTGAAAACGTATAACAAGGAACAAGGATATTTGTGTACTTGGCAACAATGTAAGAAGTTGAGATTGTAAAGCGCTGGGAAAAACCGGGAGGTAACTGTTCACATAGCAATCACTGCACATTCCTTGCTACAGTTTAGCAGAGAGTTCTGAGTTGTGAGAATCTCATTGTTCTACTAGATAAGTAATCTGGCTAACCTTGGTTCTTGACTACTGTCTTTCTTATTGTAATGTTATAAATAGTGTGTTCTAAATAAACTCGGGGACACAGACACAGCTTGATTCTGTGATCCCTCCTGCAATTCTGTCTGTCTTCTTTCTTTTCCTCAGTCCATGCTCCCCCTTTCAGGTACCCTCAATTACTTCGTCGGCTGGCTCCGACAACTGGCGCCCGAACAGGGACCTGAACACGGGGGATAACAGCTAGGACGTGCCGCAGAGTAAGGCGTGCGCACGCGGCATCTGGGGACCTAAGAGTCCTGTAGGCGGCCAACCGTAAGTACGCAGGAGTATTGTAATATAGAAACTGAAACAGAAACTTAAAGAAGTAAAAATGGGCCAAGGAAATAGCCGGCTGCTTTTTGTACATATGCTTAAAAATATGCTTAGAGTAAGAGGGGCCAAAGTGGGCCAGCAACAATTAACTAAGTTTTTGCAATTTGTAGAAGAAGTATGTCCCTGGTTTCCAGAAGAAGGGACTATAGATTTAGAAACCTGGAAAAGGGTAGGACAAAAGTTACAAGACTATTATGATGCCCATGGGCCAAGTAAAGTGCCAGTGGATACTTTTGGATTATGGACATTGATAAGGGATTGCTTAGATCCCAGGCACGAGAGAACTCAATGGCAGGAACAAGGCAAGGATGCTTTTACTGGCCCTGAGGCTCCACCTAATCCTGATATTGCACCCACTGCTCCACCGCCTCCTTTTACTTCCTTCTCTTTTGATGATAATGAGGAATCTTTAGATCCAGGAGATACTGCTCAGTTAGAGGATGAGACAGCTAAATATCATGAGAAAGAAGAGGTTGAACAATTAAAACAGAAATTGGCTAATTTGTCTTTGCAGATGCAAAAGCTGGCCAGGGGGCCTCAGCCCTTAAAAGTGCCAATTTTTAAAGTTCCTCAGGATCTACCGAGGTCAGGGGGAAGGCTGACTCCAACTATAATTGCAAGCTTAGATCCCCCTCCTGTGAGTTTTGCCCCTGTTGGACCAACTGGCACACCCCTTTGGATTAATCAGAAACCAATGCCTCAAACAGGGTTACAACAAGGGCTGCAGCAGGCTGCTTCACGGTTTTTAGGGAACCTAGAAGCCAGTTCTCTGCTGGTCAAACAGCTGGCTTATGAAAATGCAAATTCTGCCTATCAAACAACAATCAGAACTTTTAGAAAGAAAGAAGACTTAAGTGATTATGTTAGGTTGTGTTCTGACATAGGGCTGTCATATATGAAGGGACTTGCTGTGACTGCTGCCCAGCTGGGAAAGTCCATGCGGGAAATGTTATCTGACTAGTCGAACAAACATGGCAAAAAGATGCCGTGATGCCCTCAACCCGGTTTCTCCACAAATTCTTTCTGATGCTCAAAAAACTGAATTTCTGATGCTCAAAACTAATTGACATGGCCCCGACCTGGTATTAATATGGGGACGAGGGCATGTTTGTATTTTTCCACAGGATGCAGAAAATGCCAGGTGGTTGCCAGAGAAGTTGGTTCGTTTCGCCGCTCCACCAGACACCCGGCGAGATGACCCTAACCTTGATCTTGCTGAGCCTGGCGATGACAGCTGAAGGTGCAATTTACTGGACATACTTTCCTGACCCACCTCTCTTACATCCGACCATATAGCAAGGACCAAATGTCATTGTGAAAGTGAACAACACATCGCTGCTGGACGTGCCATCTATGAGGAGGGTGATTGGACTAATTGTTGCAGAAATACTTGCTATTGTATCTCTTATAGCTACTGCTGCCACCGCTGCGGTGGCTCTCTCACAAACTGTACAAACTGCTCATTATGTCAATGATTTGTCTAGAAATGTTACTTTAGCATTGGGAACACAGGAAAATATAGATAGAAAATTAGAACAAAAGTTAGATGCTCTGTATAAGACAGTGGAATACCTGGGTGATGAAATCCAGGGTCTAAAAATTAGATCTCAACTAGAATGTCATGTAAAGTATCATTGGATCTGTGTCACATCTAGAAGATATAATGAGACCAGTCATGACTGGGATTGAGTAAAATATCATTTAAAAGGCATATGGCACAATGCTAATGTATCCTTAGATTTAATTAACCTGCATAAAGAAATACAAGGACTTAAAAATGCTAAACCTCTACAATTTGATGCTGATAAATTGTCCACTGAATTTTTGGATTACCTTAAGGGCCTTGTCCCCTCATGGTCTTCCTTCTATCAGCTAGCTGCTTCTGTTTTGACTATAGGAGCCTGTGTAATTGTTGTTTTGTGCCTGCTTCCTTCTCTACTGAAATACTTCATTAGTGCTATGTTAAAACTTCAGGCCAACCTACATCATGTAAGACTTCGAAATACGGCTTAAAAGATAGACATCTCCCTCCCGCGGGGGCTGGTAGTCAAAGACGGGTAAGACTCCCTCAGAGACTGGACAACCTAAGACAGGGCGTGCATGACGGAATGCACGTACCGATGACGGGTAAGTTCCAGATCTGGTGAGGGGATCACCTAAGACAGGCACAGTCACCTTGCGCCAGAACCAGGAGGGTTCGGGCATTTAAACAATAAAAAAGGGGGAGATGTGGGGAGTCAATTATGGACATGTGAAAACGTATAACAAGGAACAAGGATATTTGTATTTGGCAACAATGTAAGAAGTTGAGATTGTAAAGCGCTGGGAAAAACCGGGAGGTAACTGTTCACATAGCAATCACTGCACATTCCTTGCTACAGTTTAGCAGAGAGTTCTGAGTTGTGAGAATCTCATTGTTCTACTAGATAAGTAATCTGGCTAACCTTGGTTCTTGACTACTATCTTTCTTATTGTAATGTTATAAATAGTGTGTTCTAAATAAACTCGGGGACACAGACACAGCTTGATTCTGTGATCCCTCCTGCAATTCTGTCTGTCTTCTTTCTTTTCCTCAGTCCATGCTCCCCCTTTCAGGTACCCTCAATTACTTCGTCGGCTGGCTCCAACAGTCCAGTCTGAGTGGTGCCTCTGGGAAATGCTCAGCTCCACTGTGTCAGCAGGACCAGCAATAAATAGTAGTGACCCCACCCCCACCCCCCCACTCCCCCACCCCTCGCCTCAGCAACCTTGCAGTGTGATGGACAGTTCAGAAGTAATGCCATCAAAGACCAAAAACACACACTCCGGCTTCCCCAAAACGGACTTGGTTGACTTTCTCCCAGTAGGAACATGCTCTCTTGCACAGTGAATTGAAATATAAGCGCTAGTGGAAATTTCTCTATGGGTTTGGTTTTATTTATAAGACATGAGAAATGACAATTAGATGAATTCCTGAAGCAGATGAATGTAGATACGTAGCCATACCTTCATTGAGGTAAAAATCACAACAAAGTGATCCAACACAAAACATAGGTAGCAACAGAGGTGCCACACATAGTCATGTTGAAGATGGGTAGTTTAATCTAATAATTAGTTTCACCATAAATCAAATACATTTTAATAGCTTGAAAAGAAAGAGCATTTAGTCTGATTCAGATGAGGATGAAGCTTTGCTTGATTTGACCAAGGGTGTTTAAGATTTGAACAATAATATGTAATATAGAAAGTCTTTAACGGCAACCTTTTCCATTCTAACTAGTGCATAATATTGGTTTTGCAATCATTTAGTAATTATATAAGGAGGACATATTTATTACGAATTATTGATTTTATAATTACTGCTGCTGGTATTCACATTATTACACAATGAAAATCTTTTAATATACAATGCTCTTCACCCTCAGCTGGCGAACAGATAGTGCAATGCAATTTAGAGAGTAGCCAAGAGTAGATTTTTATCGGGTTTTTTTTTTTTTTTTGCCAACCAACTAAATGGTTTGCTTTCTGAAAAATATTGCTAATGGTGCTTAAGCAGACAGGAATGCCCAATTTCAAGGTCATTCCTGGCAGTTGATTACAGTCACCCAATGAGCACAAGGTTCCTATTTAACTGTTAAGTTATTTTTGCTACACTCATTGCTGGGAATTAAAAGTTATGACTATAAATTTGCTGCCAGCTAAATAGACATCAAAGGCCACAATCATACACTGGATCATGACACATAAAGATATATCTCCTATGAAATTGATTTTTTTCTCCATGTGCAAGGCAGCTTTGCATTACTCTCCTCGTGGAGTTTTAGCACAGGAAGTGTCTAGGCAGGCCAAGTGTAATTGTCAGCATAGTTTATATTCTGGGCCGAGAACTCCTTTTATTATTTTTTTTTCCTCTGTGAAGATGTGCAAGAAAAGGTTGTCTAAGCATATATTTTGATTTCACTTGCCAACAGATTCTGAATAGTTGATTTAAGGTCACTGTCACCCCCAAATGGGAAAAGATTAGGTTTTTGTGGACCAGAAATATTAAAAAGTCTGCCTAAACAATATTTGCTGCTCACCAGAATTTAAAATTGCTGATTTTCACACCAGAAAAATCCTGCAGAGTTTTATAAAGATGTAAGTCTGTTAAGCATTTTAATCTGTCGGATTTTCACTATCCGAAGGATATGAACGTCAAATAAAATTACATGGCCTTGATTAGTGGTTTTCTGTCTTCTGGATATTTTGTTGCTATTACAGAGGGATCCATATTTTCTTTTACAGAAAATATAAGTTGTGTCTAAATAAAATTCTAGAAAAATCAAATCATATTTTAAACATATGCAGGTGGAAGTGCTATTTCTGGCCTTCTATGTGGGACGGCTTTATAGTCCTGGGCCCTGTGCATTTCACCGGGGTAACTGGAAACTCATCATTACAGCACCATTGGAGATAAGAAACTGGCTGACCCCGAATCCCCTTCTTTCATCTGCAAAGTGAGGCTAGTTATTTTATTTCATGTGGAAGTTAAACCCTACACTCATCAGCCTGAATTTTAAAAGCCTTCTAAAATCTCTCCCTGACTTTACTTTTCCAGTTTATCTCTCACTGTACCCCTCCTCCTCACACAATAGTCAGGCTCAGCTTCGCACTTCCTGTAATTAGGACATGTTCATTTCCAGCCCCTTGTAGCAGTTTCTGTCACCTTAAATTTCATTTTTCTCCCTCCCTCCCTCGTATTCATTTGTTGTTGATCCTTCACATACCAGTTTGGATGCACATCCTTCATGAATTTCTTTCTCCCCTTTTAGTTTGTACCACTCACTTAAAGACTTAGTCATATTGTAATTCTCTTACTTTCTGCCTGTTTTATGTGTTGCTTTGCAATGGTTTCACGTGTGTGTGTGAGTGTGTGTGTGTGTGTGTGTAATTTTAAGGATGAGGAAGCTATCTGCTCCTTTGTGAGCACCCAACTTGGACCACAGCAGTGTTCACTAAACACTTTTTAAATTACATGTAATGGCATTAAATTCTGGGAAATAGGATTCTAGCTGTGAATAGCTGAGACGAAGAACCGTCTGTGAGGAGTCCTACCACTCTATGATCGTTTCTTAACGTGACAGAGTGATGACATCCTCATTGGCAGCACTGCGGTCACTGACCCAGGGCCGAGGGGACAAGCCCACTCCCCTCTAGAGTAAAGGAGAAGCACATAAGATTTATTGGCTATGCCAAGTACTGAGGGTGGTAGACATTACTTACTTTACTTAAATCATAAAGTAATTTTGTGAGGTGGGTATCATAACCCCCATTTTATAGATAAAAACATGAGATTTGGAGAAATTAAGTAATGTAGCCAAAGCCGTAAAGCTAGTAAAAAATGAAAGCCAGCAAAGATTTGAATCTTGACCTTGAAATTGTGTTGGATTTTACATGGCCTTCCTTGATATTCCAGTAGCCCACACAAGGGAATTTATAAATGTTAAATGAGTAAATAGTTTAAGAAAGTTTTCAAAAAGGAAAATTATATCACTTTGCCACTATTGATAGCATCTTCATCATCCTCATTCCTTCAGTTGATGTTTTCATTCATTTCCACCCATACAAATGCTAAGAATCTTTCAGAAACCAACTCTAGTCTCATCTCCATATCAAACCTTTTATGGCTACTTCAGGCCACATTAATCTCATTGATTATCATCTCAAATTATAATTTTATATTTCTATTTCTGAAATATTTTGATTCTGAGTGGTTTTCTTGGTCACTTCATAATTAAACTAGGATTTATTTTTGATTAGAGATGGACAAACTTATGCCAAAGGATCAGAATGACTTGCTGAAAATTATTTATAATAAAATGTAAACAAATATTAATATATATATTTAAAAAGGGAGCCTTGGAGCTTGGTGATTTCTGGCTCTGTCCAAGTTCAGCCTTCTTTACCTTGTATAGATGCACAGGTGGAATCCAAACCCTCTTATACCACATACAACTCATTCACACACATATAACTTTTAAGTAAGTTCAACCCTAACCCTAACTCTGATTTCATTCAGCTCAGAGTGATGATTCTGAAAATAACAAGGAAAAAATGGGCTAGGTTTGTAAAGCACTCAATTAGTGCAGTTATTTGTGTCCTATAAGCCTGTTTGCTCACAATATGTACTTAAAGTAGAATCATGTCATGAAGTTCTTTCTTTCTTTTTAAAAACATATAGAACTCAACACATTACCAGGAATGTAAGAGGTATTCAAGAGACATTATGTAACTGAGACACCTGCCACTCTACCCATCATGGTTCATTCATCTCAATAGTTAAATACATATGGAGATTCGAATAAAGGCATCTCTTATACCACAGCTTAGTGAAGATAGATTGCATATTGTGTTTCCTAAGGTAGAAGGAATGGGAGTTTTCCTTCTTTGCTTCCCTAAATGTTTGGACATCAGAAACAGCTTGGGATATTATTGAAATCTTGGCTGTCTCTACCCCATCTCATACTAATTTAAGCAGAATCATATGGACAAAAGTATTAAATGCGGAATACAGATCCACTTTCCGTAGGCCAATAAGGGTTTTCCTCAGCTCCCACAAAAGCTAAGAAGATCTCAATGGGAAAGCATTTGGGTTACTGATCATAATTTTTCTAAATCTTGTGCTGCTCCTCCTTGTGGTAGAGAAAAGAGTCCAGCCCTTTATTACCTCCCCCCAACTAGAGAGCGAAACCCAGATTAACTGTGATGTTATAGGATACTCTAAAATATGGGTATTTTCTCTCTCTTCTTCTTCTTAGTCCCGTATTTCAAAGGATTAATTCATTTGTTGCATATTTATTTGGTACCTACTCTGAGTCAGGTACTCTTCCATGTACTAGGGATACAGAGGTGAATAGGACAAATAATAGCCCTAATTTGGGGGAGTTTAGATTCTGCTGGGGAATACAGACACAAAAGTAAAAAAACGTATGTATATATGTAAAAAAAAAATTAACTCTGAAGAAAAGGTAAATTGTGAAAATAAGAACCCAGGGCGATTGCCGAGGAGAGTTTCTGAAATAAATGAAGTTCTTTTAAATAAGGGGATCAGGAAAGGCCATTCTGAGGAAGTGGCATAGAGGTGGGCATGGAGGTTCCAAGCAGAGAGCAGCAGGTATGAAAGGCCTCAGTTGAATAAGTTCTTGTGGTGCTCAATGAAAAAAAAAAAAAAAGAAAAGTCTAATGGGCTAAAGAAGGGAAAAAAGGAGATAATGGCTTGAAACGAGATAGGCAAGGCCAGATGCATTAAGGTTTTGGGATGATAATAGGAGTAGATATTTGATTTGAAGTGTCACTGAAAGCCATCTGAGGGTTTTAAAGAAAAAAATCATATGATCTCATCTGTCAGTTGAATGTGTACAAGATTCAAAGTTCTGGTTGATACTGCAGAGGATTCAGTGATGGAGTACTCAGTGGATGTTCCAATTTCCTTCTGCTTTAGGATTCTGACACAAAAATCAGAGTGGAGAAGAAATTTTGCTAACAACTTGTTTATGGCATAGAAATATTTGGGGAACTATAGTGTGTGCGGATTTACGTGTTATGTATGTGTATGATTACATACATAATAAGTAATTATATGTTTTAGGAAGATATTCACACCTTTACAGAGGTTACCAAGTTAAAACACATATCTAGTTGTAATGTTTTAGATATTTCCTGTGAAGCTATTTTGCTTGTTATGACAAAGTGGCTTCCTTTCATTTATACAGTTTCTAGAACAGCTTATTACCATTGTATTTTCCAAAATAGATTTTTATTTTTCAATCTTCTAAATATGTGATTGTTATTTATGTACCTTTCATTTGTCTCCAGATGTTCAGCTTGGTGACACTCAATCAAACTAATGAATTATGAAATGAAACTAATAGTAACTCAACTTTTCCAAATTGCTGAGACATAAAGTAATAAGAATTCATTATTGGAATTCCAGGATAGTGGAAGCTTTCCACACATAGCTTGTTCCAGTGTCAGCACCTTCAGGTTTGAGGGCTAGTTCATCCTCTGGGGTTTCATGTCACTGGTCACAAAATTGGGTGCAAGTTGGGGTGCTTTTACACTCTAGTCTGACATCTCTTCTTGGGAAGTGAGGGGCTTTGATGATAATTACTATAGAAACAGGGAACTAATATTTACTTCAGATTGACACATATGACCATTCTTGAAATCCGCTGGCATTTCGATCAACTCACTTCCAAAAAAGATATTACTGAAACGTATTTCTGGGGTGCGGAGACACATTAGACATTGTTGACCTTAAAAATAAAGCAATTGTTTTACTAGCAAAGATGGATTCATTCAGGAATAGAAGAAAATTGTAATTTGGAACATGTAAGCTATGGCAAAACCACAGGCAATTCTGGAGAACAAAGGAGAGGAACTTTTTTTTATACAGGAAAAAGCAAGTTGTTATAAACAAAGAGTCCACTGAAGGAAACTGGGAGTTTAAAGTGTAGTGGCTTTTCATTGTCTGGGTTATGACAATCTCTCATTGGCTGGGCTGTTGCCAGGGGAGGAGAAAATCATCTTTCCTCTTGCTGGGGTAGCAGAGTAGAAAACATCTTTCTTTTGGAGATGCAAGATAGGTCTCTTCTTGTTTGGGGTAAGCAGTAATGAGTGGTAGGGTATGAGAGTTTCCCCTACAGTCCATCCTGACTCCAATGTTGTTTGAGGTCTCCCTTATTAATTTTTACAACATCGTTTAATTCTCTTTCCTATATAAGCCTGCATATTGAACCAGCTCATTCAGTATATGTCCACAGTTGGCAAAGCTGTCCTAAAACAAAACATTCATGTTTCTCTTTGAAAATACATCCCACAATCTTAACTACTTCTATCAGAGTTCTTTTTTTTTTTTTTCCCACCATGATATAGTGAAAGAAATGGTAAGTTGGGAATTAACCATTTTCAGTTTTTAAGATATTTTGTCAAGTTGACTAGACTATTTTACCTTGGGCAAGTTACTTCTCCTCCCTAGGGCACAGTTTCTTCATCTGCAGATAAAGATACTGTATTAATTGATTTGCCAGATATGGCCTACCGCCAAGTATTGTTCTTTTTGCTGTGATTGCTTGTTTTATTTTATTTGTTTGTTTGTTCCCATCTCAGACATATCGAAAGTCTGAGAAAAGGGTTTTCCTGTTCCTATTTATTATAGTCTTTTACATATACGAATATTAGAATGGATGTGCTACTCCATATTTTATTTTCCTTTAAGGCAAACTACTGTGTTTACTTTCATTAGGCTTCACAATTTCAGCAAACATTTTGTCATGAAAGTAGGAATGCCAGGCCAGGCTGACAATGACACAGAATAGTCTTTCCTTCCTGCTATTATGATGAATACTTCCACTGCTTGCCAATCCACAAACTTTGGAAGGCATCCTGGGAGCTGGTGATTATAGTCAATGCTTTGCTTTTTATTGCTTTTCACTTTTTATTTTAGTTTTTGTCTTTTAAAGTATCCCCATGTTCTTTGGCTCTCAGAGTAAGTCTTGGTTTGCTAAGCCAGAGTCTACTTGCAATGTTAAAGGAGATCAATGTTATTTTGGACAAATTCACACTATCCTTCTCCTATGCAGGGGTTAATGAAAGATTAAATATGGTAGCATAACTTTTGATTAACTGTGCAACACGATTTAGTAAAATAGATCATTGAGAAATTACTCGTATTTGGCCTTGAGATGTATTAGAGGATGCATCTTTGATCTCCCTTTCTAATTATGTTTTGCTTTGGTCTAATGTTAAAGAAATAATTTGCATTCCCAAAGCACATACCAAGTCACAACAGAGGAAGGGGACTTAGAAAAAAGCAAAAGAGAGAGAACCAGGATAAGCTCTTCAAATGCCATGGAGAATTCATAAAGTAAATTTGTATGTAAATAATCCAGATTTCATTAAATTTACTCTTTGTTCTGTAGGCTAACTTCTCTTTCTTAAAATTCTTTCCATTCCTCTCTTCCGCAAAACCAAAATCATTAAAGATCAACAAATAAACATTAATTCGTGAGTACCTTCTATAAATACGGAATTATGGAGAATGCATATTGAGAAAGCAAGTCTTGCCATTCAGAAGCTTCCATAAATGCTGACATATGACGCTAAAACGTGCAGGGCAGAAGGTAAGAGATGGCAGCTCAGAAAAATATATAATAATTAATTGTTCAATTGTCATGGTACAGAACATCCTCACTATAAGAGATTAAAGGAAGAGATCAGTATGAGCTGCTAAAGTGAGAGATGGCTTCACAGAGGTATTTGATATGGGGTTTAAAGTCTGAGCAGGATTTTAGTAAACAGAAATAAAGAAGAAAGGACATTCCAGATTCCAGTGTCCAGAAAAAGAATGATTTGGAAATACATTATACAATACAAATATCTATCATTTGGGGGCAGAAGCTGGGCAAACTTAATTTATTTTACCCAGAAATTTTAAATAAAGAACCTTGAATCAAGAGGTTACCTAGAAACTTTGAAATAAAAGAGGAGAAGGGTAAATTTCCCTGGACAACAGTGTATGTTAGCTGTTGAAATTCACTGTCTCAGTTAAGCATAGTAGCTGGGTTTAAAAAAATTCTAAAGTCAAGCAACATTTGAAGCGTTATGCTAAAATACGGATGATCAAAACCTGTGCTTTAGGATGTCAAGTTTTAGCCTTAGGGCCCTAATGAGAATTTTAACCTAGTCTCATTGTCACATAACATCAAGAAAAATCTGTGTTCAAGATTAGGTTACTGATGTCCTGTGTGAGCAGAAACTTAGACAAAAAATAAATTTCTATGGATTTTGATATATTCCCACTTTCCTGCACCTCAAGACTCAGAAAATCCCCCCAAGCCTCTGCTTACTTGAATCTTTGTCATTGAGACCAAATGGAGAAATGATGCCAGTAATGAGAATTTCATTGTTACAGAAAACATGACTATAAAGTATGTTTCTTATATATTTTACCAACTACAGATGTAGTTTTTGTGTGATGCCCAGGAAGTGGAGACAATGAAGACAAGGATAAGATAGGAGAGGACTGGAGATGTGAATAAAAACAAATTTTTGAACATCATAGTCTCCTATCTTTAAACAACTTATAAACTGCAGAGACAAGGTAACTTCAAGAAACACATAAAAATAAAAAGATGTACTCAAGAAGGGGCAATAAGAGACAGTAAGGTAAGTCTGAAATGAGACAATATGGTATGAAAGAAACTATAGGTCAATGCCACAATATATGGGAAAGACACAGTGTCCTGGAAGGAAGGAATTACTGTGTTGAATGGCATTATTTAGAGACAGGATGGGCAGTTTAGAAAGCAGGCCAGTGTATGACAGGGTGGGGACCAACGAAGCATGTGTGAGTCCCCTTATTTTAGCATGTGTGCATACACAGTTTTTCTATTAGTTAAATATTTTAATTCCCACTTAATAAGTTAAACATCAGTCAGGTTAAGCAATTTGTTTAAGACTACACGGTTATGTAATTGGTAGAGCTAAGATTAAAATTTAGGTATGTCTGATCCTAAAGTCTTTGTTTTTGTCTACTCTCAAACAGGGCATGAGCAGAATTTGAAAACTATTACAGAGATGACTTTTTAAATAACAAGAGTTAAGATGACTTCTGTTAGATCTCCATGTCATGAAAAGAGAAGAGATACAGGAGAAAGAATGACAGAGATATAAAGAAATAGAGATAGAAACAGAGAGACATAAAATCAGAGGAAGAGACTATTAGAAGCCAAGTAAAATGATTTCCATTCTTTTGAAAATCTTAACATATCTTAGACTCATCCAAGAGATTATGTTAATTATATTTAAAAATTGTATTAAAAATCTCAACCAGAATAGGTCTTTATCATTTGTCATGTTGAGTATGGTTATCTGCTGCATCTCTCAGATGAGTCTAATACCTTTGTTTATATCAGTGGTTCCCAATCACATGGGGAGATTTAAAATATCTCAATGCCCAAGCAACAAACTATCCTTGCCAATTAGATCAGAAAGTGTGAGTAGGAATCAGGAATAATAGTTTTTAAAGATATCAAGGTGATTTTAATGTGCAACTATGTTTGGAAACTAATGGCTTACTTGAAAATGAACTTCATTGTCTTTCATCCTAAATTTATCTTAATTCCTGTTATTCTAAAAGAGGTAGATATCAGATAAATACACTAGAGTTTAGGCTTTAAAGTCTGTGTAGACCTGAATTCAAAATCCAGCTCTGTCACTTCTTGAGTACATTATTTAACACTTAAATATTTGTTTCCTCACCCATAAATAAATAACCACTTCCCAGTGTTCTCCGGCATTATATGAGGCGATAGATGGATAGGATCTGGCACAATTCTGCTACATGGTGCTCAGGTAACATTGGTTCCTTTTTTCTTGCCTCCACTATATACAGTTTAATGAGGAAATTGAGTCTGCAAACAAAAGCAACTTGCACCAGGTTCCAGAGCTAATTGAAAGCACAGCAAAACCTAGAAGCTTGCCAGCATCTCTCTTTCAAACATTGTTTTCATTATAAAATTTTAAAGATAGTTTTGGGGAAAACAATAACAACAGTGAAAACTAATTCGGAGGAATAAATAAACTGTCTATGATTTTCTAGTGTCTTACCTGGAAGTCACTAATGTTGCTCTGAATCAAGCTTATGATCTGCTTAATGTGTCCCTGCCTCATAGTATACATTCTTGTCTCCTTCACTTTTATGATATCTTTCACACACAGACTGATTTCTGTCTCGAAACCTCTACCCACAAACTATTTCTTCCTCACCTTTTTCATTTCACTTGGAGTTCCTTCTGCTTTAGTTTTCTCTTATGAGAATAAACTCATCCTTTAAAAACCATATGAAAATTCACCTGGTCCACAAAATATTTCTTCTTTCATCTCCTTATTAATCTTGTCAGTATAATTAAAAGAACCTTAATCTTAAAGTTAAAAATTCTGTTTAAATCAAGAAATGTATTAGTTTTCTCCCCTCCCCCCACCATAACCCTGGGGAGGAAATTAGTAAACATCTGGATTAAAACAGAGAGTTTTTCTGGGACTGTTCTGAAGATTTCTCAAATAAAAAAGAAAACACTTTGCAGAGCACCAGCATGTCAAAAAGATTGGGACAGACTTTTAGGATTAAGGAGAACAAAACATCACAAATTAGATTTTATTTACAAGTATGCCTACGGTTTATTTCTATATGTGAAATGTAAAATAACAACCATTTAGATAATTCAAGCCTAGTAAATGCCCAACGTTATATCAATTTTCTAGCTATTTTGGAGAAAATGGCCATTTCTTCTTTAATTATTCAGTTGATTGTCAATTCTATAATTCATTTAGCCCGTGTAGACTCAGTCTCGAAGTTTTAATCCAGGGCCTGTCACTCAATTCCTCAATGACCTTGGGCAAGTCACTTAATTTCTCCACATCTCAATTTCTTTGTCTGTAAAATTGGGATAATAATCTTGACCTCGTAGAGAGGTTGCATGAATTAACTGATTAATGATTATAAAGCAATTTGAAAATACAGAACACTATATAAATGCTAAGTATTGTTATTAAGCAAATCAATTCAGAAAATCAAGATAATGACATTTCTTTTCAATCTATTTCTTAAAGTGCTTAACGCCTTTGCATCTAAGCTCCCTGTTGTAAAAAAGCAGTTTAAATATTTATAATTTGAATTTTTCTAGTTTAACCACTTCCTACTGCATACCAGAGGAGAAAAGGAGCAAAAAATTCTCTTGAGCTAGGAACTTAAACAACTCACTCACTTTGACATTTTTGCTTACATCCATTTTAATGCAGAAAAGTCTATCAATCAAGTATCTCTATTTATCTAACCTATCTATTTATTAGAATCCTAGAATTTCAGGGCTGAAGGGACATTAAAGACCTTATATTCCAATCCTCTTGTATCATTGATGTGGAGAATATTCAAAGAAACATGAAGTGTTTTGTTCAAGTTAACATGGCAGTTGGTTCCAGAGCTGATCTCTATTCTCAGTCCCTGGCTGCCTAACCTGCAGGGGCAGAGCAGGTAATAAAACAGATAGATACATGAGCCCTGCATTCAGGGATCTGACATGGAGAGACTTATGAAACTGATAGCCTGAAAGATTATAATTAATTAATGTTTACTTTAAAAACAACATGAAATAATTTCATCAACTTTGAATTAATCCATTATGGAGTTTGTTTATGTACTTTGGAGGTACAACACTATTAGGATTGACCATCGTGCAACTTTCAGCTTTCATCTTTGCATTCACTTAATTCTGTCACTTTTCCAATTAGGTGAACTCAAGAATTAGATTTCAGATTATATATAGAAATATGCATTTTAAGTAAAGATATAAAATTTGGATTTGATTTTTAATTAGAATATTCCAGGTCTGTGTGAAGGTCAGCCTACTAGCTAAGCAGCCTTAGCCAGGCATCCTCTCATTAGGGCATGGTTCCCTAATCTCTTAAAAAAGGGTCAGCGTAAAAACGTGCTAAAGTCTCTGTGATAAAATTCTGAATGCTGTGTTGTCTGAAACCAGAGCTGAGAATTCCTCAGGTAGATATTGGATTCTGAATAGGTCATAGACAATAAATCTGATTGTAAAACCAGTCACACTTTAAACCAAATGCTCATTTGAGGTTTCCTATCTTCAATGAAATACATTTTCAGGATATTAATGCTGGAAGGAATATTGGAGATGATTTAGTCTGATTCCCTCATTTTATGTTGAGAAAACTGAAGTCTTGAAATATTAAGTAAATAGTCCAAGGTCACAAAGTCAATCAGTGAAGAAGCCAGGTATAAAACTCAGGGTTTTGTGAATCCTAGTTGAATGTACTTTCTTCTGAATCATTAATTAAGATGGCATTGGGGTAAATGACACTTCATTCGAGGTTAAGACATTCATAAAACAAAAGAATAGTTAAGTCTTCAAATATTGTTTCTCCTAGTGACGCCCTTTTCACTCTTCACATGGGTTTGTTCTGATGACATAGCTTTTAAAAAAGGGTAATTCCTTTCAAAATAAAAACTCAAATGTCATAGTGTCTAAAATACCATCACCAATACCCACATTTCCCCTCGATGACCCGTTGATAATAAGTGTCATGTATTATTTTGATGGATGAGTGAGGAAAACCTGTTGTCCGCTTTCTTGAGTGTTGGGATTGAGTGGTGGAGACCTCATGGCCTTGTCTTGCTCATCGTCCTTGGCTTTTCATGGCATTCCAGCAGATCTAGACCTGTTTAGGAAGGGGTCGGTTGCCATTCACAGAGTAACACTGTTCTGCTGAAATCAATGTTGCCAATGTGATGTCCTCTATTGAGCAGTTTAAAGTATCTCTTACCATCAAAGGACATACTCCCATTGGCACTCGAGGATTTTTGAACCTGTTTCCATCACAACTGAGTAGGTCAGTGAATATTTGAGGACCTGCAGAATCTAATATGTAAAGCCTCACAGCCATTGTCCTGAACTATGGAGGGAGAAACTTCAGTAAGAACCCCCTTTTTACAAAATCTGATGAATAAGAATGCTTTGTAGATCTAGATCCATGGATCTCCCTGGGCACAAAATGATGTTTATAGGCTTTCCAGATACGATACTTGGTGTTCCAGTATGGAGTTTGTCAGCCTGGTTGATGACACATTTTTTTTCTACAAGATGGTAAAAAATAACAAGCTGTTATCAAGAACTGTGTAGTTATTTTCCAAAAATTGGATCAAGTAGAACAAGTATCTGAACATCAATTTCTCAAATAAGAAACCCATAACCTTGAATGCTACTTTCATCATCCTGAGATCATCTTAAGATATATCATCCCCACTCACAGTCTCCATTTCCTTTCCATGGGAACCTCCAACTTAAAATATCTCAAACTTAACTCGCTATCTTCTCCTTCAAGCTCTCATAGTCAATTAATTAATTTATCAAATGACTTCTTATAGCCATTGATACCCATATATAAATCTACTTGCAATGTGATAATGTGGGTTCTAGGGAATACCTTGATAAACTCCATATTTTTGAATGCCTGAAATTTCATCATATGAACATCATTTCTGTTAAAAATTAAACATCTCTGGAAAGGTAGCACATCAAGTTATCTGACATTTACAACTTAGAATGAATATGTTTATTTGAAAATGTCTTAGCACAGTTTTAAAATAGATAAAGCAAAGGGGGAAATAGTAGACAGAAGTCAACCTAGAGGCTGTGTGTGTGTGTGTGTGTGTGTGTGTATGCGCGCGCACACGACCGCACTCTTACTTATGTTTTGGGACACGGAGAAATCAAGGGAAAATTTCAACAGTGAAATTTATATACAGTTCATTCTACTCCAAGATCCCGTACCTCTTGTCTTGGAAGAGCAATACACCAGATTAGCAGTCCTTAATCCTCTCTGCATCAAAAATATAGCTACTTGAGCCCAATCTTCCAAATTCTGATTCTGTTGAATTGGAATGGTACCTTGCTATTGACGTTTTAAAAGGAGTCTCCGGGAAACTATTGTGCATCAAGAGTGGAAAACCTGTGCCACAGACCCTCCACGGCCCTGCTTCCATTATCAACTTCTGGTTTCCTCTGATCTTTATGTCTGACCACCTTTTCTTTAACCGATGTGAAAAGTGTTCCTCTAGAGTTACTTGCCCTCTCAACATGGTAATACGAAGCATTGATCTCCACTGTATGTATCTCCTCTAAGTTTCACAGTTCACAGCATGAGATTAAACATGAATGCTTTCAACCAGCTTTCCAGCACCTCCATTTAAAAAGATGCACTTGAGCACTGAGCACCCAGGCTTGCAGTGTTCCTCTGTACATTTACACCTGAGAGTAGTAAAACTAATTTAGTGGTCCACAGCCATTTGGGGGTTAGGGTCCTTTTGAGAATCTACTGAGTACCGTCCTACATTCAAACATTCACATACTCATTTATCTTTCAGTGGACTTATACCCCAAAAAGTTTATTTGTAGACCCTGACGTGTTCAAGAATATTGTGCTCAGAATATCTAAAATGATTCCTTTTAGGGGCTGATGGTTCTAATCAGATGGAACCCTATAGAATAGTTATTAAAACCATGGGCTTTGAATTTGATCATGAGCTTTATAATCTAGTCTTCATTACTCACTACTGGCAAGGCATTGGAAAACTTATGTTATCTTTGTCTCAGTTTTTTTCAACTTTTAACTAAATGTGATACACCCACCTCTGAAGGTTTCAGTAAGGTTTATATGAAATCATGTCTATAAGCCATTTAGCACAGCACCTGGCCACAACAAATATTTGGCAAATAGAAGTTATAGTGATGTAACTGATAATAAAAATAATCCTCAAGAAGTGCCAAAGAGTTCTGGGTAGATATAACTTTGAGAGAATACAAAATTGCTGCTGATGTATTAGGGCAACCGAGATATTTGTCCCTTTGTATCACCTTATATTTTTTGTTTGTTTGTTTGCATCAATTTAAAAAGTACAGAAATATTAGGAAACCAGTATGAAGAAAGAAATACATAAAAACTAACTATAGAAAATTAAGCAGAGAAATGGAGTTATCAACTGAAAAGTAGGAGCATGAAAAGGGTCACTGAGGACCAAGAACAAAGGGTTGGATTCTGACAGAGTCCCACCTTCTTCTCCCTCTGCTGCTCTTGTTTGGCTGACCATGGCTTAGAATCAGTCCTTTGTGAGATGGCTTAATAGCATTCTGGAGATTATTGTCAAGAGCTAACTTCTGGGCAGTGCCATGAAGGGTTAGGTAAGACTCTCCTCTCCTGTTAGCATCATGAAAGAAAGACCAAAGGGCTGGGTTTGGGGATCTGGAATTTTTATTACCAACTAAGATTATCTCCTAACCCATGACTGAACTTTGCACAAAAGAGTGGAAAAGATCCACCCCTGGTCACCGTGCCCCTCTGATAAGAGTGCTGCTTCCCGCAACTTAAGCACCAGAATAGGAGCACAGAATCTTGGGTGCTCTCAGATCTACAGGGAGAAGCACACAACAGCTTGCATTTGTCACCTCTACCCTGTTTTTCATAGACAAGTCATAACATTGGCTCCAGCACGGAATACACACAACTCTAAGCTTGGTTTTGGCAGGCAAATGAGAATAAAAAAAGGCATCTACCCTTCTCTGATGGAATGTAAACACCTCACTGCTGGGCCGAAATTTACATTAGACTTTCATATTGTAGGGAAAAGTATATGTTATTCAGCAGAAATATATATTTATATACTCAATATTTGAATGGTAGTTTTTAACCAGCTCATCAGATGATCTCTGATTTCTCGATACATATTTTTATCAGAGTCATATAATAGAAACTGAGTTTAAAATGTAGTCTTTTTTTCCCTTAAATTCTTGGATTATTCATTCAAATGTGTCATTCTGAACTGACTGCAGGCCACCATGACAAAGTCTGAGAGCAGGGCTGAGCAGTCACATTGCACAAAGGTCTAATGGCAGGAAAGGGCATTGAGGAGGAATGTGGAGGAAAGTAGGGTCTACCTTTTAATGGAGCCACTTGTCCAGGATGTACTACTTGACCTACTTTCTACTTCATACAGTCCAGCTTACACAGCTAGATAGAAAGCAGACTGTAAGTGAAAACCAGGTACTGCTTCTCAGCTGAAATTTCCATGGCAAATAAATTATGAAATTAAAAGAGATAAACCATTGCACATGGATTGTGCAACTCATTTATAAGGAAACTGATTCATAGACTGTTACATTTTCATGCACATTCAATTATTTAATAGCCAATCTCATGGAGACAGGGTGACAAAATTGAAGACAGCCCATTTTTTGTTACCTTTCTGAATTTTTTTTGTTAAAGTAACGAGAACAACTACCTAGATATCAAGATGCAATCACCTTGCAGTTAATATAAAAGATTTTTTAAAAACCATATTCATCATAGCTATCCAAGTAGAACATTAGTAACTCTCTGAACAAGCAGCGAGTCTAAATTAAATCAAAAGGCAATCACAAGAGTGAGAGCATGAGAGCCATAGATCATTGCACAGGGAGGTCAGTGAGCTCTCAAAGCCTGACAAGATGACTGGCCCTAAAAAAAAAAAAAAAAAAAAAAAAAAAACAACAAAAAAAAAAACACCTACTTATGTCTCTTTTGACTCTTAGCTGGCTCAGTAGTTTGAGAATCCTGAAAAAGTTCAAGTTCTTTCAATCATCAGGAATCAGTGATCCAGCTGAAAACTAGCCATGACTTCAAGGAGCCAGGAAGGCCACGTGTCTCCAAACATCTTCCCACATTCAGTGGATGAACCTGGAAAATCCAAGGTTAGACCCTAAGTTCTGTTAAAATTCAGAATCCCTCCATAAATGACTATCTCCTCAGTGCGGACCTATGGAGGCTACAGACGACTTCAGATGAAGGTCACAGAGAAGCCCCCATCTTTATCCATTCATTGTTTTGTGTGTCTGATTGACTTCATTAATGACCAAACACAGAATGGCAACACAACAAAATTCTAAAATTTGCCCCATAGATTGCTAAGACGGAAGGGTATGAGAAATCAATTCAAATACCTCTGATCGCTGTGCCTTTTTCCTTTTGTAGTTCCAAGGTCTAAATAACTGCATAAAACAAATCAAGGGAAAATAGGGCCCAGCTGCCTGTGGCCTTTGTTGATGAATAGGGCTCTAAGTCAGTCACTCAGCTGTTTTATTACTTGTCTTTAAGGCTGATGAGTCCCAAGCAGACCTGCATCACTGAATTCTCAATAAAGGGTTAGTACTTGTCCTGCAGAATAATAAGAACCACTAATGACACCAATTAAGAGCTGTAAATGTCATTTATACTTGTTTGTTATTTTTCAAATCAATAAGGCTGGAAAGACACAGCAGCCTGAGATAATTTATATTGGAACAGTTTGCGAGGACATTTTAATGGATATATTGCAATCGGGATTCTTGTTCTCCTTTTGGAAACATTGAGTTCCTCATTGGGTCAATTCTGATATTTACTTAAAGTAGAACTTACCTCCTAAATAATTAAACATAGGGGAAACTATTTAGGACAATAAAAAGAGAGACAAGTAAATACCTTTCTTAATTTTGTTCATTAAATCTCTTGTTTGAAAGAACCACTATTTTATCTGAGAAGATATCTTTAAATGGCATAATGAATAATTTAATAAAATAAGAAACAGTAATTCAGAAAGAAAAAACAATTAGTAATGCAGACTGGAGCACTCAGCTCTGCTGCTGTAGGAATTGCAAGGGCGCACATTTTTATAAGGTTTTCATCCTTTTGCCAAATGTAAATAGTAGACGTATAATTAGTGCATTCAAAAGATTGTGCAAGTTGTGCATGAGTTGTTTGTTTTGCTAGAATGTGAGGCAGCTGGTCAGAATTCCAGAAGTAGCACAAGAGTCACTGGGGCCCTGTCCTAGCAAGAGAAAACTATTAAACATTTCACTGATGAGGCAGCAGCCAGGGACAGACAACCCGTTCCCCATAAAACAACTGAGCTGTACCAATTATCATAGCTAAAGGGTCATCTCACCAGAAAGTTTGAGAATAGCTAACCAAGCTAACTTCTGGGTGTTTTTGTGCATGTATTCTTAAACTTTTCTATTATAATTTGGGATGTTGACAAAGATTATAAGAAATAACATGTGAAATTTAAAATTGCCTATCCTAATTGTCTACCTCTAGACCCATTCCTCTCTCAGTGGATATTCTGCTTTGTTTGAAAAGTCAGATTTAAAGGGTTACCTTTTTGAAGATATGTTTTTAATTATTTTGAATAGGATGGTAAAATCACAAAGCAAGGAAAAACACCTTAAAAGTACAATTTGGGAAATTACCGTGTAAACAATCGATGATTATTTTGTGTAAATATGTTCCTGAAAATAAAATAATTATTTAAAAACTTAACATTTTAAATATTTAATTTTTGTGGCTACATAGCACTCATTATCCAGTTTGATTATTTACACTGAGAATTAGCATAAATATCTAAGATATAAATGAAAACAATTTTAAAAATTAAATTAACCAGTTTTTAAAATCAAACATATAGTCATGTAGTAGGGAAAAATAAAGGGTATAGTAAGTATATTCTAGCCATATATCTTCTCTGGTTGATTCATTGGTACACATACTGCTGGTTTTTTGTGAGTTTCAACAGTGTGATATTATGAATATGAGAAATAAAGAAAAAAAATAGCCAAGACCAGATTTAGGCCTCTGTCTTAGTATGCTGCTGCTCAAATTGTTTAATAGAGATTTGATGCAAAGCTTGATCTCCAGCATTCTCAAGCTCGTCTTTGTTTTGAATAATGTAATTATTATATCCATAAATTTTCTCTAACTTACCTACCATTCCTCCTCCTACTATCTCTTATACTTTCCCAGTTTTCTCATTTAGCCAAATTTATTAATTCATTGTCCCCCAAATATTTCTCACACTCTTTCATGCCATTGCCTCCATCTGGACTATATTCTTATTTAGCTTATCTCCTCCAGCTATGAAAATTCTACTATCTGAGACAGGCCAATGCATAGTTCAGCCCTTTCATAAGGCATTAACTGATCAACCCAGGTGGAAATAGTGTCTCATTCATTCATTTGGTCATTCATTGATTATTTCATTTATTCAACAGAAATATCTTGAAGGTCTGCTATGTGCCAAGCATTGTGGTAGGCTCTGCTCTTCCTTATAAAATACTAGTTTTTTCTTTGGACCATTCACATAACATGTGCTATATTTTGACTATTGTTACAACAACATGGGTTTTATCTCAGCATAGTATGGTAAGTTCCTTGAGGGCTGAGATCTTGCTTTAGTTGTTTTTGAATTTGCTATATAACCAATAATGGCACTGTTCATACATAGAAGAAATGAATGAGCATCATGAGATGTATATATGATTTAAAGACAACTAAACTGCTAAGTTTGGGGAAAACTAATCAAAATAGGTAGCTCTGTGTCAATGTAGATAAAACACTCAGTTGATTGGCTTAATTTCGTCTTTTCCGCTGGTAATCTGGATATTATGTAAAAGTAGTTTTAGACGTATTTTCTTACTTCTTGAATTTGTTTTATTTTCGCCAAAGGTGAATCAGGATCTTCAATATGTAGACATTGAGATGTGGTTTAGTGTTTTGTTAACAGAGATTTGTACTCTACAAGTCACCTGTATCAATTGCTGCCAGTCACAGAGGCGGATGCAAAGGTACATAGGATCCCTCTACTTTATTTGGTCTGTAAAAAAGGAACTGTATAAGGCTTCTATAAGCCCAGTCACTATCTGGTGAACTCTGCATCAACCTAAAACTAGTCCGCAGGGAGCAGGGGATATGGTGGTGACTGACACTAACTAAAATACTCAAGGCCATACAGAAGTATGTGAATAGATGGGCCAACTTTGGCTCATTGGGGGAAAAAAACAAAACAAAACAAAACTTTTTTTTCTCCCTGTCCCAGGCTCTCTAACTCATTCTTTCTCTCTCCAAAAGAGATCTACTAGAAAGCATCAGGTGAACTCCCTTTACTTTTAGAAGAGAGTTTATTTTAAGCATGGGGAGAAATTATACTAAGGAATTCACCATTATCTGTGGAATGCCAGACACCAGGAAGGTGGGTGATACTGGACATTTTAGGGGCAAGCAGCCCTAAATTTAAAATTAAACTAATTAGGGAAATAACATTTTAATTACTCTATGGAAAGGTCATTGTGGTCCAAGGACTTGGGCTCTGGACATCTGTTTGATGTTTGCATTAACTCGTTAGTTTTCTAAAGTTCAGGTACTTGCCTCTGTTACTGACAAAGAATCTGATAAGGCATTATGACCTCAGCGGTGGAATGGATATCCACTGTTCAGGATAAGCAAACCCTATGCAGAAGGAAATTCTTAGTTGCAGTTATAAATAGCAATTGAAAAATCCTCATTACTTTTTAACACTTAAATACAGAACTGATGTAGATAATGTCATGTATATTTTTTTCTTTTTGGAAACTACTTCCCCATATATGGGAGTCAAAGGATCGCTAGTAAACAATGTTCTGTGTTCAAAGAGAATTTATGTGAGTGTTTCCTCTCAGCTATCAAATATAAGTCAAGTAGTATCTCATTTCCTTAAGAAAGGGCCCCTCCAGGGTCAGGCAGTTTTTAAAACCATGCATCAAACCAGACTGTGGGTGACTAGAGAGGGGTGAGATGGTGGCAGGCTGGAGAGGGACAGGACCCACCTCGAGGGGGCAGCTGCTTTTCGCCATGCAAGAATGCAAGTTCAGTGTCACCAGAGCTTCACAAAAGCCAGAGAATTGACTTTTTATATGAAATCTTCCAATTTTCAAATATTGGCTTAAAATTTTTAACATGCTGTTCAAGATAAACAAAATGTATGTCAGGGCCATCTCCAGGCCATAGATCACCAGTTTGCCACCTCTGGTTTTTTAAAAGCAAATTCGTGGTATGATAAAGGCTGTCTTGGGAGGAATCCTCACCCTGTCCCTACCTCGCAAATCCTTCCTGGTTGATTTTACCCCTAGATGGTCTGGTTTCTAGCCTATTGACAGAGGGAAAATATATTCCTTGAAGAAGTGCCTTTTTAAATGATGCCTGAGAAAATGTGCAGTAAATGCCTCTGAACTTTCAATTCTGCTTTCCTAGATAAAAATGTAGTCTCTACAACAAAAGAAATAGTATTTTTTACCTGGTTCCCATACTTATGCTTATTTTATGGTAAACGCTATGTCAATTCTGTATTTAAATGTTAAAAAGTAATGAAGATTTTTCAGTTGCCATTTATAACTGCAACTAAGAATTTCCTTCTGCATAGGGCTTGCCTATCCTAACTAAATATTCAGTGATTTTTTTCTTGTTCTAATGCCTTTAATTAGATTTATAGACTCTTTACAGTGTTTTATGTTGATGAGGGACTTAGAATATAACACACACTAATAAAATATCCCCACTACCCAACTTGTGCTTTTGCATGTTTTATTTTAGTGAATAATGAGTCTTAAATAATGTTCTGAATATGTTGTCAAGGATGTTCTAAAGAAATATGGACTGATGATCCATCAGGAAACATTAATAAACATATAACCACATGGAATTGGTGACCGAGAGAAAGTGATTCATTGGGCCATAAACCATTAAAGAATTTGGGTCATGAATGCCTGCTACAAATACAAATGTATTTAGAAAACAACAGTTATACATTCTCATTTTTAAATTTTCTTTCTCTGACTTTTAGCTTGCCTAAATGTTTTAAAATAGAAAGTAATCATTGTATAACATTCTCAATCCTGAGGTAAAGAAATGTACTCTACATAGTTTCCCTTTCACATGACACAGCCATTTTCATGGTTATAGCTAATTAGCTTCCTTTCGACATTAGATACAGAGGATGTTTAAGCAACGTAAACTAGCTGTCATCCAGCGGCATCATAATCAAAATGGCATAAAATTTGCCATAAAACCTGCAGCTAATAACATTTATAAGGCACCTTATTACATAAGGATATTGAAGAAGCTCAGACAGTGTATATCACAATGCCTCCCCGGGGACCTGGTTCATTTTCCTAATGACTGTGTATGGGTTTACTTTAGGAGCTTTTATGCATATGCCTGAGCACAGAGCTTACCCAGCCAGACTGATAAGAACTGAGGAAGAGTGGCATCCATACACAGCAACAAAGTACTAGATCTGTCTGAAAAATGAATTGGCAAAATGGCCATCTTTGTCATTCATCAGCTAAGCCTTCTTATCGTTTCATGGCCATACTGTTTTTAATATTCTTTCATATTTTTGTTGCAGATGCTTATACCTGCTCTTCACTTGAGAGACTTTAATTTTCCCTCCTCAATGCCCTACTCTTATAGCCTTTATGATTCCGCTCATCCTCCATGGCTATCTTCAAGCCATGTTTCTTCCATGGGGCTTTCCTCGATGCCTCTAACCCACATTGATCTTTACCTTTGAGTTTTATTGCCTTTGGTATCTTCTTGACACAAGGTGTACATTACTGCCTATCTTTTTTTTTTTTCTTTCTTTCTGTTTTAACAAAGGAACAAACCTACCAGCTCAGCTTTATCCCATCATCAAATCATAGATGGTAAACCCTGGATGTACATGTTCCATCATTAAATTCTATTTAACCAGTCCTATCTGGGACTTCCTTTTCCCTCGTCGGCTTGCCGCCTGGGTGCCACCTTGTGGTTCAGTGTATTCACATAATTCCTGGATTGCTAACCTGGCTCTTGCAGTTCCACTGTGCCAGACTTTGTGTCTGGTGTCTCTTACATTGCTTTGAATAGACCTTCTGAACTACAACTCAACCAATCATTGATTAACAAAAAACACTTGCCACCTAGAAGCCCTGCTACCAGTTCCACCCAGTCATTTCTCATGCAGCAACTTGAATATCACCTATAATCTGCATAGTCAATATTTTCTGTTCCTCCCTTGGCTTGGTGATCCCTCTCTGGGGAGTAAGACCAACTATTATCTGAACCATCTTTGCTATCTCCCCTCAGGAGAGATTCTGAATGCCAGATAACTTAGATTCTGTCAACTTTGATAATCACTTTAGCTTATTTCCTATCATGCAATTTAAACATTATGTTATACCCTAGCCAATTTGCTGATTATGCCATGTATAAAGCTTACCTTTTATTTATAATTAGATTATAAGCTTCTTATGAAGAAAGACCCTGTCATTACACTTCTTTATCAATGCTTTAATGTGTTCTCTAGTCCTAGGTATATGGTAGTGCTCATATATTCATTAATGATTATCTTCCCAAAACAACTTGTACACAGCATGATTTTAATGCAATAAAGACATCATTTTATCACCTGATAAAATCTGGCTACCCACCAGTGGAAGGAGCACCATAGTTACTATTTATAAGATATGCTTCAAATGCATCCGAAACCTTCCTTTTCTTACCGTGCTCTCTCTTTTTACTCTAAATTTGATTCTGTACATCATTCAGTCTTCAGTTTATAATTTCTTCATTCCCCAATCTTCTTGTCCTCTCTTGCTTCTTGATTCTTGATTTAAAGGACATTTCTGTTAAGAAATTTTGTTTGTTTGATTCTGAAGTAAGTTCCTGTGAACTGCCCAGCTCCCAGCCTGGTTAAGTGTGGCTTTTGTCTTGGAATCCTTTGCTCCTCTCAGCCTTGCAGAAGCCACATGTTTCCCCACTCCTTTACTATGGCTCATACCATTACCTTTGCCTGTTCCATGGAGTTTTCTATATCTCCCTAGACAAAAATCTTATTTTTCCCATATATGTATATATATATATATATATATATATATACACACAAATATATACATATACAGATATATATCTATATTTAGATAGATAAAGATAAATATATATGATGTAAAATATTAAGTGACTCAGAATCTTAAACTCAAAATATTATGATGGGAGATTTAGTAAAAATTACAAAATGGAATGGAATGGAACTTATGCAATTAATTGGTAATGTTAACAGTGGTCCCCAACCTTTTTGGCACCAGGTACCGGTGCTCCTATGAGAATCTACTGCCTGATGATCTGAGGTGGAGCTGAGGTGGTGATGCTAGCGCTGGGGAGCAGCTACAAATACAGATGAAGCTTCGCACACTCGCTGGCTGCTCACCTCCTGCTGCGTGCCTGGTTCCTAACTGGTACCAGTCCATGACCTAGGGATCGGAGACCCCTGTTATAGAACACAGAATGCCAAAGATATGCCAGCATCAGGAAAGCATTATCATATTGTCCCTCTTGTTTTTTAAGAGAGTTTGTGTGTTATGGGTTATAGATTATTATGGTGAAAGGAATGGGAAGAATTAAGAGGAGATTGTGCTACAATATACATGCAGCTATCTATAAAATTTTATAAAAGTTATGAAATTTATATAGAGTCCTTGGACATCAGTTGGTTAATGATGTTTCCTGAGACTGAGGTAGCCACTGAACAGTTGAGATGGCAAGGAAAGTGATCCTTTCATCTTAGAAAGCAAGGATAAATTTTATATCTGGAAGTCATACAAACAAAAGTATAAGTGCTGTGAACTATCGTAGAGAAATTCTTTGCCTTCATCAAGCTTACTTTTTATGTGGTTGACGAGATCACAAAACACAAATAAATAGAATATATAGTTTGTCAGATGGTTGATAAGGTTAGGAGGAAACTAAAACAGGGTTAGGGATTGCCCACTAAGGTAGGGTGCACTAATTCAAGTAAAAAGGTTAAGATGGATTTTACTGATGTGATATTGAGCTCTCAGAGAAAGAAGTGAAGAAGAGGACCATTAAAATATCTAGTGAAAGCATCCTGCAGACATAGGATCAAGAGGCTCTTATTTTAACCTTGCCATACAATACCAAGGATCCCTGTGATGTCGATGGTCATAAATGTAAAGTGATGTCAATCAGTATGGTGTTTGTTTGGTTTGTTTTGGGCTCTAGGGCTCAGAGTAGGTGGGAGTTGAATTTAACTAAGTTTATCCTTTCTTTTCTGAGTATAGTAAAGAGAAAGGCAATCAAGAGAGCTGAGAAGGTACACAAGAAAATGATAATGAAGATGGAATCTCAAATAAGTAAAGAAGAAAATGAAGACATGGAGAAGGAGTGAGGGACACTGGAAAGGTGACAGAACCAACTAATCATAGGTTCTTGTGAGGTCAAAGACTTAGTAAAATTTGCTATTTAGAGTATAAGCTAGAAAAGTGGGTGATATCATAAGAGAATGGGATTCTTAAAATGGAGGCCATAAAGGGAACGGGTAAGTTATGTTAATAAGGTCCAAGGTGTAACTATACTGACAACAGAAGTAAAATGAAATTCACGATCCTTGCAGAAAAGAAATAAAAAAGAACCCAGAGGACAGGGAATTGGAGACATCATCCAGGTGAATATGGAAATTACAATGCAGGATGAAATAGAAGTGTTAGAATGAGACTGAACCAGGATCTAAAATATTCTGGGAATGAAACAGAATGATCTCCAAATTTGTAGATGTCAAAAGATTTCTTAGTCTTCTGCCCTGAGTTTAGGGAGGAGGGAAAAAGAAAGACATCCACTCTACTTATCATACTATTCTGTGATAAGTGGATGTGAGAGAGACACTAGTCACCCTTTGAAAGGACTGTTGAAGAATCAGCATCTCCAACAGATGAAGGAATCCAGGTTTCCTTTTAAGCAGTGAGTCTCATGCCTGTTAGACCCAATAACTTGTGTTTATAATAAATATTTTGTATTGTTCCTTTAAATCTTGTTATAAAGTCATAGATACTTCAACCTACATACACCATTACTTTTTAAAAATAAATGTAAAGGAGAAAATCAAAATAAAGTTATTTATACATAAATGCTCATGCACAATTGACACTGGCAGTCACAATATAGAGGTCATATGTACTGTATTGGTGACAGCTACAAGTAAAGACCGATAGGGTATATTTTCTGGACAACTCAGATACCATTGGCAGTGTCACCATCAGTGTTACTGAAATTGTGACATCTCTGGAAAAATTATAAATAAAACAAAGTAACATCTACCCTTGATTTTCATAATAGCTGCATTTCTGGACATTGTAATGCACATTATCACTGGGAAAATAATATTTTGAGTTCAAAACCTAAAACTGGGTTGTGTTCTAGCCTCAAGTATTACTAAACTGCTTTTTCACCCCCATGGATGTCTAGTGGCACACTAGAAAATAACATGGAATGCAAACCAGTTCCTTCTTGTGCAGTATCATTCCCTGATACTTTGTGCCACCCTTCAATGCCAGTCATTGTGAAAACCAAAAGTATCCATATACATTTTTGAAATGCACCCATGCTTCCCCTGTTGAGAACACAAAGATTAATTCATTTTAGGTTGTAAAATAAAAGAAAAGCTTAAAAAAAAAGTCTGAGACGTAAATGGAACTTTGAAATTGTGATCAAGTATATTCTCAAAGTGATTAAAACATAGGACATTTTGGACAAAAGCTAAACTTGATTATACACATATACTTTGAAGAGTGAAAATAATTTGTAATATTTTATGATTCAAATATTAGATGTGTCTCTTTTCCATCCATTACCAGACTTAAAATGCACAAGATTAAGGAAGAGGAAAGCAAAAAATGCTCAAAGGATACTGCATTTCACTAGTTCCAAAAAATGCTAAGACTTCAGAAATGCTTTGGAGAATTCTATGAACCTGAATTTCAGCTGGGTTTATCCTCTAATGAATATGCCTTCTGTATGTGCCCTTAATGTGTGTGGCCGTGAGGGCATATGCATTTGCATACTCTCAGGCTTACCTCAAGGTTCACATGGAAAAATCTGCCCTTTAGTGATAGAAAAGCTCTGAATGAGTGTTTGCAGTCATGCATTTAATCTACTAACAAGCAGATCTGCAAGGGTGCTGGTCAAATGGAGGATGATGATGGTAATAGTAGTGGAGAGAAAAATCAAACTTGAGAGGTTGACTTAGGATAGTTCCAAATCCTATTTTCAACAAAAAAAGTTGAAATGATATCTTGTTATTCAGAGGTGCACCAGGGCAAAAGAAGACATCGCTTCCCATTTTATCAACATTTATCACAAACTTTTCACCATCAAAATCTTTTCAGGCTGTAAAATAAATACAACCTGGTTCTATCTTTACACATATACTCATGTGCTTCTATATATGCACATTCGATTTTGTGTGCATAGATAAGCATATTTTGGGTTTTGTTCATCAAATATTTTAGAGCATTTTTTCAGATATTTAACTCTCTTTTCTCTGAGCTTTCTAAAGAAATTTAATGTAAAGGGGGAAAATCCTCTTTAAAATATTTTATTCATTTACACTTCAATCATTCATGTTGTTTAATATCAGCTATTTGATATTCAAGAGCCCTTGGGCCTTTTCAAACATGCTTTAGAAAATCTTTTTTTTTCCTCCCCTAATATAAGAAGAAGTAGTATAAGTAGCATTTTGCCAAAGGCAAGCCAGGGTGAATGCCAAGGGAACAGGGTGCTACTTCACTCTGAACTGTATCTAAATTGGAGGAAAAGAGAACTCTTGGTAGTTTGCTCTGTATGCACACTTGGGCACATCTGTTTTGTACAGTCACATATACAGTCTGTATTGTATTACGGAATGAGAATTTAAGTCTCTAGAAAAACTCCCTATGTAGATAGATAATTAGCATATTTCTTTCCTCCTCCTCCTTCCTCTTCTTTTCCTTCTTCCCTTTTATCTTGTGAAAAAAGCCACTAGATCTAATTAATCTATTCTCTTAAGATATTCTTTCTCATGTTGAGAAATGGGGAAATGGAGCAGCTTAAAAGAATCGTGGACATTTGATTTTTCAACTGGTTCATGATTTTTTTTCTATTAAATTTCATGCTGATAACGATCCATCCTCTAGTTTATTTCAGATACTCAAGCTTCACTGACTCCTAAGGGATGCAACACACATCCTTTAAAATTATCAAAACTTATCTACTTCTTCAGGAAAATATCCAAGATTTATAAAGCTAGAAGCCTATATGTTTTGGTGACTCTCTTTAAGGGAAAGAATAAAAAATATAAATACAAAATCAGGCATTAAAATTAATATTTATTCAATGGTAACTGAAACCACAACACATTATACATTTTTAAAACTGTTGAAATCCAGAATAGCATCTTTATATTTATTATATATTTATTATTTATTAACTGCCTAGTGCAATTGTCTGCTATTTTCCTGAAACTTTCTGACTACTGGCCCTTTGATCACTTCTCCATATGACAATAATTTCATAGCATCATTTTTTTAAATGGAGTGACTAGGAAGATAGTTCAGTCTTTCCCATAACAATGTGTGATGGAAATGAGTTTTTACTCATTGATAGTTTTTAAAAAAATTTTTCAGCATCATAACTTATCTATAATGTCACATAAATGGCCAAGACTTTTATAAATTTGGGTAAACATCTCAAGTTTTTCCAGATATAAGCTAGAAAATATAAGGGTATTTCAATTTGTGTGTGTGTGTGCGTGTGCGTGATATAGTTTCAAACCTAAAATCCTCTGGGAATTGATGACACACATTTACCAATTTGTGAGAAATATCTTTTTTCGTAGTGGTCTATTAAGAGTTTTATGTTATCTTCATCAATGTTTGTACTTTGTGTCAGATCATCATGTAATTAATAAGGACCTATGTAGATGCAAAGGGGAAAGGCGTGGCCTGGTATAGACAAGGAGAATAGTGGAATGGAGAGCACAGAGAAGAAGACTGCAAATGTGTGTTAAAGCCAGGTAGGGAGGTGGAAGATAGAGCTGAATGCTGAATAGTGGAGTTCAGTCCATCACGCTTTAAAGTTAAGGAAGCGACAGCCTATTGATAGGTTAGTATGTATATGAAGTACAAACTTATCATTTTCGCTCAAGTTCCACATATCCAATTCTTTCATATGTACTAACTTGTGGAACCTACCTAGGGGTTATTTATCCTTACACAGAAGTGACTGTGTACCACAGAAATATAACCCACTAATTTCAAAAAAGCCTGCAGTTACCCTAAAGCCACCTGACATTGGGCTAAATTGGCAGAAAGAAAGTTAGGGTGGAAAGAGGAAGTGGTATTAACCTACTGAGGTAAACATATCTTACTTTGCAAATTTTACAAAAGGGTGTGACCATGTGAATTATCGCATGGGTTGTTTCTATGTCTGACCCATGCAGGTGAAGGATCCTGATGTGTGAAGCTTCTCTGGCTTGATTTTCATATACATCTGTCCTTCCCCTTTCTGTATTTTGTCCCTGGTTCTACACTCTGGGAACTCTGCTGCATGAGTCTTTCAGACATCTGAAGACAGCTGCCTGTTTTTGTTCTTAAGTCTCTTCTCTCAGAAAAACATCTTCAGCTTGGGCTTACACTCTGGGGATATTTAAAGCATCTCTTCCCTGCTCTTCTCATCCTGACCTCCAGTTTGCTGTTGCACCTCAAAATATAACCTTAGGAACCAAGCACAATAGTAAGCTTTTGGTACTTATGGCTTGTACATTCGTTATTTCAACTATTCTTAAGTGGCTAGATGAGTAGGTCTGTTAGAATCACATATTGGCAACTATGTAGGGGTATAGCATACTGTCTTCTACAGCTGATTGAAATGTAAATTGGCACAGTCATTGAAGGGAAGTACATTGAGCAATAGCTATTTAAATAAAATATCTGCATATTCTATGATCTAACATCAGCACGCAATAGATTCTGCCCTAGAAAAAACAGGCATATGTGGAAAGTGAAACATGTAGGAGGATATTCGCCCAGCATTGTTTATATCAGGGAAAATCCGGCAATAATGCAAATGTTAATTTAGCAGGGAAATGACTTTAAAATGTGGTACATTCATATTATGGCATACTGTAGAGAGAATCAATAGGTAGATATATAGATTTATAGACTGTCAACACATATTTTTGACTGAAAATCAAACAAAACCTTTAGAATTATGTGCAAAGCATAAAATATTTATTGTAAAACAAACACACAAAATGCATATCAACATATATGTAGAAAGATGTAGCAGTAATTGATACTTCTGTGGAGGGCCAGAATTGGGATGATTGGCTAAAGGAAACTTTTTCCTTAGGTATAGCTTTTTAAAATTTATTGTTTTAAACAAGGAAAACATGTTTACATATTTCTTGAGTAACTAAAATTATCTGAAATAAAATTATATTTGTTGTAGAACAGATAAGGTGACATCATTCTCCTGCTTACACATACAGACTCACACACACACACACACACACACACACACACACACTCAAGCCCACGAAAAATTCTGTATGATTGGTTAAATTAATATGTATTTAAAGCTCTAGGTTTAAAGTGCACATATACACTAGGGTCATGTGGTCATGTCATCAGATGTAACCAGTGTCGTTATGATGATATTAACCTAGCAAGAATCACATGAAATTCTCTGGTGAGGTTTTAGATTTTAGGGAAAAAGATTTCTTTAGGGTTTCTGACCAAGAATAGACTCCTGAATGTATATTTGCAAAAATGGGAGGAGATAGGGATGGGGAGATGAGGGGCAGTAGATTCAAATAATGGTGAGATGACCTGAGACAGGCTCTCCGTCCTCTCTGCTCCACGTCTGCAGCTAGACCATGGGTTAAAATCAACTGCATTCACCTCATGGAAACATTGTGAGGGCCATCTGGACACCATATATGGAATCTCTTTTAAGAGCATAAAATGCTTTACAAATCCCAGGTATTGTGACTGTCAACTTGATGATTAACCAGTAAACACAGATTGATATACTTTCGCTAACCATAAAAAATGAGAAAAAAAAAAAACTGTAAAGTCGGTCCATGTCGGCTTGGTGAATGGTGCCTGAGCTCCATAATGTCTGAAACCTGTGACCATGTCCATGGCACTGACAAGTAAATAGAATGAAAGCAATCGCCTTTATGGTGGACTGTGTGAAAGTTTCGTTTCTATAAAGAAGATCAGTTGAATGGCTTATGCTAGGCAACATAAACCTAAAATAAGTGATGTTGTCTTTGATTGTTACCATTAAACTGTAATTGGAACATTTTTGTGCAAATGATCCTTGTTCCTCTCAATCACAAAAGTCTGAAGCTGGTCAGACAAGAAGAAATATTCATCAGAGAGCCCTTTAACTGGATGTATATTGGACCAGGATGTTAAGAAGATTTACTCTTTTAGTCTCTCCAGCAAAATAATAGCTTCTCTGTTCTTTCGTTTTGCTCTCAAGCCTGAAGATGATTTGTGCCAGGCAGCAAAGATCTGAATCTAATGCTTTAATGTTGTTTTAACATAGTTTTCATTTTTAATCTGTAGACAATCTTAATATAATAGACGGTGAATCAATATTTATAAATGAATTTTAATCTTTTATAGCAGATCCATTAACAAACCCCAAATTTATTGAGCCATAAAATGTAGGCCAAACTATGGCATGTAGTATAGTCTTATAGTTCCCAATTGAATCACTAGGCACTGTAGATGTGTTGCTTCCTACTGCACAAGAGCTCTCCAAGAAAAAAAAAAGTAATGTATTTGTCTCCTCTTTTACTTTTCCTTGGGATAAACACAGAAACAGTAAAAAGGGGCTACGGTACCACAGGGGATGCGAAGCAGGGCTGCACAGCCTGCAAGGGAGCCTTTTACAGAGTTACAGTGGCTGTTGCAGAGCAACCAACTGTGCATCTGGAATGAGTTGGTGGAAAGAGGCGCTTTTAATACAGGACCGATATTTTCCTTGGATGTTACTCCATTTGCTTTCAATTTCTATTAGGGCATTTATAAAATGTATCCTTCCAGCACCAGAAGTGCAAACAATGAATATAACAGTGGTTTTGCCTTCTTGATATTTTTTTAATGGTTTACTTGGATAAAGCCAAGTACAGTCAAAACTGCCAGGCTAAGTGTTTGTGGGCCCCTAATCCACTGCAAAAGGTCATGAGGATGTTAGTCCTCCCCAGCCCCACCCCACTTCCTTTAACAGGGTGTGTTGTTCATCACCGAAGATTCTTCTCTACACTCCAGCAGCCACCTCATCAGTAAAACAGATACACTGTCACACAAACACACAGAGACGCACAAAGGTAAGAAGGTCTTTTCAGAAGATGGGTTTGGTACACTGGCCTGAATATGGGTCTAGAATTCTATATGGAAAAAAATGCTGACATCTGAAGTCTAGCAGTCTTTTGTAAAATTGACCAAACCACTGGAGCAAATGAACTAACTTGACAATACCTTAACAAAGTACCATCACTTTATAGTGTCCTTATACTATAACTTTTTGAGAATTATCCTAAACTTATTTGTTTGGAGATTAATGAAATCATTGTGCTAAGGAAACCTGAGGAACTGCAGAAATGACAGTTCTCTTGGCTTTCTTGGAGACTCTGAGTCACATCACATCACTGTATATTATATACACTTTTGAAAAATAAAATAGTTTGCATTTCCTTAATGTTTCTCCATGGACATGCATACTCTAGTTCAAAACTGGAGAGCAATTTTGCAAAGTAGCAGCAAGATGTACTTGGTGTTTCCTGGCTTGTAAAATCATATTAAAAAAACTGGTCAGATCCCAAAGAACCAGGTGATTGTTCTTACTGTTCCCGGTACTTATCGTGGAGTCAAAGACACTGCCTTAATCACTAGTCTTCTCAAGGACACTGCTCACTTTCAGTTTGTTCTGGGTACCCCCAGACTTGTGAGTGCCTTTGGTCCAACTAACTCAAATGCTTTTGTATAATGTATTGCATTTCCTTTTCTGACATGATGCTCCTTCTCTCAACGATACTGTTAAATATACTGGCCATATTTGCATTTTGGGAAAGAAGACTTTTAATATCTAAACTACCTGGTGTGGAAATAAAATATCTAAACTACCTGGTGTGGTTGTGAACAAATGTGAATACTAACTCTTAGAACTACATTCAAAAAAAAAAGTTCTAGAGGATAGAAAAATAGAGAAAAAGAAATGGAGAGAGGGAGTGAGGGAGCAAAGGCCATTTGGCCATTTGTGTCCAGATTAAATTGTTTTCTATAATTCCTGTCTAAGGCCCCCAAATGCCTAGAATCCTTTATTAACCATAAGAGCTTAACACCCCTAGTATATAATCCTAAAATTGCTTACTTTCTCTGTATGTATCCAGTTCCAAGCATGAGATAATCCATATATACAGATGGCCAAGTCACTACCTAGAATATTTGGGAATTCACTGTACCCCTGTCTAGAACAAAGCTGACTTATTTCCATGCCTCAGCCTCTCAATGACTCCCTCGCTCATTAGAAGTTGATAGACTAGCTGCACTGAAGAGAAGTCTGTGTTATTCTGAGTGTTTGCTAAGCCCACAGACCCATTTAGAAGGACCTCTTAATTATAGCTGTAATGGTTTGTGACCTGTGACCCTGCCATTCTTTACAGTTGATGGATATGGGGATGGAGGATCTCTGACCCACAGGAAACTCCTATGGCTTGTGCAACAGCCCGTGAGATAATTACACACAAGAGCACTGCCCACAAGGACACCTTATGGTGGCTGGTTACGCATTCAGTTCTTTGGTCAGCTCTTTGTCAGAATGTGTGAGTATAGTTGCAGAAAGAAAAGGTAGTGAGTAAAAGCCATGAATAAGAAATTATGAGAAGGAGAGAAAATAAAAGTGAATTAAGTGCTAATGGCTAGGGAAGGTGGTAGTAGTAGAAAGAGAGACAATTCAATTACCATAATGGAGAACACCAGAGTTGGAGAAGCTGGCAGCCTTTACTGAGTGCTACCCCAACTTGTGGTTGAGTCACAAAAGATTCTGTCTGATCTCCAGAACTAACAATCAGGAAATGCTGACAAGTCCTTCCATCTAAAAGGGTAGCGAATGAGGTTCCCACATAGCCTAGTAGAGTACCTGCCAGAATGCTTTATTCTTCTTCAAGTTCTCCTGCATTAAGTCTTTATTGTCTGAGGTAAATTAACACATTAATGTATCCTCTTCTACACTTGCCATACATATTTGTAGTTTAACTGTTATTCTGGAAAAAGCTCTGCATCAAATAATCTTTAGATTTTTCCTGTTTTAAAACCTTGTTTAATTACATAATTTATTTATTAGAGGTATATTCAAAGATCAGACATAAAATGCAAGATAATTATATTTTGATGACGAGAAAAAAGAGAGTCAGAAGAGATATAGGACTTAAATGCTGGTCAAGAAAAGTAGCTTGTTTAGAATTGTATTTAATGAATACGGATATATTGCCTGTTACTTACTAATCACCATTCTAAGCATCAATATTCTATATTACAAATATTAACTCTATAAGTTTTAACTCATATTATTCTCATAACAACCCTATGAGATAGGTACTATTGTCCCTACTTATAGGTAAGGAAACTGAGGCACAGAGAGTTAAAATAATTTGTGAAGGCCTTGCAGTAAGTAAGGGGAAGAGCTGAGATTTGAACTCAGGAAACTTGCTCCAGACTAGAACTTTTCATCTACTGCATTGCTGCCACTCAAATTTGAATTTGAAAACTTGAATTTTAACGGATTGTTAAATATTTTGAAGTATCTCTGCTAGGCAGTGTGAAGCCCAAAAATATTTATTTCCTAAATCTAAGAAATGCATAATCTTGCTCATATGTCAAAAAATGTAGATATAGTCAAGAGTCATTTTTGACATTATTATTCTACTTTTTCATTTCCGTAGTAGTTTAAAGATATTTATTTAATGTTAACTAGCCAACCCCAGTTCTCAGTTATTTAATTATATTATCATTAGCTATCACAGTAATCCTGAAAGGTGCCCCAATTTTATAGATCAGGCAACCAGGCTTAAGGAGGTTAGAAATTACAGTTCACAGTCACTTAGGTAATAAAGGAAAAACCTAGGATATGCAAATACATAATTAAAGGCTATAGACACCACATTGATAGTCAGACAAATGAAAGATTAGTATGGTTGCTCCAACAAGAAAAAGTTTTAAGGAGCAAGTTTGGTTTGATCTTTTGTTGTCGTTATTTTATTTATGTATTGAATTACGGGGTAACATTCTAATATTTCAAGGAGCTAAAAGGTGAGGTGGGATTGGGGCCATACATTCTACAGTCAAGCTGGGAAAGATATCTTGACCAAAGGTTTGGAGACATTCTGGCCTGGTGGCAAAAGAGTGGGACATAAATTTGGATAAACCTCATGAAACCAGATTAAGGAGGTCCTAAAAAACAACAGAGGATTTGGACTTAATGTGATAAGACGTAAGGCTGTGAAGGCTGTCAAGAGGCAGAGGACATGATAAAAACAGTGCTTGGGGAAGATTAATCTGTCAACAGTTTGCAGGATGGATGCTATTTTAAAGATTGTATATTGTTACAGTACTTTTATGTTTCCTTAGGGGTGTTTTGTATATATTTCTCTCTCCTCCATAAGATTATAAACTCTGGTAAGGCAGAGACCATGTTTTCAGCTGACTCTTTCAATTTCCCACAGCATTTAGCCCAGTGGCTGATCTGTTACTCTTGATGGTTAAGAATGTAGAAAAGCCATCTAATAATCAAAGATATTCAAATATTTCAGGCTATTTAGAACAAAGCAAAAGTGTCTTCCCCAGGCTAAATGAAAAGGATACTTTTTTTTTTTTGAGTCAGAAATTTTGGAATCCTGTGTCTAGTGACAGAAATAATTCAAAAAGAGTGAACAGTTAAAAGGGAAAAAAGGAAGAAAAAGAGGAGGCAGTGCTGACACAGAATGGGGCAATACAAACACTGATTTGTTAGTGCACAGAGACTGGAATAACGTTGGGAAATGCCCTTGATTTTCACATGGGTAGTAGATTGAGTAACTGCTAACCATAAAGGCTGGGAACTGAAAAGAGAATAGAGCCACATCATACAGTCCTGTAATTATATTACAGCCCAAGAGTTTCCTTTCATATCCCAATGCTGCTCACAGGGCAGGCAACTGCTGCATTCAACACTGTGTAGAGAAGACTATTATGCCGTATCGGAGTTCGACATTTTTAAGAAATAAATTAATTAATAATATCTGCCCTAGTACAAGATAAGGCAATGACAACACACAAGCCTTATCTTTATCAATTCAACTTACCTCGGCTAAGAAGAAACTGAAATCCAAAGTGAAATGATAAGTCTGTAACAGCTAGTTAGACTGAAGGAAGAACTAAGACTGCAATCCATACTTCTAGGGTCACAGTCTAGCCTTTGCTCACCATACCAATATTTTACATGCCATTTTGTTTAGAATATCAGAGTTCTTTATCTTTCTCCATTCCCCAAAAGCATGAAACCAAGTGACAACTTTTGACCCAAATATTTATAATGTCAGAGGCTTTTCTAGGTGTATTTATAGGTGGAAGCACAAGCTCCCTTTGTTTCCTGAGTCCGATTTTCAATCCTCTATAATGGAACTATTTCCATGTAATTAAATGTGAGCTCTAAGATAGTTCCAAAAGGCTTCTAACTGAACTCTGGGACAAGCCAACATCACTAGATTCTGCTACATCTCACATTTGCTTAATGGCTGCAGTGTGAAAGTAATTTATCCTTCTAATTTTATAATGCAACATATCAATTTTTTCTTTCATACCTACCTTTTAGTTCTGATACCTTATACATATATACTTTTCACTGAGCAAAGAGAACATCTTTGTTTCCATGGTTTATGATCATGGGCAGTCCCTACTTAGATAATCTCCACCACCACAGTGGTACTCTTGATAATGGGAAGTTCAGCTAGCGATATAGTTTACATCACCATATACAGTCGGTTAATGGCTGCTTTATTAGGTATCTCCAGTGAGATGATGGGTCATCTGAGAGTATTAACACCTGGATTTACAGACATCATGAAAGAACACACTGAAGGTCTTTACTAAGCTAAATTACTCAATAACATCTTAGAAACATAAATAATCAAGAAGCCTCATTTTCAAGCCTAAAAGCCAGGAGTCTGTCTTGCTAATTGACCATGATGGAGTTATAATAGTGAAATACAACACAGAAAATCTCTCTAGAAGGCTGCCTCAGGCATATAACATCAATAAAGCACTGGTGGTCCCATTTCCAGACCCAAGTTCTTATGGGGGCCTCCTTCAAGGTAGGCTCATGTTTTGAGATGCAGATCTTTGGGGAGGTTTTTTAAAAGTATAGTTATTTCACAAAATAGATAAAGAAGAACTATTTTCATGTAATTAAATGTGAGCACCAAGATATTTCCAAAAGGCTTCTAGGTTTTTCAGGATTGATTTATAGGATTCAGGCACCCAATAAGATTAGTTAATTCATCAAGAAAACATCAAAACGTAGAATGGAATAGAACGGAATAGAATGGAACGGAATAGAATAGAATAGGACTCAAACACCAGATGCCTGGAATTAAATAATTTGCACCTATATTTCCAAAATAAAGAGAGGGACATTAATATAGGATTAATCTTCAAGTAGACAGTGGCCAATTGACCAATATGGATATAACAATTACTTATTTTCTTAGTGTTAAAGCAGTATGATCATTAAACAATTCATCTTTAAAATTTGGTAAGGCGGGCATTGCTTTTAGCTTACAGATTATAAAATTGAAGCTTGGAAGGATTAAGTTAAATCAGAGTTAGAACTCATGTGCTCTGATTCCTATGTAATGCCTTTATATATCCTCAGTTCTTACATGTTATGTTTTCCTTGAAGCTTGAGTTTATTTGGTAATTGTGCTTCTCTGTCCATCTCAGTTATGTGCAGTGATGAACTGTGATATTTTTATATAATGCTTAAGCCAATGAGAATAGTAAATATAACTCACCCTCCATGCTAATATAGCTAGATTATTCTCTGAACTATTGGCCATATGCTGACTAACCAGTATTATTCTTCCAAGAAACAGTATTTATAGCTCACCCTGTATTACTATGAAATAAAATGGCAATCAAGGCTTCAGAGTAGTGGTCTTTCAAATATTTTAAAGTTTCCAAATGTTAAAAATTGTGTCACATTTACATGGACAATTAAGAGAAATGCAGATTTGCTTCTTGGTCTTTCAATATTGTTTACATACAATCAACGTAAACATTCAGTTTGAGTAATCAGGAAGTCTACATATTTTTTTATCTGAGTCAAATATGTTTGTCTTTTGAAATACAAAGAAATTGAATAATCGAAGAAACTGATTGTTCATTTGTTACTCCTTTGCCAGAACTGAACTTTTCTAATTTTGTATGTGGTGATAACCATTATAACCATGTACAGAGAACATATGGTATGTTGTGATCACTCCAAGGACTTTCAGTGGCTATTTTTTGCCTTTCAAGATTAAAACATATAGGCATTACTTGTCAGGAAGAGTTTATTTTTTCTCTTCAGTCTTTTTTTTGTCCTCATGCTCCTTTCCTCCTTTATTGTCTTAGCTACCCACTCTTTAATGCTGGATGATGATTGTGTTAAATTATGTTGACCCAAGTGCTAGTGTCAGTTGCTCATGTCCACAAGCCTTCAAAGACCTAGATAAGTAGTAGTAGCCTATCAAGAAATGTCCAGTGGACCTTATGGTTTGCTGAAATAGAGGACTATTTGTAAGGATATGGACTCACTTTTGGCAATACTAATATGATTGTCGTGTCAAGATGAAGGTAGAAAAGGAGAGAAAGCAACTAGAATAAGTTGTCATCAAGTAAAAGAATGGGGGAACATGCTTTTAAGAAGCAATAAGGGACAAACGCCAGAGGAATTTATGTTAGAGTCTTTTCAGAAAGAGTAATTAATACATTGCATATGGAATCAACTCATCGAGGGATGCAATGGAAGTAATTAGTATGAAGTTTTAATAAAGGAGTTAGACATGTATTTAGAGAAAGGAGAATGCTATGATGTACAATTAATAACTCTGAGGATGGGATGAAGCGTATAGGACATGGGCTTTCTGGTTGCTTTTCCCTATTCCCCCATCAGCTAGTCAGCTAAGAATGTGCCTTAGCAAACACTTTCTACCGCATGTTCCCAAGAGTGTCTTGTCTGTGGAAATCAGGGAAATCTAAAAACAGCTCTGTTCTGTTTCAGAAAGGTAAATGAACCTTCTATGGAAAGCAGAGGTGTGAAAGGCTTTAGACAAACTTATTACAAGCTCCAGCACACACTTAGTGAATGGAATTGTGACTTAAAACCTCATACTGCCCAGTGTCCCTAGAGGCCAGGAATAACAGATAAAGTACAAGAACAGTGCATTTAATTAAGTACTATAAATGAATGGCAGCGTGGTTCATCCTGCACTGTCATTCTTATTCTATCCTGCTGAAAGTAATATAGGCAAGCAAGAGCATAAATTAGGGCCATCAGCCATAATCACTTGTATATTTGATCTCCTATTCTGGGGAAAAAAGTCTCTACCATCCCAGCAAGAATTTCCAAATGAATGAATGAGATGCAAACTCTGTGCCTGGCAGTCAACTCTGATCACCTATGTACTCAAACATATGACCTCTTAAGTAAGGGTTTAGCCCATTAATTACATTTTATCTGTGAATGTACTGCTGGGTAAATCAAAGTCTGCTTTGGGTTTGATTGCTTACAATAAGTTAGGTTGAAATTGTGTATAGAGAAGGCATTGAGAACAAATTAAAATAGTCTTAAAAGGGCTAGAGAAGAAAGAAAAGAGCCACCTAAAGAATCTCACCCCTCACCCCACTAACGTTCCATGCTGGCGCCTGGGATTCCAAGATTTGTCATTAGTTATTTTGGTAATTAATGGCTCTTCCGGTGGTTGGATCCCTTATTGAAATACGTTTATCAATAAAAATTGGTAAATATTAATTAAGGTTCACCACATTTATGGATCTATGCTATTAATGCTCATTCAATATCTCATTTAATTGCCACAGCAATCCAAGAAGATAGATATTAATAATAATAGCATTTTATAGATGACAAAACTCTCTGAAGCCACTCAGTTGGTTTTAGTGGCACAACTGATGTTCTAACCCAGTTCTTCCTAGTGCCAAGGTCTTACAATTTACCTCAGTGCTCTCTGAGAGTAAGATTTCATGGAACCAAATTATGAGGACCCAGGGGACACAAAGGTGCAAGTAGGGGATAAAGTGGTTGCGTGGCAGTAAGAAGTAATAGCTGTCGACAAGCCTGCCTTTCTTTCTTTCCTTTCCTTTTTTTTTTCTTTCCTTTTCATTCTCCTTTTTTTCAGAGAGTGAGTAACCCTATCTATGTCTGCTTTGTTGATGGCAATGAAAAGCAACATGAGTAGTGATTTGGCCAAATACTTCTTTTCTTTTGATGTGAAATGTTATAATACTGCATCTTCTATGAAATAAACAGAGTCTAATGTTCTTAAATGGCACAAAAAGCATGTTGGAAAGGCAATTAGTTGTCCCTTTCTCCTTTTTACATCTTTTCTCTGCAAGTGTAATTTTAAGCAATGTGTCACCTGAGAGAAAGAAGAAACCCGAATACCCCTTAAATAATTATATATACAATTATGTATAACACATAATTATATATAGGCAAAAGTATACTTTACCCATTTGTCAAGCCAAATATACAGATATTCAGAACTGAAAGAAAAAAAAAACATTAAACTAATTGAAAACCATTACATTTTGTAACAGAGATGTTTCAATTGGATTAAGAGATGAGTTTGTAGATTCTTCCAGAATGAGGTTATAAAATAAGATATCTAGGTTTAGGAGACTAAAGATTGATTGGTGCAGATTAAGAGGAACCTGCATGAATACCCATCAAAGAAAGCTAGATTTTAAGTTTATTCATCCATTCATCCATTTCTTTATTCAGCAAATGTTTATTGAACACTAACCTGTGCTGGTCGCAATGTTATGTATTGGTGGTATAAATGTTGAACAATCAGACATAGTTCATTGAGCTTATATTCCAGTGAGGAAGACAAATAATAGGTAAATAAAATAAGTACCATTTATGATAAATGCTGTGATGAAAATCAGTGCAGTGGTAGAAAATAAATAAAGGAAGTGGAGGAGTGGACATGGACACAGGAAAAGTTTGCCTGGAAAAGTAAAACAATAGATGAAGAAATAGAAAATTAGAGTTCCCATTTTATAGATGAATGTGTGCAAAGGCCTTGGAGTGGGAAATGGCTGGTTTTTGCCCCAAGCAATCTTGGAAGCCATAGTGGCTAGGGCAAGGTGAAGAATGGAAAAAAATGGGAGGATATGACTTTGGAGAAAAAGACTAGACTAGCATGGCTTTGTGGGAGATGAGTGGCATGAGAGATTCATGTTGTGTAGATCTCTTCATTGGAGACTGAGAATGGACTAGTGTTCTAGAGAGTGCAGACAAAGCAGTGACAAATTTACTACATAATTCATCTGAGATATGTCAGTGGCTTGACTTAAAAGAACAATCAAGAGATGAGGGTAATGGAGAGATTCAGAATAGAATTTGGATTTGGATTCACAAAATTACTCTGATGAACTGGATTTTATTTGAGGAACTGGTAAATGGTAGTGTTTGGAGTTTTATTATGTTATATGTTTTTGTTTTTGTGTAATAACACCATCCTCAGGATGAGAAACTTAAGAGGCAAGAAAGGAATAGCTTGGGTTAAGTATAGTGGTTTGTAGAAGATCAGTCGTTTTCACTGGGATATCTGGATCTGCTTTATCACAAAAGGGTTAAAGAGGAAATCAGCAGTAAGTCATCGTCTTCTCAATTTTTACTTATTTTAATATATTTCCTGACACTGATAGTATTGCTTCAAGACCTGCCGAAAGATAGCGATTGCATGCCAGTAACACTTGGGACCGAGCTGCAAGGACATGGGAGAGCACATAGAGAAATAACCATGTGAGAAGAAACGAAAGGACTTTCATTCCCAGTAGGGGTCTAACACTGATTTTAGATCTTTGCAAGTGGACAGACATTGGTAATAGATGAGAAGAAAAAGATAAAGCTGTTAAGTATCTGAAAGAAGACCGACGACAATTAGGAAAGGGGAGCACTGAGAAATAGGAATCTGGACAATAATCTCCTGAAGGTCAAGATATTCAAAATGTTGCTGAGGACCAGCTTCTGTGTTGCCTGGGAGAGAACGCCTTAGCTCAGTGATTTCCCATCCATCTACCAAAAGTGCCATTTTAACTCATGTATCTATTCATTTAATAAATACAAATTTCTTTTCTGTTTGGAAGCAAGCAAGACAGTTGCTCACAGGGCAGGTCTCCCTGGATAGCTGCATTGCCCACCTGCTCCTCACCTATCCCACCCAATTGCTCTTCCTTCTTCTAGTTGCTGTCTCAGAACTTTGGTTCCAAGTCATATGAAATGAACAAACCAGACAGTGGCCTTGTCTTCATGGATCATTTATTCTGAGGGCACAGGGAAAGCAAGAATTAAGAAACACAGTGATATTAGTCAACTAAACACAAAATTAAATGTAGAATTTTGAGTACTGTGAGTATTGTTTTTAAAACTTAAAAATGCATTCAAATGACTTGGGTTTTTTTTCCCCCCTATAACTTTTATAATATCTCATTTTCTTGCCTGCATATCATAAAGTTAAAGTTAATAATTGTAGATATATGAACTTCCTACTCCTAATTAATCAGTCCTTCAACAAAACTCTGGATTTCTACTTTATTTTCCCCATCACAACATTCTAGTCTCTCATTAATGCAATCCAATGTCTGCATAAGCTGAAAACTTCAAATGTGTTATATTGACTCCCTGGGCCATGAACTTCCGGCTCCTTGCTAACACCTCCAACTGTATCATTGGTGTCATCTTAGGACTCTGTAATCATCCCAGGGAACCACAGAGTGCATAGCTCTCCTTTGGTCCATGAAAGTCTGGTCCCCAGTTCAAAAGTCAAGAGACAGCAGATTTGCACCTCTGCTGAGCTGTAGGGAAACATGCTGATTGCTGCCAAGAAATAAAAGTAAATCAGACACAAAAACTCTGCCAAGAGAGAGGAAACCTTGTGAAAAGCATGTTATAAAGGCAAGTGAGGAGCTAACACATTCACTTCATGCTGCATTCTTAGGAAGTAAGAAGTTGGTTTAGATTCTTTGTTTGCAAGAAAGGAAGTTGCAGATGGGCAGAGCAGGCAACCACCTGCTCAGGGCAATTCCAGGGCCATCAGGAAGTCATCCTGCCCATTGCACCCTCATATACTCCACCCAGGCTCTTCCTCTTACCTGGTCACATGAAGACCTAACTGATTCCAAAAGAGAAGCCAGAGGTGCTACAGTCTGTAACAGATATGTCTTTTCTGCTGGCTCTATTGCAAGTTCTAACTTCCAACCTTCTTTAGGTTGCAGAGTTAGAGTATTGCCAATAGCACTCCAAAGATTTTTGTTTTTCTCCAGTCATGCTTCTTATTGGCCTCTGGAAAGAAGACCAGGCCTCTTTTTATCTGAGGTGGGGAAAGGATGTAACAAAGACCTAAGGAGTATATTCCTCTCTATAGCAGGGGAAATGCTTGAGGTGGGGTTAGTGGTTAGGAATTGCACTGAAATAGAATTGCTCTGTTAAACTTAAATACTTGATTGCCATGAGTCCACAAATGCTTAAGTAAATCTCTGTGATGACGAAGAAAGAGGATCAATAGAATTGATTCAGTATATCCCAAGAAATAACTATCTAGACCATGACTAAATCTCATCTGTGTATTCTGTTCAGAAATTTAGAAGCATATTCATATTTAAAATGACTTTGTTCTCACAAAAGAGTAATGGTAGGTAGGCATGAATTGCTATATATATATGTTGGAAAGTAACAGATCTGATAATAACAGTCCTGAGAAATTTTTAAATCACTGGGGCTCCAGATTTGTTGATAATCTCTGCCTCCAAGATACTTTCTCCTAAAGGAGTTGCTGTAAATGTATTTGCATGAAAAGGTCTCCTGGGCATATTCATGGGATAGCAAAAAAGACATGAAGTAGAAAAGTGTGTCACCCCTCCCAGCTGGAATGGGCAGAAAGGAACCCATACGCAATGAAGAGTGGTAGCAGCTATGTGGAACAGGGAAATAACTCCATTACATGAAGATATCCTTTGCCCTTTATTAGGCTATTTTTTGTGATAAGCACTTTTACTTTTATCTCATTTAGTCCTCAGAGTGACTGTTGTTTTTTTTTTTTTAATTAAATTTATTAGGGTGACATTGGCAAATAAAATTATATAGGTTTCAAGTGTACAATTCAATAATACATCTTATGTATATCATGTTGTGTGATTTCACTTATAAAAACTGAATGCAACAAACGAACAAGAGTGACCCTGTTTTAAAGAAGTTACGTGTCTTCCCTGGGTAGCAGGTGGCAACAACAGGTAGTGAACTCAGTATTTGGGCCTTTGGGAAGAAGTAAGTTATTGATGGGGGTGGGCTCCACAACAGAAAGCTGCCCTTAGGGCTTTGGACAGGAGATGGCATGTGGGAAGTCCTAGTGGAGTCTTCTCAGAACTAAGGTTCAGCTTTAAAGGAACTGTCATTTAATTTAATGTGGAGATACCCTTCTGCAATCAACAGGGTTGGGTCATTCCCTTTATTTTGCACACACAGCAGAGGTACTAAGTGATTAACTTGAACAAAGAAGGTGAAGATTTGTGATTAACTGAAAAGGGAGCCTAAAGTAGCTGGAGCTGAGTTCTTCTGATATCTTCCTTCTTATGATTTTCCTACCTGATGCACATCAACAGCTTGAACCGAGTTGAGCTACAACCACTGCTTGTTTATTTTTACTTTATTCTTATGCATCAAAGGCTGTGTCCCAAATGTGTCCTTTTCCAACTTTTCTGTTCATTCCACTCAGGCAGTCCTTATATGGGCGTTAGGGACTCTGATCAAACTAGGAAAAGATACATTAATTGACTTTTTGTCCAAAAATACTATGATCAGGATGGGAGTAGAGTACCATGAAAAATAAACTGTCAGGACAGGTTAAAGCATTTAAACTTAGGCAATTGTGTACAGGTCTGTCCCAGACCAGCAGCTTGATTTTTTTGCATATAGTCAGATGTCGTATAATGCAACAGTTATGAAACTTATTCTCAAAGGAACAGTAAAGGCTAAATGGATTTCTGTAATATGCACATACATAAAAGGATTAAGTGTAGTACTTTGTTCTTCTGTATTGGTCAGAAAATGTACACATGCATACAAATTAACGCACACCATAGTTATGTGCCATCTTGAAAGCATAGGACTTCACTAATCAGTTTGTTCACCTTGCACCTAGATTGGAAGCAAAAATAAATATCTCCTCCTTCTTTTTAGAATCCTTATTATACAGATGTCAATTCTGCATCCTGTTCCCTTGGGAACTTGTTTGCTAGTTAGTTGTGAAAACATCTGCAAACTTATTTTACATTAAACTTTTAAAGAATAGCAAGGCAAAGTGCTCCCTTTTTAAGTGGGCACCAGAGGTTTTAACACTTCTAGAGTCAGAGGTAGGCATCTCTATTAGGTACAAGAAAAAGAATGATGACCTGGGAGCCAGGAGATATACTCCAGTTCACACTCTGCCTTTAGCCAGATCTATGAATTAAGGCAGGTAACTTGGTTTCTCTGGTTGAAGAAAGAGGAAACTCAAGTAAATAATCTCTCAGTTGTCTTCCAGGATGGTATTCTATCCAACTATGTTTCTGAAATCATAAACATGCTAGGTACCACGACAGGACAGTGGTGATGATAATTTTCACTAGTATTCCTCGAAAATAACCCTGTATGAAAAGTTATAAAGCCTTTAACTCTGCTCTCTCTATATTAACTTTCTCCTACTATTTTCAAGAAATAGATATATGGCTCTTAATATTCTAATCACAAACACTTAGCTGCCAAATAAGCGAGGTGTCCAGTAAATGCAGATTAATCTGTGTTCTATGGAGGTATGTATGCTTTCTCCCTCTGAATGAGCTCAGCCTGAGAAATTCATTTAACCTTTAGCTTCCAGTTTGATGAACCTGTGGTGCCACTGTACTTTTCCTTTCCACAGAATGGTTTATAATAACAATAAAACAAGGAGAAAACATTGAAATCGACAAAGATTAATTTATTTTAACTCTCCCGGGTGAGAATCTCAAATGACAGTTTTCACTTTATAAAGCTGCAACTTCACTACAATACAGACACAGTCCAAGTCATCAATTTTGTCTTTTCTGGTGAGCAATTGAGTTGCACTGAAAGTTGAACATACACTGAGAAGCATAAACTGAAACTTAGCTATTTTTTATCTGCGAGAGTTTACACTGGAAAATTTTGAAACCGAAGCTGATTTCCTATTTTATAGTCATAACAATTCACATCATAATTCTACTATGATATATACAGTAGTTTCTCTGATTTGTGCCAAATCATCTCAATTTTTCTGAGAGTCAAAAAAGATGCTTTTACTTTTATTCTCCAGATCTATGCTGTTTGTTAGAAATAGAGGCAAACTGCTTAAACATTTTAGAATACCTGAGCCCATTTAAAATACTTCAATAGTAAACATCTAGGAATATTTTAAACATACTATTTACTTAACCAAGAGAAAAATGGAAAAAAAAAATCATCCAGTTGTCTTATCAACCTCATACATATGTTGATATCTCCAATTCAGAGTAATGGTTTTTTTTTTTTTTCCTTCTCGAAACTGATTTGGTAAAGTTTAGATGCTTCCAAAATGGTTCCCATATAAAGTTTTAAAGAGAATAGTTAGGGGCTTCAGGATATTTATATACAAACATCATGTTTGACTAAAATCAGATT